>NC_135898.1:5138461-5738461 GCF_964194155.1 Cetorhinus maximus | reverse complement strand
AATCTCAGAGTCTATCCCACTGTCCCGGATATTATACAGAGTGGGAGCGGAGGGTAATCTCGGAGTCTATCCCACAGTCTGGGATATTATTCAGAGTGGGAACAGAGTGTAATCTTTGAGTCTATACGACATTCTGGGATATTATACAGAGTTTGAAAAGAGTGTAATCTCGGAGTATATGCCATATTCTGTCATATAATACAGAGTGGGAACAGAGGGTAATCTCGGAGTCTATCCCACATTCTGGGATATTATTCAGAGTGGGAACAGAGTGTAATCTCGGAGTCTATGCCAAAATCTGGGAAATTTTACAAAATTTACAGAATTTTACAGAGGTTAATCTCAGAGTCTATTCCACATTCTGGGATATTATACAGAGTGGGATCGGAGGGCAATCTCGAATTTTATCCTATACTCTAGGATATTTGACAGAGTGGAGGTGGAGGGTAATCTCGGAGTCTATCCCACAGTCTGGGATATGATTGAGAGTGGGAACAGAGTGTAATCTCTGAGTCTATACCACATTCTGGGATATTATTGAGTGGGATCGGAGGTTAATCTCGAAGTCTATTCCAGAATCTAAGATATTATACAGAGTGGGAGCGGTGGGTAATCTTGGAGTCTATCCCACATTCTGGGATATTATTCAGAGTGGAAACTGAGGGAAATCTTGGAGTCCATCCAACAGTCTGGGATATTATACAGAGTGAGATCGGATGGTAATCTCGAAGACTATCCCAGAGTCTAGGATATTATACAGTGTGGGATCGGAGGGTAATTTCAGAGTCTATCCCAGAGTCTAGGATATTATACAGTGTGGGATCGGAGGGTAATTTCGGAGTCTATGCCACATTCTGGGATATGATTCAGAGTGGGAACAGAGTGTAATCTCGGAGTCTATCCCACAGTCTGGGATATTATTCAGAGTAGGAACAGAGGGTAATCCCGGAGTCTATCCCACATTCTGGGATAGTATTCAGAAAGGGAACAGAGTGTAATCTCGGAGTCCATGAAAAATTCTGGGATATTATTCAGAGTGGGAACAGAGGGTCATCTCGGAGTTTATCCCACAGTCTTGTATATTTTACAGAGTGGGACCGGAGGATAATCGCGGAATCAATCTCACTTTCTGGGATATTATTCAGAGTGGGAACAGAGTGTAACCTTGGAGTCTATGCCACATTGTGGGATATTATTCAAAGTGGGAACAGAGGGCAATCTCGGAGTCTCTGCAACATTCTGGGATCTTATTCAGAGTGGGAAGAGAGAGTAATCTTGGAGTCAATGCCACATCCTGGGATATTATACAGAGTGGGAATTGACGATAATTTCGGTGTCTATCCCACGTCGCGGATATTATACAGAGTGGGAGCGAAGGGTAATCCAGGAGTCTATCCCACATTTTGAGATATTATACAGAGTGGGAACAGAGGGTAACCTCGGAGTCTCTGCCACATTCTGTGATATCATTCAGAGTGGGAAAAGAGGTTAATCTCAGAATCTATCCCACATTCTGGGATATTATACAGAGTGGAATCGGATGGTAATCTCGAAGACTATCCCAGAGTCTAGGGTATTATACAGAGTGGGAGCGGTGAGTAATTTCGGAGTCTATCCCACTTTCAGGGATATTATTCAGAGTGGGAACAGAGTGTAATCTCGGAGTCTAACACACATTCTGGGATATTATTCAGTGTATGAACTGAATGTAATCTTGGAGCCTATGCCACATTCTGGGATATTATACTGAGTGGGAACAGTGTGTAACCTTGGAGTCTATGCCACATACCGGGAGATTCTTCAGAGTGGGAGTGGCGGGGAATTTCGGAGTTTATCCCACAGTCTGGAAAATTAGTCAGTGTGGGAACAGAGGTTAATCTCGGAGTCTATCCCACATTCTGGGACATTATTCTGAGTAGGAACAGACGGTAATCTCGGATTTTATCCCACTGTGTTGCATATTTGACAGAGTGCGACCGGAGGATATTCGCGGAGTCAATCCCACATACTGGGATATAAAACAGAGTGGCGGGAAGGGTAATGTCGGAGGCTATACCTCAGTCTGGGATATTATTCAGAGTGTGAACAGAGAGTAACCTCGGAGTCTATGCAACATTCTGTCATATAATAGAGTGGGAACGGAGGGTAATCTCGCAGTCTATCCCACAGTCTGACATATTATTCAGAGTGGGAACAGAGGATAATCTTGGTTTCTATCCCACATTCTGGGATATTATTCAGAGTGGGAGCTGAGGGAAATCTCAGAGTCTATTCCCCATTCTGGGATATTATACAGAGTGGGATCGGAGGGTAATCTCGAAGTCTATCCCAGATATTATACAGAGTGGGAGCGGTGGGTAATTTTGGAGTCTATCCCACAGTCTGGGATATTATTCAGAGCGGCAACAGAGGGTAATCTCTGAGCCTATACCACATTCTGGGTTATGATACAGAGTGGAATCGGATAGTAATCTTGAAGACTATCCCAGAGTCTAGGATATTATACACATTGGGAGCAGAGGGTAATATCGAAGTCTATCCCGGAGTCTAGGGTTTTTATACAGAGTGGGAGCGGAGGGTAATTTCGGAGTCTTTGCCACATTATGGGATAATATTCAGAGTCAGAACAGAGGGTAATCTCGGAGTTTATCCCACAGTCTTGCATATGTTACAGAGTGGGACCGGAGGATAATTGCGCAATCAATCTCACATTCTGGGATATTATACAGAGTGGGAACAGAGTGTAACCTCGGAGTCTCTACCACATGCAGTCCGAGTGGGAGCGGAGGGTAAACTCAGAGTCATTCCACAGTCTTGGATATTATTCAGAATGGGAACAGAGTGTAATCTCGGAGTCTATCCCACATTCTGCGATATTATTCAGAGTGGGAACAGATTGTAACCTGGGAGTCTATACCACAGTCTGGGATATTATATAGAGTGGGAGCGTAGGGTAATCTCAGAGTCAATCCCACATTCTGGGATATTATACAAAGTGGGAACAGAGTGTAATCTCGGAGACTATCCTGCATCCTTGATATTATACTGAGTGGGAGCAGAGAGTAACCTCGGATTCTATCCCACATTCAGGGATATTACTCAGATTGCGAGTGGCGGGTAATTTCGGAGTGTATCCCACAGTTTGGGAAATTATTCAGAGTGGGATCGGAGGGTAATATCGGACTCTATCCCACATTCTGGGATATTATTCAGTGTGGGAATGGAGGGTAATCTTGGCGTCTATCCCACGTTCTGGGATATTATTCAGAGTGGGAACAGAGTGTAACCTGGGAGTCTATCCCACAGTCTGGGATATTATACAGAGTGGAATCAGATGGTAACCTCAAAGACAATCCCAGAGTCTAGGATATTATACAGTGTGGGAGCGGTGGGAAATTTCGGAGTCGATCACATAGTCTAGGATGTTATTCAGAATGGGACAAGAGGGTAATTTTGGAGTCTAACACACATTCTGGGATTTTATTCAGAGTATGAACAGAATGTATTTTCGAAGCCTATGCCACATTCTGGGATATTATACCGAGTGGGAACAGAGTGTAATCTCGGAGTCTATGACAAATTCTGGGAAATTATACAGAGTGGGAACAGAGTGTAACCTCGGAGACTATGCCACATTCTGGGAGATTTTTCAGTGTGGGAACAGAGTGTAACCTCGGAGTCTATGCCACATTCTGGGACATTATACCGAGTGGGAACGGAGGGTAATTTTGGAGTCTATGGCACATTCTGGGATATTATTCAGAGTGGGAACAGAGGGTAACCTTGGAGTTTATCCCACAGTTTTGCATATTTTACAGAGTTGGACCAGAGGATATTCGCGGTGTCAGGCCCACATTCTGGGATATTATACAGAATGGGAACAAATTGTAACCTTGGAGTCTATCAGACATTCTGGGACATTATACAGTGTGGGAACGGTGGATAATGTCGGAGTCTATCCCAGAGTCTAGGACATTATACAGTGGCGGGAAGGGTAACCTCGGAGCCTATCCCACATTCTGGGATATATAGCTCCCATTCTGTATAATTTCCCAGATTTTGGCATAGACTCCGAGATTACCCTCTGTTCCCACATTGAATAATATCCCAGAATGTGGCATAGTCTCCGAAATTACCCTCAGCTATCGATGTCATTCGCTATCCCACAATCTTGGATATTACTGAGAGTGGGAATTGAGGGTAATCTCGGAGTCTATCCAGGTTACACTCCACTCTGTGTAATATCCCAAAATGTGGGATAGACTGCGAGATTACCCTCCGATCCAACTCTGTATAATATCCCAGAATGTGGGATAGACTCCGAGATTACCCTCTGTTCCCACTCTGAATAATATCCCAGAATGTGGGATAGACTCTGAGATTACCCTCCGTTCCCACTCTGAATAATATCCCAGAATGTGGGATGGACTCTGAGATTACCCTCCGCTCCCACTCTGTATAATATCCCAGAATTTGGAATAAACTCTGAGATTATCCTCTGTTCCCACTCTGTATAATATTTCAGACTATGGGATAGACTCCGAGATTACCCTCTGCTCCCACTCTGTATAATATCCCAGAATGTGGAATAGATTCTAAGATTATCCTCTGTTCCCACTCTTAATAATATCCCGGAATATGGGATAGACTCCGAGATTACACACTTCCATCTTTTCATAATATCCCAGAAGGTGGGATTGATTCCGAGATTACCCTCCGCTCCCAGTCTGTATAATATCCCAGAATGTGGGATTGACCCCGAGATTATAATCTATTCCTACTTTGTATAATATCCCAGATTGTGGGATTGTCCGACATTACCCTCCGCTCTCACTCTGTATAATATCCTGGACTCTGGGATAGAATTCGAGATTAACCTCTGCTCCCATTCTGTATAATATCCCAGCCTGTGGGATAGACACCGAGATTACCCTCAATTCCCACTCTGAATAATATCCCAGAATGTGGGATAGACTCCGAGATTACCCTCCGCTCCCAATCTGCATAATATCCGAGAATGTGGGATAGACTCTGAGATTACCCTCCGCTCCCAATCTGTATAATATCCAAGAATGTGGTATAGAATCAGAGATTACACTCTGTTTCCACGCTGAATATTATCCCAGAATTTGGGATAGACTCCGTGATTACCCTTTGTTCCCACTGCGAACAATATCCCAGACTGTGTGATAGAATCAGAGAATACCCTCCGCTCCCAAACTGTATAATATCACAGAATGTGGCACAGACTCCGAGGTTACACTGTGTTCCCACTCTGTATAATATCCCAAAATGTCGGATAGACTCCGAGATTACCCTTTGCTCCCACTCTGGATAATATCCTAGATTCTGGGATAGACTCCGAGATTGCCCTCCATTCCCACTCTGAATAATCTCCCAGAATGGGGGATAGACTCAGAGATTAACCTCCACTCCCGCTCTGTATATTATCCCAGAATGTGTTATAGACTCACAGATTACACTCTGTTCCCACTCTGAATAATATCCCAGACTGTGGGATAGACTCCGAAATTACCCACCACTACCCCTCTGTATAATATCCTAGACTCTGAGATTTCCCTCAGTTCGCACTTTGAACATTATCCCAGAATGTGGGATAGACTCTGAGATTACTCTCTGCTCCCACTCTGTATAATAGCCCAGAATGTTGCATAGACTCTGAGATTACCCTCTGCTCCCACTCTGTATAATATCCCAGAATGTGGAATAGACTCTGATATTATCCTCTGTTCCCACTCTGTATAAAATCCCGGACTGTGGGATAGACTTCGAAATTACCCTCCGCTCGCACTCTGTATAATATCCCAGACCGTGGGGTAGACTCCGAGATTAAACTATGTTCCCACACTGAATAATATGCCAGACTGTGGGATAGACTCCGAGTTTTCCCTCAGTTCGCACTCTGTTTAATATCCCAGAATGTGGAATAGACTCTGAGATTATCCTCTGTTCCCACTCTGTATAATATCCCAGACTATGGGATTGCCTCCGAGATTACCCTCTGCTCCCATTCTGTATAATATCCCAGAATGTGACAGACTCCCAGATTACACTCTTTTCCCACTCTGAATAATATCCCAGAATGTGGAATAGACTCTAAGATTATCCTTTGTTCCCACACTTAATAATATCCCGGAATATGGGATAGACTCCGAGATTACACTCTTCCAACTTTTCATAATATCCCAGACAGTGGGATTGACTCCGAGATTACCATCCGCTGTCACTCTGTATAATATCCCAGACTGTGGCATGTACTCCGAGATTCCACTCTGTTCCCACTCTGTATAGTATCCCAGGATGTGAAATTGACTCTGAGATTACCCTCCGCTCCCACTCTGTATAATATTCCAGAACGTGGGATTGACTCCGAGATTACCCTCCGCTCCCATTCTGAATAATATCCCAGACTGTGGGATAGACTCCGAAATTACCCTCCGCTCCCACTCTGTATAATATTCCAGAACGTGGGATTGACTCCGAGATTACCCTCCGCTCCCATTCTGAATAATATCCCAGACTGTGGGATAGACTCCGAAATTACCCTCCGCTCCTACTCTGTATAATATCCCAGAATGTGGCATAAACTCCGAAATTATCCTCCGCTCCCACTCTGTATAATATCCTAGACTATAGGATAGACTTCGAGATTACCCTCCGCTCCCACTCTGTATAATATCCCAGACTGTAGGAGAGACTCTGAGGTTACTCTCTGTTCCCACTCAGTATAATATCAAGAATGTGGAATCGACTCTGAGGTAACACTCTGTTCTCACTCTGTATAATATCCCAGAATGTGGCATAGACTCCAAGATAACACTCAGTTCTCACTCTGTATAATATCCCAGGATATGGGATAGACTCCGAGATTACCCTCCGCTCCAACCCTGTATAATATCCATGAATGTGGCATAGACTACGAGATTACGCCCTGTTCCCACTCTGAATAATATCCCAAAATGGGGGATAGACTCCGAGATTACCCTCAGTTCCCACTCTGTATAATATCCCAGAATGTGGCATAGACTCAGAAATTACCCTTCGCTCCGACTCTGTATAATATACTAGACTCTGGGATAGACTCCTAAATAACCCTCTGCTCCCACTTTGTATAATATCCTGGAGTCTGAAATAGACTCCAAAATTACCGTCCCCTCCCACTCTATAATATCCCAGAATGTGGCAAAGACACCGAAATCACCCTCCACTCCCACTCTGTATAATATCCTAAATTCTGGGATAGACTCTGAGATTACCCTTTGTTCCCACTCTAAATAATATCCCAGACTGTGGGATACACTCCGAGATTACCCTCCGCTCCCACTCTGCATAATATCCCAGAATGTGGCATCGACACCGAGGTTACAATCTGTTCCCACTCTATAATATCCCAGGATATGGGATAGACTCCGAGATTACCCTCAGCTCCCACTCTGTATAATATACCAGAATGTGGCATAGACTTCGAGGTTATTCTCTGTTCCCACTCTGTATAATATCCCACGATATGGGATAGACTCCGAAATTAACCTCCGCTCCGACTCTGTATAATATCCTAGACTCTGGGATAGACTCCGAAATTAACCACCGCTCCCCCTCTGTATAATATCCTAAATTCTGGGATAGACTCTGAGATTACCCTCTGTTCCACTCTGTATAATTTCCTTGACTCTGGGATGTACTCCAAAATTACCCTTCACTCCCAATCTAAATAATATCCTAGACTGTGTGATAGACATCGAGATTACCCTAAATTCCCACACTGAATAATATCCCAGAATGTGGGATAGACTCCGAGATTACCCTCAATTCCCTCTCTGAATAATATCCCAGACTGTGGGAGAGACTCCGAGGTTACTCTTTGTTCCCACTCACTATAATATCAAGAATGTGGGATAGACTCCGAGATTACACTCTGTTCTCACTCTGTATAATATCCCAGACTGTGGGATTGACTCCGACATTACCCTCCGCTCCCACTCTGTATAATATTCCAGAATGTGGGATAGACTCCGAGATTACCCTCTGTTCCCACTCTGAATAATTTCCCAGACTGTGGGATAGACTCTGAAATTACCCTTCGCTCCCACTCTGTTTAATATCCCAGAATGTGGGATAGACTTCGAGATTGCCCTCCGCTCCCACTCTGTGTAACAGCCGAAGACCTGTTTCTTTTGAGAATGTTCATTCTGATCCCTCTGTCTCTTTAATCAACTGCAGGAGCTAATGAGGTTTTCAGAGGGATCAGGTCTGTGTTTGTTTTGAGCTGCTTTGATGTCTTCTGCTGTTAATTTATTTCATCTGCTTGCGTGCATGGGCAGCCGCATCTGATCCCCTTCACTCTGCATCCAGGAAGCCGGCTTTTTGAGTCCATCTGCCAAAATTGCCCGTCTTCTAACGGCTCTGTTCCAAGCTCTGATCAGGCTGTTTGCAAAACAGAATCAGCAGATGCAGTAGAGTTTAACAGCATGCCAACTTGTCTTCCAGCTTCTCTTGCGAACAGACATGAGAATTCTCCAAGATGTACCTGCTTGTACCTCTTATTCCCTGTTGGGAGGTGAGTGGGCCTGGCAAACCCAGAGTCCAGCTCTCAGTGCCCCGACCAGCTGCTGCTGTGCTGCGTTGTGGTATCAGGGATTGGATCAGTTCACGGCACAGGAGGTGTCCCTTCAGCCCAGTGTGTCTGTGATGGCGCTCTGCAAGACCATTCGCCCCATGCCACTCCCAACCTTTTCCCTGTGGCCCTGCATTATTTTTTTTTCTGTTCAGATAGCGATCCAATTCTCTTTTGGAAACCTCGATTGCCCCTGCCTCCACCACACCCACTCAGTGCGTTCCAACATCAGAACCACTCACTGTGTGAAAAGGTTTCTCCTGACGTCTCCATTGTTTCTTTCGCCAATCACCTTAAATCGTGAGAGACAATGAACTTTACAACAGTGCCCACACTTCACAATGTAGGAACCACTGCAGCCAATTTACACACAGCAAGATCCCACAGACAGCACGATGATCATGACCAGTTCATTCATTTATTTTTTGTTCATTTTTTTGTTTGAGGGATAACTATACGCCAGGACACCAGCGAGAATTCCCCTACTCCTCTTCAAAATAGTGCAGGGGGATTTTTTACATCCACCTGAGAGAGCAGACAGGGCCTCGGTTTAATGTCTCATCCGAAAGATAGCACCTCTGACAGTGCAGTACACCTTCACTAGCCCACTGGAAGTGTCAACCTGCTCAGGAACCTAAGAACACAAGAAATAGGAGCAGGAGTAGACCACCCGGCCTGTTGAGCCTGCTCCGCCATTCAATACCACCATGGCTGATCTTCAACTTCAACTTCATTTTCCCGCCCGCTCCCCATATCCCTTAATTCCCTGAGAGACCAAAAGTCTGTCTGCCCCAGCCTTAAATGTATTCAATGATGGGGCATCCACAAACCTCTGGGGTGGAGAATTCCAGAAATTCACAATGCTCTGAGCGAAGACATTTCTCCCCATCTCAGTCCTAAATGATCGGCCCCTTATCCTGAGACTGGGCCCCCGTGTTTTAGATTCTCCGACCAGCAGGAACAATCTCTCAGCGTCCACCCTATGAAACTCCTTCAGAACCTTGTTTGTTTCAATGAGGTCGCCTCTCATTCTTCTAAACTCCAGAGAATATGGACCCAAGTCACTGACCCAAGTCATGCTCAAGTCTCTGCAGTTTCTCAAAAGGACAGTGTCTGACCTTGAGCTACATCTAACATCCCTCTTACAAACCAAAGGTGTTGATTTGGGTTTCTGATGTTGGCTACATTCACATGTGAAGCTACCGGAAGGAACCTCCCTTCCCCAACCCCAGGCCCACATCTGCACTGCAGCCCTTTCCAAACCACTTCCCAGAGCCACACCTGAACAACAGGGTGAAGAAATAGAAACAGAGATCGGACAGAGTTTCTCTCTCACTGTGAGCAGTCTCAGGTTAAAGGAGCAGAATGACTGCACTCCCATTGACCGAGACTCTGCACACTGACCCACACATCATTCTCTTCACAGTCTGAAGCAGAAAACCATTCAATGAAGCTCGTGATTGTTACGCTCCTTCTGTCGGGTTGCTTTGCTCGTGAACACGGTTGCACACCTATCTACTGGTGGGTGAGTTGGTAAACCGTATACTGCAGACACAGAGACCAATGTAAGGTGAAGCACATGCTGTTTATTTACACAAGTCGCAGAACACTAACACAACGTGTGCTTCTCCAACCAGAGCCGATTCGAAACTGCTGATTAACATTGTAGCCTGCGCTGCACAGCCACTGGGTAACACGGTCACATGGTCAGTCTGCTCACGTTCTCTTAAAGGTGTATTACACCTCAGATGACCACAGTGATGTTTACGGTGAAGGACTCCCTCAGCTACAACCTTCAGCTGCCCCATACATGGCCACAGCGAGGCCAGGATCTGCAAGAGTTTCAGAAAGGGGGCAAGCTGTAGAGCTGTCAGCACACAGCCACTGGCTTCAAGGTTATTCCACTGTTCAGACAGCCGTGCAAAGGACTGTGAACTCATGGGGAAGAATTTTTCACATGGTGGGCAGGCTGGGCAGGAGCGGGTGGGAACAGGTGGGAACAGGTGGGAGCGGTTGGGAGCAGGTGGGAGCAGGTGGGAGCAAGTGGGAGCAGTTGGGAGCAGGTGGGAGCAGGTGGGAGCAGGTGGGAGCGGTTGGGAGCAGGTGGGAGCAGGTGGGAGCGGTTGAGAACAGGTGGGAGCAGGTGGGAGCAGGTGGGAACAGGTGGGAGCAGGTGGGAGCAGTTGGGAGTGGTTGGGAGCGGTTGGGAACAGGTGGGAGCAGGTGGGAGCGGTTGGGAACAGGTGGGAGCAGGTGGGAGCAGGTGGGAGCGGTTGGGAACAGGTGGGAGCAGGTGGGAGCAGGTGGGAGCAGGTGGGAACAGGTGGGAGCAGGTGGGAGCGGTTGGGAGTGGTTGGGAGTGGTTGGGAACAGGTGGGAGCAGGTGGGAGCAGGTGGGAGCAGGTGGGAACAGGTGGGAGCAGGTGGGAGCAGTTGGGAACAGGTGGGAGCAGGTGGGAGCAGGTGGGAACAGGTGGGAGCAGGTGGGAGCGGTTGGGAGTGGTTGGGAGTGGTTGGGAACAGGTGGGAGCAGGTGGGAGCAGGTGGGAGCAGGTGGGAACAGGTGGGAGCAGGTGGGAGCAGTTGGGAACAGGTGGGAGCAGGTGGGAGCAGGTGGGAGCAGGTGGGAGCGGTTGGGAACAGGTGGGAGCAGGTGGGAGCAGGTGGGAACAGGTGGAGCGGTTGGGAGCAGGTGGGAGCAGGTGGGAGCGGTTGGGAACAGGTGGGAGCAGGTGGGAGCAGGTGGGAGCAGGTGGGAGTGGTTGGGAGCAGGTGGGAGCAGGTGGGAGCAGGTGGGAGCAGGTGGGAACAGGTGGGAGCAGGTGGGAGCGGTTGGGAGCGGTTGGGAGTGGTTGGAAACAGGTGGGAGCAGGTGGGAGCAGGTGGGAACAGGTGGGAGCAGGTGGGAGCGGTTGGGAACAGGTGGGAGCAGGTGGGAGCAGGTGGGAGCAGGTGGGAGCGGTTGGGAACAGGTGGGAGCAGGTGGGAGCAGGTGGGAGCAGGTGGGAGTGGTTGGGAGCAGGTGGGAGCAGGTGGGAGCAGGTGGGAGCGGTTGGGAACAGGTGGGAGCAGGTGGGAGCAGGTGGGAGCAGTTGGGAGCAGGTGGGAACAGGTGGGAGCAGTTGGGAGCAGGTGGGAGCGGTTGGGAGCAGGTGAGAGCAGGTGGGAGCAGGTGGGAGCAGGTGGGAGCGGTTGGGAGCAGGTGGGAACAGGTGGGAGCAGGTGGGAACAGGTGGGAGCAGTTGGGAACAGGTGGGAGCAGGTGGGAACAGTTGGGAGCGGTTGGTAGCAGGTGGGAACAGGTGGGAGCAGGTGGGAGCGGTTGGGAGCAGGTGGGAACAGGTGGAAGCAGGTGGGAACAGGTGGGAGCAGGTGGGAACAGGTGGGAGCGGTTGGGAACAGGTGGGAACAGGTGGGAGCAGGTGGGAGCGGTTGGGAGCAGGTGGGAACAGGTGGGAGCAGGTGGGAACAGGTGGGAGCAGTTGGGAGCAGGTGGGAGTGGTTGGGAACAGGTGGGAGTGGTTGGGAGCAGGTGGGAGCGGTTGGGAGCAGGTGGGAACGGTTGGGAGCAGGTGGGAGCGGTTGGGAACAGGTGGGAGTGGTTGGGAGAGGTTGGGAACAGGTGGGAACAGGTGGGAGCAGGTGGGAACAGGTGGGAGCGATTGGGAGCGGTTGGGAGCGGGCACGGAGTGCATCACTGCCCATAATCAGCTCCATGCCGCCATTTTACACAAGCGGGCCAATTAACGCCCGCCCAGCGTAATACACGGCCGGTAGCGCTCAGCGCTGCCTGTGCAGGTTGTGGGGAGGGGTGAGGGAGAGTCGAGGCCAGCGCTCTTTCCCACACGTGCGCAAAAGAGCGCTTCAATCCTCAGGGAGATTGAATCGATGTTCAAAAAATTAAATAAAAGGCTCTAAAATGTATGTAAACATGTCCCCTGTGTCACATGAGATGGGACATGCTTTTGTATTGATGAACATTTTTTTAATTTATACAATAAAAGCTTTAGGAAACCTCATCCTGCCTGTCGACGAGGTCTCCGATAAACCGTGAAGGGCCGCTTGGCCTTCTCCGCCTGCCCACCAACCATTAGGTTGGACGGGCAGCGTTACCAAGCACAATAATTACTATGTTAATTGCCTCAATAGGCCGTTTATACATCGGCGGGTGTGCGGCCAACTCCGGCGGGCGCCTGTCGAATGAAACACCGCTGCTCAGCGCGATGACCTCGGGACTCACGGCCGACATCGTTTTACACCCGTCGGAGCGTCGGGCCCTGATCTGCACCAACAGCTTTCACCCGCTGAGCACGACAGAGATTTCCCCCCGACAAGGTGTGTGTGTGCAGATCTCCCCCCCTCAGAAACATCTCCACAGGAACGACTGGGCCAGGGAGGATTTGTTCATGTTAATGAACCTCGTGGATCTACGAAACAACAGCAAGAACGATTCGCATTTCTATCTGACCTTGTCGGGAGCGTTATCAAACATCATCATATCGGTGGAGAGATTAATATTGAAGCTGTGAGACTGTTTTCACTCAGAATTCTGGTGCTGTCAGGCAGTTCACAGACATTTGTCAGAAGGTTGGAACGTGAGGAGGCCATTCAGCCCCTTGAGCCCGTCCCACCATTCAATAGGATCATGGCTGATTTGTGACGGAAATCTGCACACCCACTTTTGTTGCATATCACATTGATATAACTTTGCTCTTCTCCGCTGATGCTGCCAGACCTGCTGAGTTTTTCCAGGTATTTCTGTTTCTGTTTTGGATTTCCAGCATCCGGAGTTTTTTGTTTTTACCTTTGTTGCGTATCACTTTGGATGACAAAAAAAAATCTCTCAATTCCAGATTGGACATGAACAGATGACTCAGCATCAATTGCCATTTATGAAGAACATTCCAAACTTCTACCAGCCTGTGTGTGTGAACAGGGGTTTCCTCATTTCACTCCTGAAGGGTCTGGTAATGGAACTCGTGCTTTCAAAGCTCTTTTTTTGTTTGAGACAGACCCGAATTGAAAAGCGGAACTGAAAAGTGAAAGTGAGAAAGGAAACTGTCCTTTCCTGTTTCTTAGGAAACTAAGACTGAAACTGAGATCGGAAACCAAAACCTCTGGGGAGACAAAACCTGGTTGAAACGTATCAAAGGCACAGAATCACCCGAGCTCAGTGGATGATGATGATGTCAAGCCCAGTGGGTGCAGTGCATTCAGGCTGAAGAAGACAAAAGTTCAAGGTGAGGGGCAGGAGGTTTAGGGGGGATGTGAGGAAAAACTTTTTTACCCAGAGGGTGGTGACGGTCTGGAATGCGCTGCCTGGGAGGGTGGTGGAGGCGGGTTGCCTCACATCCTTTAAAAAGAACCTGGATGAGCACTTGGCACGTCATAACATTCAAGGCTATGGGCCAAGTGCTGGTAAATGGGATTAGGCAGGTAGGTCAGGTGTTTCTCACGTGTCGGTGCAGACTCGATGGGCCGAAGGGCCTCTTCTGCACTGTGTGATTCTGTGATTCTGTGAAGACAGAGGGTAGGTCTAGAAGCTGACAATGAACAAAGATACAGTTGTTGCTTTTTCTGTTACTTGAAGATGGCATTGGTGGATCTACACCATCCAGACCATCGTAAGCACAATTGAGGAGGTTCTGCAAACATGAGCCATTTTTGGTGAAGACCGTGCCTGTGGAACTCGGGTTGGTTGTGTGCCGCTGTCGGCTTGAGACCAGGCTACACCCGAGAAGAGGAGGAGCGGAAATTCTTCATGAGGAAGGCAGAGTTTTGAAGAACCTTGTGACTGAAATTGTTAACATATATGCTGAGTGGACTGCTGAGTGAAGACATGTGTTCTGTCTTCATTGCGTCTGTGATTTAATATGTAATTTATAGTTACAATCAACTGTAATTTGCCTGTTAATTGATGTTTGACTTAGTTGATTTTGCAAAGAGAATGTAAGTGGGTATTTAAGACAGGATTTAGTTTTGGCTTTGTTTGACTTTGGTCTTGTAAAAACTCTTTTGTTTAAAGTATGGAAATTTGTGGGTTCTGTTAGGAACTCGGTAGAGATTAGTAACTTTGATACAAAATTCCCGTCATTTACGAAAAGAATGAAGCCACACAAGATTCCACAGTTTAAGACAGAAGAATTTTTAACATACAAGAGTCAAACAAAGCAACCACTAAATACTATCTTAGAGAACTGTCTAGACTCTCTTGGAAAAATCACCTAACAGGCAAATTGCAGTCGATTATAAACTATGAACTACATATTAAGTGGCAGACAGAAGTGATACAAGTCTTATGAATTGGCTCAGCAGTCCCCACATAGAGAAGTGATCCAATTCAGTCACCAAGTCCATCAAAACTCTATCTTCCTCACAAAGAATTTCAGCTCCTCTCCTTCTCCGAGCCAAGCTTATCCCCAGCGGACAGCAGCACACAACCAGCCCGCGTTCCAGGGGCATTGGCTTCACCACACATCTATAAAACTTCCTGAACTTGCTCTGGAAGGTGCAGATCCACCAGTGCACTCTTCAGGAAATAGGAACAGCTGCAGCAACCTATTCTCAGCTTCAGGATCTGGCCTTTGTCTTTTTCAGTGTGCCTGCACTGCACCACTGGACTCACCAATTTCTACTACTGAGCTCGGGTTGATCTGTGTCTTTTAATACGCTTTCAAGTGGTTTCAATTTGCCCACAAGTTTTGGGCTCAGCTTTGGTTTCCTGAGGAACTGGGAGAGTCACTCTCCTTCCTCAGCTTCCATTTTTGGTTTTCCTTTCCAGTTTCTGTTTTCAGTTCATGCCTGTCTCAAAAGACACAGATCACATCACACTTCACTCTTTCAGTTAATAACTTCTGGATTTCTTTTTGAGCCAAAAAAATGTTACTGGCCGAGAATGTTACAGCTTGGCTCTAATTCGGAGACTCTGCTCTCCAATGATTGGGAATAGCTGGATGAATCTGCAACAGAGGAATTCCAGATCTCTGATCCCCTTTCTGAGAAAAAGCGCTCCCTGATTTTTCTTCCCTGTGACCTAGCTTTTCATTCAAGGTGAAGTCGCTTTGTCCTGGATCCCGCCAATCAGAGGAACTGGCTTCTCTGTTTCTCCCCTCGGCACAGTTTGAACACCTTGCTTAAGTCGCCCTCGGATGTCTGTAACTCAAGGGAATAAGAACCAAGTTAGTGCAACCTGGTCCCACGATTTAACCCTCTAAGTTTTCTCAAAGCCGCGTGGTGAAATATCCAGGAGCCCTGCCAAGCAGACTTGGCAACCTCCAGCGAATAGAAGTTCAAAGTTTACAGGCTCCTGAGAGCTCCAATGCAGCCACTGATTGCAGAAGATATTCCAAAATCAATCAACGAAAATCAGGCAAAACTAATTGAGCACAGATTGGTGGAGAGAGAATGAGCCGCTTGTTTCTCTTCACCCGTATCTAACTTGTGATTAATGACTGACAGTTTCAAGGGCAATTCAAATAACTTTTCTGAATCTAATTATTAACAACACAAGCACATAGTTTCCTCTTGACTTATTTCGCCAGAAGCTCAGTTTTCTGAAAACAATAAATTTAAAAAAAACCCCACAATTGCATTCATGTGGCAAAACTTTCAACATCGATTGTTTACAACTGCATTCCACCGAGATCAACATTCTTAAACCAAGGGAACCAGAAATCACAGGGTCCGAGGATTCATCCCGCAAGGGTCTTCATGGTGCCCAGCTGAGGGAGATGTTTATAAAAAGTTGCACCGTGTGTAGAATTTTGCGCCAAGATGTCAGTTGGTAGCATTCTTGTCTCTGAGTCAGAAGTTTGTGGATTCAAGTGCCTACTCCAGAGACTTGAGCATGTACTGACCAGGCATGTACTGAGCAGTGCGGTGCTGAGGGAGTGCTGCCTGGTCAGCTGTCCTGTCTCTCCAATGAGACAGGTTCACTCCTCACGATATGCACCTGAATCCCTGGTGTATGTCACTCACAGTGCAATGTTTGCAAACTTATTCTTTTTGATTCACCAGGATCAAGGCAAGTTAAAAATGACAAAGCTCTTTGGATACGAAACAGTTTTCCATGACTATTTATGAAGAAGTGCAGTAATAAAAACAGAAATAGATTCTGTGAACTTGTGGGAACAGTGGTATTTCGTGTTGAAAGAGACAAAGAACATGAAACTATCAAAGCTTTAAAAGGCAAGTGAAGAGGCACAGATTTAGCAAGATGATCCCTCAGGACCTCGCCCCTCCCTATTACCGAGAATCTCTGTGCTCCTCTAATGCTGGCTTCATGTGAATTCCCAATCTGAACCGCTCCGTCATTGGCGGCCGTGCCTTCAGCTCCCAGGGCCCTAAACTCTGGAATTCCCTCCCTAAACCTCTCCACCTCTCGAGCTCTCCCTCCTCCTGTAAGACAGCTGTTCAAAGTAACCTCTCCAACAGGTCGCCTTTTCGAATACCTCCTTAGGTGGCTTGTGGTGTCTGGTAGCCGCTCCGGAAGGCATGATGCAAATACAAAGATTAAAGCAAAAAACTGCGGATGCTGGAAATACAAGTTGAACAAAGTGGGCAAGAAAGGGCATGGCAGTCAGAGGAGATTGGTTCGCTCTCCCAGGATGGGCTCCCAGTCTCCCACACTAACTTCAATGGAATACTGGTAGGCTCTCTGGACTCATGGTGGGGATCGCACCATTTCCGTGGGGCTCCCACTGATCTGCCACTGATGTGGGAAATTGACAGATTCCCTGTGGAATATCCCACAGTGATCTTGGCAGGAACCCTTGTTCCTTGGGGAGAATGGTGGCTTGACTTCTATTTCCTGGACTTCAAGTCATCAGCCTGCAGGTTGAGGACATCCTTCACCAGGTGAACAGAGGAAGAACATTTTCGAAGATGGAAATGGGTTGCTATATTACTGTTATGATCCCAGCTGATGTGAATACTGGACAAGTCAGATCCCAAACTTGGTAGGTCCTAAATCAAAACAATGCTGGAAATACTGGAAAATGCTCTGAAGAAGAGTCACACAGACTCGAAACGTTCACTCTGTTTCTCTCTCCACAGATGCTGCCAGACCTGCTGAGTTTTTCCAGCATTTTCTGTTTTTATTTCAGATTTCCAGCATCCACAGGATTTTGCTTTTATATTATATTGGTAGATCCTAACTTGATTTTTTTTTTCGAAACCATGGAGGTCAGTTACTGAACACAGTCACAAGAGTCTGCCAGTGTACTGTTAACACAAAGAATAAAACATTTATTAAACAAGAAAAAATGAACTATATTACACGAGACAAAAAGGTTGTAAAGATTTCAATACAGATACCAGAAAATAATTCAAAATCACACTATTCCTTTTATCCCAGCCACCCTTATAGGCACAAAGCTCATAGACTCATAGACATCTACATCACAGAAGGAGACCTTTCAGCCCATCGTGTCTGCACCGGTAAACAAAGTTCTGACTACGTTAATCCCATTTTCCATCACTTGGCCCATAGCCCTGAAGGCTATGGCAATGCAAGGAAATATCTAAATATTCCAGTGGAAAACCCCAGTGAAGATTTACCATCGTCTCAACACCAAGGTTTCTTGCTTGGGTTAGCTCAGTTTCAAACAGTTTTCTTCCGGTGGACTTCTGAGCATTCACTTGATGCTTTTCTTCCGTTGATACCTCTCACTGAGACATCCAAAAACCACAATATTTAACTCACTATTACTTCAACTTCAAAGCAAACACAAGTTCCCTAAACTCAGTTCCCCAGCAGGCTTGCAGAATTTCTTATTGGAGAGATTAGATATTTTGCCTGTACTCTCTGGTATACACACACTAACTGACTGCCCTTCTGTGTTTCCCTGTCTCTCTGTGTGTCTCTGGACCCCTGTCGCTAGGCAACAGCACAGCTTTTTGCCATTTTGTGCTTTTTTTTTCACTTCACTGAGCTACTAACCCCTTGCTAACCCATCTCTTCACTCCAAGCATTGTAAAACCTCATGAAAAATGCATGTGTACAAACAGGACCCCAGACACTCTGGCACCCAGCACACAAAAATCTCTAAATGAAATGAAAACCAGGTTTCACCTTTCTTAACACCCAAATACACAAATATAAATTAAACTTAAAGCTATACATTGTTCCTAACAGTTACCCGGGTTATTATCAATTGTGCAGCTACTGAGAGGGTTTAAATAACTGTGTGAGATGCAAGAAATTAGTGAGAGTCAGTGGGGTCCATATAAATGTCTACAGTCCAGTATCATGAAGAGATATTAATGTGTATAATGCTATTGGAAATTATTTTAAAATTGGAATTGTAATAGGGTGCGTGTCTATGTGTGTGTGTGAGTGTGTGGCTTAGTTAGATTAAAGGCAGCTAGTCTGGGTGCTTTGATTTATAGTAGTTTTGAGGTGTTAATTAGATAAACGTAAGGAAGTTAAAAGATAAAGTGCAATTTGCATTTGTTGTATAAGCCATTCAAAAGAATGGGTTAAATCTTGCACCTAGCTGGGAGACGCCAAGCAATGTGTTTATATTACTCATACAACTGGTGGAATGAAAGGATTATTGTTAGGAGAGGTAAAATTAAAAAAGACCTAGTGATACAATGGAAAACTTACATTCAAAGGGGAAGCCAGGTATAAACAGAAAGGAGTTTGTGTGTAAAAGTCAGGGGCATTTAAGAGCTCACCAGCCTGTAAGCCTAAAACTGTGTCTGCAAAGGAACCAAATTGCAAGGAACCTCATTTTGAATTTGTACGGTCCAATGTGCTTTGCCCAGTGTCTGTTTAAAGTCTATGGGTTACTGTTGCCTTGGTGGAGATTTGCTGGGAGTGATTAATTTGGGGATTTGTTTATAAGTTATTATGGCAGTAATTTGTAGACATGTGTATGTGTTTAATTTGTTGTTAAATTAATTAATGTTTAATTTAGTTTTATATAAAAACCATCTTGAGGCTTGGTGGTCTTATTCCTGAATTCAGAGCTGCATCTCAAACATTCCAATTGAAAATATAGGTTATGACAGTTGTTCAAGTTTCCCTCTGGGATTTAAACAATTCAGCCTTTACCAACTGCTGAGTCATAACAGCAATAATGGAGGAGAATGGTTGATAAATTAGCTGAAGTGCATTAACCATCTCAATTATCCACAGAATGGTCCAGCTCACCTCCTATCCCTGACCTGTGATATAGGAAGGTACACTGTTAACATTGAAATGTATCATGTCAGGGATTTCAGTGTGGAGAGAGCCCCACAAAATTTTCTCTTTTAATATTTGTGGATCAAAATAAGAACTTCTTTCACAAAGAGTTACATCTGATTTGCAATACACAAAAGGGTCATTCGGCCCACCCAGTTCATGCCAGTGTTTATAGCCTACTCGAGCCTTCTCCCATCCTTCCTGATCCATCAGAATCATGCTCTATTCCCTGCTCCCTCATTTCTTTCTTATTCTTTCATGGGGTGTGGGCGTCGCTGGTTGGAACAGCATTTTCACTGCCCATCCCTAATTGCCCTTGGGAAAGGGCTGGTGAGCTGCCTTCTTGAACTGCTGCATCCCATGTGGTGTAGGTACACCCACAGTGCTGTTTGGGAGGGAGTTCCAGGATTTTGACCCAGTGACAGTGAAGGAACAGCAATATATTTCCAAGTCAGGATGGTGAGTGACTTGGAGGGGGACTTCCAGGTGGTGGTGTTCCCATGTATCAGCTGCCTTTGTCCTCCTAGGTGGTCATGGTTGTGGGTTTGGAAGGCGCTGTCTAAGGAGCCTTGGTGAATTCCTACAGTGCATTTTGTAGATGGTACACACTGCTGCTACTGTGCATTTGTGGAGGAGAGAGTGAATGTTTGTGGATGTGGTGCCAATCAAGTGGCTGCTTTGCCCTGGATGGTGCCAAGTTTCTTGAGTGTTGTTGGAACTGTACACATCCAGGCAAGTGGAGAGTATTCCATCACACTCTTGACTTATGCCTTGTAGGTGATTGTTATGACATAGCCGATGGTAAATGCTAAGTTGTTCAAATCCCAAAGGGCAACTTGAAACAACTGTCACAACTTGTTTTGCAATTTGTATAAATTCCGAGATGCATGCCTTGAATTCAGTCTTATAGGTTTTTACAAAATTAGAGTAAACATTTATTAACAAGAAACATGATTTTTAAGCACATACGTATGTCTGCAAATTACTACTATGATAACTTCTAAATCCCGTACTTAGTCTGACTCCTGGTTACACTTTCATTAAGGCAACAGTGAGACACACAGATTTTAAAAGAGCCAGGCAGGGTGACACACAATACCCTGAACCAGTCAAATTCAAAGTGAGTTTTCTTAACTTCAGTCCTTTGTAGACAGCAGCTTGAAGCATAAATGCTGAAGGCTGTTTACACTTATCAGATCTTAAAATACCAACCCTAACACACAGCCTTCACTCCTTTTTACATATTTTCCCCTTTGAATGCAAAATCCCATTGTTTCACTATGTCTTTGGACTTTATCTTTCTAAGAATAAAAACCTCTCATAGCACTAAGTTTTACCAGTAATCTTTGGGGAAAATAAACACACTGTTTCTAAGCTTCACCTGGTTAGGCGATGCATTTCCCCCCTCCTTTGTAAACAATCAAGTCTGGTTTATCTCAAAATGCAAATGTCCTTTTACACCTTAAATTCTAAACTTCCCCCATGTTTACATAAAAGTCTTCAGACCAGCTGCCTTTAATCCAAGTAAGTCTCACACAGATACAGACACACGCACACAGGCACAGATACCACTATTTTACAATACATTCCAATAACGTTATTATATCTTCCTGACAATGGTGGACAGGCTTTGGGGAGTTGGGAGGTGAGCTACTCGCTGGAGTATTTATATAGCTAGTCCAGTTAAATTTCTGGTCAATGGTGACCCCCCAGGATGATGATAGTGGAGGATTCAGTGATGGTAATGCTATTGAACGTCAAGGGGCCATGGTTGGATTCTCTCTTGTTGGAGATGGTCATTGCCTGGCACTTGTGTGGTGCGAATGTTCCTTCATTCGCTTGTCCAGCTTCCCCTTAAATCCATCTACACTATTCACCTCAACCACTTGCTGTGGTAGTGAGCTCCACTTTCTCACCACTCCCTGGGTAAACTCCCAAATGGATTTCTTTGTGGTTATCTCTTTTGATGGCCTCAAGTCATGCATTTCCCCACAAAGTGCAAACATTCTGTATTTGCTCCAGCAAAACCTTCCATTATTTTCAAATCCCCTGCCAGCTCACCACTCCGCCTTCTCAGACCAAGAGCAAAGAGACCCAGCCTGTTCATATCTTCCTGATAGATATTCCCTTGCAAGTCTGCTATCATCCTTGTAAATTGCTTTTGCATTTATATAGTGCCTTTCCCAACCTCCAGTCACCCCAAAGCGCTTCACAGCCAACTAAGTACCTTTGAGGTGTTGTCAGTCTTGCAAGGTGGGAAACGTGGCAGCAAATCTGTGCACAGGGAGATCCCACACACAGCATTGCTTATCTGTTTCCATGATGCTTGAGAGTTAAGTACTGGTCCAGGACACTGGACAGGGAGGCCTCCCCAGATCCTCTTCAAAATAGTCCCACCAAGCAATTGGGCCCCTTGACCTCAGGTCTCAGTCTCAGAGACAAAAGAAAAGCCTCTCAATGTGAATGGAACTGGGGAGTCTGCCGGGGACCCTGGGGTTTGGGTCGCTGTGAGCGAGTCACTTCTCATCATCCTGTGTGAAGGAAGTAGCTTGTTCACAGAGAACTGACAATGGGTTGCACATTTGACTTCCCTAAACACTTGACGGTGCCAAGGATTGAGCAACAAGAGCTTGTGCAAGAGGATGGAACACAAGACAAGAAAGGGAGCCAGCGCTATTTTTAAAACATTTCAGTCCTTACTGATAACAGGGCTGAAGTTTCAGAATATCTCCCCTCCTTCAGAGCACAGGTAGGCACGAGCTAGCCTGCAGTAACCTGTTGATGCATGCTCAAGAAATACCAAGGCAAAAAACAAACACACACTGCTATTTCTTTGAATCATCGAGTAGAGCGAGACCCATTCAGCCTAACGTGCCTGTGCTGGGTCCTTGAAACTCATCCAGTTGGCCTCACTTCTCCTCTGCAACCCGACAGAGCAAATGCTCTTTGAGTATTTATGCAATTCCCTTTTAACAGTTACTATGGAATCCATTTCAGACACAGCACATCTCAGATCACAACAACTTGCTGAGCAAAAGTATTTCTCCAAACTTTACAGACATGATTTTCTTCTAGCAAGGAGAAGTTTGGGTGGATTTTTGAGCATTGCGCACTGGAGAATGCAGTGGAAATTTGTTGGGATAAGGAACAGGAATCTCTTACAGTTTTGGACAGCGAGTGTCAAAGACAAAAGGAGAGAAATTTGCTCATATAGAACTGTTCCTATCCAGTGTAATGGTTGTAAACAAATCCTGTGAAATAGGGATAGTGTGTGTGTCTGTGTGTGTATGTGTGTGTGTGTCCATCCGTGTGTGTGTGCGTGTCTATTGGTGTGTGCGTGTATGTGTGTGTGTCTTTGTGTTTGTCTGTTTGTGTGTGTCTGTGTGTGTGTGTGTGTCTATCGGTGTGTGTGTGTATGTGTGTGTGTCTATCAGTGTGTGCGTGTATGTGTGTGTCTTTGTGTTTGTCTGTTTGTGTGTGTGTGTCTGATCCTGTGTGTGTGTGTGCATCTGTGTGTGTGTGCCTGTGTATGTCTGTGCATGTGTGTCTGTGTGTGTGTGCACTTGTGTGTGTGTGTTTGTAGAGCAGAGAGAGAGGGGAGTCTTCCAGCAGAAGACAAGGATGTGTGGAATCCCTATCAACGTTGGAGCTGCTTCCAATGCTGCAACCCTAGCCCTGTCTACATGTGTTGAGCTGGGTGGTTCACAGGAGAGTTTTAGGAGCCTCACCACTATTAATTCCAGAGGTGAAATGGCACAAATCTTTCTTACTGTGCAATCAGTGCAGACTGAGATACACATCAGTGAGCAAGGAATCTCAAACAAATTTTTTCAACAACATTATAAAGATCCAGTCATTCCTTGACTGAGAGAGACAGGTGAGTAAAAGGGTTAGCAAATGCCTCGACTAGTGGGAGGTTGCTGCAAGCTACTGTTAAATCGAAAACTAAAAGGGAATAACTGGGGCTTAGGACTGTGTTGAAAAGCTTTTTGGACTGTTGCTAGTTTTTAATCAAACAGATTTTGTGATCTGGGTGTCACTGGCTAGACCAGCATTTATTGCCCATCCCTAGTTACCCTTTGAGAAGGTGGTGGTGAGCTGCCTTCTTGAGCCGCTGCAGTCCATGTGGTGTAGGTACACCCACAGTGCTGTTAGGGAGGGAGTTCCAGGATTGTGACCCAGCGACAGTGAAGGAACGGTGAAATATTTCCAAATCAGGATGGTGAGTGGCTTGGATGGGAACTTCCAGCTGGTGGTGTTCCCATGTGTCTGCTGCCCTTGTCCTTCTAGATGGCAGTGGTCGAGAGTTTGGAAGGTGCTGTCTAAGGAGCCTTATTGAGTTTTCTTTTATATTCATTCATGGGATGTGGGCATCACTGGCCGGGCCAGCATTTATTGCCCATCCCTAATTGCCCTTGATAAGATGGCAGTGAGTTGCCTTCTTGAGCTGCTGCAGTCCATATGGTGTGCTAAACCATTTCAGAGGGCATTTAATAGTCAACCACATTGTTGTGGGTCTGGAGTCACATGTAGGCTAGACCGGGTAAGAACAGCAGATTTCCTTCCCTAAAGGGCATTAGTGAACCAGATGGGTTTTTACAACAATCAACAATGGTTTCATGGTCATAAGAACATAAGAATATAAGAACATAAGAAATAGGAACAGGAGTAGATCATTCGGTCCCTCGAGCCTGCTCTGCCATTCAATAAGATCATGGCTGATCTTCTTGTGTTTCAATTTCCACATTCCCATCTAACCCCGATAACCTTTGATTCCCTTGCTTAACAAGAATCTATCTACCTCTGCCTTAAAAATATTCACTGACCCCGCCTCTACCACCTTCTGAGGCAGAGAGTTCCAAAGTCACACAACCCTCAAAGAAAATATTTCTCCTCATCTCTGTCCTAAAAGGGCAATCACTAATTTTAAAACAGTGCCCCCTAATTCTGGATTCACCCACAAAAGGAAACATCCTTTCAAAATCCACCTTGTCAAGGCCATTCAGGATCTTGTATACTTCAATCAAATCACCCCCTCACTCTTCTAAACTCCAATGGAAACAAGCCCAGTCTGTCCAACCTTTCCTCATAAGACAACCCATTCATTCCAGGTATCAACCTAGTAAACCTCCTCTGAACCGCCTCCAATGCATTTACATCCTTCCTTAAATAAGGAGACCAAAACTGCACACAGTATTCGAGGTGTGGTCTCATCAATGTCCTGTATAACTGAAGCATCACATCCTTACTTTTATGTTCAATCCCTCTCACAATAAAGGATTAGCATTCCATTAGCTGTCTTTATTACTTGCTGAACCTGCATGCTAACTGTTTGTGACTCATGTACTAGAACACCTAGATCCCTCTGCACCTCAGGATAATGCAGCTGTTCTCCATTCAAGTAATGCTCTGCTTTTTTGTTCTTCCTGCCAAAGTGAACAACTTCACATTTTCCCACATTAAACTCCATTTGCCAGATCTTTGCCCACTCACAGCCTACCTACATCCATCTGCAATCTCCTCATGTCCTCTTCACAACATACTTTCCTACCTATCTTTGTGTCACCTGCAAATTTAGCTACCATGTATTCACTCCCCTCATCTAAGTCATTGATGTCAATCGTAAAAAGTTGAGGCCCCAGTACAGACCCCTGTGGGACTCCACTC
The DNA here is from genome assembly GCF_964194155.1 of Cetorhinus maximus. NCBI lineage: Eukaryota > Metazoa > Chordata > Chondrichthyes > Lamniformes > Cetorhinidae > Cetorhinus > Cetorhinus maximus. The sequence continues at coordinate 5,712,968 of NC_135898.1, read as the reverse complement.
GTCACATCCTGCCCAATCTGAAAAAGACCCATTTATAGATACTCTCTGCTTTCTGCCAGCCAGCCAATCTTCTATCCATGCCAATATGCCACCCTCTACACCATGTGCTTTTATTTTCCGTAATAATCTTTGATGCGGCACCTTATCAAATGTCTTCTGGAAATCCAAGTACAGAACTCCAGGCTCCAAATCAGGTCATCATTAGATTTTTCATTCCAGATTTTTATTGAATTTAAATTCCACCATCTGCCATGGTGGGATTAAAACCCTGGATGTCTGGATTACTAGTCCAGTGGTAATACTGCTACACCATGGAATGTTCTATTGCTGTTGTTTGCTTGAATTTTGTGAAGTGATTCGGAGTGAGAGCTGCTCTGTATTTTCTTAATCTTTCAATGCATCTTTGTGCAGCAAGTCACATTAAGGCCTTCTCTTCATCCAGAACCTTTCACAACCTCAGGGTATCTCAAAGCACTTCTCCACCAATCAGTACTTTTAGAATTGCTGTCACTGTTGTCATGTAAGATAGATGGCAGCCAATTTGCACACAGCATGCTCCAAAAACAGCAGTATGAAATGAACAGCTAACCTGTATTTGTGAATGGTTAATGAATAAAGATTGACCAGCACACTGAGGAGAATTCCCCGCACCTCTGTGAAATAGTGACATGTCATCTTTTACTCCCACCTGAGAGGACAGGCAGCACCTCTGCTTAATATCTCAACCAAAGGATAGCACCTTCAACTGTGCAGCACTCCCTCCATACTGCACTGGAGTATCAGCCCACATTTGGCATTCAAATCCTAGAGTGGGGCTTGAACTAGGAACCTCCTGACACACCGAGCCACTGCTTAGGATTTGGATTTATTCTGGTTTAATGAGCCAGCAATTGTGGTGCAGCTGAAGATTGATGGAGTGGACAAGGGAAGTTGCTCATGTCAGAGGTTCCAGACCAAGGACTTCATGAAGGGAGTGACCGATTCCATCTCTTCATTGTGATGAGCCTGTGACCTCTGCTCTCGCTGGGTGGAGTATTCCACTCATCAGTCAGGCTGATGGAGGGACCGGAAGAGGCTTTGTGTGTCGGGCAGGAGAAGGCAGGTTCTGCCCCGCCAATATCTCTTTCTGCTCACGGGTCAGGGCCCAGCGGGCAGGCACAGCCTGCCACCTTTGTGTTCCATTTCAGGTGACCATTAGAAGACAGCAGAGCAATAAAAGGAGAGAAGCAACAGCCTGATACGAAGATGACATCGGGTAAACAAGAAAATGAAAAAGAATGGTACTCTGTTAAAATAGCAACAACAGAGTCATATGTTTCACATTAACCCAAATCGTACAGCATAAAAATACAAGACATTTGGAAGTGATATTTTGTGATCTATTCAGACCATCAAAACTGGGCAATGTTAACAAAACCTTGACCGCCAACTATTCCATTTGCCAATCTTAATGGCTTACCGGGGGAAATTATTGAGATTTGTCACTTAACAAGGGAGCCATGAATCTTTTGAGCAAATCCATCTGACTGAAAGACTAATGGGTGGAACAGAATGACTCAAGAGAAGCCAGAGTGGCTGCATTGTGTTTGCAATATAATGCATTCAGCTGGAGGACATGTTTGTGTTAACACAATTGAACTGTCAAAAGAGGCCATTCAAAAATGTCAAGTCCTCTAAACAAACACAGAAATCTGGAGTTCCTGATTTAAAACAGCCGAATAAAATCAAAAAGCACTCAGTGGAAATAAAAGCTGCAGTGGAAAGTTCAGCTGCTTATCCTCACAAGGAGATGAAATAATCCACATAAAAGCTTTCGGCCCAATGAGATAACACATTTTCTTCTCTTGCCTGTCTGCTAAAGCAAGCTTCTTTCGGATTTGCTCACAACTTGCCAATAATATCGAAATAAAATCTGTTCAAATCACAACCGTCAACCAAGTGTTACGAACCACAGGTAATGTTGGCAGGTCATTGTTCTTCTGAGCTATTCTACAAAATAATCGGGCCCACACAATCGCACGCAGACATGCACACTCTGATGAAGTATGTCAAGCCGTGACAATTATTAATTGTCCTTCTTCAACCAACAACACTTGGTGTCACCAGCCTCGTCTCTTCACCAAGACAGTGTGCATGTCACAGTTTGGAGCTTTTCGAGACTGAGGTTAGAAGCCGAGTTCTCTTCTCTCACTCGCCACCTTTTTGCATCACTCTATTTCCCTGTGCTGGTTAGGTTTTAATATTGCCTTCTCTGGCTGTCGGGTCCCTTATCAAGAACCTGTAACAACTCCTTAACTCCCTGACCAGAAACTGAGCTGGACCAGCCATATAAATACTGTGGCTACAAGAGCAGGTAAGAGGCTAGGAATCGTCTGGAGTTACTCACCTCCTGACTCCCCAAAGTCTGTCCACCAACTGCAAGGCACAAGTCAGGAGTGTGATGGAATACTCCCCACTTGCCTGGATAACTGCAGCTCCAACAACACTCAAGAAGCTCGACACCATCTAGGACAAAGCAGCCCGCTTGATTGGCACCACATCCACAAACATTCACTCTCTCCACCACCAATGCACAGTAGCAGCAGTGTGTACCATCTACAAGATGCACTGCAGGAACTCATCAAGGCTCCTTAGACAGCACCTTCCAAACCCACGATCGCTACCATCTAGAAGGACAAGGGCAGCAGATACATGGGAACACCACCACCTGGAAGTTCTCCTCCAAGTCACTCACCATCCTGACTTGGAAATATATCGGCCGTTCCTTCACTGTCGCTGGGTCAAAATCCTGGAACTCCCTCCCTAACAGCACTGTGGGTGTAACTACACCATATGGACTGCAGCGGTTCAAGAAGGCAGCTCACCACCACCTTCTCAAGGGCACCTAGGGATGGGCAATAAATGCTGGCCCAGCCAGCGAAGCCCACATCCCGTGAACGAATGAATAAATGAAAGGGATGGATAAGTGGCTCAGAGTGTTACAGCCATCCCTTTCTGGGTGATACGTCTGTCCACTTTCATGTGGTTCCCAAGTACAGCAGATTGGTGACCTTGGCGGCAGTGGCCATCAGCCCATTCATTCACACCATAGAACCATAGACAGACAAAACCTGGCTGCTGTGGCTCATTTTCAGATTTTCTGTCTCGCTTATAAGTAATTTGAAAGATAAATATTTGGTGGGTCCAATTTCCACCTATTAGCGCTGCCCTGCATCTGATAGAACATTGTGTTCATAGCACAGTCAGTGTGTGGGCATTTCAGAGAGTTGCAGTGTGTCACAAAGTCCAGCTTGTAAATCTCTCTGCCAAGCAACCCAGTGATGGAGACATGGGGCATCTTCATTACAGTCTCAAATGTACTGAAGATCAGCTGAACCGAGCTGTCAACCCAACAAGAGACTCAAGTGTCAGTCATTGTTCAGACAGGATTCAAGAGTTCTCTCAGCTTTGGAGTCATGTCCAATGTGTGTGTGTGTGTGTGTGTGTGTATATGTGTGTGTGTGTGTATGCGTGCGTGTGGGACTCTGTGTGTGCTTGGGAGTATGTGTGCGAGTGTGGGGGTGTATGTGTGGGGGTGTGTGTGGCAGAGTGTGTGTGGGAGTGGGTGTGTGGCAGTGTGTGGGTGTGTGTGTTTGTGTGTGGGTGTGTGTGTTTGTGTGTGGGTGTGTTTGTGTGTATGTGTGTGTGTGTGTAGGTGTGTGTGGCAGAGTGTGTGTGGGGTGTGTGTTTGTGTTGGTCCGTCTGTGTGTGTGGGTGTGTGTGTGTGTGTGGGTGTGTTTGTGTGTGTGTGTGTGGGGGTGTGTGTGTTGGTCCGTCTGTGTGTGTGGGTGTGTGTGTGTGTGTGGGTGTGTGTGTGGGTGTGTGTGTGTGGATGTGTGGGCGTGTATGTGGGTGTGTGTGTGTGTGGCTGTGGGTGTGTGTGGATGTGTGTGTATGTGGGTGTGTGTGTGTGTGGGTGTGTGTGTTTATGGGTGTGTGTGGGTGTGTGGGTGTGCGTGTGGGTGTGTGTGTGGGTGTGTGTGGGTGTCTGTGCGGGTGTGTGTGGGTGTGGGTGTGTGTGTGTGGGTGTGTGTGGGTGTGGGGTGTGTGGATGTGTGTGTACGTGGGTGTGTGTGGGGGTGTGTGTGTGTGTGTGTGGGTGTGGGTGTGTGTGTTTATGGGTGTGTATGGGTGTGTGTGTGTGTGTGTGGGTGTGTGTGCGGGTGTGTGTGGGTGTGTGTGGGTGTGTGTGCAGGTGTGTGTGGGTGTGTGTGTGGGTGTGTGTGGGTGTGGGTATGTGTGGGTGTGTGTGGGTGTGTGTGTGGGTGTGTGTGTGGGTGTGTGTGCGGGTGTGTGTGGGTGTGGGTGTGTGTGGGTGTGGGTGTGTGTGGGTGTGTGTGCGGGTGTGTGTGGGTGTGTGTGTGGGTGTGTGTGCGGGTGTGTGTGGGTATGTGTGCGAATGTGTGTGGGTGTGTGTGGGTGTGTGTGCGGGTGTGTGTGGGTGTGTGTGTGGGTGTGTGTGGGTGTGTTTGTGGGTGTGTGTGTGGGTGTGTGTGTGGGTGTGTGTGCGGGTGTGTGGAACATGGTCTGAAGCTCACACAATCCAGGTGAGAGATGTTTCAAAGTGACCGACATTTTACTACCAGACCTGACAGCATCAGTCAGGAGCAGCCTCAGAGCAACACCTTCAGAGGTTTGCAGTGTATCTGTCAGACAGTTCCCCTTATTTTTAATGGGTGCGGTTTTATCTTCCCCCCCAGGCTCCAGTTCTCTGCTCACCCAACACGTGGGGCGTGAGAAGATGTACCTTCGCTTGTGTCTTCACATTTCTTCTGGTGAGAAGGGTCACTCGACTGAACTCAAGTCCAGCGCTACAGTCAAATGACAGCCAGGCACTGAATCACAGCAGGGACCTGGCTCCTCGATGGGTGATTCTAACAGAAGGGGATGGTTTGCTACCCTCAGACGGCCATCCTCGCTGGTTATCCAAGATGGGAATCAGGCAATTATCTGCTCAGGAACTGAATGCTTCAGTGACCTGTTGGCTGGTACAGCTGCATTTTTTTCAGCTCTCCGTCCCAGGCACAGAGCAGCGTGTTTCTGTACCACGCTCTGGGCGGGTCTGTAGGTGAGGAAAGGTGAGATGCCAAACCCCTGGAGTTAGCTGGGCACTGCCATGAGCTTCTGTTGGTGATGTGCCAGCCAACAGCTCCTTGCAGTCACTGGGGGCATCTCCAAGAGTTCAGTTCGGTCCACAGGGGACTCAGGGTAGGCAGAACAATAATCTCGAAGCAGTTATACTGCAGATTCTGAACCTCTGCTGAGGACACTGACCTCAGGCTGCCGAGCCCAGAGAGGATTTTCTTCCAACGCAACCCTCTTGAGCTGAAGGCAAGTTTCCAAAACCAGAACCAATTGGATATGACTTTCAGTTTATTTTCAGTCAACGCCGGTCAGGAAATCATTCCATCCTGGCACTGGGAATAACTTTTCTATTTCAACCAGCAAAGTGCTTTGCACGCAGTGGAGTCAAATCAAAGAGTTCTTCCAAATTGATACTTGATCGGAGGACTCTGAGGGTTTGTGTGGAAGGCAAAAAAAGCCCAATTTTTTTTCCCCCTGAAATTTATTATCATTTTGCACAATTGTGTGACTGAAAATTAGCTCCGTTCCAAATGCTCATCCGAATATCCCAAACACCCAGCTGACACTCCGGCTGTACCCTGATGGGCTTTGAGCTAACACAGGGAGCACACAAGCCCGTGCAGCTCCCAGGCAACACACAGGAAATCCCACTCTTGATCGGGTTACCATCACTGTGAGGGAGCACTTTGGCATCTGGTGAAGCCTTTAAAAGTTTACAGGGTCAAGGAATTGTTAGGGCATGGAAGGAGGCCATTCAGCCCATCGTGTCTGCACCGGCTCTCCAACTGAGCATCGTGTCTCAGTGCCATTCTCCTGCCTTTTCCCCGTAACCCGGCACATTGTTCCTCCTTCAATAATTATCCGATGCCCTCTTGAATGCTTCATTTGAACCTACCTCCACCACACTTCCAGGCAGTTCATTCCATACCTGAACCACTCACTGTGTGAACTAGTAAAGATCTGTGCCCACTCATTCCTGATCCTTTTAAGAGCAGCAGCCCTCACCCGAACCCTAACCACGCCGCCGCCCAACACCACCCACACCTGATCGCAGTCGCTGAAGGGCCTGATGGCTGGAGCACAAACCCCTGGGAAACACTCTCCCCAAGACCACCAGCTCTTGTTCAGATGCTGTAAAAAGGAGGGAGAGCTGTGGAAACATTCTTGACAGAGCGACAGTCATCCAGAAGGTTCAATTGGAGAAATCTCAGCACAGTTGATCCTTCTGGAGAACTATCCCTCACTCTCAGTCCCAATGGGGAAAGAGCATCATCTCAGCTGTCAGGATGGCCACTCGGAGATGGTTCCCCTGAGAATCAAACCAAAGCACATTGTGAGAAACATGTCGATTCAAGTTGTTAATATCGAGAATCCTCACTACCTCTGCTGTCTGAGACCCAAGCAACAGAGAAACCCATTTCCATCTGAAAATACTGGGAAGTTCCCAGCTGCCCAGCTCTGTGGTGACCTATCAAAGACAGGATCACTACTTGGGGAGGTGGTGCAGGGTCTCGAAGGTGAAATGTTGTGAGTTCCCTTCATCCCGGGCTTTAATTTGGAATGTCGGGCTAGCTCGGTACTAGGGATATTGAGTTCAGATTCAGTCTGGGAAAGGCTGCTGGAGGTGCATGGATTGGGGAGGGAGAGTGAATTGGGGAGGGGGAGTGGAATGGGGAGGGGGAGTGAATTGGGCAGGGGGAGCGGAATGGGGAGGGGGAGTGGATTGGGGAGGGAGAGTGAATTGGGGAGGGGGAGTGGAATGGGGAGGGAGAGTGAATTGGGGAGTGGGAGTAGAATGGGGAGGGGAGTGGATTGGGGAGGGGGAGTGGATTAGAGAGGGGGAGTGGACTGGTGAGGGGGAGCGGATTGGGGAGGGGGAGTGGATTGGGCAGGGGGAGCGGATTGGGGAGGGGGACGGGTTGGGGAGGGGGTGATTGGATTGGGGACGGGGAATGAATTGGAGAGGGGGAGTGGGTTGGGGAGGGGGAGTGGATTGGGGAGGGGGAGTGGATTGGGGAGGGGGAGTTGATTGGGGAGGGGGAGTGGATTGGGGATGGGGAATGAATTGGGGAGGGGGAGTGGTTTGGGGAGGGGGAGTGGATTGGGGAGGGGGAGTTGATTGGGGAGGGGGAGTTGATTGGGGAGGGGGAGTGGATTGGGGAGGGGGAGTGGATTGGGGATGGGGAATGAATTGGAGAGGGGGAGTGGTTTAGGGAAGGGGAGTGGATTGGTGAGGGGGAGCGGATTGGGGAGGGTGAGTGGATTGGGGAGGGGGAGTGGATTGGGGAGGGGGAATTGATTGGGAGGGGGAGTGGATTGGGGAGGGGGAGTGGATTGGGGAGGGGGAGTGGATTGGGGAGGGGGAGTGGATTGGGGAGGCGGAGTTGATTGGGGAGGGGGAGTGGATTGGGGAGGGGGAGTGGATTGGGGAGGGGGAGTGGATTGGGGAGGCGGAGTTGATTGGGGAGGGTGAGTGGATTGGGGAGGGGGAGTGGATTGGGGAAGGGGAGTTGATTGGGGAGGGTGAGTGGATTGGGGAGGGGGAGTGGATTGGGGAGCGGGAATTGATTGGGAGGGGGAGTGGATTGGGGAGGGGGAGTGGATTGGGGAGGGGGAGTTGATTGGGGAGGGTGAGTGGATTGGGGAGGGGGAGTGGATTGGGGAGCGGGAATTGATTGGGAGGGGGAGTGGATTGGGGAGGGGGAGTGGATTGGGGAGGCGGAGTCGATTGGGGAGCGGGAGTTGACTGGGGAGGGGGAGTTGATTGGGGAGGGGGAGTGGAATGGGGAGGGGGAGTGGATTGGGGAGGGGGAGTGGAATGGGGAGGGGGAGTTGATTGGGGAGGGGGAGTGGATTGGGGCGGGGGAGTTTATTGGGAAGGGGGAGTGGATTGGGGAGGTGGAGTTGATTGGGGAGGGGGAGTGGATTGGGGGGGGAGTTGATTGGGGAGCGGGAGTTGACTGGGGAGGGGGAGTTGATTGATGTGTTGGCTGGAAGGGGCCTATAGACTACGTTAGAAAGTGAGCAGTGTCCTCACCTTAAGCGCTAATTGGGGAATGTGTGAAGGTTCTGCTGCATCAGCTCCTCCACTTACTCTCCAAAGACACCTCAGCACCAAGGAGTATCTGCAGGACTGAAGATACCCCAAGGTGAGTGGCCAAGCTGAATGGCAGTGTAAGATCCACTGGATGGTGGACCCTGCTCCTCCATTGAGGGCACCCACACAGCCAGCTACTGCAGTCGATGCCCTCTGCAGGTGGTTCTCTCTCTGTGCCAACTCACCTTTCAGTGAAACCAGCTGCAGTGGATTTGGTGGCAGGGAATTTGGGAGATGTGCCAAACCCTACAGGAAGCTCAGCCGCATCCCACGTGTGGGCGGAACCTGGCGCTAAACTTCCTTCTGATATTTTCACGACTCCAGTTGGCTGGATGCCAGCAAACTGCAAGGTGTGAAGCAGGGTGGTGAAGGAAGGATGGATACTCTCCACCTTTACCGGAGGGAGCTTATCAAACCATCCCAAACTAGCCTGGAAATTGGGAAGAGGAACCCAGCAGTAGTTGTTGCTTGTGGCCTTAGTAAGACCCCGAGCATGGACTCAAACTCCCACGTGAAGGGACACCCGGAACCGACAGTTTCAAACTCTCGGTGACCCTGGTGTTAAATACGAAAAAGCTGAAATGACCGGAGGTCGTGACTGATTCAGGCCCTAACTGGGTTTCTGACGGCCTCCAGAAAGCTTTCCTGGGCTAAACCAACAAGGTAGGTTGTGAATAATGAGACTCTGGGAACAGAGACGAGGGCAGCAGTTTCAGCTCCGAGTTCATGAACATAAGGGCCGATCCAGTTGAAGGGGTCTCACCTTGATCAAACAGGGAGTTGCAAAAACTCTCCGAGATTATTCTCTTTCATCCTGTTAGATGGAAGTGATGCCAGAGATCTGGAGAATTGCCAATGTTACATCCAGTTTAAAAAAAGGGGGGTGGAGGGATAAACTCAGGTATTATAGGCCAGCGAACCTGATGTTAATGCCAGGAAGCTTTTTGAGACAATACTCCAAGACAAAGCGACTTATCGCTTGGAGGAGTCTGGGTTAATTAATGATAGCCTGGATAGATAAATCTGTTCACTGCAAAGGCAAGAGGCACTGGGCTTGTTCCCCTGTGAACAGCAGGAAATCCCGGGAGATTAGACATTAAGAAGCATGGGTTTAGACTGAGTCGTGAAGGATTTTGTTTGAGTACGCATTTTCATATTGAATGGTCCAAAAAGCACGAGGAGCTGAACCAGCTCAGCCCCACCTGTACGTTCCCACCTTGTTCAGGTGCATGCAGGAAAGACTTACCATTAACTGGACTGTTCAATGGATCACAGAAACAGAATCACCGAAAAACAGTGCAGAAGAGGCCCTTCAGCCCATCGAGTCTGCACCGACACGTGAGAAACACCTGACCTACCCACCTAATCCCATTTACCAGCACTTGGCCCATAGCCTTGAATGTTATGATGTGCCAATTGCTCATCCAGGTACTTTTTAAAGGACGTGAGGCAACCCGTCTCCACCACCCTCCCAGGCAGCGCATTCCAGACCGTCACCACCCTCTGGGTAAAAAAGTTTTCCCTCACATCCCCCCTAAACCTCCTGCCCCTCACCTTGAACTTATGCCTTCTTGTGACTGATCCTTCAACGAAGGGGAACAGCTGCTCCCTATCCACCCTTTCCATGCCCCTCATAATCTTGTACACCTCGATCAGGTTGTCCCTCAGTCTTCTCTGCTCCAACGAAAACAACCCAAGTCTATCCAACCTCTCTTCATAACTTAAATGTTTCATCCCAGGCAACATCCTGGTGAATCTCCTCTGCACCCCCTCCAGTGCAATCACATTCTTCCTATAATGTGGCGACCAGAACTGCACACAGTACTCCAGCTGTGGCCTCACCATGGTTCTATACAACTCCAACATGACCTCCCTACTTTTGTAATCTATGCCTCGATTGATAAAGGCAAGTGTCCCATATGCCTTTTTCACGACCCCACTAATGTGCCCCTCTGCCTTCAGAGATCTATGGACACACACGCCAAGGTCCCTTTGTTCCTCAGAACTTCCTAGTGTCATGCCATTCATTGAATACTTCCTTGTCAAATTGCTCCTTCCAAAGTGCATCACCTCACACTTTTCAGGGTTAAATTCCATCTGCCACTTATCTGCCCATTTGACCATCCCGTCTATACCTTCCTGTAGCCCAAGACACTCAACCTCACTGTTAAGCACCCGGCCAATCTTTGTGTCATCCGCAAACTTACTAATCCTACCCCCCACATAGTCATCTATGTCATTTATATAAATGCCAAATAATAGGGGACCCAGCACAGATCCCTGTGGTATGCCACTGGACATTGGCTTCCAGTTACTAAAGCATCCTTCTGTCATCACCCTCTGTCTTCTACAACTAAACCAATTTTGAATCCACCTTATAAAATTATCCTGTATCCCATGTGCATTTGCCTTCTTTATAAGTTTCCCATGTGGGACCTTGTCAAAGGCTTTGCTGAAATCCATATAAACTACATCAACTGCACTACCCTCATCTACACACCTGGACACCTCCTCAAAAAATTCAATCAAATTTGTTAGGCATGACCTCCCTCTGACAAAGCCATGCTGACTATCCCTGATCAAACCTTGCCTCTCCAAGTGGAGATAGATTCTCTCCTTCAGAATTTTCCCCAATAGTTTCCCTACCACTGATGTGAGACTCACTGGCCTGTAGTTCCCTGGATCAGAGAGATACAGGCCGGGATTTTCCAGCCCTGCCTCCAACAGGAATTGTCTCAAACGGGATGCACAATTTGACAGAGCAGCCAAAGGACCATTGACTTCAGGCGGGAATTTACGGGACCGGAAAATCCCAGCTACAGATCCATGATTGAGTTAATCCTATTTCACAGCATTCCCACTCTTACCCTCTCACAGATGACAACTCCTTTTTTGACAAGCTATGTAATTAAGGGAGTAGTTAAGAGTGAAGACTAGGTAACTGCACTGACTGTCCAACTGGCTGATCTGTCTGGGAGTGAATGTGGTTGGAGGGAAGATCTAACCAGCTACGCTTTGTGACAGGAGTGTGGAGAATGGAGACATCATCAAGCAGCTGACAATGGGAAAGACGTTACTGTAAGTTGGTTTGCTTCAGTTTGTATCAGTCCCTGTGAAAGAATGTGTGACAACGTCCACTGCATTAACAGTCCAGATCTCAAGGTTCAATCCTGCAAACTGAAACCAAGCAGTCTCAGCCAATTTCCCTGAGCTACCTTTTCCTCATTGGAAAACCCATGACAAGTGTAGAAGGGACAATGCCAACATAGTGGGAGAGAACAGAAGTTTCAGAGAGAGAGAGAAGACATTGAGATTGGATGAGTTGGAGAGAGGGGATAGATACAGGGCCAGAGACGAGCCAGGGAGCAGAGAGAGGGAGAGAGGAAAACCTTTCCAAGGGGAAGAGACTCTGACAGAGGTAGCTATTGGAGTAATTGGGGACAGTATCAATACCTTCCATTTATTTCAGCCATAGTTCATACTGTCTGTGGACAGTCCTGTGCTGGGGAATGCTGAGGCGTGGGGAGGTTGGGGAGGAAAGAGGGCAAGATAGTGGCTCCTTCAAACAGATAACAGAATTGATGGTGCTGAATTTTATTCTGAAAAAGTTTAGAGCTTATTTAAAACTGTCAAATGTCTGGAACTTGCTCTTGTCCCAAGGCAATGGGAAATTGGCCAGAAACACTTGAGCTAAATTACAAATTGCAAAAGGACATGAGAAATTTTGCAGAATGAGCAAGTAATTGGCAAATGAAGTTCAGCTTGGATAAATGTGAGGCAGTACTTTTTTGGAGTGAGATTATTAGGGAGGTCACGGATTACTGAGGTGGAAGTCTGGGGAGGATTGAGGAACAACGGGATCTCAGCGTACAAATAGATAAATCACTAAAAGCTGCACCACAGGTTAGTGAGGCCATAACAAGGCAAACCAAACCGTAGACTTCATTTCTGAAGGGATAGAATTGAAAGGGAGGCCAGTTATGTTCAACCATGATTGAGCCTTGGTCAGACCACACTTAGACAAATGTGTGCAGTTCAGATCGTTGTATTATATAAAAGATGTTGAGACACTCGAGGCTGACAGGCTGCATCACTTTAATCTTACAGAAGATGTAAGGGTGACCTCACAGAGGTCTTTAAAATTATGTAAGTTTTGATTGAATCCAGAGAGAATGTTCCTTCTGGAGAGTGTTTTAACTGATCAACTCGAGATTCTTTAATATTCAGCCAGGAGCAGAATCTGTGACCAGTTATGTAACCAGAAAAGAAACAAATTGCCTGAAGTCTGACACCCTGAATCTGTGTGAACCTGTTACAGGTGAAATAGTTTAACTCTACCAGGAGAGCTAGAAAATGTCTCATTGTCTTGTTATAATCCAATGATTCTTAACTGTTATTTCTTCTCCTGTTAGAGGTATATGATTGGTGTCAGGATGAGTGAGAGGAAATGTTTTACCAAACTATCCACAGACTAAACCTGTGAGGAACAAGAGCACAGAGGACAAGTGGATCACACACAGGAGAGAGCACACCCTAACTAAAATCAACTCAGTGTCAGCAGTAATTCCACAAAGAGAGAGGGGTGGAACTGAAATTCTCCTCACCCCATCCCTCTGAGTCCAACCATTTCTCAATGCAAACTCTACACCTCTGAAGCTTCACATCCAGCCCACATGTCCCTGTATCAGCATTAAGCACGAGCTCTGCTTCAGCTCCAGACTCAGTTTGATGTTGCTCAGGACTAACTACACAGGCACTGGATGGGACCCAGTCCACACAGTCAGTTCTGACCAATGTGGATTGGGGCTCCCCCTCAGGACTGAGAGAAAAGTCTCTCGGGGGAAACACTCCAGTTGTTGTCTCGATGGTGTCGAGTGGGATCAGCTGGTTAAGGCCATTCACAACAGGTCCCTGCCACCCCACTCCACACCATCGGGTGAAACCCCAGTGCCAACCAACTTGTACTGAGACCTCCCAGAATTTGAGGAAGAGTCCTACCCTGGAACCAGCTGGCTCGGAGGTGTCTGTGCCAACTGGTGCCAGTGTCAGGATGGTTTCCCCAAGTGCACCAGCTAGTGTTGGTCGTCCTTCACCAGAAACACCCATTGTGGCCTCTGCTGACACCAGCCCAGCCCCGGGACGTTGGTCTCCAGTTGGCACCAGCACATAATGGGGTCACCACCCTCGGGGACTGGAGCCCACTCAGGGTCACCTTTGTTGGGGGTGATTTCCAGTTTGGTGAGAGTAGTCGCAGGTCTCTGTTCACTTTTTCTAGATCTGTATCTGCCTCCTCCACACTGTGGAATCACCTTCAGCCACTCCCTCCAATTCCCGAGGGGCATCTAGGTTCCGAGGGCACTCTATCCCAGGGAGGGTAAGTGCGCCTCAGTGCCACCTCCTCCGAGTGGCAGGGGATGACATCTCGAGGGTTTACCTCCCTGATCAGCCCTTATGTTCATGAACTCGGAGCTGAAACTGTTGCCCTCGTCTCTGTTCCCAGAGTCTCATTATTCACAACCTTCCTTGTTGGTTTAGCCCAGGAAAGCTTTCTGGAGGCCGTGGGAAACCCAGTTAGGGCCTGAATCAGTCATGACCTCCGGTCATTTCAGCTTTTCCGTATTTAACACCAGGGTCACCAAGAGTCTGAAACTGTGGGTTCCGGGTGTCCCTTCACTTGGGAGTTTGAGTCCATGTTTGGGGTCTTGCTAAGGCCACAAGCATCAACTACTGCTGGGTTCCTCTTCCCAATTTCCAGGCTAGTTTGGGATGGTTTGATAAGCTCCCTTCGGTAAAGGTGGAGAGTATCCATCCTTCCTTCGCCACCCTGCTTCACACCTTGCAGTTTGCTGGCATCCAGCCAACTGGAGTCGTGAAGATATCAGAAGGAAGTTTAGCGCCAGGTTCCGCCCACATGTGGGATCTGGCTGAGTTTCCTGTAGGGTTTGGCACATCTCCCAAATTCCCTGCCACCAAATCCACTGCAGTTGGTTTCACTGAAAGGTGAGTTGGCACAGAGAGAGAACCACCTGCAGAGGGCATCGACTGCAGTAGCTGGCTGTGTGGGTGCCCTCAATGGAGGAGCAGGGTCCACCATCCAGTGGATCTTACACTGCCATTCAGCTTGGCCACTCACCTTGGGGTATCTTCAGTCCTGCAGATACTCCTTGGTGCTGAGGTGTCTTTGGAGAGTAAGTGGAGGAGCTGCTGCAGCAGAACCTTCACACATTCCCCAATTAGCGCTTAAGGTGAGGACACTGCTCACTTTCTAACGTAGTCTATAGGCCCCTTCCAGCCAACACATCAATCAACTCCCTCTCCCCATTCCACTCCCCCTCCCCAATCAACTCCCCCCCCCAATCCACTCCCCCTCCCCAATCCACTCCCCCTCCCCAATAAACTCACCCACCCCAATCCACTCCCCCTCCCCAATCCACTCCCCCTCCCCAATAAACTCACCCACCCCAATCCACTCCCCCTCCCCAATCAACTCCCCCTCCCCAATCCACTCCCCCTCCCCAATCAACTCCCCCTCCCCAATCCACTCACCCTCCCCAATCCACTCCCACTCCCCAATCCACTCACCCTCCCCAATCCACTCCCACTCCCCAATCCACTCCCCCTCCCCAATCCACTCCCCCTCCCTAATCCACTCCCCTTCCCCAATCCACTCCCACTCCCCAATCCACTCCCCCTGCCCAATCCACACCCCCTTCCAATCCACTCCCACTCCCCAATCCACTCCCTCTGCCCAATCCATTCACCTCCAGCAGCCTTTCCCCGAGTGAATCTGAACTCAATATCCGTAGTACCGAGTTAGCCCGACATTCCAAATTAAAGCCCGGGATGAAGGGAACTCACAACATTTCACCTTCAAGACCCTGCACCACCTCCCCAAGTAGTGATCCTGTCTTTGATAGGTCACCACAGAGCTGGGCAGCTGGGCACTTCCCAGTATTTTCAGATGGAAATGGGTTACTCTGATGCTTGGGTCTCAGACAGCAGAGGTAGTGAGGATTCTCGATATTAACAACTTGAATCGACATGTTTCTCACAATGTGCTTTGGCTTGATTCTCAGGGGAACCATCTCCGAGTGGCCATCCTGACAGCTGAGATGACGCTCTTTCCCCATTGGGACTGAGAGTGAGGGATAGTTCTCCAGTAGGATCAACTGTGCTGAGATTTCTCCAGTTGAACCTTCTGGATAACTGTCGCTCTGTCAAGAATGTTTCCTCAGCTCTCTCTCCTTTTTACAGCATCTGAACAAGAGCTGGTGGTCTTGGGGAGAGTGTTTCCCAAGGGTTTGTGCTCCAGCCATCAGGCTCTTCAGCGACTGCGATCAGGTGTGGGTGGTGTTGGGCGGGGGGAGGTCACATTCAGGATGAATGGGCTTCTCGGTCAGTGGACATGGTTGTGTTCACTTGGCATTTCAGCAGGCTCCGAGGGTGAATGGAATTATAGGATATTGACCACTTTCAGACTCACTGCAGGGTAAGTCAGTGTGTTTGCAGACAGACAATATGACTGTGGTCCCGGATGTCGACAAACAGGGTGGGACCTCCTCCTGGGTCCCTCTGTCAAGGTGACAGGTTGTTTGCCATTGGTGTTTGAAGGATGGGGGTGACAATCTTGCTGCCGTACAAAGCGATGGTGAACAACACGACACTCGGCCCACTGAGCTGCTCTGTCGTTCACCCTCACAAGTGAATGATCCACATTGGGGTCGTCCAGAATCTCTTCAGGATGTGGGGGAATGGGGGTTACCAGATCGAGCAACTTGTTTGTATCACTGGACAATCACCAATCTGCTGGAGGAGCTCAGACAGTCAGGGTGGAGGCTGGACTGTCCTTTGTTCTTTTGTTTCACGATCTTAACCCCCAGGTTGCTCCGGGCCACCATCAGACGTTGGGAGCCTCATTGTAATACAACAGCCTATCATTATTAGGCCATCCCGCCAGAATCATACCCCCCTCGCTGGATTGTCTGTTCATGTCAGCAGGAAAGCATATAGACGTGTTTCACAACAGCATATATAAAGCGTTCACTTATGAGCTCGGGACTTCGAGGTTCGTTTGCCGACCTTGCTTTGGGCAGCACTCGGGGTCTCAGCGCCAGGCTTCACAGGCAGCACCTCATCACTGTTAGGGGGGCTCACAGGCAGGTCTCTACCTACCAGACCAGCCATAAGGCAGGGGTGGCTGGCTGCAGGGCTAGGGCTTGCTTGGGGAAGGGGGAGAAGTGGCCTCAGGCAGGGGAAGAGGCGACAGGGTGAGGGCTATACTGGGGAAGGGCGGTATCCCAGGGTGTGGTGTGGGGGGCACATGTTGATCTGTGCAAGTGGCCTCAAGAGGGTGAGGGCTGAGGAGGCAGCCTCCAGAGGAGATGAGGCCAGATGGAGATGTGAGGGTGTGTGTGAGAGAGAGTGAGTGGTGATGTCTCTCGAGCTGACAGTGAGTGAGATGCCAGTGAATGTGTGATGGGCTTAAGCGTGTGATTTTAGAGTGATACCCTGGCTGCACGGATGAGATTATTCATCCTCTATCCACATTAGATGGCCAACCTCTTCTGTGCAGCATTGGCACTGACCACTGCTCCCAGTGTCAACCAAGCCGAAGTGGTAATGTATCTGCCCCTCCTGCTGCCAGAGCGGGGGGGGAGGGGGTAAGAGGACATCACAGCAGCCCCCACAGTGTTCAGAAGGTGCTCGAGGGCTGCAGTCTTCTTGCCTTTTGGGGCCATGTCTTCTTTATTGCAGTCCTGGGCTGGAAGCACTGAGCGCAGCTGTACTGTAAATATGGCGCCCGGTGTGATGAAGCGGCGAGGTGACGGTGTGGTGGGTGAATGAGAGCCCGCCCGCCATGGAAACGGTGTTTATCCCGGGAATGCATAAGTAATGGGGTGGGTTTGGTACAATACGAGGTGAAATGCGGGTAAAACGACTTAGTGCAAATCTGGGACGATTCACCCTGTGTGTTCAGATAGTGTCAGCAAATTGGAAATGGGAAAGCAATTGTCTTGGGAAGTGACTGCAAATACAGAGCTGGACTGTAGGTCTTTGGAGACCAGACTCCGGGAAGTGTGTTCAGATGGTGTCAGCAAAGTGGAAGTGGGAAAGGAATTTTCTTGGGAAGCATTGCCTGGTCAGGGCCAGAGTGATCTCCTGGACTCGTTTCGATCGCCACACGGGGTCGGAGAGGAATTTCCCAGATTTTTCTTCCCATATTGGCTCTGGCTTTTTATCTCTGGTTTTTTTGCCTTTCCCTGGAGATCACATGGTCTGGGTGGGGTGAGGATTAGTCGATATGTTGTGTTGAACAAGGGATCGCAGTTGTGTGGGACCAACTGGATGGAGCAGAGAGCAAGCTGTCTGTCCGTGAATTATCTTTCAAGTCTCATTGTTTCAACGACTGAAATCTGGAAATAAATGTGGACTGAAATTGGACAAACTCTCTGTGTGCTCGCTGATTTCTGTGCGTGTCACTGATCCAGGCCCCTGGGTTACTCGTCCAGCCCTATAACCATGATGCTGCTGCATTGTCCTTCGGCTCAGCTGCTGACTGGGTCAATTCTCTGAGTCACAGACCAGGCAGCTCCCAGAGTCAATCCCCAGCCTGTACATACAAACGGACACAAAGACTGTCAGCTCCAACAAGCCTGCCCTGTCCAGCAGACAGTCCCACCTCCCGCACGCCCAGCCCATCTTCCAGTACCACCATCTCTTGGAACAGGAAGAAAAGTGACCAGTTCAGGAAAATGCTCGGAGTAATTTCTGTCCCCACTCCCTGGGGCTCCAGAACGAAGGACTTTGTTATTCTCGATACAAGACAATCTAAACTGATCACAAACTCCCTAGTAGCAGGCAGCGTTCTCTCAGGAATATATCAAGTTCCCCTTTTAAAAGGTCTGCAGCGACCCCACACTCACCATGTGTTTGATCCAGAGGGTGATGTTGTCTCTGTAACAAGTGATGCCGTGGGACAGCACCGAGAGAGGCCATTCAGCCCATCGTGTCTGTGACTGGTCTTTATCAGAGCCACAGCCAGTGTAATTGTCCTGGAGGATTTGGTCTAGGTTCACACTTAAACATCTTCTGCCTCTTCTCTCCGAAATGAATAAATCTAGGACTCTTCCAGAATTCTGTCCCTGAGGCCACATCATCAATCTAAGCTGTCCAGGACATATCCAGAAAAATCCAACCATATCCCCTTTGGCAATTGCAGTCGATTCATGAGAAACCACTTGGACAATGTATTAAGTCAATCTTTCATACCCCTTGTTAAAATAACAGCCACAAGAGCATCATGTTAATTACGCGTTCGGTATCAGCATTCTGGCATGTTAATGAGTTTTCTCTGCCAATCTTACATTTCTCATGCTAATTGCATCCGTTTAGTTCAATATTTTGGAAACAAAAATTGATTCTTGAGCAACTCCAGTTCCTGTCTGAAAGGCTAATACTCCAGTTTGAATGCTCACTTCACCCAAGTCATGGATCGCGAAGACATGGGGAAAGAATGGATCACTGTCACAGACTGACACAGAGCCATCCATTGCTCTACACAGTTTTAGTGTAATCCTCTTGCACAAGACTCATGCTCAGAAAATGTATTTTTCAATTTGATGTTTTTGCTGCCCAGCATAACAGAGTGATAAGAGAGAACACACTTTCCCTCCTTTTGGCTGTAACTAAGCTTCTCTTCAATCTTCCACCCTGTTTCTCTTGGGCAATTCACCTTCAAACCCTTCATCATCGCTTCCCGGAGACTTCTTCACCTGCCCCGAACCAACATTGTCCCCAAACGCCTTGCTGGGGCCGTCCGCAATCAGCCCTTTCTCACCAACGCCAAACTTTCAGTCAAAACAAAAGCAAAAAACTGCGAATGCTGGAAATCTGAAACAAAGACAAAAATACCTGGAAAAACTCAGCAGGTCTGACAGCATCTGCGGAGAGGAATTCTGGTGAAGAGTCATACGGACTCGAAACGTTAACTGCGTTCCTCTCTGCAGATGCTGTCAGACCTGCTGGGTTTTTCCAGGTATTTTTGTTTTTGTCCCAAACTTTCAGTCACTGTTCAAATGTTTAAAGAGAAAATGAAGAAAAACACACTGCGTTTCTGCACGATTCTGTGATTTTGCCTTGAATGACATGGTGTTTACAGCACAGAATCTGGTCCATTCAGCCCCACAGCTTTGTACTAGCGCTTCTGCTCCGCATTCCCTCTCCATCTCACTCTATCAGCATTCCTTTCTATTCCTTTCTCAGGTTTTCATCTTGCTTCTCCTTCAAGGTATTTCCTTTCGTCACCTCAACCACTCCCTGTGGTAGCACCTTTCAGACTCATTGCCCATGAGAGTCTGGGACAATTGTGGAGCATTGGCTGGCCTGACTTCACAATTCTACAAGTGATTTGCCGATGGGTCTTACCTCTCCCTTTATCTCTCTCTTTAAGGTCATAAGAAACAGGAGCAGGAGTAGGCCATTCAACCCCTCGAGCCTGCTCTGCCAATCGATAAGATCATGGCTGATCTATTGTGGGTTCAACTCCACTCCCCTGTCTGCCTCCAAAACCCTCGACTCCCTTGTCAATCAAAAATCTGTCTAACTCAGCCTTGAATATATTCCATGACCCAACCTCCCCCTGCTCTCTGGGGAAGAGAATTCCACAGGCTGACAATCCTCTGAGAGAAGAAATTCCTCCTCATCTCAGCCTTAAATGAGGGAAACCCCTCATTTTCATACTGTGCCCTCTAGTTCTGGATCCCCCCACGAGAGGAAACATCTTCTCAGCATCGACCCTGTCAAGCTCCCTCAGATTATTATTTGTCTCAATAAGATCACCTCTCATTCTTCTAAACTCCGATGGGTATCGGCCCAAACCTGCTCAACCTCTCCTCATCAGACAGAGCCATTCATCCCAGGAATTAGCTAAGTGAATCTTCTCTGAACTGTCTCCAATCCAAGCATCTCCCTCCTTAAAAAAGGAGACCAACACTGTACACAGTGCTCTAGGTGTGGTCTCCTCAATGCTCTGTACATTTGTAGCAATACTTCCCCCCTTTTATATTCCATCTCCCTGGCAATAAAGGCCAACATTCCATTTGCTAATCACTTACTGTACTTGGATGCTAATTCTTTGTGATTTATGTGATTCATATAGCAGGACACCCAGATCCCTCTGTACTGCAGCATTCTGCAGTCACTCTCCATTTAAATAATATTCTACTTTACCATTCTTCTTGCCAAAGTGGACAAGTTCACATTTTCCCACATTGTACCCCATCTGCCAGGTTTTTGCAGACTCTTTGCATCCTCCTCATAGCTTGCTTTCCTCCTATCTTTGTCTCATCAGTAAACTTGCCAACACTGCAGTTGGTACCTTCATCAAAGTCATTAATATACACCCTAAATAGCTGAGGCCCCAGAACTGATCCCTGTGGCACTCCACAAGTTACAGTTTGCCAACCTGAAAATGACCCATTTATCCTGACTCTCTGTTTCCTGTGAGTTAGCCAATCCTCTTCCCATGCTTATCAATCACCTCCAACATCATGAGCTCTTATCTTATGTTGTAACCTCTTTATGTGGCATCTTATCAAATGCCTTTTAGAAATCCAAAGACACTACATCCACAGGTTCCCCTTTATCCACTCTGCTCGTTACACCCTCAAATTAAGAACTGTAATAAATTTGTCAAACACAATGTCCCTTTTGCCAAACCACATTGGCTCTGCTTGATTGTATTTTGATTTTCTAAACAACTTGCTGCCATTTCCTTTAGCATTTTCTCAATAACAGCTGTGAGGCTAACTGGCTTATAATTTCCTGCTTTCTGTCTCCCTCTTTTCTTGAACAGAGGTGTGACGTTTATGGTTTACCAGAATCTGTAGCCAATTCTTTTCAGACCCTGAGATGCAGGTCATCAGGTGCAGGGGACCTGTCGGCCTTTAGTCACATTAGTTTCCCCATGACTTATTCTCCAGTGACTGTGATTGTTGCAAGTTCCTCCCTCCCTTTTGCCTCTTGATTTTCCACTATTCTTGGGATGCCTCTTGTTACTTCCAGTGTGAAGGTGGATACAAAACATTCCTTCCAAGGCTCTGCCAGTTTCTTGCTATTCCATTATTCATTCCCCAGTCTCAGTCTCTGATGGATCATCCTTCACTTAAGCGGCTGTCTTTTTTCTTGTGTACTTAAAGAAGCTCGTACTGTCTGATTTTATATTTCTGTACATATGTAATGGAATAATTGGATCAACCTGTTGGGCCTCTTTGTCTTCAATTAGTCAGACTGGCTCACTGTTCTGAGTGCCTGCAAACTGGACAAATAAATGCTCCAGTCTCACTTTTCGTTTCCACACGTCCTCAGTGATTGAGGAAAAGGTGCAACAAATCGGGATGACCTCAACCATGGAGCCATTCCAGGCCGTGGCTAATTAGCCTGGCTGAAAACAAATGAGGGGTCGGATTCTGGAATGTTCCAACAACAATTGACGCAGTTTTTGGGCAGCGCAAGCAATTCCACCTTTTTTTTTCTCTCACAGAAACAGACTTGCCAAGTGCTGCAGATTTGCTTTGGGGGTTTCTCTGTAGAATTATTGCACCACGTCCAAACTTAACAGCAGATTCAAACGTTTTCATTTTCCCGACCTGCTCCCGGATTTTATTTTTACTGAGCGCGACAGCTGAAATGAGCAGAGTCTCCACGTGTTGCTTGCTTACCCGCAAGGGCACAGCCCACTTACGATGAAAATACTCCAACAGGAACGGGGGTGAGTTGAGTGCGTCACCTCGCGCAGATAATCCACAGCCTTAGAGGGCTTGTTTTGAAAAATTAAAAGTCAGGAGTCAATTTCCTGAGGCCAAATCAGAAAGCACTCTGACAAATTCTTCTGCTCTGGCAGACTGTACCTATTCATTACTATCAGAGACAGGTTAACCTGAGGAATGTGTGGGTTTCTAAGGCAGGCCCAGCCTGGGTGTGGGGGAGGGACCCCGCCCTGGGCTATGGTGACTCCTCGCAGCAGCTTGTTGAGCTCCTGGTCATTGCTGATGGTGAGCTGCAGGTGCTGGGGGCTGATACGGGTCTTTCTTGTTGTCCCAGGTCTCGTGGCCTACCAGCTCCTGGATCTCGGCGATCAGGTACTCAAGGACAGTGGCCAAGCGGACAGGTGCTGTTAGGAGGGGAGTTCCAGGATTCTGACTCAGTGACGGTGAAGGGAAGGCGAGTCAGGATGGTGAGTGGCTTGGAGAGGAATGTGCAGATGGTGCTGACCGCTTGCATCTACTGCTCTCGTCCTTCGCGATGTTAAAGGTCGTGGGTTTGGAAGGTGCAGTGGAGAAGCCTTGACGAGTTGTTGACTCTTTCATTTCATGATATACTTTTAAATTTAATTCCGCTGCACAGTTGCTTCTCAATGGTGCCACATGTACTTTGTTACTTACATTGTTGACTATTCCTTTAGCCCGCCACCTCCCCACCACTCTGCTGAAGCGTCCCTCGCTTTCCCCCAGAGTTGGTGAAGGCCTATATTCCCTCAAATTACCAAGTGCTTCCAATTACTAATGATTGCCTCCAAACACAGAGGATCGCTTCCACAACATGATAAGCCATGATGGCTTTCGAGTCTTTTTGAGTGATTTTAATGAATCCTGTAGGGCAGGATCATGGATTCGGGCGTTTCCCCTCATTCCAAATTACACCATTTGAAGTCAGATCAGGGGTGATTGCTTCTGAGCTTTTATAAACGCTGAATCAACGTTGGATCTTTCAGGTGGGGTATTAGGGTTGTTCCCAGGAGCCGCGCTGGCAATTCCAGTAAAATTCATCAATTTCAGGTGAGAAAATCTGCAACCACCTTGTTATTTCCACCTCCATCTCTTCTTCCTTCACTTGTCCCATCAATGCCCTCTTTCATCTTGCACCATCATCCCTTTTGTCATTTGGAGTGGGATTTCCCAGTCCTGCTGCCCAAAGCCAACAGACTTTTGGCCACTCTCCGAATATCTCGGTTCTGCCCATGACGATTCCTGCTGCTGAAGAGGCTGGAAAATCCCAGCCATACTCCCTCTTGTCTACACCGACTCATAGACCTTCCCTGTTGTTCTTGCCAATCCCCCTCCCTTTCCCTGCCTGTTACATTTCCAACTATTCCCATTTCTGATGAATAGTCGTTGACCCTGTTTCTCTCTCCACAGACGCTGCCAGATCTGCTGAGTTTTTCCAGTGTTTCCTGTTTTTTATATCAGATTTCCAGCATCCGCAGTATTATGCTTTTGATTTATTTAAGTGTGCTGGGCTGTGATCTCATCTGCTGTATTATTTAAGCAGAGAGTAAACTAACTATGAGCTCACCTTTTCATGAATTTTGCAGCATGTCTGTGCTTTAATGCAACGCGGTCCAGGCAAACTTGGAATGCTCTTGATGCTGATGACTTTAAGAATTCTTACTACGACCAACTGCAGAATGCACTGCAGGCTCCTTCGACAGCACCTTCCAAACCTGTGACCATGGCCGCCGAGAATGTATGGGCAGCAGGTACATGGAAACACCACTACCTGCAAATTCCCCTCCAAACCACACACCATCCTGACTTGAAATGAGATTGACCATTAATTCCCTGTCGCTGGGTCAAAATCCTGGAACTCCCTCCCTAACAGCACTGTGGGTGTACCTACACCACATGGACTGCAGTGGTTCAAGAAGGCTGCTCACCACCACCTTCTCAAGAGCAACTAGGGATGGGCAATAAATGCTGGCCCAGCCAGTGACGATCACATCTCAAAATTGAAATTTCAAAAGCTAGCAACGAAGTTCTTCAACAACGAATGCCCTGTTCTCTCAGGACCTCGATGAGTTTCCTTTGCAAAGACTGCAATGGCCTTGGCTTGTCGCCTTGGCACCACTCACAAAGCAATGACTCCCTGCTTTTTTCATTCTTTCACAGGATGTGGGCATCACTGGCTAGCCCAGCTTTTACTCTCTATCCCTAATTACCCCTGAGAAGCTGGTGGTGAGCTGCCTTTGTGAACCGCTGTGGTCCATGTGTGTAGGCACATCCGCAGCGCTGTTAGGGAGGGAGTTCCAGAGAGGGATAACACATCTTGCCATCTGATCTCAAGATATAGGCACTTTGCATTGAATAGCACTTCTGCAACAGGCTATCAATGTTGTTATTCACTGGCTCTCGCACCACAGATTCTAAATGAGTTAAAAAGTTCATGAAAAATACTTTCCTCTCACAAGGTATATTTGGAAATGTCACTCACACCGAAATCATTCCAAATCACTCCGGAGACGAACGTTGGGCACAGAGGTTTTAAATCTGTCATCATGGGTTTGTCTCCGAATTCGCTCTCTTTTTCTGCTAGAAGAGATCTTGCTGGCTTTGTTCAAAAACATCTATTTACGCGCTAACTATTTACCATCAAGAAGATATAATAATTTTCAAAATGTTACCTGTAATTTATTGTAGAGTAATAGTGGGGCCTGTGTCTATGTATGTGCGTGTGTGTCCATGTGTGGGACTTAACTGAATTGGAGACAGCTGGTCTGAAGGCTTTGATGTAAGAAGAGAAGGTTTGAAGTGCTAAATAGGTAAACATGGGTGACGTTTTAGAATGTGAGGCGTAAAGGGAACATTTACATTTTTAAATAAACCAGAGTAGCTTGAATTCAAAAGAGGGGCTGAAATGTTTCACCTAGCCAGGAGAAGTTAAAAAACAGTGTGTTTATTTTTCCCAAAGATTACTGGTATAATTGGTACCATGATAGATTTTTATTATTCGACAGGTAAAATCCAAAGGCATAGTAAAACAATGGGAATTTGCATTCAAAGGGGAAAATATGTATAAAGGAGAGAAGGTTGTGTGCAAGAGAAAGCATTTTTTAAAGATCTAACGCAAGTGTGAAAAGCCTCAAGCTGCTGTCTACAAGGAACCAAAGCCGAGGAAAAACTCACATTGAATTCGACTGTCCAGGGCGAGTGACTTGCCTGGGTCTGTTTAAATCTATATGTTTTGATGTTGCCTTAATGGAGGTGTGACTCAGAATTAGATTAATTAGAGGATTTACAAGTTATTATAGCAGTAATTTGTAGACCTATGTATGGGCTTACAATCTTTTCTTTTATTAATACATGTTTAATTTAGTTTTGTAAAAAAAAACCTCTAAACCTCCGGTGGCCTTTTTACTGAATTCTAAGCCCACATCTCGACATAAATACAAATTGCAAACAGTTGTGGCAGCAGCTTCAAGCTTCCCACTGGGATTTGAGCAGCTTGGCATTTACCATCTGCCTGCCATAACAACATTGCGGGCTCTTTGCAAGATATATTTGTAATTCCTTGATCGGTTTGGAGTTGGTGAATCTTAAGGTTATGAGTACGAGAAGAACTTTGAATTCAGGAGTGGGTGTGAGGGATTTTAAAGTGGCAAGACTACAAAAATGGCTGAATCCATGGGTAAAACTTTTTTGAAAGTAGAAGATATAACTCTGATTGGGTTACAAAAAGTATCTAAGGGTAAGTTAACGGAGTTGGTGGATAGGTTGCAATTGAGGTTACCAGTAGGGGCAAAGAAAGCAGAAGTAGATGAAGGTATAGCACAGCATTTTAAGTTGGAATTGCTACCTGACACTAGTGAGTCACACCTGGAGGTAGTGAGACTTCAGTTAGAAATGAAGAAGCTGGAACTTGAGCAAGCAAAGGAACTGAAAAAAACTTGAATTAGAAGCAAAGGAAAGAGAAAGGGCATTTCAAAGGGAACAAGCAGAAGGGCAGAAGAAAGAAAGGGAGATGGAAATAGAACTTCAGGCAAGAGAGAAGGATAAAGAAAGAGAGGCAATGGAAAGAGAGAAGGAATGAGAAAGGGAATACCAGATTAAAAGGCTGGAAGTTAAAAATGGAGATCTCAGATTCTGAGGAAAATTCGGATGATGAAAAAACCTTCAATCTAAAACCCATTGGGGAGATGTTTAAATTTGTACCAGCTCTTCCAAAGTTTGAGGAAAGGGATGTTGAAGCATTCTTTATTTCATTTGGGAAGATAGCTAAACAGGTGAAATGGCCACAGGAAAGCTGGACATTGTTGTTACAATCCAGGTTGGTGGGTACAGCACATGAGGTTTATGCTTCACGGTCAGGAGAAATGTCGGTGAACTATGATGTGGTTAAAAAAAAGCTAATGTGAGTGCATACGAGTTGGTTCCTGAGGCACACAGGCAGAAATTTAGGAATATGAGAAAACAGCCTAGGCAAACTTATATTGAGCTTGAGAGAGTAAAACAAAGTAATTTTGACCAGTGGATATGGGCATGAAAGATAGAGACAACATATGCAGCCCTTAGAGATGTAATTCTTTTGGAAGAAATTAAAGATTCAATTCCTTCGGTAGTGACAACTCACGTGGAGGAATAGAGGGTTCAAACATTAAGAAAAGCAACAGAGATAGTTGATGATTATGAGTTAGTTCATAGAGCTAAACCTTTTTTTCGTCACCCTTCTAAATCAGAGAAGGATAGAAAGTGGGAAGGTGAAAGGAAGGTAGGTAGTCAGGGAAGAGGAGTAGGAGGAAATTCCCAGGAAGTTTGTTCTCAGAATAAACAGGAAGGTGCTGAGGGTAGAGGTGACATTCGAAAATTAAGGTGTTTTCATTCTAATAAAGTTGGACACACAAAGTCAACGTGTTGGAAATTGCAGGGAAAATCTGTTGGGATTACTGGAGTGCAGAAAAGTTCTGGGAGTAAAAGAACTGTGGGCTCTGAGGTTCAGGCACAGGCAAAAACAGTGGTTTGTGTACAGGTGAAACAGGAAGAATCAGTGATAGGTAAAGAAGTGGGAACATGTTCACAATTTACCCAAGAGAATTCTGGGGAGCGGGTTGCAGAAATGTTTAAAGATTTTGTATGTGAAGCGGAAGTCTTTCCACATGTACAGAGTGGAGTATGGTAAAGATGTTAACATTTTCAGAGACACAGAGGCTATAGTCAATCTTTAATGTTGTGGGATAGTGACATTTGTTGTTCAGGGGGAGTATTGCAGGAATGGGTGATAATAAATGGGGTGCAGGGAGATGATAAACCTATTCCATTGTGGAAGGTAAATGTAAAGAGTAAGTGGAAAACAGGTGAGGTGATTGTTGGAGTACTGGGAAAATTGCCCATTGTAGGGGTTCAATTTATTCTGGGTGATGAAATAGCTGGGTCACGTATGTGGATGATGCCTATGGTAGTTGAACAGCCTGTAGAAGTATTTTCAACAGAACTGTTGCAAAGAGCACCCTGGATTGTTGCAGATTGTGTGATAACAAGATCATAGGCTCATAGGTTGAAGCAAGAAGAACAGGAAGTTCAAAGGCAGAGAGAAGGTGTGGAAGTCCAATAACCTGGCACCGTATTTGATAACATTGTTCAGGAAGAAAGGCTGGAAGACAATGCAGCTGAGGCGTTTAGCTCAAGGCAATGAGTGGATTTACAGAAAAAGGATTCACAAATAAAACAGTTAAACTCAGAAATAGAGGCAGAATGTATCCCAGAATATTATTACCTTAAGGGTAATATTTTATTCAGAAAATGGCAGCCCTATCATGTTTCAGCAAATAAGAGCTGGAGGGAGTTGCATCAGATTGTAATACCATTTGGATACAGAAATGAGATTCTGAGAATTGCTCGTGGAATTCAAATGGGAGGGACATTTAGGAACTAGAAAGGCACAGACAAAAATACAAAAACATTTTTATTGGCCTGGATTGCATAGGAATGTGGTCAAATTCAGTATAACATGTCACACATGTCAGGTGATAGGGAAACCACAAGCAGTGATTAAGCCGGCACCTTTAATTCCAATTGCAGCATTTGAAGAACCTTTTACGAGGGTCATGATTGATTGTGTAGGACCCTCCCTAAGACTAAAAGTGGAAATCAGTACTTACTGACAATAATGGATGTGTCTGGAAGGTTTCCTGAAGCGATGCCTTTGAGAAATGTCATAACAAAGAAAATTGTGAAAGAGTTAACTAAATTTGTTTTACAAGATATGGTTTACCTAAAGAAATAAGATCAGGTCAGGGTTCAAATTTCATGTCACAGTGGTTTAAAGAAGTAGTGAACACTTTGGGGATAAAACAATTTAAGTCAACAGCTTACCATCCGGAGTCACAAGCGGCTGTGCAAAGATGGCATCAAACTTTAAAAACTATGATGAGGACGCAGAGTCAGGATTATCCATAGGATTGGGACAAGGGAATTCCATTCTTGTTATTTGCTATTAGAGATGCTCCTATTGCATCGACTGGTTTTAGTTCTTTTGAACTAGTTTATAGTCATGAGGTAAAGGGACCATTGAAGTTGATTCAAAGAACAAAGAACAAAGAAAAGTACAGCACAGGAACAGGCCCTTCGGCCCTCCAAGCCTGCGTCGATCATATTACCCGTCAACTAAAACATTTTGCACTTCCGGGGTCCGTATCCCTCTATTCCCATCCTATTCATGCATTTGTCAAGCTACCTCTTAAACACCACTATCGTACCTGCTTCCACCACCTCCTCTGGCAGCGAATTTCAGACACTCACTACCCTCTGCATAAAAAACTTGCCCCGCACATCACCTTTATAATTTTCTCCTCTCACCTTAAATCTATGTCCCCTAGTAATTGACTCTTCCACCCTGGGAAAAAGCTTCTGACTATCTACTCTGTCCATGCCACTCATAATTTTGTAAACTTCTATCAAATCACTCCTCAATCTCCGTCGCTATAGTGAGAACAATCCGAGTTTCTCCAACCTCTCCTCATAGCTAATAACCTCCAGACCAGGCAGCATCCTGGTAAACCTCCTCTGCACCCTCTCCAATGCCTCCATATCCTTCTGGTAATGTGGTGACCAGAATTGCACGCAATATTCCAAGTGTGGCCTAACCAAGGTTCTATACAGCTGCAGCATGACTTCCCAGCTTTTATACTCAATACCCCTGCCAATGAAGGCAAGCATGCCATATGCCTTCCTGACTACCTTATCCACCTGCGTTGCCACTTTCAGTGACCTGTGGACCTGTACACCCAGATCCCTCTGCTCGTCGATGCACTTAAGGGTTCTGCCGTTTACTGTGTAATTCCTGCCTGTATTAGACCTTCCAAAATGCATTACCTCGCATTTGTCCGGATTAAACTCCATCTGCCATTTCTCCGCCCAAGTCTCCAACTATATCCCGTTGTATCCTTTGACAATCCTCTTCACTATCTGCAACTCCTCCAACCTTGGTGTCGTCTGCAAACTTACTAATTAGTTCAGTTACATTTTCCTCCAAATCATTTACGTATACCACAAACAGCAAAGGTCCCAGCACTGATCCCTGCGGAACTCCTCTAGTCACAGCTCTCCATTCAGAAAAGCACCCTTCCACTGCTACCCTCTGTCTTCTATGACTAAGCCAATTCTGTATCCATCCTGCCAGCTCACCTCTGATCCCGTACGACTTTACCTTCTGTACCAGTCTGCCATGAGGGACCTTGTCAAAGGCCTTACTGAAGTCCATGTGTATAACATCCACTGCCCTTCCATCGTCGATC
Source organism: Cetorhinus maximus (assembly GCF_964194155.1). Classification (NCBI taxonomy): domain Eukaryota; kingdom Metazoa; phylum Chordata; class Chondrichthyes; order Lamniformes; family Cetorhinidae; genus Cetorhinus; species Cetorhinus maximus. The sequence goes on along the minus strand of NC_135898.1, from coordinate 5,683,185 downwards.
ATCTTTGTCATTTCCTCGAAAAACTCAATCAAGTTAGTGAGACACGACCTCCCCTTCACAAAACCATGCTGCCTCTCACTAATACGCCCATTTGCTTCCAATTACTTCCAATAGTAGATTCATGAGAAACTGGAGGCTCAAAAGTCAGAAACTACTCTCCTAGATTATGTATCAAACTTCAGAGAGAGATTGGACAGAGCATATGAATTAGCCAGGGAGCATTTAAAGATATCATAGCAAGTAACGAAAGTGAAGGCAGACAGGAAAGCGACAGCTCGTACTTTTGTTGTTGGGGACTAAGTGTTAGTTCTGTTACCACTACTGGGTGACTCGTTAAAGGCAAAGTTTAGTGAGCCTTACAGGATTGAAAAGAAATTGAGTGAAGTCAATTATTTAATAAATGTTCCAGATAGAAGAAAGAAGCAGAGGGTGTGTCATGTAAGTATGCTTAAAAAGTACTTTGACAGGGAAGAAGACCAAAAGGAGGTGACAGATAATGAGAAAGAGGTAGAAATGCAGGATTATGAAACTGATTTTCCTCTAATTAAATTGGATAAGGATGGGGTACTTGAACATTTAAATGTAATATTGAGTTACCTTCCAGGCAAATGTCAAAGTGATTTGGAAAAACTATTGCAGCCACACAAAGCTATTTGTGGAAATAAGTTGACGAGGACAAATTTAGTTGTACATGATGTATGTGCAGGAGTTTCATCTTCAATAAGAAAACATCCTTATAGATTAAATCCGGCAAAGTTATCGCATGTACAAAAAGAAATTGAATTCATGCTTCAAAATGATATAATTGCATCCAGTTGCAGTAACTGGAGTTTGCCTATTGTGCTGGTAACGAAATTGGATGGAACACAAGAACTGTATGCGGACTTTCAAAAGGTGAATGCGGTGACATAAGCGGATTCATATCCTATACCACGGTTGGAAGATTGCATTGAGAAAGTGGGACAATCGAAATTTATCACAAAGATTGACTTGCTAAGAGAATATTGGCAAGTGCCGTTATCAGAGAGAGCAAAGGAGATATCGGCTTTTGTGACACCTGATGGACTATATCTGTTTAAAGTCGTGCCATTTGGTGTGAAGAATACACCTGTGACATTTCAAAGACTAACAAACAAAGTAATTGCAGGTCTCAGCAATTGTGCTGCTTATACTGGAGACTTGATAGTTTTCAGTCAGATGTGGAAGGTGCACTTACAGAATCTGGAAGAATTGTGTTGTCGATTACAAGGAGCTAATGTGGTGATGAGCTTGCCTAGAAGTGAATTTGCAAAAGCACAAGTTCCGTATCTAGGCCATACCATTGGACATGGTCAGGTGGCTCCGAGAGATGTGAAAGTCAAGGCTATTGTGGCTATCCCAGTGCCTACAACAAAATGAGAAGTTTTGAGGTTTCTGGGCATGAGTGGGTTTTACCAGAAATTTGTACCAAATTTTAGCCAAGTGGTTGCTCCACTGACTGAACTATTAAAAAAGAACTAGAAGTTTCAATGGGCACTGGAGTGTCAGGAGTCATTCGATAGTTTGAAAATTGTATTAACTATGACACCAGTTTTGGCAGAACTCAATTACACCAAACAATTTAAGTTGGCCATTGACACAAGCGATATAGGCATTGGGGCCGTACTGTTACAAGAGGATAACACGGAAATTGAGAAACCGATAGGGTATTTTTCATGCAAGTTGAATGTACAACAGAGAAGATATTCAACGGCCGAAAAGGAAACTTTGGGTTTGGTGTTAATAATGCAGCATTTTGAGATTCGTCAAAAGCAATTGTTTATACAGACCACAATCCTTTTAAGTTTCTGGACAAATTTCAAGAAAGAAGTGCAAGGCTATTCAGATGGAGTTTATTAATGCAACCATTTAATCTACAGGTTATACATGTGGCTGGATGGGAAAATCTGGTTGCAGATGCATTGTCAAGATTTTGAAGCTTAAAGAAAAAAATGGACATTTAAAAACCTGGACACTGAATTGAAATGATTTCTGTTGATACGAAGGATTTATATATATATTGTTATGTTAATACATGTATCTGGTAATATAATAGTATAAGTATGTAGGAAAGTATAGGAGGTAGTATAAAATGGGTTAATAAAATGAAGCCATCTGTTAAAATTATCATGGTTCATTTTTCAATAAGGAGGGGGATGTCAGTAAGATATAATCATTTTCATAATGTTATTTGGAATTTATTGTAAAGTAGAGTAATAGTGGGGCCTGTGTCTATGTATGTGTGTGTCTGTGTGTGGGACTTAATTGAATTAGAGACAGCTGGTCTGAAGGCTTTGATGTAAGAAAAGAAGCTAGGTTTGAAGTGCTAAATAGGTAAACATAGGTGAAATTTTAGAATGCGAGGTGTAAAGGGAACATTTGCATTTTTAAATAAACCAGAGTAGCTTGAATTCAAAAGAAGGGGTGAAATGTTTCACCTAGCCAGGAGAAATTAAGAAACCGTGTGTTTGTTTTTCCCAAAGATTTTTATTGTTAGAGAGGTAAAGTCCAAAGGCATTGTGAAACAATGGGAAATTACATTCAAAGGGGAAGATATGTAGAAAGGAGAGAAGGCTGTGTGCAAGGGAAGGCACTTTTAAAAATCTGACCCGAGTGTGAAAAGCCTAAAGTTGCTGTCTACAAGGGACTGAGGCTGAGGAAAAACTCGCGTTGAATTTGACTGTCCAGGGTGTGTGCTTTGCCTGGATCTGTTTAAGTCTATGTGTTTTGCTACTGCCTTAACAGGGGTGTGACTGGGAGTTAGATTAATTAGGGGATTTATAAATTATTATAGCTGCAATTTGTAGACTTATGTATGGGCTTACGATCTTTCCTTTTATTAATAAATATTTAATTTAGTTTGTAAAAACCTCTAAGCCTTGGTGGCCTTCTTTTTACTGAATTCAAAGCACACATCTTGACATAAATAAAAACTGCAAATAGTTGTGGCAGCTGCTTCAAGCTTCCTACTGGGATTTGAGCAGCTTGGTATTCACCGTCCGCCTGCTATAACATTACAAAGGTTAAAGGACACCAACATATAGCTCACGCTGCTACTCAGACACCGTCACCCAGTGAGTGACATTACTATGACATCGATTCTTTTGGGCATGCTCAGTACTCTCTTATTAGGGTTAACCCTTTACTCTATATGAAGGAGCCGGTCCAGCCAGCGAAGCCCACATCCCGTGAATGAGTGGAGAAAAAAAACACCTGAAAGGAGGAGACAGGTGTTTAAAGGTGGAGAGGTTTAGGGAGGCATTCTGGAGCTTGGAGCAACTGAAGGCAGAGCCACCACTGATGGGTTGGTAAAAATCAGGGATTCATAAGAGGCCAGAATTAGATGAGTGCATGTACCTCAGAGGGTTGTAGGGCTGGAGGAGATTGCAGATATAGGGAGGGGAGAGGACACGGAGAGAGTTGAACAGAAGGATGAGAACTTTAAAAGCAGGTGGTTTCTGACTGAGAGCCAATGTAGGCTAGTCATCTCAGATAGGGAAAGTGGGCTTAGTGTGGCCACTTCTAGTTCATATCAGTACATAGGGTAGACAAGGCCCATCGCTGGCATCTGAAGAAATGATGCTGATGTCCCTGAATTTGTTGGTCCTTGTCTTCATCTTGGTGGCTACCCTCTTCAGGTGGTTGCAGAAGGTTACCGTGTGGTCCAGCTTCACTCCAAGATAGGTCGGAGTCAAGTTGCCTTTGGATTGAATAAGTACTCCTAGCCAAATCCTCGCTCCTCTACTTCCTTCACCCATTGTAGGGTTCATGGTGTGAAACATTTGAGTTTGGTGGTGTGAATTGTTGTGATCATGTTGTATTGCCTCAGATAAAGCTTAAGCTACAGTTAATTAGACACAATTTCTGCCCCTGATGTAGTGGGTTGAAAATTGTGTTTTGTTTACTTGAGGCTACCGTCCAATCATGTACCAGCAGAGGGAGTCTGGTAGGAAGAGAAGAATAAATAATAAAGGATCCATGTTTGACAGCTCGTGCAGTTGTCAATCTAAATATCGTTGGCTGAATATTTAACTGTTTCTGTCCCAAGAACTTCACACCTTTTGGTGTTTTTCCACTCTTGAGTTCGCCTTCCGTGCTCATGTCCTCCTCCTCTTCATCGGCTAAGGCGAGCTGGACTGCACACACAGTAGATTCCCTCAGCAGATCAATATGCTGCTACCCTCCATATGATGTCTCTGCCCAGTGTTGACAAAAGTTTATCCCAGAGGCCACTCTCAGAGCGCAAGCTCCAATTAGCTGTCAATTACGGGACTCACTCAAATTCAGATTTTGTGTCATCCAAACAAGCAGGTTCGACTTGTGAATTACACCGACATGTTGGCTTTTTAAAATTCATTCATGGGATGTGGGCTTCACAGGCTAGGCCAACATTTATTGCTAATTGCCCCTTGAGAAGGTGGCGGTGAGCTGCCTTCTTGAACCGTTGCAGTCCATGTGGTGTAGGTACACCTATGGCACTGTTAGGGAGGGAGCTCCAGGATTTTGACCCAGCGACAGTGAAGGAACGGAGATTTATTTCCAAGTCAGGATGGTGAGTGATTTGGAGGGGAACTTCCAGGCGGTGGTGTTCCCATCTATCTGCTGCTCTTGTCCCTCTGGATGGTAGTGATCATGCGTTTGTAAGGTGTCGAAGGAACCTTGGTGAATTCCTGCAGTGCATCTTGTAGATGGTACACACTGCTGTTGCTGTGCGTTGGTGGTGGAGGGAGTGAATGTCTGTGGATGCGTGCCAATCAAGCGGGCTGCTTTGTCCTGGATGGTGTCGAGCTTCTTGAGTGTTATGGGAGCTACAATCGTCCAAAAAAGTGGGGAGTATTTCATCACACTCCTGACTTTTGCCTTGTAGGTGGTGGATAGGCTTTGGGGAGTTAGGGGGTGAGTGACTCGCTGCAGGATTCTCAGCCTCTGACCTACCCGTGTAGCTGCAGTATTTATATGGCTGGTCCAGTTCAGTTTCTGGTCAAGGTAATCCCCAGGATGTTGATAGTGGGGGATTCAGTGATGGTAATGCTATTGAATGTCAAAGGTCGATGGTTAGATTCTCTCTTGTTGGAGATTGTCATTGCCTGGCACTTGTGTGGCGCGAATGTTACTTGCCACTTGTCAGCTCAAGCCTGGATATTGTCCAGATCTTGCTGCATTTGGACATGGACTGCTTCAGTATGTGAGAAGTCCCAAATGGTGCTGAACATTGTGCAATCATCAGCGAACAAATCCACTTCTGACTTTATGGCGGAAGGAAGGTAATTGATGAAGCAGTTGAAGATGGTTGGGCCGTGGACACTACCCTGAGGAACTCCTGCAGTGATGTCCTGGAGCTGAGAGGATTGACCTCCAAAAACCACAACCATCTTCCTTTGTGCCAGGTATAACTCCAACCAGTAGAGAGTTTTCCCCCTGATTCCCATTGACTCCAGTTTTGCTAGGGCTCCTTGATGCCACACTCGGTCAAATGCGAACTTGGTGTCAAGGGCAGTCACTCTCACCTCACCTCAGCAGTTCAGCTCTTTTGTCCATGTCTGAACCAAGGCTGTAATGAGGTCAGGAGCTGAGTGGCCCTGATGGAACCCAAACTGGGCTCAGTGAGCAGGTTATTGCTTAGCAAGTGCCGCTTGATTGCACTGTTGATGACCCCTTCCATCACCTTACTGATGATGGGGAGTAGACTGATGTGGCGGTTATTGGCTGGGTTAGATTTTCCCTGCTTTTTGTGGAGTGAATTGTATTGGCTGAAGACTGGCATCTGTGTGATGTTGGGGACCTCCGGAGGAGGCTGAGATGGATCATCCACTCAGCACTTCTGGCTGAAGATTGTAGCAAATGCTTCAGCCTTATCTTTTACACTGATATGCTGGGCTCCCCCATCATTGAGGATGGGGATATTTGTGGAGCCTCCTCCTCCAGTGAGTTGTTTTAATTGTCCACCACCATTCATGACTGGATGTGGCAGGACTGCAGAGCTTAGATGTGATCCGTTGGCTGTGGAATCGCTTAGCTCTGTCTATCACTTGCTGCTTATGCTGTCTGGCATGCAAGTAGTCCTGTTTTATAGCTTCACCAGGTTGACACCTCATTTTTAGGTAAGCCTGGTACTGCTTCTGGAATGCCCTCCTGCACTCTTCATTGAACCAGGGTTGATCCCCTGGATTGATGGTAATGGTGGAGTGGGGGATATGCTGGGCCATGAGGTTACAGATTGTGTTCGAGTACAATTCTGCTGCTGTTGATGGCCCACAGCACCTCTTGGATGCCCAGTCTTGATTTGCTAGAACTGTTCAAAACCTATCCCAATTAGCACGGTGGTAGTGCCACACAACACGATGGAGGATATCCTCAATGTGAAGGCGGGACTTCGTCTCCACAAGGACTGTGCGGTGGTCACTCCTACCGATACTGTCATGGACAGATGCACCTGCGGTAGGCAGGTTGGTGAGGATGAGGTCAAGTATGTTTTTCCCTCAATACTGGCTGCCTTCAACCCCTCTTCAACAAGCAATGTTTCTCTTCCCAACACAGTGTGGCTTAAATGTTCCCAGGTTTATATTGCCATTCTAATCCTCCTGCCATCTTCCGCACTCACACGGCTGCTACTATGTTTGAGTTATCAACGAAAAGTTCCCACTTTGATCACAAGCTTTTGGTATTCTCCACTGGCCAGTTCATGTTTTGTCCTTGTGCATACTCTGCACTCAGCCAGAAACATTATCTACTGAAGCTTGAGGAATGCCTCATCTTTCAATTCGACACTTTACAACCTTCCAAACTCAACACCAAGTGCAACAATTTCTCATCACCTCCTCTCTTCATTTGTCCCATTACCACCATCATTTGTCATTTCATCTCCCCTGTCTTCACCCAATCACAGACTTTGCCTTTTGCTTCCCCATTCTCCGTCCTTTTGCTATCGCTGTTACATGCTAAAGCCTGGTATGTCTCTGAGTTCTCCCTGTGATTTTAACTCTGGCTGGGATGTTGCAGGTCCCCCTGGCCTCGGTTTCTCTCTCCACACAAATACTGACCTGCAGAGTATTTCCAGCATTTTCTGCTTTCCTAATTGCCTTCATGTTCAATCATGCTCTTCAGCCTCAGGAGTTCTCCACACGCTTGAGATCCAGTGATTTAATTCTGAAGCGTTATTATGTCTAAACATCAAAATTCCATCAACACCAAGCAAAGGCAAGAATCAGAACGCTGATTGTTCGTGGTCCTGGGTGAGGGAGGGATGCTGGCCAGAATTCGAGGGGATCTACCTGGAATTCAACTGATGCTGTGCCACCTGAACAGGGGCAGAGTTTTGGTTTTAGGTCTCACTTGAATGACTGTACCCCTGACTTCCTCAGCGCTGAATGGGAGATTCAGCTCAGACTCGGTGCTTGAACCTATCAGAGGGCAGAGTTTTACGACAGCGGGATTTTACGTTGCCGGTGAAGTCAGTGAGGTCTAGAATGTCTCGCCGCATTTTATGGCCCCGTCCGCACCGAAACGGGGCCGCAAAATTCTGCCCATAGGGTTTGATCCCAGAACATTCGGCTTAGAGGTTAGCACCACAGATCCAAACCTATTCACAAGCTTCCCGTTTGTCACACAAACTCCAATTCTCCTGATAAAACCAGACTGGCCGAGACCTGGGAGCAGCCCACTCCACTCAAAGCTTAAAGAAAAGGGGAAACAACATTCAGGCAGAGCTTTCGTTCACAGAGATAGACACAGTTATGATTTTACCTTCAGTGGAATTGATTCACTCACTGGACAGATGAGGTCCTATGGTCATTGTGCATTGTTTGGGGGAGGTGCAGTGTAAATTGGATGAAGTGATGGGATGTAAGTGGATAAAGGGTTGAGTGTGCTGTGTGGGTCTGCAGTGATCTCCAGACTCGAGCCCTTCACTCCTTCACCACACTGAAGCTTAACAGAAATGTGAAGAACTCGAATGGAAGAACTGTGGGGGAAGGTGATTTCAAAACGGATTGGAGATGGAGAGTTTGATGATACAACTACGTGCCTACATCATACAAATATCACACACGAGCACATCTCCCATGGCATTGCTCAGTCAGTAGACTCCTGGTTGACAGCAACCAGGTTTGACTGAGTAGGCTGAAAAGTGGCGAATGGAATTAAGCCCAGGAAAGTGTGAGGTAATGTACTTGGGGAGGACAAACAAAGCAAGGGAATACTTAATAAGCAGGAGGATATTGAGAGGGGTTAAGGAAGTGAGAGACATTGGAGTGCATGTCTTCAGATCCATGAAGGTGGAAGAACGGGTGGATAAGGTGGTAAGTAAAGCATACGGAATGCTTTCCTTTATTGGACGAGGTATAGAATACAAAAACAGGGGTGTAATGATGGAGCTGTATAAAACGCTGGATGGGCCACAGCTGGAATTTTGTGTATAGGTCTGGTTACCACATTACAGGAAGGACATAATAGCCCTGGAGAGAGACAGAGGAGATTTACAAGAATGTTGCCAGGGCTTGAAAATTGCAGCTATGAGGAAAGATTGGATAGGCTGGGGTTGTTTTCCTTAGAACCGAGGAGGCTGAGGGGTGACCTAATTGAGGTGTACAAGATTATGAGGGGCCGAGATAGGGCAGACAGGGAAAGGCTTGTTTCCTCTAGCTGAGGGGTCGATTACCAGGCGGCATAGATTTAAGGTGATCGGTAAAAGGATTAGACGGGACATGAGGAGAAACCTTTTCACCCAGAGGGCGGTGGGTGTCTGGAATTCATTGCCTAAATTGGTGGTTGAGGCTAAAATGCTCAATTCAATTAAAAGGTACCTGGATCTGCATCTGAAGTGCTGTAACCTGCATGGCTACGGACCAGGGGCTAGAAAGCGGGATTAAAATGAGCGGCTAGTTTCTTTTTCCTCTTTTTCCGGCTGGCACAGATATGACGGGCAGAATGGCCTCTTTCTGCACCGTAACTTTCCTATGGTTCTATAGCACCATTCGCAAGTGTAATGGAGACAGTGTTAAAGGGAGTCAGCTTGACAATTATGCAAAGATCAAACTTTGTACAAACTGGTTACACACAGAGACATCACCACAAGGTTAAAATTTCACTCGAATATCAGCCAGAGGAATTCCTATCTTTCCTTTGCTTGTACGACAGGCTCACACCGATGATTTCGGATTAAATCATTCAAATACTGGGTAGAGAATCACAAAAGCATTATAAAAAAAGTCTTTTTCTCATTTTTTTTGGATCCATTAGTCCATCAGTTATTGAAGCATTTGGAAGGCAGGAAAATTGCTGTTTGATTGGCCGGCTCAATTGAAGGCAGCTGGTTGCGAGATCGAGCCTCCAGCAATGCGTCTAATCAGAGTCAGTAACCCTTCACTGACCCGCTTTCCAAATTGTGGATATCATTGTGAGGAGGGATCTACCAGGCTGAAGGTGGTGAGCTGAGTGCAGCCTGAGATGCCACAATGTCCCCTGAATTCCTCAACTGAATTGTGTAGATTGCAGAAACAGGCCATTTGGTCCTTCTGCTCCATGCTGGTGTTTGCGCTCCACATGAGTCTCCTCCGACCCTCTTCATCTCCCCCCACCATCAGCATATCCTACTCCCTTCTCCCTCATGTGTTTATCCAGCTTCCCCTTAAATACATCTCAACTATTCACCTCAGCCGCTCCCTGTGGGAGAGAGTTCCACATTTCTCCCCACTCTCTGGGTAAAGAAGTTTCTCCTGAATTCCCCCATTGGATTTATTAGTGACTGTCTTATATTGATGATCCCGAATTTACCCTGACAAGTGGAAACATCTTGGCGTCTCAAACCCTTTCAGGATTTTTTAAGATCCCTATCAGGTCAGCCCTCAGTCTTCTCTTTTCTTGAAAAAAGTGCCCCAGCCTGTTCAATTCCTTCTCCAAGATTCCAATCAGCGGCACAGATAACAGAAGCCAACTGCAAATAACTTGATTGTTTTTCTTTCTGGATTCCCAACAAGTAACAGCTTGGCTGAAGGGACAGAAATAAACTCAAAGGCAGTCACATTAGGCGGGAAAGCTGCAACTCCTGAGTCCCCAGCCACTCAACAAAGTTGTGTTTTCGCCTGGACTTATCAGCAGGGATTTGCCTCAGCCTGCTGCACATGGACCAGACAGAAGGCAAACAAAACGTCTTCAGCAGTGAGAAAAGCAAATGAAGATGTTATCATCCTTCCCTTGGCACATGGCTGTTTACCATCAGCAAGGGTCATGAGGTTTCCTGTCTGATGGGCTATTGTTAAGGAAGATTATTGTGGATCAGTCTCCAGAATTCTCAGCTTGTTGCTTTTTGCTGACTCACGCCATTCAACTCAGAAACTAATAACATTGCTCAAGTAAAACTCCTCACACAGAAACAGGCCATTCGGCCCAACTAGTCCCTGCTGGTGTTTCTGCTCCGTACAAGCCTCTTCCCACCCCTCCTCACCTCACCTTGATCAATGTCACCCTCTGCTCTGTTCTCCGTCATGTGGTTTTTTTAAATCCATTCACGGGATGGGGTCGTTTTTGGTTTAACCCAGCATTCATTGCTCATCCCTAATTGCCCACATTCCCCCTAAATATATCTATACGATTCACCTCAACCACTTGCTGTGGTAGCGAGTTCCACGTTCTCCCAACTCTCTGGCCAAAGAAGTTTCTCCTGAAGTTGAAGTCATCTCTTTGTTGATTTTTCTCTCTTCCTTCCACATTTTCCTGTCTTATTGCTTTTGGGGGCTATTTTAAGGCAAGGTTCAACGAAATGTTCGTGCTGGAGATGAAAGATCAGCCCCTGCATCAAGAGGTGCTGTTCCAAACCAAATCAGCACTGCCAAGAAAATTGGTCAACAGCTCTGATCAAAGTGATAAAATAAGCCTGATATCTGATGACCAGATATGGATATCGAAGGCTTTTGCAAACAAGGAAAACAAAGAGTTTGAAAAGGCTTCCAGCATTTCAACTTTAGAGCTGACATTGTCACAATCTTTTCCGTGTGAGCTTGAAGTGAGCACCTCAGTTTCTGCGCTCCGGTTAGGGGTGACCCAGTCTAACATTGCTGTCGGAGTAACATGGGGGTGACCCAGTCTAACATTGCTGTCGGAGTAACTTGGGGGTGACCCAGTCTAACGTTGCTGTCGGAGTAAATTGGGGGTGACCCAGTCTAACATTGCTGTCGGAGTAACTTGGCCATGCTGTGACAGCTAGACATCTCTTTGTAACATCAATTCAACACTTCATTACGTGGAGCCCAGGTGGGGCTCTGAGACACAGTGATTAAGCATTAAACTCCCAGTGTTTGCCTGGGTCTGATGCCCCAAGATAAGACGAAGGACCGAGCCTCAAACTGGCAGATTATTCTCGTGTTCCTGAGCAGATCCTGAAAGCCTCTGGTATATTTCCCACGCGGGGCAGGGTTGATCACTGTGAACACTGCCCACTTCCCCGAAGAAGGGGCAGACTCCGGGTAGAGATGGGCTCCCGAGGGGACACATGCCATTGTTGGGCAGCTGGGCCCTGCAGAAGGTGGTGCCACTAACATTAAAGAGAGAAAGAGGCAAAACTAGAGACCAGCAATATGAGATAGTCATCAAGAGATGCATTCGGGAGTTCAGGAGAAACTTCTTTGCCCAGAGTGGGGAGAATGTGGAACTCGCTACCACAGCAAGTGGCTGAGGTGAATTGTATAGATGTATTTAGGGGGAATGTGGGATGTGCGCAGTTAGGGTTGGGCAATGAATGCTGGCTAAACCAACGGCACCCAATCCTGTAAATGAATAAAATAACACATGACGGAGAACAGAGCAGAGGGTTATATTGATCAAGGTGAGCTGAAGAGGTTCGTGTGGAGCTGAAGCACCAGACTGGTTGTGCTGAATAGCCTGTTCCGGTGCGAGAAATTCTATTTGAGGAATGCTATGAGTTTCTGAGTTTTAAAAAGAACAGAAGTGCCTCTAAATGGCGTCTCACACACCTCAACTCTTCCCCAAAGTGCTCCATTGCCAAGTCAGCAGTTCGAAATACAGTCACGCTTCTTTTGTAAGCAAGCGGGGCAACAAATTTGCACACAGCAAGATCCCACAAACAGCAATGCGATCAAGACGAGGTAATCTGTTTCGGTGATTGTTGTGGAGAAAAGTCTGTAAGATCCAAGTAAGTTTAAAATCTTTTTTCAAGCAGGCCTGGGAGAAACTCCGCTAAGCCAGGAGGGAAAAGTGTCTCCAAATTTCACAGTGACACAGTCCCTTTAATCATTCCCCTTTCCAGACATTACCACTATCCTTGGTTCACAATCCTTGATAGCTACAGGATCTTGCTAAACAACTACTGATGGCTACAAGGTCCCCTAGAATTGAATTTCCTTTATCACCTTCACGTTTACACAGGCTGTGAACAGTTCCAGGATGTCAAATATCCCATCGTGCCCCTGAGCCTACTCTCAGGTTATCCAAGTGCATGGTATGTATATATATATATATATATGTTAACTGCCAACCCTAACTGCCTCATTGTCCTACTTCAGTGATATTGGTTGAGGGATAAGTATTGGTCAGAGCACTGGGCAGTCCTGCTCTCCTTCAAATAGTGTCCTGGAACCCTATACAGCCAACTGACAAGGCAGAGAGGGTGTGATCAGCATGTTATCTGTTCTGTAACTGGGCTCGTGATCTGAAAGAGTGCAAAGTGTGTATCAGATTGCTCAGAAACTATATCCTGAGATGTTCCATCAGTCTACCTCATCTCCAACCTCAGGGAATTTTCCCTCAGCCTCTGAGGGACAGAGCGAGGTTTGATGGGCCTTTCCTTCCTCTATTTCTTTTGTCCATTCCTACCCTCTTGGCTGAAGCAGCTGATTAAACTCTCCTCCCTCTCAGCTCTGACTGAAACTGGGGTGGGGTTGGAGGTGGGCGGGGCGGGGAGAGACGAGGGAGGAACTCAGCAAAGGAGCAGTATCTCCTCCAAAAACCTTGACTTCCTCAGCTGGTTTGGACCAGTTCTCCAATTCTTCCCCTCCGCATTTCACTGGAAAAGCCACCAAGCAAGTTCCAAACATAAACATCCTCCAGGGGGCTGGAACTTCTGAAGGGTTATCTCACTGGAGGCAGGCCCATGGCATAAATCAAAATAATACTGAAGATTTAATTATTTTTCTTGAATTCATGGAATATTTGAAGTTCTTTTTGCTCATAAAGTTTGATGAATAAACAATGTTCAGCACACGCTGTCCTGCCATCCACAGCCAGCCCTCCTGGCAAAAAGCCGACGTGTTTGGTCTGAGTATCGAGATGGAGGCCAGCTGACCGAGGAACAGATCCCATGGCACTATGTCAAAGCAGAGCAGGGGAGCTCTCCCCCTTGTCCTGGCCAACAGATATCCCTCCATTAACATCACAAACAGCAAAGAGTGTGTGGTCATTAGCGCATTGCTGATCGTGGGAGCTTGCTGTGCGCAAAATGGCTGCCACGTTTCTTACGCCACAACAGTGACCACACAAGTGTGCAGCAGGCTGCACGGGGTGCTTTGGGACATCCTGAGGTAATGAAAGGCGCCATATAAATGCAAGTCTTTCTTATTCGCTGGGGGACGGGTGTCTTGGAAAAGCGAGTGGGAATATGGCGCGCGTTCACCTGAGCGTTTGGGAATGGGGGCTGCGGGGGGTCAGGGGAAGGAAATGGACATTTCAATACCCGCCTTGTCCCGCCTAGTCTGGCAGCTGTGGACAATGAGACCTCTCAAAACAGAGAAGCAACAGCCAGGGTGTGGCAGGCTGAGGGGCTTGTCAGAGCATTGGCTCATTATGTACGCGGAGGCTGTGCACTCAGGGCTGAGGGTCTCTGGGCCTGGTGGTGGGCAGGGGGAAGGGCTGAAGGGGAAAAGGAGGGTCTGGGGTGGATGAATTGGACCGCCTAAGCCAGGGTCGCTGCTGAAAATAAGGGGCATGTTGCCCTCCACACCCAACCCTGCGTGAGGCATGGTGTTGAAGAGACCCCAAATCCTTTGCGGTCTACGATATTCTTTGTGAGACAACAGGAGACAGGGGCGCGTAGGAACAGACTCTCAAAGCAATGCTGTCCAGCTCCGTTGTGTTGCCTGGGAGGCAGAAATGTAAGCAATGATGAAATGATTGGATCCTGCTGCAAACAGAGTGAGAGGCAGTGCTGTTAGGCTGAGCTTTCATCTCTCAGATATCACAGGCAAAGGCCGCCTTTCATTGCAACAATTAAGCATTCCTGTCTGAACTATCCCAGGAATTTCACAGAGTAGATCCAGGAATATTACCTCACTTTGATTGGCCTCCAATTTCTCTCCAAGCCCACGGCTGAACTTGCTGTTCCAGTTCACAGGAAGAATGCAACAGCACACAACAGCGAAAGCCTCGTCATGTGTGTTACAGAGAAGTGAGGAAAGCTCGCCTTTGTGTCACCACTGTCTGAAATTTAGGCAGCTCTGCGAAGATCCCGGCTGAAGCAGCTCACCAGAGGATAGTTTCACGCATGATGGCTTCCTCCTCATAGAGTTATATAGCACAGAAACAGGCCCTTCGGCCCATCGTGTCCATGCTGGCCATCAAGCCCCTATCTATTCTAGTCTGATTTTCCAGCACTTGACCCGGAGCCCTGTATATTATGGCATTTAAAAGTGCTCATCTAAGTACTTCTTAAATGCTGTGAGTTTATACTATTTTCTAAATCCTTCCACCCTTTGTGTGGGCCCCAGTTATGCCTGTCTCTTTATGGGGCATGTGGAACATTCCTTGTTCCAGTCCTACTCCGGCCCCCTCCCACAACTCTCTCTCTGGTACATCGATGATTTCTTCGGTGCAGCTTCATGCTCTCATCTGGACCTGGAAAAATGTATTAATTTTGCTTCCAATTTCCACCCCTCCATCATTTTCACATGGTCCATCTCTGACACTTCCCTTCCCTTCCTTGACCTCTCCGTCTCAATTTCTGGTGATAGACTGTCCACCAATATCCATTACAAGCCTACCGACTCCCACAGCCACCTCGACTACAGCTCCTCACACCCTGCTTCCTGTAAGGACTCCATCACATTCTCTCAGTTTCTTTGCCTCTGTCGCATCTGTTCTGATGATGCCACTTTCAAAAACAGTTCCTCTGACATATCCTCCTTCTTCCTCAACCGAGGTTTTCCACCCACGGTGGTCGACAGGGCCCTCAACCATGTCCGGCCCATCTCCCGCGCATCCGCCCTCACAACTTCCTCTCCCTCCCAGAAACATGATAGGGTCCCCCTTGTCCTCACTTATCACTCCACCAGCCTCCGCATTCAAAGGATCATCCTCCACCATTTCCGCCAACTCCAGCATGATGCCACCACCAAACACATCTCCCCTTCAACCCCCGGCGGCATTCCGCAGGGATTGTACCCTCCGGGACACCCTGGTCCACTCCTCCATCACCCCCTACACCTCTAACCCCTCCCATGGCACCTTCCCATGCAACCGTAGAAGGTGCAACACCTGCCCCTTTACTTCCCCTCTCCTCACCGTCCAAGGGCCCAAACATTCCTTTCAAGTGAAGCAGCATTTCACTTGCACTTCCCTCAATTTAGTCTACTGCATTAGCTGCTCCCAATATGGTTTCCTCTACATTAGAGAGACCAAACGCAGACTGGGTGACCGTTTTGCAGAACACCTTCGGTCTGCCCGCAAGCATGACCCAGACCTCCCTGTCGCTTGCCATTTCAACACTCCACCCTGCTCTCATGCCCACATGCCCGTCCTTGACCTGCTGCATTGTTCCAGTGAAGCTCAACGCAAACTGGAGGAACAGCACCTCATCTTCCGACTAGGCACTTTACAGCCTTCCGGACTGAATATTGAGTTCAACAACTTTAGATCATGAACTCTCTCCTCCACCCCCACCCCCTTTCCGACCCCCTCTTTTCCAATAATTTATATAGATTTTTCTTTTCCCACCTATTTCCATTGTTTTAAAATTTATTTCCATCCATTGTTTTATCTCTACCTTTTAGCCTATTTCGATCCCTTCCCCCCCACCCCACCCCCACTAGGGCTATCTGTACCTTGCTCGTCCTGCTTTCTACCCTTAATGTCACCTATTAGCACATTCCTTAGTTAATGTCACCACCTTCAACACCTCTTTGCCCTTTTGTCAGTGGCATCTTTTGGTTATCTCCACCTATCACTGGCCCTCTATCCAGCTCTACCTGTCCCACCCCCCCTTAAGCCAGCTTATATTTCACCTCTTTTCTATTTTTACTTAATTCAGTTGAAGGGTCATTCGGACTCGAAACGTTAACTTTGTTCCTCTCCGCAGATACTGCCAGACCTGCTGAGTTTTTCCAGGTAATTTTGTTTTTGTTTTGAATTTCCAGCATCCTCGGTTTTTTGCTTTTATCTTTTTGTGGGCAAGTGTTTCTTAACTTCTCTCCTGAAAGGTTAGGGTCTAACTTCTTTTTTTTGGGACTATTTCATGTGTGAAAAGCAGACGAGCTGCCCCTCCCCCACGCGTACGTACAATACGGTGTGATGACATCCGCCCGGCAACATGCCTGTCTCAGCCTCGCGGGCGTTCAAATCAGGAGCCCGCCTGCCGTTTCGAAATAGCCAATTAACGAGCTCGTTAAAGAGCCAATCGTGTGGGAGCGTTTCATTTCCCGCTGCGTTTTTTTTGGGCATCAGGGGTGAAAGAGTTTGGGAGTTTGGGAACGACGGGGTGGCACATGGGCCAGAGAAGAGGCCCTGGCACCCGGGCCGTAGCTGAATGCGGGCGGCAGGTTCTGCTGGGGAAGGTGGCAAAGCCCTCGTGGTTTTTAACTTCGGCCAGTCGCTCTTCTGAGCCTCACAATAAGAAGGAAGGAGATGTTGAGGGGGCAGGAGGCCTTGAATTTGTAGCCGTGGCTGGCTTCCTCTTCCTGGTTTAACCCCCATGCCTAAACAACGTCCCTGCCTAAGGTCCTGATTGGGCATGGAGCCCCCCCATCCCCTCTCACCCATTGATTGGCTGGATGATGCTTGATTGGACGAGCTGAGATGGCGGGGGCAGGAGCTTCGATTCCACCTCCCTTACTCTGCTAGAAACCGGAAAATCGAACCCCAGGTCACCCAATCCAAGACTCACCAGTCAGCAGAAATCCTTTCTCTTCAGCTATCCCCTCTGTTCTCCTTAAAACCTTGAAAACTTTGATCAAATCACTCATTAACGTAGCAATACATGAGCAGGCCATTCACCGCTACATTTCAGGGAATATTTGGCATTATCTCTCCTCCTAATTTAATCCTTGGAGTCCAGGTTTTTTTTTTATTCTTTCACGGGATGTGTGCTTCACTGTCTGGGCCAGCATTCATTGCCCATCCCTAGTTGCCCTTGAGAAGGTGGTGGTGAGCTGCCTTCTTGGACCATTGCAGTCCATGTGGTGTAGGCATCACTCTTGGGAACTTACACTACAATCCATCCAAGGCCATTGTATCCTTCCTAAGGTGTGCTGGCCAGAACTGATCTCAGTTAGTCCAGGACTGATCTAACCAGAGCTTTGTATAGCTTTCCCACCCTCTTATTAATCGAGTCATTGCAGTGCACGAAGAGGCTATTTGGCCCATTGTGTCCATGCCTGACCTCAGTAGAGCAATCCAGTCAGTCCCATTCCCCGCTCTTTCCCCGAAGCCCTCCGAGTTTATTAAGGTCAAGTGTTCACCCAATTTCCCTTTGAAAACATTCATTGTCTTTGCTTCCACCATCTTCACCAGCAGGAAGTTCCAGGGAGCAGCCATGATCATGTTGAATGGCAGAGCAGGCTCGATGGGCTGAATGGCCTACTCCTGCTCCTTATGTTATCTTAGGTTTACTTTCCTGGGGTTATGACAGCCCAAAGGATAAGTGTCGTGCTAAATGCCCATCATTTCATGAGGTTTGCAGCACTAGACATTGAAGCAGCACATCAAATGTTTAGAAAGGTGCTGGGTAATATTTAATATTCCAGGTTAGGGAAGATTAAAAAGATAAATTTGTATACCTGCTGTGCTACTGGTCATCATTGATGCAATAGTGAAAACAAAGCTTTGGGAGAAATGCTTCATCCGTCATATTTAATGAAGCACATTTCAACAAGTATAAATGTTAATCTCTCCACACTGCTGGCTTTACCCCATTAGTTTATACTGTGGCTTACAGTAATTGTTTGCACTCTTGCATGTCCTCAGAATGGATCAAGTATCAGCACAATCAAGCCACTGAACTGCTGCAGGAGTGGCTTATTTCTGATTTATGCATTATCCATTCTTCAGCACAAGCGAAAGAGCTCCGCTAGTTCTCGTGTGCGCTGTAATGATACAAAGGCATCAATCGCTCATTCGGGATTGTGTAAACAGGCTGTGGGTTCATTCATCAATTCGAGGCATGGGGAAAGAGATATACATGGGCAGCAAGCTTGAAAAGATCAGACCGTGTGTGCGTGTGCATGTGTGTGCGTGTGCGTGCATGCGTGTGCGTGCATGCGTGCGTGTGTACCCCTCCAGGCCAAAGTGAAACTGAGACTGGACCACAGGACACACTTCCCTTAAAGTGATGGCATGCTGCCATCCCTTAAAAGCATATTACAACAGTATAGTCATACACATGTGCTATGGGGTATGGCAGGCAATAGAATTTGAATGTAAACACCAAATTATAGCATAATGTGACTGCTGGGACAACAAGGTCAAAGTCAATTGTTTTGACCAATTCAACACTTGGAACCTTTACCTTTGCCTTCCTGTCAAGCTGGGGAAATCCAGCCCTTTTTCTGAACTCTTCTGTTACCCATATCCCCTAGTTCGGAGCTTCATGTTCCTGTGATTAACAGCCAGCTTTTTGTCACAGGAATGAGTTTTAAAATATTTTGCAATTGATGGTATAGTCCAGAATCAGAAAGGTATTTTTGGGACTCAGGAAGAGAGGAACTTCAGGGTGGGATTGTTAGGAAATAGAGACAGTTTATGTGAGTTCTATTGGTATTTGTGGGTGTTAGGAATGAGTTTTAGCTTTGCAGTTTAAGTTTTATTTGTATTTCTGTATCTGTGTGTTAAGAAAGGTCAAACTGAGGTTTAGTTTCACTTTAAAAAGGTGCCTACATTTCTAATGAGGTTTTTTAAGACTGTTGCAGTTAAACAAACAACGGTGGAAGAATTGGGCTGTTGCGTAGCAACAGGAGTCCAGGGAGGCAGGTCCCTCCCACAGATGGACACAGAAAGAGAGATGGGAGTGGGAACCAAAAGGTCCCAAGGCCAAAGGAGTGGGACAGAAACAAGGTAAAGTTCAAAGAAAGGGCTAGTCAAAGGAAGGACAGGAACCTAGAAAAGGTCCTGTTAGGCAAAGTTAAGAGTGAGGGGCAGACAGAAAGGCTCCAAGTTTCAGATTAAAGAGACAAAAGCTGCAGGAAGCAGATTTAAAGTGACAACAGCTTGCAAGAGGCAAGAAGGTCCAGAGAAGGCTGAAGGTCTGTAACTCTTTGCTATGGGCATGTGCAGCAGTGGAGTACTGTTGATGGCTGAGTCAGTGAAGAAGAGTGCATGGAAAACAGCTTGAAAGCATGTGGTGACCCAGGGGAGAGGAACATCGGAAGGAGAGTTTGAAACCCTAGAGGAGAACCCTTGCTGAAGGTGCCTGAGAGAAAGTGTCTGCTTGGATTCTCTGCTTAGGCCTATCTACTGGGTTTCTCTGTTTAGGCCTAGCTGGGGTATTGTTTCCAATTCAGGCCACCCCAGCATAGGAAAGATGTCAAGACCCTGGAGAGGGCACAAAGGAAGTTCACTGAGATGATAGCAGTGCTGTTATATCGAGAAATAGGGAAAGCTGCAATTGTTTTCCTTAGAGCAGAGAAGGTTAAGGGGGAACCTGGTTGAGACGTTGAAAATTCAGAGCAGTTTTAATAAACAAGCAGGTTGATATAGTGCAATGTGCATTGTCTGAACAATATTTCACCAGAATAGTAGGTGTTCAGTCCCGACCTGGGACGTTGTCCTCTAAGGACAGATTGAGTTGTATGGGCCTATCGTCTTTGGAGTTTATCAGAGGTGACTTCATTGAAATGTATCAAATTCTTTGAGAATTTGACAGGGCAAATACTGAGAGGTGGTTTCTCCCGGCTGGAGAGTCTAGAAATGGGAGCCGGGAGGTGGGGTCGCAGTCTCTGCAGATGGCCGTTTCAGACCAAGAGGAGGAGAACTTCCTTCACTCACAGGGCTCTCAGCTCCAGAGGGTTGTGGATGCCAAGTCATTGAATTTATTCAAGAGTGAGATTTTGGGAGAAGGGGATAGGACGGGAAAGCGGGTTTGAGGAAGAAGATCAGTTGTGATCATATTAAATGGCGGAGGGCTCGAGGGGCTGAATGGCCTCCTCCTCCCACTTTTTCTTATTTCAAGATTTTCATCCTGGTAGAAACTCCGTCCTAGGCAGTAAAGGAATGTGCATCTCGACATGATGCATTCACGCAACAAGTTCCACTTTAGAATGACCTTATTTTGGTCCAGACTCTGGAGAGCAGGGCTGATGCGCATCTGGAAAATCAAATGGCATCAGGTTCCGTGGCGGAGAGTCGTACAGTGCAGGTTTGCCAACACATCACTGGAAGATGACCACTGTCACAGGGGTTTGGCTTTCTATACTCTCCTGTTTAGAATGATTGAAGGGTGATTGAACTGAGACCTTTAAATAACCCCAGTGAGTTGCCAGAGAGAAGCTCGTACCTCTGGTGGAGGGACCCAGGAGAAATTTGAGCCAGGCCTTTAGGGAGTGAGAAAGGCGAGTGAAAGTGTAGAATTCCCTGCCAACAATCAAGTGCTGTGTGTCAATTCAAATTTTCAACACTGAGAACGATTACTTATTATCAGATCAAGGCACCAAAGTCAAATTAAACAGTGGAATAGGTTCAGAGTGCTGAGTGGCCTCCTCTGTTAATAGTGTGTTAATTATATTGTTTATATTCTTATGATATATGGCTAAGCGCGTTGTTTAGTTAAACACTTTGAGCACATATAAATCGGGGACATCTGGGAAACTGGGTGTGAGAGACATGAGACTGAATAAAGTCAATAAACTCTCTTGGTAAAGAAATGTTCTGCGTCTTGGTTTTGATTTCACCACCCTGGCTTAGATTCCATGAACATCATCTAGTTCCTACTTTGCTCCAACGAGTCACATGTGATTTTATTCTGGCATCGGGATAGGCTCTGATTTTGGATTCACAACATCTTTACACTCAGACTCTGATATTGGTACGAACAGAGATTACTTCACTCCTTTGCTTGACTTGAATGAAACTTGATAGGTGTTCACGAGGTTGTTATGGCCACTAGGCACTCAGCTGAAGTTTATTTCTGTACTGTAGAAGCTTCTTATCCCAGTGCCAGTGTCAATGGAAAGCAGCATCTGCCCTATCCCAGTGTCAATGTATCGCAGTACGAAATGCTTTTCACTCAGTATTTGTGAGAGTTTGTCCCTCTTTGCAGAATGGAGAATGGGAAAACAGCTTTGACTCCTTCTCATACCCGCTCCTCTCAAAATAGTTTTTTGAAATTTTGCGTGACCTTGAGCCCCTAACTATTTCGACACAAAGTGATGTTTGAGACTGGGCACAGCCACCAGCTCCTCCACCCACTCTAACCTCTGCACTGCTCCAGTTTTACACAGCTTAGTAGAGAAGAGCTCAGGCTACAGGGAGAGGTGCCAAGTTCAGGCTGATTCTCAGAGGGGTTGGAAGGGGAGGGCAGCACCGAGCTCACACCATTCGCAACAATAACCTTGAATTTATATAGAGCCTGTGACAAAGTAAAACATCCCACAGTGCATCACAGAAACAAGATGAAGTGAAGAAATCAAGAGTGAGTTGAAGGAGGAGGTCTCTGGGCAAGTGATCAAAACTTTGAGCACAGGGACATTGGGCCAAATATCCTCCCTTCTCAGCTACAATTTGTACTATTCCATTGGGTGGCCTGGGGCCAAGCAGGGCTGGAAGCAATTAGGCTGCTTTTGGCTTGGATGCATCGCAATTATTGCCACCACAGCTCTACACACTTGGCAAGTGAAGCCAAGGTCACAACTCTGGTTGATAAAGTTTGGAAGGCCACCAAAATCAAAATGACACAGCTTGTGGCGATCCTATGACTTGCAGTGGAGGATTGCAGCTGAATGGCTCAGTCATTGCTGTGTGAGGATGAAGAGCTGTCGGCTCCCCCCTCCTCCAGGATGGACGTCAGACGGTGGGGAGGGGGAGGGGTGGGGGAGAGCTCTTCCTTGCTCACCTTCCTGGCAGACTGAGTGAAAAGACGGTGGGGACAACCTGGAGTGAATACATGGCCATAGAGAGGAACTTTATTTTGTCTATACCAGGAATCCGCTGCATTTTCCCTGTCCGCACTTGGCATATTAAAAAATGCTTCTCCAATAAATCAACTCGCGCAGCAGACCCCAAAAGCAATCCTGACTCACCAACGCGCGAACGAAAAGCCGACACATCATTCAAGCTTTTAGCACATTCGCAGCTGTGAACACACAGGACCCTCAAATAAAGGCACTCATACACGCAGCACATACTTCTCAACATCTGGGCTCCCAATCGCTCATGGTGAAAATAACAGGAAAATGTACATCAAGACAAATAAAGCAACAGAAGCATATCGAATTCTGGCCACTTTGTTTCTTCATAATGAGTGGCCCAGACACATTCAGCAATGAAAACTTCGAAAGTCGAAGCCAGCTGGTGCTCAGGTGATGGGACTGTCATATTTTCCAGCGAAGGATACCTGCACTGAAATGTGAATCATTTCGATATTTTAGTTTGTTTTCCAGATTGAGTACCGCACTCTACAGAGTGGTTGCGTTTCTCTGTGTGTCCGGGTTTGTTTCTTGGCAATCTGTTTTTCCATCCACCTCGCCTGTGGCCCATGTGATGTTTCAATTTGTAAGTGCAATGGCTTGGAGTTCTGCAATCGCAGAGACTGGTCTGAATTGGCCGCACCATGCAGAGATTGATGGCAGCAAGCATCACATTGCTCAGTGTTCACCTTGTTGGTGTCAGCTGTTGACTCAGCGGGCAGCACTCTCGCCTCTGGGTCAGAAGGTTGCGCGTTCATGTCCCACTGCAGAGGCGTGGGTGCAGAATCGAGGGTGACACTCCCCTGCAGTACTGAAGGAGTGCTGCACTATCCTTCGGGTGAGGAGGTGAAACTGAGGCCGCATCTGCGCTCTATAAACCTGATTTCTTTCTCTATTGTCCACCTGACGAGTTGGCTGAAGGCTGCTCTTGCTCGAAAGAGAGACGATTGACGCCACTGTGTCAGCGAACGAGTTGGAGCTGGGGGGCAGGGCTGTCAACAAACAGAGTCTGCTTAAAGAGTCTCAAACTACAGCATACAGAACTCATGGCTGGTGCGGCAGCAAACTTCCCGATGACAATAGGGCCATTTCTCCAGCAAAATACAGTGGGTGCAGGGTAGTTCGGAATACGAATGATGAGCGGAAATTAATGGAGGCAAAAGGGGTTCTTGCCTGCCAGCCAGAGAGCGGGCGGCAGCCCCTGTGTCGCTGCTTTTCGGGAAGGCCCCCACCACACTGTGTGCTCATGAGTACTGAACTGGGCAGTGATGGGCCTTTCCCAGGACAGGACCCTGGGCAGGGAAATCACGCCTGCAGAAAGCTGTCGACCAATCAGAGGCCAGCAGCTCTTCGTTGCTCAGCAGTGCCACCGGTGGGGTTGTGGCTGCTGTTGGTAATGCACTCCACTGAGGCCCAGGATCGCCAGGGGGTCCAGGCACAGTTGGATGATGGCAAAGCGGGCAGAACGCTTGGTGGGGGTTGTGGGGGTGCAGGCCCTGGCTCTCTGTGGGACCCCCTCCTTCCTGATGTTGGGACCCTTGATCAGGCACCGAGAGTCTTTGAACAAGGGGCACCACCTCCGGAACTCTGCAAGCAAACACGACAGGGTTTGCTTTCCTGGCTTCCCACGTGATGGCGCCCTCTGCCCGCTGCTGGGTGAATACCAGCATGAATTGCCCGCATCAGGGTCTCAACTGGCAGTAGGGGCTTGGAGGCCGTTCATGAGCCTTCCCAGGCCGGACTTAGTTGGGGCAGAGGTGGAACGCTGGATGGGGTATGAAGGTACCCCTAAAACCCCCTAATATTACCCCTAATAATATACCCCTAATGAACCATCAACCTGCCACGCTCCTGCCTGATTAAATGCCCCCGCCCCACCATCCAACCTGCCCCAGTGGAGAGTAAGAAAACCAATCTCCAGACAGAGATTGGGCAGACTCCGACATGAATACTCAGGCTTTAATTTGGGCTCTGGTTAAAGCGTCTCAGCAAACAGCCACAGCGGTAAAACACAATCATCATGGTGACAGCGTGCACAGGAACCCAACAGGCTAGTCAGTGGCAAGGCCAGCCAGGGGTCAGGGGAAGAGAAACCAGCCAATCAACACCTCCAGCCTGCTTGACCAGTCATGACATCATGGCCCACGTGTATCTGACTTCATCTACCCACCTTCCTTCCATAGCCCTCATTACCCCTGGTTCTGTAGCCATCAATAACCCCCCCACCCCCGCCAGTTCCACTGCCCTTACTACGCCCGGTTCCATAGTCCTCACTACCACTGGTTCCTTAGCCCTCAGTAACCCCGGTTCCATAGTCCTCACTACCCCTTGTTCCATAGCCCTCAGCCCCCTGGTTCAGAACCATCATTATCCCTGTTTCCAAATCCCTCACTACCACTGGTTCCGTATCCCTCACTATCCCTGGTTCCATATCCCTCACTATCACTGGTTCCGTATCCCTCACTACCCCTGGTTCCGTATCCCTCACTACCCCGGTTCCACAGCCCTCACTACCCCTGTTTCCACAGCCCTCACTACCCCTGGTTTCACAGCCCTCACTACCCCTGGTTCTGTAGCCCTCACTACCCCTGGTTCCATATCCCTCACTACCCCTGGTTCTGTAGCCCTCGCTACCCCTGGTTCTGTAGCCCTCACTACCCCTGGTTCCATAGCCCTCACTATCCCTGGTTCCGTAGCCCTCACTACCCTTGGTTCCATAGCCCTCACTACCCCTGGTTCTGTAGCCCTCACTACCCCTGGTTCTGTAGCCCTCACTACCCCTGGTTCCATATCCCTCACTACCCCTGGTTCTGTAGCCCTCACTACCCCTAATTCCGTATCCCTCACTACCCCTGGTTCCGTAGCCCTCACTACCCCTGATTCCGTATCCCTCACTACCCCTGGTTCCATAGCCCTCACTACCCCTGGTTCCATATCCCTCACTACCCCTGGTTCCGTAGCCCTCACTACCCCTGGTTCCATAGCCCTCACTACCCCTGGTTCTACAGCCCTCACTACCCCTGGTTCTGTAGCCCTCACTACCCCTGGTTCCATAGCCCTCACTACCCCTGGTTCCACAGCCCTCACTACCCCTGGTTCCATAGCCCTCACTACCCCTGGTTCTGTAGCCCTCACTACCCCAGTTCTGTAGCCCTCACTACCCCTGGTTCTGTAGCCCTCACTACCCCTGGTTCTGTAGCCCTCAGTCCTCTTGTCCAACAAAAATCTATCAGTGTGAAATTTAGAATTGGCCCCCAGCGTTTTGAGATGAGAGATAGCTCCACATTCCTAGTATCCTTCATATGAAGAGGTGCTTCTTGGCATCACCCCTGAACATCCCAGCTCTAATTTTAATGGAGTGTTTGTCTGCACTGTCCCCACCAGAGGCAGTAGTTTCTCTCCATCGACTCTATCAAATCCTGTTATCAGCTTAAACACCTCAGTTAGGTCACTCCTTAATATTCTGTACTCAGGGGAATGTGAGCTTAGTCAATGGATCCTGTCCTCATGATTTAACCCTTTTCAGACCCTATCATCTTGGTGGATCTGCCTTGCCCCACCCTGTGATAATATATCCTTCCTGAGGTTCCGTGCTCAAATTTGAATGAAGGGAATCGATCTGGAACTTTATATTGTTACGAGGATGTGCTTTTTTAAAAGAAACAAATCATTTCTAATTCTCCTTCTCTGGTTGGACTTCCAAAACTAAACTGTAACCCTTTAAGGATGATGAAGAACTGCCAGTCAGCCAGAATAGACAAGTTGCATTCCACCCAAGTGGGATGAAAAGGGAACAGACACCCAAATCCCTCCTGGGGAGTGTGAAAGGCTGCGTCTCCTGCTGGCTTTCACGCTATCTTGAAACTCTTCAAAGGTTTCTGAATGAGACATCACATTACGCAATTGCCCTGTCCTAAAAAACAAAGATTACTGCAGACGTGGAGATTGAATGCCTCTAGAATATACAGCCAGCGGGGCATTTCAGATCTGTTTTATCAAGTCAGAAAGATTAGCAGTCAGAATGTTGAATTGGAAACTGCAAGGTTGTCATTTCACTCTCTCTCTCTCTCTTGAAATATTGCACACGGATTTGCAAGGTATCCATCCCACGAAGAGAAATCTACTGCAAACCGAGATCTTTTAGGGATCAAATGTGGAAAGCTGCTCTGTTCAATTACACCCAGGAAGGCAACGGAACAAAACAACCACCACATGGAATCACTGCATCGAAACCAGCCAAAGGACAGCTAACCGTCTCCTGCTTTGATTTTGTATTTTTTTCATGAACTGTAAAAATATTTAAGCCTATTCTCACCCTCTACTATCTGTACAGGTGGGCCCAGAGAATATGTGTGATGTATGAATGGTGGTCGTGATTTACCTCGTTTTTTAAAGATTCATTCACTCAGGTCAATAAACAACTTATTCTGCGCTTAAAGTCAGAAAAGCTGTCTTTACCATCTGAAAGCATACAGATTGGGATTCCTGTAGTCTTAGCAAAGCAAGCCCTCTCCAAGTTCACAGCAAAACCCCCGGAACAGTCAGACCTGGAGTAGTGGAGTCGGGGAGTCATTTTTACCCCACCTCATGTAGTTGTAACAATATAACTAACCAATATAACTTACTTGCCTTTGTACTCCTTCCTCTTTGAGATCAAGTTCAACATCCCATTTGCCTTACTGAAGATCAAACTCTGATTGGTCGCTATGTTTTCTAAAGCATGCATGGGTGTATGTGTTTCTGTCCGTGTCAATAAACCTCTCTGACCATTCACACAACTCCCCCTTCTTGAATAAAAACAAAAAACTGCGGATGCTGGAAATCCAAAACAAAAAATAAAAAATACCTGGAAAAACTCAGCAGGTCTGGCAGCATCGGCGGAGAAGAGTACAGTTGACATTTCGAATCATGACGGTTCATGAGGACTCGAAACGTCAACTGTATTCTTCTCCGCCGATGCTGCCAGACCTGCTGAGTTTTTCCAGGTATTTTTTATTTTTTGTTTCCCCTTCTTGAAGATGGCTCTTCAGTTCTGCCTCTCCAACCAGGTTTTAAATCATCTTTCCACACCATTCAAGAGGTTTAACGTTAACCTAGGACAAAGCAGCCTGCTTGGTCAACAGCCCAATCGCCATCTTAAAAATCCATTCCCTCCGCCATTGGCGCACCGTGTCAGCAGTGTGGCTAAAGGTGCACTGCAGCAGCACGCCAGGGCTCATTCCACAGCATCTTCCAAAAGCATTGCTTCCACTAGCGAGGAGGACCAGGACAGCAGAGGCATGGGAACACCCACTCAGCTCCAATCACACCATCATTCTGACTTGGAGATACGCCACTACACTTTCATGGTCGTTGGAAATGCTGGAACTCCACACTGAACAGTGTCACACGGAGGGCAGCCATTCAAGAAGGCAGCCTGCCCACAGCTTCTGGGGAGTAACACAGGGCGGGCAATGAATGTAGCTTTACTAATGGGTGCTCGAAACATGGGAATAAGAAAGAAAAGCAAGAGGAGAGTAAGCTGCAGGACTGGCTCTTTTCACTTTGAAATGGTTCCCTTTGCAATGAAAGGTACTTACCAAGAGATAACAGTGCCAATCGTTCAACCTTTGGTAGTTACTAGCAACACTCCGTGTGTTCAAAACATTTTGTTCAAAACATAGTTTCAATCTGAATCTCTATTAAAACAATCTCACAGAGCCAGGCAATCAGCTCTGTCGCAATCACTGGTTATTAAATTCACAGAATTGACGGCTTCCATTCATACCAAATTATCTGCCTGATCATTTCCTGCTGAGCTATCGGGGAGCCAATTATCCCAGTTCTTCGTCTATTTATAAACCCAGTTTTAAAGGGATCCCACATATGAGGCAATTCGGTGCATTCCTCCAAACAGGAGAACCATTTGGACCTTTGACCAAGCCAAATTAGAAAGTGTGGGGTACCGGGAAAGGAACCTGTCTCAGTGAGGACAGGAAAGCACTTCTGGACTTAAATGGTAGTTTAGATTTCAATTTTTCCATCTGATTTTACACTAAATTTAGAAATTGGGGGATGGTTGGTGGAACAGTCTTGATAACAGCCGCAAACACATCCAAATACAGTCATTTTACATAAAATTGCAGCACCAAAAACATTAAGTTGAGGAATTTTGGAAAGATTATTTTTAAATGGCAGCAAAGCTGCTATTTAGGCTTAGTGTGTGTTTTCTTTGGGGTGTGTGTGTCTGAGTCTGTGCGCCTGTGTGTGGGTGTGTGTCTGAGTGTATGTATGTGTGTGTGTCTGAGTGTGTGTGTCTTTGTGCATATGTGTGTGCATCTATGTGTGTGTATATATGTATCTGAGTATGTGTGTCTTTGGCAATATGTGTGTGTGCGTCTATGTGTGTATATGTGTGTGTGTGTCTGTGTGTGTATGTGTCCATGTGTATGTGTGTGTGTGTCTGTGTATATGTGTGTGTCTGAGTGTGTGTGTCTGAGTGTGTGTGTGTGTCTGAGTGTGTGTGTGTGTGTGTGTGTGTGTGTCTGAGTGTGTGTCTGTATCTGAGTGTGTGTGTGTCTGAGTGTGTGTGTGTATCTGAGTGTGTGTGTGTCTGAGTGTGTGTGTGTGTCTGTGTGTGTATGTGTGTGTCTGAGTGTGTTTGTGTATGTATGCATGTGTATGTATGTGTATTTGGAACTACCGATTTTAGCATTGCACCTTTTGGGTGAGTTGAGGCCACATGTTTTGTTGAATGGATTTGGCCCTGTGAATCTGGGTATAGTTTTTTGGAGTTCTCAGGTCTTTGTGTGTATGCGTGTTTGAGCCTCGTATTTAGAGTCTTGTGTTGGGTGCAGATATACCTGTTTGAGATTTCTAGTAATGCTATCACACCAAAACTTACACAAGTCACATGCAGTTTAAAACATAAAATTCTGTACAAGTAGTTGTCCATTACAATAACACTTGGCATCACTCAAGAGCTTTCAAACACTTTGATATTTCCGGTACTATTTTGTCTGTTCTGATCAGAGTTGTATCCATGATTCTGACCTCCATATCCAACAAGTTTTTCCTTCTTTTCACGGGTTGTGGGTGTCAGTGGCAAGACCAGCATCTGTTGCCCATCCTTTATTGCCCTTGACCTGAGTGACGGTCTAGGCCATTAAGAGCTATGGGTGTGCACACATGTAGGCCAGATTGGTAGGGACGGCAGATTTCCTTCCCTCAAGGGCATTTGTGAACCAGATGGGAATTTTGCAGCAATCGATGATAGTTGGTTACCATTACTGAGACCAGCTTTATGGTCCAGATTAAACTCCTCCAGCTACCGTGGTGGGATTTGAACCCACCCCCAGAGGATTAGTCTGGACCTCTAGATTACTAGCCCAGTGACATTACCACTATGCCACCATCTCCCCTTACAATCCTAGATTCATAAGCCCCAGGCTGATGTTCTCTCTTGAATGTCCTTTGTGCCCTTTCCAGACTATACAAGGTATGAAATGTGATTGTGATGTGGGGTAGAATGAGTTTGCTTCCATTTTTTGTGCTAGTTGTTTCTGATATTGGCCTACATTATTGAAACAGCAATTATCACTCAGTAATTTGACTTTTTTTTTTATATCGCAAGTTTCAATGACCAATTTCCAAAACTGTTTTTGACCAGATATTATATGCTGCTGATATAGACTTCTCTATTTACAAAAATAGGTCCACACGCATCTCCATGAGTGCTTAGAAACTTAATCGTTACACACTGAAATAATACAATATTCTCACGGTCAAATTCACCCAACAAGCGATGACAATAATATACCAGTCTCCTAATTCTGAAGAAAAATAGCAGGTTGAACTGTTCCGCCCCCCCCTCACCAGCTAAGGAACAGACAGGAGAAATAACTCCTGCTCCTGCTGTCCATAATCAAATCTTTTTGAGACAGGTTTCCCAGTTAGCTGTAAGCAGTTAACAAGATAAGCCTTCTCCCACTGTCTGACACTTCACTGGAAACAATATGGTGCACAATAAAAGACAGCTATTTGAATGAAGTTCCACAGTAATGTTTGGAACATGACAGGCATTTGCTTGTTGTGCAAAGAATTCCTTTCTTTACATTCGTTCATAGAACTTGCATTTATGAAGTGCAGGGCACTGTCAGCCTAGAGGGGCTGCCCTCTTATTAGAGACAGATGATAGGTGGTGGGTTTAACCTCAGGCGAGGTTGAGGAGGTTTCGTGGGTGACCTCAGCCAGTACAGGAACTGAACCCACGCTGTCGGCTTCACTCTGCATCACAAACCAGCCGTCCAGCCACCCAAGCTAACCGACCCCCCCACTTTTATTTATATAGCGCTTGTCACATTCCCAGGTCCCAAAGTGGCTCGTCGCCATGTCGTGTGAACACAGCAACAAATTCATGCACAGCAAGCTCTCACAAACAGCGAGAGATGAGCTGCTTTGGTGGAGAGATAAACTCGCACGAGGACCCCCGGGGGATGCTCCCCTACTCATCTTCGAATAGTGCCATAAGGTCTTTCACCATCGGCTCGAGAGAGAGAAGACGGAGCCTTGGTTTCATGTCTCAGCTGAAAGATGGCGCCTGTGACAGAGCAGCACTCCCTCGGTACTGAAGGGTCAACCGAGATTCCATGTTTGAGTGGGGTTGAAGCCGTGACTTTCGAGCTCGGAGACGAGTGTATTACCCCCTGACCCAGGGCTGACAGGTGCGATTCTGTAACAGAGCAAGTTTTCAGGAGATTTTTTTTTTAATATATTCTCTGACTTCAAATGCTTCAAGGAGATCAAAATAAAAGTCATTTGAAAAGGCAATCCTTTTCACCGTGAATGAGCAAAACAGTACTCTGCTGAAGAATTCAATCCCACTGGCTGTGTGAGTGTAAACAAAGCCCTGCATTTTTATACCACTAATCACAACCTCAGGATGCCCCAAAGTGCTTTACAGCCAATGAAGGGCAGCCACTAATTGTAATGCAGCAGCCAATTTTGCACAGCAAGATCCCACAAACAACAGTATGAAAATTGTTGAATTTCTGGCTTTTTTTAATACAAACTTACCCCATCTCACACACACACAGGATTGGTAAACTGTAAGGAGGTTTGATTTATTCACCTGGTATACATACACATTCCAAGATAGCTCAAGGTAGGTTTACTTGAGGGATTCAGCAACCAACATTACTGACAGCAAAAGCTGCAACCCCAGTCACACAAACAGACTGCTGCTCATGTTCTGCTTTACAGCCTGGTTCCTCAATGACGCGTGATTCTCTTCAAGTGATATCCCAACAATAATGACCAGATAATCTGTTTGAGGGATAAGTATTGGCCAGGACACCAGGGAGAACTCCCCTGCTCTTCTTCAACAGATTGCCATGGAATCCTTGACAGCCACCTGAGAGGGCCTGGGTTCAACGTCTCATTCAAAAGGCAGCAGCCCTGACAATGCAGTGGTCCCTCGGTGTTGCACGGGGAATGTTAGCCTGGATTTCGGGCTCAGGAGCGGGACTCGAACTCTCAGTCTCTTGACTCAGAGACGAGAGCGCTACCCACTGAACTGGGACAATACCAATCCAGCAAAAGCTCAGCATGTTAGTATTTCACAAAATGTTTAGGAAAGGGGGGGGTGCAGATTCCAATCTGATAGAATGGAAACAGTTAATTCCTTGATGCTGGCTCTGTGTGTTCAATGAAGAACTGCATTATTAATCTTAAAGTGCTCCCTAATGATTAAAATCATACAGTGCTCTTAACCAAAAGTCACTGGGGGATTAGCTGTTGCAACTTTGGTGCCAAATTCCCACATGTGGTAACACTCCAGAAAATGGCCATGTAAACTAAAGCGCAGAGCTCGTCAAACAAAAAGCAGGAAAGTATGTAGCGGCTGAACATTATGAAAAACATTTTGGAGGACTTGAAAGAGAGCTGGGGAGTGCGAGTATCACTGTAGTTTTCTTCGTGAAGTTGAACAGAGACCGGGTGAGAGAAAGTTTAATCATTTGAGTGTGGAAGAAACATGGAGAAATTTAGTCGGCTGACAAGAGAAAATATGAGTGGAAAACCAATTACTGGGCCCACCAGAAAATGCCTCAAAATGATAAGAGGCGTGATTGGGATTGTTCCCAACTATCGAGGACAGTGTAAGAGGCTACTGCAGTTGAACAACTTGTTAAGTTGGTAGCTATGCAGTTAATGAGCTTGAACCCGGTGGCGTTGGCTGCTAAGTAGCCTGCAGGCCTCTCGAGTTTCCTGATTTCATTGGGTTCAGGGGCCTTGCACTAAGTTCGCAATGTTAGCCACTCCACTGACTTGGCACAACAACGTGCCACCTGTGGCAACATAATTATTCGAGGGAACATTCCGAGTTATCCTTTGAAGGTGGTTTAAACAGCAAGCGGCAGGGGGCATCAACTTGGCTTTTTGTTTCCACTTTGCAGGGGCTCAGTTAAGCCACTCAAATGTATAAAAACCCTGCAGTCGTTTGCTCAAGAAGAAGGTTGACCTAAATCATCTCCGCGGAAGTAAACATTTTTCCTTGAGTACAGGAGATTAAGGGGTGATCTAATCGAGGTGTTTAAGATGATTTCAGGAGCTGACGGGGAAAACCGGGAGAAACGTTTCTTCTGGTTGTGGGTGGGAATGGTGTTCCAGAGCAAGGAGGCACAGTCTTCAAACTGGAGCCAGGCCGTTCAGGAGTGATGTCAGTAATTACTTCTTCACACAAAGGGGAGTGGAAATCTGGAACTCTCTCCACAACCTCTCCCCTAAAAAGGAAAACTGTTGAACCTGGGGTTTAATTAAACATTTCAGGCTTGTGCAGCTCTCTGCAATGAAGGTGGGGAGATGGAGTTCAGGTGCAAAGCAGCCATGACCTAACTGAACACTGGAACAGGCTCGTGGGCCTGAATGGCCTCCCCCTTTTCTTATCGTTCTCGGTCAGTCAGCTTTCCCAACGAGACCCTGCCTGATTTCTAACCTTCCTCCGATGAAGAGCTGATATGATAAAGCTGTAGATCCCTCCCTGGGGTTCAATGGGGAAGATCCCTTGGCATTGCTGGGAGAGCCTGATGTCCTGGAGAACATTCCTCCCCACTCCAATCAATCATCAGACTAAACACTCTTTCATCTTGTTGGGGAAAATTGGCTATTGCATTGACCTCCGCGCTTGATTGATTGTCAAGCTCTTGAGGTTAGCCTGGGAAGGCAATAAGAGTACAAGAAAATTGAAAGATCTTTCTTCCTTCCAACCTGTGAGAGTTACAAAAGGTCACTGTCTCAGGGCTTTCAACCAGACTAGACTGAGGGGCTGGAGTTGGTGTACGCCTGTCATGGGATGAGTATCATAAATATCAAAAGTATTGCAAACGTATTGCGGCACCTCAGGGTGGAACATGCTGGACAGAGAAAAATGAATTTAATTGCGCTTGCTGCAATATTCAGTCTAAAATGTTTTGTCATGTACTTGTAAAAATTCTATGAATAAAGCCTCTTTTTGGGGAAAAAATAGTTGCAATCAAGTACTTTTGAAAGTGTAGCCATTACTATAATGTGACAGCCCATTTGCACACAGCAAGCTCCCACAAACAGGGATATGATAATGACCTGATCATCCATTTTTTGGCACCGTTGGTTGAGGGATAAATATTGCATCTGGGACACAGCCCATCTCAAAAAGTGTGTTCTAGAATCTTTTACTGAGAAGGGAGGTAGGGCATCTCATCTGAAGCTTGATACCTCTGACAGTGCAGTATTCCTGCAGGACTGCATTGGGACTGTCAGCCTTGGTTATGTGTTCAATAAAGTCTCTGGGAACTCGAACCCACAACCTTGTGTCTCAGAGGTGAGAGTGTTAACACTGAGCCTTGGCCAATAGCTACATATTAACGCTGACATTCCATTCACCTTGGAATTGGTCGCTTCAGAGCGGAAATTTAAACCCATTTATTACAGGGCTGGCTTCTCTTTCATTTCCAAAGCATTGAACAAAGCTGTGTTACTTTGCTACCGATAACATTACAGTTTGGACCAGTCTCATCATTTCTAGCCTTTTAACTAGGTTAATTATGATGTCAAGCATCACAACACATGATTCCCATTCAACATTTAACAAGCTTGTTACAACGTATTCCAGATAGAGCTTCAAAATGAGCCAAGAGGAATTCCGATCTCCGCATACAATTCCAGCAGAGTGAAGATTTTGCCATGCAGAGAATGCCTGATCCGGGCATTGGAACATTGCTCAGCTATTAGTGGATTCTTCTGAATCCCTCACAGACACAACAGAATAGCTTACAAGTTAAATAATCTTTGTGCAAAGTGCCTTTTCAGTTAAGCTCTTCTGCTGTGAATGTTTACCTGGAATATGGTGTAGACCCTACGTAATCCCTGGCAAGTAGTTTGTTACGTTTAGGGATGATTGCTAAACATGGTTAATCATTCAAGCATTGACTCGCAAGGGACTCGCAGTTTACTGAAGGGAAACTGGCAATTCACTATGAGCACTAGCCAATGTTGGAAGAAATCCCTTACCAAAATCTATCTATTAGGAAGAACCCGAGATCGAGGCCAGTGATTTATCAGCCGCTGATCTCCCGTGAGGTTCAGGTGACGGATGCAACCCGGTTGGCCATTTAACAGTGACACCTGGATCTGACAAGGAGGTGACTGGCTGGTAACAAAATTCTGGTTGTACGCTACCAGCAATCTTGGATTGGGTTCCACCATTTAACTCACTCATAAACCCACAACAATTTCCACAACAATCATCCTTCCCACAAAGGTAAAATTGCTGGATTATAATCAAACTTGAGCCTTCCACAGCAACAGGAGGAGGCCATCTAACCTCACGAACCTGTTCAACAAAACCATGGCTGATCTGTGACCTAACTCTGTACACCTGCCTTTACCATAAACTCCTTAATATGTTAGATAACAAAAATCTATCAATTTCAGCTTTGTAATTAACAATTGTCCCAGCATCAATTGTAGTTCCAAACTTCTCCCACTCTTTAGGTGTAAGTATATTTCCAAACTTCAGCCCTGGGAGGTATGGATCTCCACCTTGCCCCAGACTGCCCAACCAGTGGAAATAATTTCTCTCCCTTGACCTGACCCGGCACTTAATAACAAAAGCTTCAACCAGATCGCCTCCAACCTTTTCAAGACTGGGGAATAGATGTTCCAAAAAAATATGGCAGTATAACAAATATTTGGAAATGTGCTATTTTCATCTGTGAGTTGAGTCTAATGGTCCTTGGCAAACAGTTTAATATCTCTTTGGAATTAACAGTAACATGTCCCATCGCCATGTAACATAATAAGATAAACACCCTTGGACGTTTCAGAAATAATTGGATTCACATTTTCAATTTTACACTAGAGTGTAACAAATACACACGGAACAGTCTTTCTGGTGGGAAGTAATATTTTTTAGAAATAAACACAGTCAAAGGAGACGTGTGAACCTAGTTAGTGGAGTGGGTACATTCCCTGTCAGCCGCTATCTTGCATCACAGTTCGCCATTGGGAATGTTCTGGTGTGAACAGGACCAATGCTTTGCCACATACATTGCCACAGTGCAGCACTGCATGGCCACAAGGATTAGGCCTCGTCTTTAGGATGGGTGGTATTCCTGAGGGGCTTGTCAGGCTAAAGGGGAACATTTACAACAAGTCTGTTAGGGTGGACAGGACACAGACAGAGTGGGTTAGATCAAAGGCTGGCATGAAACCCAGGTGCGTGCCTGGTTGCCTGGTTTTTATGATCTCACAGTGGGAGCAGTAATGAACCTTGCGCTGAAGAAAAGGCCGTGAAGAAACCTCCTCACCTGGCAAGATTTGAAACAAGTTGCTGTGACTTTCACCTGATAGAAACATTGAAAAGACATCTGCAGAGGGAAATCGCGAAGATGGACATAGAGAGCAGGGCATTTGGATGATACATGGACATGAAGGAGATAAAAGTCATGTCATCTGGGGAGCATTAGGAAGATATATTTTATATTATCACATATATATATATGTATGCACAGTTCAGGAACTTATATATCAGTATATATTATATATACTTGCACTACATATACACTCACACATCATCATAATTGAAGAGGTAGAAAAGTCTGTATATCTCAGTGGTTTAGTGTATGGAGTTATGTAGAAGACATTAACAGTGAGATAAAAGCAAAATACTGTAGATGCTTGAAATCTGAAACAAAAACAGAAAATGCTGGAAAAACTCAGCAGGTCTGACAGCATCTGTGGAGAGAGAAACAGAGTTAACGTTTCGAGTCTGTATGACCCTCCTCCAGAGCTCTGAAGAAGAGTGACACAGACTCGAAACGTTAACTTTGTTTCTCCCTCCACAGATTCTAGGCCTGCTGAGTTTTTCCAGCATTTTCTGTTTTTGTTTCACATTAACAGTGAGGTTGCGCTTGGTTATGATTTTAGAAGGTTAAGCAGGCTATTAAAGATGAAAGATATTCAGTAAAAATGAAGGTTAGAGTTGATGAAGCAATGGTTATTCAATATTACTGTATGGATCTGAGTGTCGGAGTAGGAGTAACAGGTCCGAGCAGCAGATTCAGAAAAATACTGCGAGTAACCAGGACACACAACCAAGCATGATGTACTAAGAACTTGGCCTGTAGAAGGAACAACACTTGGACAGAAGGTCCAAGAAAGATGGCTGTATTGGTTTGGCCATGTTTCAGGAATGGAAACACCTTGAATATTTCATTACCCTGTACAGCAAAGTACAGGAACCATGAGACAAGCCAAGGGAGCATACCAGGAAGCATGACAAGGGCATTTGTTACCGATATGAATACACAGAAAAATGAAGAAGCCAAGAATGGTGGCAGCAACTCATTCTGTCCCATTGCTGCGGAGATGGGTGGCATCTTAGTCGTATTTATATTTAACTAACAATACTGGAAAGATTATTTCTTTGATCAAAGAGTATGGAGTTAAAAGAATTGAGTGGGGAGGGAATGAGGAGTCCCATATATTATCTCACTGTCCTTCACTTCAGGGATGATTCCAACACTTATTCAGGGAACAAAAATCTTCTTTCCCTGCTGGCTGGACTGGGATTGTAGCTGGAGAGAATGTGAACATTGTCAATGAAGTTTCTGGTGGGAATTCCCGAGCTAAAGCTACTTGTATTTGCATCGTCTTTGTCATGTTGAAACATCTCCAAATGTTATAAATTCTTCAATTCTTCTACAATTGGTGACTATTGTGATATAGCAAATACCGTAGTCCCTCTGAGGGAAGCATGCTACAACTCTGGACTTTATCATTAGAACAACCAATCAAGCCATTTTATTCTTTGTGACATTGCTTATTTATGCTGTTGTTGCCGCTTGAGGGAGGAATGTTGGCCAGGACATCAGGCAACTCTACTTTAGATAATACTTCAACTTCCAGTTGAACATGCCAAGCAGACCATGAATCAACTGAGCAGCCAGATAAAAGAGATGGTTACTGAGGAGGGAGGGGCATTGTCCAACGTTCCCTCTCAGCCATTTATCTGTGCAGCAACTCTGAAGTTCCTGCACTGTGCACACCTCAGCCTCTTAAAGTGACCACGCACATGTGGCTGGGCAAAAGAATTTAAAACATCTGTGCACTTAAATAAATAATTCCAAACACTCCAAAACAAAAATGAGCATGTGCTGCACTTGGCCCATTACTTGTCTTATCATCGGTTGTCTTGTGACAGGGCTGGACTAGTTATTGAATGATTCAGGGGGAATTTTGACCTCTGCCCTGCCACTTCCAGTCATTGTATGAAGAGCTTCCTGACACCAGTCCTGAACTTTTCAAATCCCTTTATTTTGCAAACATGGTTTAATCTGAGACAGAACGATAGATTAAACTTTTTTTTATTGCACCTTGGATCTACATAGTCCTCAAAAATCTCCACTGCTCTGTCTCCTTTATTCACCTGGGTGATTCTGCCCCTGCTACAATCTTTCTTCAGGTCCGTTTTCTGGCTCTTGGGCCAGAATTTTACATCCTGCGCGCGGGCACGAATGGATGTGAAATAACGTGAGGTGACGTCATCCCACACTCACGCGACATTTCGCTCAGCGGAATCGTGCCCGCCTACAATTAAGCGATCCAGTAAGCCCATTGACGATGCAACCAACTTCATTGCAAGTAACCAGGACACACAACCAAGCATGATGTACTAAGAACATGGCTTGTAGAAGGAACAACACTTGGACAGAAGGTCCAAGAAAGATGGCTGTATTGGTTTGGCTATGTTTCAGGAATGGAAACACCTTGAATATTTCATTACCTTGTACACCAAAGTACAGGAACCAAGAGACAAACCAAGGGAGCATACCAGGAAGCATGACAAGGGCACTTGTTACCGATATGAATACACAGAAAAATGAAGCAGCCAAGAATGGTGGCAGAAACTCATTCTGTCCCATTGCTGCGGAGATGGGTGGCATCTTAGTCGTATTTACATTTAACTAACAACACTGGAAAGATTATTTCTTAAACCACATGTGCGTGGTCACTTTAAGAGGCTGAGGTGTGCACAGTGCAGGAACTTCAGAGTTGCTGCACAGATAAATGGCTGAGAGGGAGTGTTGGACAATACCCCTCCCTCCTCAGTAACCATCTCTTTTATCTGGCTGCTCAGTTGATTCATGGTCTGCTTGGCAGGTTCAACTGGAAGTTGAAGATCATACTGTATTATCCAAAGTAGAGTTGCCTGGTGTCCTGGCCAACATCCCTCCCTCAATTGCGATTTTATGTGGCCTGTCCACACTTACTGGCGGCATTCCTAGTTTTGCTCAAACCTCGATCCAGGGCGGGATGAAATCTCCGTGGGAAGGTAAAATAAAGAGGTACCTGGGGATTGGTTTTTTTTATAAGGTCTGCTTTCAGGTGCTGCATGGGCTTATTTTGCAGCACTTTTACTGTGTCCTTTAGTCTGTGGAGGATCACAGTTCCCTGGGGCAGCCGCCTGCCTTCAGGGAGCTCTCTCGAAGCGTTCACCTCCACCCTGGTGGCGGCCCTCTCCTCTCCTCACCCCACAGCAGCAGCGCTGAGTATTTCAGCGCACGTTTCATGCTGGCTGGTCATTAATTCACCTCACCGGCCCACCGCACCATTAGTTGGCCAGTCAGCGTGAAATCACGGTCGTGGCCCATTTCCCATCCACTCCCAGGCCCACCAATCGCGCGCGCCCCGTGGCCGAAAAATTCAGGCCTTGGTTTTTTGATCTAATGAAACTACTTTATTTTGTGTTTCCTACTTTACAAAGTGACTGCAGTATCAACAGCACTTCATTGCCTGGCATGAGAGGCACTCTATACATGTAAGGTTGTCTTATTTGCAGAAGGACAGAGCTTAGGGCCTATTCTCTCATGGAAAAGCACGTGTGAGTCACTGTGCCTGCTAACCTGTGTTTCTCCATATCCGCGTTCGGTTACTCTGTTTGTTTAATCTGTTTGTTTAGTGCTGTTTGCACAGTAGTTTGCTGATATGAGTCTTCTATTTGTGCTCAATTTGCATTCTCGAATCCGATCTTCCAGTTGATTTCTCTCATCTCACTGAGGGCTTGACAGAGTGGAGACTGTTTCCCAGGCTGGAAAATCTCAAACTCAGAGCTCAGAGTCTCAGAATAAGGAGTCGGCAATTTCCGACTGAGATAACGAGAAATTACTTCACCCAGAGGGTTGCAACTCACTTCCTCCCTACCCCAGAGAGCTGTGGGTGCTCAGTCATTGAGTATGTTCAACACTAAGGTCAATGGGTTTTTGGCTACTAGGGGAAATCAAGGGACAGGGGGATTGGGTGGGAGATTGGAGTTGAGCGAGAGGGTCAGCCAATGGTCTTCCTGAATGGTGAAACAGGTTTGAGATACCATGTGGTGTGCTTGTACTCTGATTGCTCTTGATCTTCCTTGGACCCGTTCCCTTTCAAGCATACAGTTTGAATTTGTGATACTAGTTCATTTCAGTTAACGCCAAACTGAATGATATCACAGGCTTGAGTGGCTGAATGGCTTTCTGCTGCTCCTATGTCGTTTGGTTGTCACTGTTAGCACTCCCAGATTGCTGTCTCTGTCACTGGCATGTACTGACTTCACGTTTCTACTGACAATCCTCATGGACTATATAGTGAGGCCTGCATAAAATAAATACACTAAACTTTCGAAAAGATAGATTAAAGTACTTAATGGATAACTGGCTCTGTGCTTTTGTAAGGTGTGTGTATTTATTCTTCCCACAGTATATAACCTGGCTCTTGCAAAGAGTAAATATTAGAAAAGGACTCAATCCCCTCAACGTCTCTCAATTGGAAAAGGATCGGAATTGAAGAATTGAAGAAGAGTCGTTTGGACTCGAAACATTAACTCCGCCTTCCTCTCCACAGATGCTGCCAGACCTGCTGAGTTTTTCCAGCAATTTTTGTTTTTGTTTCAGATTTCCAGCGTCCGCGGTATTTTGCTTTCATCGGAATTGAAAACTTTGTCCAAAGTTGAATCACCTTGCTACCTCAAATTTTAAGTTAAGATTTTTTTTTAAAAAGGTACTCCTGTGAACTCCAAGAGTTTGGAGTGTTCTGGATAACTCAGTCCCAGAGCTGGTGACGAAATGAGAGGAGAGGGTGGTGGGGTGACGGGCTGCAGCATAGAAACACGGCTTCCATGTTATGGAATTTCTGTCAGTCCAATTTGGAGGCTTCTGCTGGGAATTGGCATTTCATTAACTTCAGAATCACAGCTTACGCTGTGGATCATTTTCTGTTTTAAAATTCTCCTTTGCAGGAAATCAACAGAAAGGTTCAAAATTATTTGTGCGATCAGTACAATATTTAATTATCTTCATCGGTGTGTACATCAGTATAACAGATTGTTTCAGTGTGTGTGACAGTGTGTGATAGTGTGCATCAATCTGTGTGACTGTGTGTGTGTGTGTGACTGTGTGACAATCTATGTATGTGTAGGAGACAATGTGCGTCAATCCGTCAGTGTGTGAAATTGTGTGTGAAAGACAATCTGTCAGTGTGTGTGATTGTGTGTCTGACAGTTTGTATCAATGCGTGTGAGTATGACAGTTTGTGACTGTGTGGCAGATGTGTGAGAAGCAACCGGACTGGTCCTGCTGGGACTGTATTCATAATGGGAGTGGATTTGCTGGGATTGTATTCACAATGGGACTGGATCTGCTGGGATTGTATTCACAATGGGACTGGATCTGCGTGTTTACATTCACAATGGGACTGGATCTGCTAAGATTGTATTCACAACTGGACTGGATCTGCTGAGATTGTTTTCAGAATGGGAGTGGGTCTGCTGGAAAGACAAAGAAATAGAAAGAATTTCCTGACCTCAGGACCTCCCAAATCACTTCCCAGTCTGTACTTTCTGCAAATGCAGAACACTTTTGCATTGCAAAAAAGGTTGTAAAGACCTGCCCCACAATTACAGACCAGTCAGTTTAACTTCGGTGGTAGGGAAACTTCTAGAAACAATTATTCGGGTTAGAATTAATAGTCACATGGAAAAATGTGGATTGATTTGGAAGAGACAGCATGGATTTGTTAAAGGAAAATCGTGTCCAACTAACTTGCTGGATTTTTTTGGAGAGGTAACAGAGATGGTTGATGAGGGCAAGGCCATTGACATGGTGTATATGGACTTCCAAAAGGTGTTCGATACAGTGCCACACAACAGGCTTGTGAGGAAAGTTATAGGTCATGGAATAAAAGGGGCAGTGGCAATGTGGATACAAAATTGGCTGAGGGATAGGAAAAAGAGCATCATGGTTAATGGGTATTTTTCGGGCTGGAAGAAGGTTTGTGGTGGAGTTCCCCAGGGGTCGGTATTGGGACCCTTGCTTTTCCTGATATATATTAATGATCTAGATCTTGGTGTGAAGGGGACAATTTCAAAGTTTGCAGATGGTACGAAGCTTGGGAGTGTTGTAAACTGCAAGGAGGACAGTGTAGAACTTCAAAAGGACATAGACACATTGTGGAGTGGGCAGGTAGGTTGCATATGAAGTTCAATGTGGACAGGTGTGAGGTGATACATTTTGGTACAAATAACATGGAGAGACAGTATGAAATAAAGGATACTATTCTGAAGGGTGTGCAGGAGCAGGGAGACCTGGGTGTATATGTACATAAGTCATGGTGTACATAAGGAAGGTGGCAGGACAGGTAGGGAGACCTGTTTCTAAAACATACAGCATTCTAGGCTTCATTAATAGGATCATAGAGTACAAGAGCAGGGAGGTTATGATGAACTTATGTAAGACCTTGGTTAAACCTCAGCTGGAGTACTGTGTATAGTTCTGGGTGTCACACTATAGGAAGGATGTGAACACACTGGAGAGAGTGCAGAAGAGGTTTACGAAAATGGTTCCAGGGACGAGACACTTCAGTTATGAGGAAAGATTGGAGAAGTTGGGACTGTTTTCCTTGGCGAGGAGAGGCTAAGAGGAGACTTGATAGAAGTTTTCAAAATCATGTGGAGTCTGGATAGAGTAGACTGGGAGAAACTGTTCCCACTCATAAACAGATCGAGAACCAGAGGGCACAGTTTTAAAGTGTTTTGCAAAAGAAGCAAATGCGAGGTGAGAAAAAT
Source organism: Cetorhinus maximus (assembly GCF_964194155.1). Taxonomy (NCBI): domain Eukaryota; kingdom Metazoa; phylum Chordata; class Chondrichthyes; order Lamniformes; family Cetorhinidae; genus Cetorhinus; species Cetorhinus maximus. Next base: position 5,640,222 of record NC_135898.1, on the reverse strand, counting down.
CTTTTTCACACAGCGAGTAGTTAGGGTTTGGAAGTGTGGTAGAGGGAGGTTCAACTCAGGCATTCAAGAGAGCATTAGATGATTATTTAAATAGAAACAATGTGCAGGGTTACAGGGAAAAGGCAGGAGATTGGCACTAAGTTAAAATGCTCAGAGAGCCAGTGCAGACACGATGGGCCGAATGGCCTCCTTCTACACTGTAAGAATTCTGTGATTCTGTGAAAAGCAGCAGCTAAGTTAACACATCAAGATCCCACACAGAGCCATGTGATAATGACCAGAGAATCAGTTCTTTCTGATGTTCACCCAGATGCCTCTCATTGAAAGACAGGAATGTTCTTGGGTTCTGGGGAAGGGGTGTGTATCTGCACAACATGCACAGCAAGATCCTGCAAACAGCAATACATTTTGTTCTGGTGGGACTGCAGGACCAAACCTTCTCAGTTTAGGCATGAAGGTTCACCGCTCTGGAGTTTAAAAACTCCTGAGACCCACATACTGCAGAAGCGGGTACAGTCCCAGGGCTTATCGGTGAGGATGGGGAGCCGAGTCACTCACCCAGACCAAAGTTTTCATCTGTGCAGCTCCGCATCCTTCAGTCCTGCTGGGTCCCAATGACAATGATGTTGATTCAGGCACAGTCTATGTCCCTCCGCACCTGGGATCTCTTACAGGGAGGGAGAGGGAGAGAGAGGAAGGGAGAGGGGGAGAGGGAGGGAGAGGGGGAGAGGGAGAGAGAGGAAGAGGGAGAGAGGGAGGGAGAGCGAGGGGGAGAAGGAGGGAGGGAGAGTGAGGGGGAAAGGGTGGGAGGGAGATAGAGGGAGAGAGAGGGAGAGAGAGGGAGGGAGGGAGAGGGAGAGGGGGAGGGATGGAGGAAGAGGGAGAGAGGGAGAGGGGGAGGGAGGAAGGGAGAGCAAGGGGGAAAGGGAGGGAAGGAGAGGGCGAGAGGAAGGGAGAGGGAGGGGGAGAGGGATGGAGGGAGAGAGAGGGAGAGAGGGAGGGAGATGGAGAGGGGGGAGAGATGGAGGAAGAGGGAGAGAGGGAGAGGGAGAGAGGGAGGGAGGAAGGAAGAGCGAGGGGGAGAGGTAGGGAGAGGGAGAGAGGAAGGCAGAGGGAGGAGAAGAGAGAGGGAGAGGGAGAGAGAGAGGGAGAGAGGGAGAGGGAGAAAGGAAGGGAGAGCGAGGGAGGGGAGAGGGAGGGAGAGAGAGGGGGAGAGGGGGAGGGGGAGGGTGGTCCCAGTTCCTCCAGCAGAGTTTCGGATTGGCCCCCACAGCAGAAACAGAACCGCAACTATTGCCGCTGCCCGGGGCAATGCTGCTGCTGCTGGCGGAGTATCAGCCCCACTGGGCGGCTGGGACCGAGCTGCACGCTGAATGTGGGCTGGAGCAGGCGAGGAAACGGTTCCAACACACGGAGCACTGAGTGACTGCAAACAGCTGCTGGATCTTCAAAGCACTAAGTAAACCCGGGGCAGTGTGTGTGTGTGTGTGTGTTGACCAGCCGCGGGTTACACACACACACACACACACTCTCTGCATGGTCAGTCCCGGGGAAGGTGTGAAACAAGGTACACAGCTCACCCCGACCCTGCACTCACACACAGAGAGAGGGGGGAGGGCAGGGAATCCAGCCCCATGTGGATGCACAGCACAGCCCAACTGCAAACTCTTCAGCCCTGGCGGGGGCTTTTTTCCTTCAGGACAACGGCTCCTCCGACTGAGCAGCAGACCCGAGCTGGCCATTTATCACATGGCTCTGTGTGGGAGCTTCCTGTGCGCAAACGGAGCCGCCGCGTTCTCTACAATGACAACTCCAGGCAGGACTCCAGTGACTGCCAAGCGATTCGGGGACATCTCGAGGTGGTGACAGGCGCTTTAGAAGTGCAACTCTTTGCCCCCCCTCACCCCCTCCTGGATTTGTTGCCCTTTTCTAAAGCCTTGCCTGTCGGACAAGAGTTACCTGGGGCTGCCTGTCTGTCTGTCTGTCTGCCGCCTCTACATCTCTGCCCTGGGAGCTGTCAGGAATTGGGGGCGCTGGGCATTGGCTGCTGGAGCCAGAAGAAGCAACAAGGTTCCTGTTTCATTCACTCCTGTCCCTTCAGCAAATTTCAACCCCCCTCCCCACCCCCCAGAAAATACCCCCGTCCACAAAACAATTCTACCCCGAGCTGAAAAGCCAGTCTGGCGCTCTGTCTCGCCAAGTCAATCCGACAGACTTTGCCAAGGTGAGAGCCCGCTCCAAAGCCACTGAATATCCCCTGTCACAGCGCAGCTCGCTTTACAGAATCCAGACATCAGCTCCCAGTTGTAAATATTCCCGGATTAACTGTTCCTGCTTCCATTTAAACCCCTCGCTGACACAGGGAGTCGTGCCTCAGGAGGGACGGGCTGAATACTGCCCTCACTATCCCAAAGGGAGGGAACCTCATTGGCCTGGGCTCTCTCCCTCTGGACAGGTGCCGCCTGACCTGCCGCCTAGGTGATGTTTTAATGGGAGATTTCTCGCCTCGCCTCCGCCGGGGGCTTGGCTGGAAGATCGCTTTGAAGAATAGGATGAAACCCCAGTTTCACTGTTTGATCTGAGCCTCCTGTGCAAAGGTTGCGGTTGAAGATCGAGGCTCTGTCTTCAGACCCACCCCCCACCCCCACCCCTCCCCATTCTGTCTCTTTCTCACTATGGGTTTTTTTTTCTATGACTGGGATCTAAATAATGAGTTTATGGCATCCTGCGCTTTTGTTCGTGTTTAATTATCTTTACGTTAGAGCTCTTGGCAGAAATGGACAATTGATTCGTGCAGAACGATGGGCTGAATGGACCACTCCTGTTCCTCTCTGATTCAATGGGATGTTTTTCACTATTAAACATTTTAATATACCTGAGGAGGAACCATACAGAAACACACACACACACATACAGACAGTTCCACGTCCACACAGATACACACATACAAATACAGACAAACATAGGGGCAGGGAAACACAGACACACAAATACCGACACAAACACAGCACGCATAAAGACACACAGACACACTCAGAGGGGCAGGGAGACACACACACAGATTCACCACTCAATTCCACTCACACCCACACAGACAGACACAGAGACACACAGATAGTTCTACTTACACAGAGACAGTTACACAAACAGGGAGAGAGAAACACACAACAGAAACAGAATTACCTGGAAAAACTCAGCAGGTCTGGCAGCATCGGCGGAGAAGAAAAGAGTCGACGTTTCGAGTCCTCATGACCCTTCAGTTCAGTTCGATGCTGCCAGACCTGCTGAGTTTTTCCAGGGAATTCTGTTTTTGTTTTGGATTTCCAGCATCGGCAGTAGTTTTTTTGTTTTTATCTCTGAGAGAAACACACAGATAGTTTCCACTAACACACACACACACACAGAGAGGCGGAGAGACACAGATGTATAGATTCACCAACAGATAATTCCACTCTCACAAACAGATCGGCGCGTACACAGAGTCAGAGAGGCATATATACACACACATACACACACAGACCCACACACACACATACACAGACCCACACACACACAGACCCACACACACACACATACACAGACCCACACAGACCCACACACACACAGACCCACACACACACAGACCCACACACAGACCCACACACACACACAGACACACACACACACACACACAGACCCACACACACACACAGACCCACACACACACACACACACAGACCCACACAGACCCACACACACACAGACCCACACACACACAGACCCACACACACACACAGACACACACACACACACAGACCCACACACACACACAGACACACATATACACACACAGAGGCAGAGAGACACAGAGTATAGACTCACCAACACAGATAATTCCACTCACACAAACAAATGCACTAACATAGAAACACACTGACACGTTCAGAGAGACACTGACAAAATCACCCCAAAACAGACATACGGACTGACTGTCAGAGACTCCCTCTCACACCCTAAAACACACACACACAGAGGCAGAGACAGACACATACAGACAAACACACACCCACTAGACAGACAGAGGCAGAGACAGACACATACAGACAAACACACACCCACTAGACAGACAGAGGCAGAGGCAGAGACATACAGACAAACACACACCCACTAGACAGACAAACTGCCCGGTGACACAGGGTAGACACACAGAAGCTCTCCAAAGGCGGAGGGAATCTACCCCGGGGACCTGTCGCCTAACTTGCGATCCTCTCGGACGACTCGGCTCTGGTTGAAAAGTTAGTCTGAGCCGGGGAGGCAGGATCCAGGCTCGAGAGGTGGGGAACAGGCGGAGTGTGCAAGTGTTAAAGGGCTGGAGGGGAGGGGTAGACCAGTGGGATTTGTTGGTGGGTTGGTGACGTCGGGATATTTATAAAAGCCCTGCTTTTAAAGCTGGAGACAGAGAGAGAGAGAGGGAGAGAGGGAGAGGAGAGAGGGGGGGAGAGGGGGTCAGAACTGCAGGAAGATGATCTCAGCTGACAGTCGGCCTCCTGGGGATAGGGGCCTGGGACACTGAGGATGAACAGGTCAGAGGCTGTGAACAGCACAGCGTTTCCAGAGACCCCGGAACTGACCTGGTCTCAGCAATGGGCTCTGGCAGCGATCTTCACCCTGATTATCCTCATCATCGTCGTCGGCAACTTGCTGGTCATCCTGGCGATTGCGAAGAAGCCCCGCTTGCAGACCCTGACCAATGTGTTCATCACCTCGCTGGCCTGTGCTGACCTCATCATGGGCGTCTTCGTGGTTCCTCTCGGGGCGTCCATCGTGCTGACCAACAAGTGGCTGCTGGACTCTCCATTCTGTGAGTTCTGGACCTCAGTCGATGTGCTGTGTGTGACTGCCAGCATTGAAACTCTGTGTGTGATTGCTATAGACAGGTACATCGCCATCACATCCCCCCTCAGGTACCAGACCTTACTGACCAAAGCCCGTGCCAGGGCCATTGTGTGCCTGGTCTGGTCCATCTCAGCTCTGATCTCATTCCTGCCCATCATGAACCACTGGTGGGAAGCTTCGGATGCTGAGGCTCAGCGATGTTACCGGGAGCCCACCTGTTGTGACTTTGTGACCAACTGGCCCTATGCCATCTTCTCTTCCACCATCTCCTTCTACATCCCGCTGGTCATCATGATCCTCCTCTACTCCAAAGTGTTCAGCGAGGCCAAGAAACAGATGGAGAAGATGGAGAGGAACAAGCAGAGGTTTCCCGGGAAGCCCCAGCAGCAGCCCCAGCCCCAGCCGGTCAACAAGGCCAACAGGAGGAGACCTTCCAAACTGTTGGCCCTCAAAGATCACAAAGCTCTGAAGACACTCGGGATCATCATGGGAACCTTCACGCTCTGCTGGCTGCCCTTTTTCCTGGTCAATATAGTGCAGGCAGTGTCTGGCAACTGGGTGCCCAGAGTCTTCTTCCTGTTCTGTAACTGGCTGGGCTATGTCAACTCCGGCTTTAACCCTTTCATCTACTGTCGGAGTTCTGACTTCAGGAAAGCCTTCAAAGATCTCCTGTGTTTCCACCGACAGAGCAAGCAGCCCCGACTCCAAAAGGATGTCCCCAAGACAAGCTGGTGCTCGTGTAGCTTCGGCCTGCCCATTGTCCCCCCGCCAGCTTTGGGGGCCCAGGAGGCAGCTCACACACCCAACCACAGCGGGGGCGACGGCACCCAGAGCCACCGGACCAGTGAAAGCTGGCGCCATGCCAATGGCACTGCCCCACAGAGCCTGGAGTCAATGATCTGAGTGAGACAGGAACCCAGGGCTGGGGAAGGAGGCGGTGGGGTGGGAGGGAGGAGGGCAGGGTGGGGGGGAGGGGAGCAAAAATGCAGCCAACCTGCCCTCAAAGCCCCAGTAGCACCTCACGGCGAAGTCGCCAAGCAACAACTTCACCACCTTCTCTCTCCAAAAACAGGCGAGGTCAGCTCTTTGTCTTGTCCCACTTTACCAGCGAGCTGTGTTCTCCAGGTGTCCCCGTGTCAGGAGCTGCTCTTGGTCCTTTGCCAGTTGGAGGAATGGGGCAGCAGCTTCAGATTTCCAATGATCCAAACATCTCCCCAACCCAGCCAAGGAAGGGAGGGAGGACGGGCGAGTCCCTGGGAGCTGAATGAAAGGATTTTTGACTGCACACTGCACCGTGTTGTGGACAATGTGTCTTGAAAGGATATGAATGGAAAGAGCAACTGCCACCAGGAGGTCATGAGGAGCCCAGCATTTGTCAGGAGCACAAGCGCCCTGGCCCTGAACTTGTGGTGAGACTGGTATCACTTCAGAGTCTTGCTCAATCCTTTCCCATCCTCCTCACAGCACAACCAGAAACATCTTCAGTGCTTTTCTTTAAATTCCACCCCCCCCACCCCCCCCCCACCCCCGCCACCACCCCAACGACTGTTAGATTCTGCCCACCGGCAGCAATCCTGCTGCCTTCAGGGATCTGTCTACCTGATAACCTCGAGTGCATTGAGAAAGCGGCCCTTTCCCCAAGTCAAAGTAATTCGGTGGGAGGGCAGTGGTGATGGGGGGGGTGGGGAGGGGGAGGGGTATTGTAGGAATGTTTGGGACTTGTGGATTTGAGAGAGGCAGCGGTCATGGTGCATGAGTCTATGATGAAATAAATTGTAATAAAAATAGGAATGATAGTTCTTGCCAGAAACTTAATGATGTCTGATTTGTTTCGTATGAATTTGCCATTGATGAAGTGTTAACTGTTGAACAAGAGAGGAACTCTAGAATAACAGTTTTCTAGTCACATATATATATATATATATATGGAATTTGCAAGTGAAAAATACATTTTACAAATGCTATGATATTCATGTAATTTTAAGTTATTTTTTTACCATAATGTTACATATGCAGTTCACATCATTAAAGCTATTTTTACATTAGCCCTCCTGTTGTATCTCCCCTATTTGCCTCTGAAATTTCTTTTAATATACTTCCTGTTTTTTTGGGGGGGGGGGGACGGGAGGTGATGAGTGATGGTGTTTCTGGAATTTTGAATGACGAGCAGCATTTCTGTTTCAGAGTCGAGAGAGAGAATTGACGGGATTTATTGGACTTGGTTTGCCTTGGCAGCGAGAGGAGTGGCACAGCCAGGATTGACCCGAGCGGGTTTGGGGTGGGATTTGTAGGGATAGGGTAAGGGCAGAGATCAGAGAATCAGAAAACTTACTGCACAGAAAGATTCCACTGGAAGTGCGCTAGTGCCACTACCAGTTCAGGTGGAGTTCTCCACCCACTGCCCATCCCCTGTATATTTTTTCTTGTAAATACTTTTGCTTTTCAATAATGTGACTCTCTCTGTCGGAATAGTCACCTGTGGAAAAGCATTCCAAATTCTAATTATCTCCTGCAGCAAAACAGTTTTTATAACTCTCCCCCTTCATTTTTCAGGGGATATTTGGGAGTCTATATCTCCCAATTAGCAGCTTGCTAGGCAAGGCAAAGAACCTTTCCCGATCTATTGTATGGAAGCTTTTCCCAACTTTCTGAGCCTCTGTCTGATTCAGGCCTCACCTCCCTGGTGCACTGAAAAAGCAGGAACTTGCTCAAACTTCCCCCAACTCAAACTCGTTGCGTCAGGTGATCTTCCTGGTGAATGAATGCCACACATTCCAAATATGGAATTCTCCACCATCCTCCGGCAGTCAGAAAGAATATCTTGGACACAAGTTGATGTTTCGGGAATCATCTTCCTTCTTTGCTTCTGAAGAAGGGAGATACCTGATTCATAGAAACAGAGAAAAGTGGGAGCAGGAGTAAGGTTGTTCAGTCCTTCCAGACTGCTCCACCATTCGATATGATTGTGGCTGACCCTCTAGCTCACCAACGTACACCCGCTCTCTCCCCATGTCCCTTGACGCCTCATGTACTACACTCAATGTTATCGGTGCTGTCCCTGACCTTGCTGAATGTTGCCAGCATTTACTGTATCCATGTTGAAGTTGGTTGCTTTTTAATATCAAGTGCCCCATGTTGGAAACCCACAATCCCGTTTCCCGGAAAGGCATCTTTCCTGCTGCCACTCGAACCCGAGATCTCGGTACCTGAACAGTCCAGTCCCCTGATCTGTATTACTGCGTCTTTATCAGCTTCAAACTGTAGCTGTGACCGGTTTACCCCTTCCATCAATCTGTTTCTAGCCTTTTGCTCATTCTTATATTCTTTTTCACAAGCCCCTAATTGTGTTTCAGCAACGTCCTTATAAATTATTCCTGATGTTTTCATCCGCATCATTTACAGAAGATTTTATAATATCGACATCTCAGTGATAGTCCAGTTGACCCAACTGGTCTACACTGGTCTTTATGTTCCACCTGAGAGTCTTTCCACCAGACGTCATCTAATCTGATCAGTATATTCTGCAAATACTTGTGTGTTTATCGAACCTTCCTCTTCAATACATTTGTATTCATCAGCTCAGCTGCTCCTTGTATTAAATAGCTGCAGTTTCTGGAAATGGGACCATGAGTTGACATTCCAGGTGCCTGAGCCACATTCCCCACAAAGTGAAAAACATTTATTGACTCTGATTCGATGTTTTAAGGCTGAGCCGCCCCTCTCACCATGTAGCAACATTCCCTTCAATGCTTTGCAACTTAATTATAGTCACAATATGACATTTTATCAAAAGTCTTTTTCCAAACAGATATAGAAGAGAAAGGTTTGTATTTGTATAGCGCCCTTCCTGACTTCAAGTCAGCTCCAAGTGCACATAACAACAACCCAGTACAATTGGAAATGTAGTCGCTGTTGTAAAGTAGGAAACACAGCAGTCAATTTGCACAAAGCAAGATCCCGCAAACAGTAATGTGATAACGAATCAGTTTCACGATACTGATTGAGTGAGCAATCTTGATCAGGTTCCTGGCAAGAACTTTCCTGCTCATCTTCAAAATAATGTCTCATGAACGTCTATGGCAACTTCAGACAGTAGATATGACCTCACTTTAGATTCCCCTCAATAAAGCAGCACCTCCGACAGTGCGGGTCTCCCTCAGTACTGACCCTCCAACATTGCAGCGATCCCTCAGTACTGACCCTCTGACAGTGCAGCACTCCCTCAGTACAGACCCTCTGACAGTGCAGCGCTCCCTCAGTACTGACCCTCTGACAGTGCAGCATTCCCTCAGTACTGACTCTCCAACAGTGCAGCACTCCCTCAGTACTGACCCTCTGACAGTGCAGCATTCCCTCAGTACTGACTCTCCAACAGTGCAGCACTGCCTCAGTAATGACACCTAACCCTCCTCATTGCAGTGCTCCCTCAGTACTGACCCTCTGACAGTGCAGCACTCCCTCAGTACTGACTCTCCAACAGTGCAGCACTGCCTCAGTACTAATCCTCCGACAGTGCAGCACTCCCTCAGTACCGACTCTATAACAGGGCAGCTCTCCCTCAGTACTGACCCACTGACAGTGCAGCGCTCCCTCAGTACTGGCCCTCTGACAGTGCAGCGCTCCCTCAGTACAGAGCCTCTGACAGTGCAGCACTCCCTCAGTACTGACCCTCTGACAGTGCAGCACTCCCTCAGTACAGACCCTCTGACAGTGCAGCACTCCCTCAGTACTGACCCTCTGACAGTGCAGCATTCCCTCAGTACTGACTCTCCAACAGTGCAGCACTGCCTCAGTAATGACACCTAACCCTCCTCATTGCAGTGCTCCCTCAGTGCAGACCCTCTGACAGTGCAGCACTCCCTCAGTACAGACCCTCTGACAGTGCATCACTCCCTCAGTACTGACTCTCCGACAGTGCAGCACTGCCTCAGTACTAACCCTCCGACAGTGCAGCACTCCCTCAGTACCGACTCTCTGACAGGGCAGCTCTCCCTCAGTGCTGACTCTCTGACAGTGCAGCTCTCCCTCAGTACTGACTCTCTGACAGTGCAGTACTCCCTCAGTACTGACCCTCTGACAGTGCAGCACTCCCTCAGTACTGACCCTCTGACAGTGCAGCACTCCCTCAGTACTGACTCTCTGACAGCGCAGCACTCCCTCAGTACCGACTCTCTGATAGGGCAGCTCTCCCTCAGTACTGACCCTCTGACAGTGCAGCACTCCCTCAGTACTGACTCTCTGACAGTGCAGCACTCCCTCAGTACTGACTCACTTACAGGGCAGCTCTCCCTCAGTACTGACTCTCTGACAGTGCAGCACTCCCTCAGTACTGACTCTCCGACATTGCAGCACTCCCTCAGTACTGAGTCTCCGACAGTGCAGCTCTCCCTCAGTGCTGACCCTCTGACAGTGCAGCACTCCCTCAGTTCTGACCCTCTGACAGCACTGCACTCACTCAGTGCTGACCCCTGACCCTCCTACATTGCAGTGCTCCCTCAGTACTGACCCTCCGACAGTGCAGCACCTCCTCAGTCCTGACGTTTGGGCAATGCAGCACTCCCTCAGTACCGACTCTCTGACAGGGCAGCTCTCCCTCAGTACTGACCCTCTGACAGTGCAGCGCTCCCTCAGTACTGACCCTCTGACAGTGCAGCACTCCCTCAGTGCTGACCCTCTTACAGTGCAGCACTCCCTCAGTACTGACTCTCCGACAGTGTAGCATTCCCTCAGTACTGACCTTCTGGCGGTGCAGCACTCCCTCAGTACTGACCCCTGACCCTCCTACATTGCAGTGCTCCCTCAGTACTGACCCTCCGACAGTGCAGCACCCCCTCAGTCCTGACGTTTGGGCAAGGCAGCACTCCCTCAGTACCGACTCTCTGACAGGGCAGCTCTCCCTCAGAACTGACCCTCCGACAGTGCAGCACTCCCGCACTACTGATCTTTGGGCAATGCAGCACTCCCTCAGTAATGACCCTCTGACAATGCAGCACTCCCTCAGTACCGACTCTCTGACAGGGCAGCTCTCCCCCAGTACTGACCCTCTGACAGTGCAGCGCTCCCTCAGTACTAACCCTCTGACAGTGCAGTGCTCCCTCAGTACTGACCCTCTGACAGTGCAGCACTCCCTCAGTACCGACTCTGACAGGGCAGCTCTCCTTCAGTACTGACCTTCTGACAGTGCAGCACTCCCTCAGTACTGGCTCTCCGACAGTCAGCACTCCCTCAGTACTGACCCTCTGACAGTGCAGCACTCCCTCAGTACTGACTCTGACAGGGCAGCTCTCCTTCAGTACTGACCTTCTGACAGTGCAGCACTCCCTCAGTACTGGCTCTCCGACAGTGCAGCGCTCCTTCACTAATGTGGGTACAAGGGCAGTTCAGAGACCAGGAATCCTATGATAAGTAACTCACCTCCTGACTCCCCAAAGCCTGTCCACCATCTACAAGGCACAAGGCAGGAGTTTGATGGAATGCTCCCCACTTGCCTGGATGAGTGCAGCTCCCACAACACTCAAGAAGCTGGACACCATCCAGGGCAAAGCAGCTGCTTGATTGGCACCACATCCACAAACATTCACTCCCTCCACCACCGACGCACAGTAGCAGCAGTGTTTACCATCTACAAGATGCACTGCAGGAACTCACCAAGGCTCCTTAGACAGCACCTTCCAAACCCACAACCTCTACCATCTAGAATGGCTAGGGCAGCAGACACATGGGAACACCACCGCCTGGAAGTTCCCCTCCAAGTCACTCACCATCCTGACTTGGAAATATATCACCGTTCCTTCAATGTCGTTGGGTCAAAATCCTGGAATTCCCTCCCTAACAGCACTGTGGGTGTACCTACGCCACATAGACTGCAGCAGTTCAAGAAGGCAGCTCACCCCCACCTGCTCAAGGGGCAATTAGGGATGGGCAATAGATGCTGGCCCAGCCAGTGACACCCACATCCCACGAATGAATAAAATAAACTCTGAAGAATTTTTTTTTTTTTCCGTTTATGCTAGAAGGGGAAATTTGCATAAATTCACAGCAACATGGGATTGTTATCTTTCCTGAATTAACATAGACAATAAAGAGCCACATCTGACCAAAGCAAATATCAGGGAATTGAGGCTGTGATCATGCAACTTTATGATGTTTACGACTGGCAAATTAGCCCTCAGAATTTATCAAAATTGTTAATGTGAAACATTTGAGTCAGTTTATAAATCAGGGACAAGCTGGATTTATGACTTCCGTCTTCTGTTGCCACTAGTGACATCTTCCCAAGAATCTCAATAAGGCCATAAGACATAGGAGCAGAAGTAGGCCATTCGGCCCATCGAGTCTGCTCCGCCATTCAATGGGATCATGGCTGATCTGATACTCCTCGATTCCACTTTCCTGCCTTTTCCCCCATAACCCTTGATTCCCTTACTGATTAAAAATCTGTCTATCTCAGCCTTGAATATACTTAATGACCCAGCCTCTACAGTAAAGAATTCCACAGATTCACTACCCCCTGAGAGATGAAATTCCTCCTCATCTCTGTTTTAAATGGGTGACCCCCTTAATTTGAGATTATGCCCCCTGGTCCTAAACTCTCCCTCAAGGGGAAACAACCTCTCAGCATCTACTCTGTCAAACCCCCTAAGAATCTTATATGTTTCAATAAGGTCGCCTCTCATTCTTCTAAACTCCAATGAGTACAGGCCCAACCTACTCAAGATAAAAGCAAAATACTGCAAATGCTGAAAATCTGAAACAAGAACAGAAAATGCTGGAAAAATTCATCATGTCCGGCAGCATCTGTGGAGAGCGAAACAGAGATAACATTTTTAATCCATATGACCCTACTTCAGAACTGAAGAGAAGCGGAAATGTGATGAAATTTATACTGTTTAAGGGGGGTGGGGTTGGTGGAGTTGGATAGAAGGCCGGCCATAGGTGGGGACAAAGGGGAGATTGACAAAGGTGTCATGAAATAAAGGATAAAGGGAGTGTTAATGATAGTGGTTAGTGCTAAAAAAAGGTGCTAATAGTGGTGTAAAGGTAAGAAAGCAGAATGTGATTATAGCAGAACAAAGGTAGCATTGGGTGAAAGAGCAACATGGAACAAGTAACAGATGGCTTTGTCAGGGATGGGGTGGGGGTGTGTGAGGGGGCAGTTGTGAGGCAAAGAAAAGATAGAAAATGGGATAGAAGGGGGGATAAAAAAAGGAATAAAACCATGGATAAATTCATAGGAACATAGAAAATAGGAGCAGGAGTAGGCCATTCGGCCCTTCGAGCCTGCTCCGCCATTCATTATGATCATGGCTGATCATCCAACTCAATAACCTGCTCCCGCTTTCTCCCCATATCCTTTGATCCCTTTTGCCTCAAGAGCTATATCCAACTCCTTCTTGAAAACATTCAATGTTTTGGTCTCAACTACTTTCTGTGGTAGCAAATTCCACAGGCTGACCGCTCTCTGGGTAAATAAATTTCTCCTCATCTCAGTCCTAAATGGTCTACCCCATATCCTAAGGCTGTGACCCCTGGTTCTGGCCTCCCCACCATTGGGAACATCCTTCCTGCATCTACCCTGTCTAGTCCTGTTAGAATTTTATAGGTTTCTATGAGATCCCCCCTCATACTTCTGAACTCCAGCGAATATAATCCTAATCGACTCAATCTCTACTCATATGTCAGTCCAGCCATCCCAGGAATCAGTTGGGTAAACCTTCGCTGCACTCCTTCTATAGCAAGTACATCCTTCCTCAGATAAGGAGACCAAAACTGCACACAATATTCCAGGTATGGTCTCACCAAGGCCAATTTGTGTACAATTGCATGAATAAATATAAAAATAAGCGGATTTAAAAAATGAATATAGATGAAAGGGGATTAAAAAGGGGGTGACGATGGAGGAGAGAGTTTATGATCTGAAGTTGTCGAACTCAATATTAAGTCCAGAAGGCTGTAAAATGCCTAATCAGAAGATGAGGTGCTGTTCTTCCAGTTTGCGTTGAGCTTCACTGGAACAATGCAGCAGGCCAGGGAAGGACATGTGGGCATTAGAGCAGGGTGGAGTGTTGAAATGGCAAGCGACAGGGAGGTCTGGGTCATGCGTGCGGACAGACTGAAGATGTTCCGCAAAGTGGTCACCCAGTCTGCGTTTGGTCTCTCCAATGTAGAGAAAACCGCATTGGGAGCAGTGGATGCAGTAGACTAAACTGAAGCGGGAGCAAGTTTTTCCAGCATTTTCTGTTTTAGTTCTGACCTACTCAACCTCTCCTCAGAAGAAAATCCTTCCATACCCGGGATCAACCTCATGAACCTTTTCTGGACTGCCTCCAATTCCAGTATATCTTTCCTTAGATAAGGGGACCAAAACTGTTCACAGTATTTCTAGGTGTGGTCTAACTAGTGCCTTGTATAGTTTTAGCAAGACTTCCCTATTTTTATTCTCCATTCCCTTTGAAATAAAGGCCAACATTCCATTTGCCTTCCCTATGTTAGCTTTTTGGGATTCATGCACAAGGACCCCCAAATCCCTCTGTGCTGCAGCTTTCTGCAGTCTTTCTCCATGTAAATAGTATTCAGCTCCTCTATTCTTCCTACCAAAATGCAAAACTTCACATTTTTCCACATTATATTCCATCTTCCAAGTTTTTGCCTACCTACTTAACCCTGTCTATATCCCTCTGTAGACACTTTGTGTTATCCTCACCACTTGCCTTCCCACCTATTTTTGTGCCATCTGCAAATTTGGCGACAGTACATTCAATTCCCTCAACTAAGTCATTAACATATATTGTAAATAATTGTGGCCCCAGCACTGATCCTTGTGGCAATCCACTAGTTACAGGTTACCATCCTGAAAATACCCCCCTTATCCCAACTCTCTGTCTTCTATTTGTTCGTCAATCCTCTATCCATGCTGATACACTACACCCAACACCATGGGCTTTTATCTTATAAAGTAGCCTTATGTACCGTGCCTTATCGAATGCCTTTTGGAAATCCAAATATCGACTGGTTCCCCTTTACCTATCCTGCTTGTCACCTCCTCAAAGTATTCTAATAAATTTGTCAGGCATGATTTCCTCTTCATGAAGCCATGCTGACTCTGCTTGGTTATATTATGTAATTCTAAATGCTCTGCTATTACATCCTTTATAATAGACTCTACCGTTTTCCCAATGACAGATGTTAAGCTAACTGACCTGTTTTTTGTCTCCCTCCCTTTTTGAATAAGGGTGTTACATTGGCAGTTTTCCAATCCTCTGGGACATTTGCAGAATCTAAGGATTCTTGGAAGATTACTACCAGTGCATCCACTATTTCTTCTAATATCCTAGGATGCAACCCATCAGGTCCAGCGGACCTATTGGCCTTTAGCACTATTAGCCCTAGTACTTTTTCCCTATTGGTAGTTATTGTGTTGACTTCCTCCACCCCTTTTGCCTCTTGATTATTCAGTAGTTTTGGAATGCTATTAGTGTCTTCTACCCTGAAGACTGATGCAAAGTATTTATTCAACAACTCTGCCATTTCCTGGTTCCCCATTATTATTTCCCCAGCCTCATTCTCTTAGGAGCCTACGTTCACTTTGGCCTCTCTCTTCCTTTTTATATATCTAAAGAAGCTCTTACTGTCTGTTTTTATATTACTTGTTAGTTTACCCTCAAAGTTTATTTTCTCCCTTATTATTTTTTGGTCATCTTTTGTTGGCCTTTAAAACTTTCCCAATCCTCTGGCTTACCACTAATCTTTGTCACATTGTATGTTTTTCTTTGAATTTGATATTATCCTCAACTACCTTGGTTAACCATGGTTGGTTTATCCCCTTCCTAGAAACCTTCTTTCCCACTGGGATATATCTTTGTTGTGAGTCATGAACTATTTTCTTAAACATCTGCCATTGTTCATCAGTCATCTTTTCTGCTAAATCCTTTCCCAGTCCAGTCCAGTCAACTCTTCCCTCATTCCTTTGTAATTACCCTTATTTAAGTTTAGCCCAGTTGCTTCTGACTCAAGTTTCTCCCTCTCTAACCGAATGCTAAATTCTACCATGTTCTGGCCACTGTTTCCTAGGGGATCTTTCACTCTGAGATCATTTATTAAACCTGCCTCATTGCACATTATCAGATCCAAAATAGCCTGATCCCTGGCTGGATCCACAACATATTGTTTTAGGAAGCTGTCCCAAATACGCTCTATGAATTCTTACTCATGGTTACCTCTGCCAATTTGATTTTCCCAATCTACATGAAGGTTGAAGTCACCCATGAGTAATGCACTATACAATGCTTAGCACTTTGTAGTATACTATGTTGCCATATTTTTACTCCCCTTTTTATCAACCAATCATACTGCAGGATTAGCACTTTGAACTGTGTGCATGTGGCTTCAATTTGCACCAAATTTTGGACCAAAAATAAATATCTCCTGTCAAGATTTCAAGTGACAGTTTCAGTCTTTATTGACACTTTTTAATTTAATTGAATAATGGAGCTGCTGATTAATTGAAGGAGATTTCCTATCCAGCTTTCTGTTGCACAGTCTTGAATGTGGTGTGCGGGACATAGTTGAATGCATTGGCCTCCAGTTCCCCAGCATACTGTTTTAAAGCCATTGTTCAGCTGTTTAAACTAAGGGCTGCTTCACTGTCTCGACTAATATTACTTATACCCACATATTGACCAGTATCAATTCAACTCGTCGGAGTGTAACTATTGAAACTACAATGCAGGGTAGTATGCAGGACTTGTGCTGACTGAGGCTCTCCGAGTGTCACCTTCCTTCACTCGACCACGAGTTGACTCTCTGTTCTGGGGAGGGGGAAAGGTGGGAATCAGTGAACCATCTCAGCATTGCCTCCATATCCGAGCAATCCACTCAAACGTCATCCAGCTACTGTCACTCCGTAACCTTTCATACCTGACTTAAGGACGTATGTAGGCCATTCAGCCCCTCGAGCCTGCTCCGCCATTCAATATGTTCATGGCAGATCTGACCTTGGCCTGAACTGCACATTTCTGCCCTGTCCCCATATCCCTTAATTCCCTCGGTGTTCAAAATTCTATCAATCTTTACCCTGAGTATACTCAGCTCCCTTAGATTCACGACAGTCTGTGTGAAGACATTTCTCCTCATCCCAGTCCAAAATGGCCGGCCCTTAATCCTGGGACTGTGAGCCCAAGTTCTGGAGTCTCCAGTCAAATGGAAACAGTCTCTCAGCAACTCCCCTGTCCAATCCTCTGAGAATGAAGACAGTTCATCTTCTGGCCATTCCTGACAGTGATCCTGCAGCCTTTGTTGAAAGAGCTTGGAGAGTTGGAAGATCCACAATGCTTCAGGGTGATGGGGGAGAAGGGTGAAAGGTTTGCTGCTCCTGTCCCAGCCTCACACGTAGCCACAGGCACCCCATTCCAGTTTTACCTGGGTGTTCAGGTTCTAACACAACAACTTTGACACAAGATGCTAGCTTCAAACAAAATCCCACAGCTGATTGGAGGAAACTGTGGAGACGAGAGAAGTTGTTGTTTAATGAGAGGTATGAAACAGAGCAAGATAAAAACCCCAGAAACAACTTTGAAACTTAGAGAAACATTGAGAACAATCTTCGCGCGACTGGATTGTCACTTGACATGTTGTAACTTCACAGCTCCTGTGACTTGCACATTTTGGAAATGACCTGCCTCGCTCTCCACTTCAGGAAGGAGACTCAAAGCGACATTCAGACTTCAGGTAAGATGTCACACGAAGCTTTCTAACTGCACAAGCAACTTGAAAACCGCCAAACAAACCATGACAATTGGGTCACAGCAATTCCTTGTGTCAGTTGTTTTATTTCACACCACATTCATATTTTTACGCCAACGGATAATCCTTTGGGACTATTCTGATTTATCTCTTTGCTGTGATCAGAACTACTGAAGTGCAATTCGTTGATGCAAAGATTTCCTGTAAAAGGTTATGAGTTTTATTCCAGCAGTCAGATAGGAGGAGAGATAATCTGTCACAGTGGTCATGTTTTTGGTATCCATTTGCATTTGGAAATTCCCTGAGCAAACTGACTCTCCCGTTAATGAGAGGACACAGAATGTGGCAGACAATTTGACAGGTATCTTGTTAGCTTTGTGAAGTTTTGAGGGGTGATTTTTCTCAGGAGGTAGCCATTGACTGTGCTTCAGGGGAAGTTGTGCTGGTGACTTGTTTCTCAATGGGAAATCATGGATATTGCAGCTGGACATGCAGTCTTTTTACTCATTCAAGGGATGTGGGTGTCGCTGGCTAGGCCAGCATTTATTGCCCATCCCTAGTTGCCCTTGAGAAGGTGGTGATGAGCTGCCTTCTTGAACCGCTGCAGTCCGTGTGGTGTAGGTGCATCCACAGAGCTGTTAGGGAGTTATCTCTTGCTTGTCTGCTTGCCCTTTCAAATCATCTGACAGCAACCCCTCCTCAAAATCCCCATCCTTTATCTCTGCAAACCGCCGGCCCATCTCCAAGCTCCCCTTCCTCTCCAGCGCACTTGCAAGCGCTGTCGCTTCCCAAAACCATGTCCACTTTTCCCACAATTCCATGGCTGAACCTCTTCCAATCAGGTTCATGCGCTGGCCGCCACACTGAAATGGCCCTCATTTTAATCACATCCTCTGTGGGGAGGGTGAAGGAGTCTCCTCAAGCTGCAAGGTAGCTCTGTAGCTGCCTCGCAGATCACTGCTAACTGAGCAATGCGCCAAACGGGATTACAACTCTTTTACACCAGGTGTTCTTTAACTCAATAGGCATTTTCTTCTCTTCACCAGCTAATGCTCAAGTGTCCAACAGTCTGAGGATGTGAGAAAGCAGGAATGGCAGCTTTTAACTTCACTACAAGGGTTTTGATAGAGTGGATGGGGTGGAACAGTTTCCACTGTTTGAGGTTCCCAATCACCTTGATATACATTTTCTAAGACCTCTCCCCTCTTGGACTGATATTCACAAGGTTCACACTTCCAAAAAGGGGCAATTTAATTCATGTCTGTCAGTTGGAAGTGTGATTGTTACTGAGTTGAGGATATCGTGAACCATGTGTGAGAGGGAACCTTTCAGTACTGAATTCCCCACTCTCCATTCCCCACAGAATGCCGTACATACATATGAACATGAGTTAGGAGCAGGAGTAGGCCACTCGGCCCCTCAAGCCTGCTCCACCATTCAATAAGGTCATGGCTGAAATGACTTTCAAAAGAGAGAGCCAATTTACATTTCTATAGCACCTTTCACAACCTCGGGATGCTCAGAGCGCTTCGCAACCAATGAAGTATTTTATGAGACAGTGGAAGCATCTCATCCAAAAGGCAGCACCTTTGACACAGCTGCACTCCCTCAGTGCTGCAGGAGTGTCAACCTAGGTTTGATGCTGAAGTTTATGGAGTGAGGCTTGAACTGACAACATTCTGACTCCGATGTGAGACTGCTCCCCACTGAGCCACGGCTACAACTGTTAAACTTGATCATCGAGGTCTAGCAATACAAGTATAAACTCTGGGGTACCTTTCCAAATCACTCTCTGGGGTTAAAGCTGGCTTTGTGGATTGGCCAGTTGACATGGGAGCTGCCTGATCTTCATTCCCATTGGAATGAAGAGTTGAAACTGAATGGAAATTGAAATGGCCGCTTTCCCAGAAAACCAATCTACAATGCCAGAAGTAACAATGCCACACTTGAGAAGGGAAATCGTGAGTGTGCATTTGTGAAAAAATGGTTACAGATGCTGTTATTCTTACTCCTGGCTGAATGAAGCATTACAAATTATACAATATCACCTCTGGAGTTAGCCAATCACGAGCTACTGAAGGTTTTGTCGTTCACTGTGGGATTTACTGACCAGGCCAAAATTCAATGCCCTGGAGACAGTGGCAGTGAGCCTTTGTCTTCTAACCTCTGTCATTTTCATCTCCTGCCTTTTATTTCAATTTTGCAATATTTAAAAGTCGGCACGCCATTGGCTGCTTGCTCTCAGACTCCAAAAGCAGGTGTCGATAATCAGCACAATGTGCAGAATTTGCAGGGTCTCCTTATACCATCTGTGTACATGTCAAAAACTCTTTCTGTTCCCACCAATGACCTAATGCACGCTCTGAGCCAAGACATCTTCTGTGGTCAATCTAACATATGTGCTGCCGAGCTGCCATAAGGAACTGGAGCTCTCTGCCATGTATTGCTGGCAATCCTCCGCCATTTGACAAACATGCATTTTCAGTTACAAAATCCCCAACGTCGACAGTTTATATTCAATTGAGCAGCGTAGGGAGAAGCCATTTGGCCCATCATCTTAACAGGGGCTCTTCGAAAGAGTGATTCAATTTGCCTCCCTCACCTCACTCTTTTCCCAGAGCTCTGCAATCTCTTCCTTTCCAAGTATTTATGCAACTCCATTTTGAAAGTTCCTACAGAATCTGCTTCCACCACCCTTTCAGGCAGCACGTTCCAGATCATAACGACTTGCTCCATTAAAGAATTCTCATCTTCCCCTCTGATTCATTGCCACTTAGCTTGGTTCTGAGTCCTCTGGTTAATGACCCTCCTGTCACTTGAAACACTTTCTCTTGACTTACTCAATCAAAACCCTTCCCAATTTTGAGCTCCTTGATCAAACCAGCCCTTTACCTTCTCTGCTCAGCTCCAAGAGAACAGCTTCACCAGCCTCTCCCCATTCACTGGAACCCATCATCCATGGGACTACCCTGTAAATTTCCTTCTCCAAGCATTAGACATCCCTCCCAAAGCACTGTGTGCAGAACTGAGTATCGTACTCCAGCTGAGACCTAACCGATGATTGATAGAGATTTTGCATAACTTTCTTGCATTTATACTCTGTGCCTCTATTTAATAAGGTCAGGAGCCTGTATTTTATTAACCTGCCCTTTCTTCAGAGACTCGTGTATACACCCCAACCCGCACCCCTCCCCCAGGTCTCTCTGCTCTCCCACTTCCCCCAGGTCTCTCTGCTCCTGCACCTCCCCCAGGTCTCTCTGCTCCTGCACCTCCCCCAGGTCTCTCTGCTCCTGCACCACCCCCCAGGTCTCTCTCCTCCTGCACCTCCCCCAGGTCTCTCTGCTCCTGCACCTCCCCCAGGTCTCTCTCCTCCTGCACCTCCCCCAGGTCTCTCAGCGTCTGCACCTCCCCCAGGTCTCTCTGCTCCTCCACCTCCCCCAGGTCTCTCTGCTCCTGCACCTCCCCCAGGTCTCTCTGCTCCTCCACCTCCCCCAGGTCTCTCAGCGTCTGCACCTCCTTTAAAATTCCAAATTCCTCTCCATTAGCTTTCACCTGTCACGTGTCTGGTCATTTTCCCAGTCTCCATCCATCCTCCTAAATCTGCCCCTACCTCTTTCACTGCTTAAGACATCTCCAACTTTTGTGTCATTTTCAAACATTGAAATTATCTGAGGTTTATCATAAACTTGCAATTTGTGTTTCATTTTAATCTCAACATCTTTCCTTCTGCAGGAACTCAATGAGCAGATGCCTGACCTCTCCCTCTCCCTCTCCGAAGCCTCTCCTCCTCGAGGGCCTCCCATTGCGTGTTTACCCTTTTACCTGTGGGTTCTTTTCTGTCTTTATTATTACTTTGAAGTCACTGATAGTGTGATCACTATTTCCTGAACACAGTCCCCTTGTCCCACTTCATTCCTCAGAAGTTGATCTGGAACTGCTTCCTCAATGGACTGGAAATATAATGATCATCAAACCCACATCACCCAGAAATTACATCCGGTGATGCTACTGTTTGTTTTGCATCACCTGCTTTCTGGAAATTTCTCCCTGGTATTCTGGCGGAGGAGGTCAATTGATTTAAATACACGGGCTAACACTGACTGCACCCCTACACTGAGAGGGATGGGATCAGTCACGTCATTGCCTCTCAAGTTGCCCTCTACGCACCTTTCCTGCACTACTGATGGGATAATAGCCTTGAGTCCCTAACCTAATACAACTGTTGGAGCGCTTAGCACATCGATTGCAGCGGCTCAAGAAGGCAGTTCACCGCCACCTCCTCAAGACAACTCAGCATGGCAAGAAATACTGCTGCAGCAAAATAAAAAGCAAGTCATGAAAACAACAGAGAGAGAGGGGGGGGCGGTGCAGACATGACACTTGAAGCATTTATATATGTACACACACACACACACACCATCTCATCCCACAGTCCCATCACTCTGTTCATTACACTGACAGTGCTTTGGTAGACAGCTCAAAGGCTGGGAAAGGGTTAAGTCCATAGTGCTGCTGAATGTTCAAGGCTAATACAATCAACCATGCATCTGAAAGGAGGAATCTAAATACAGATGGAATGATACGTAATGTGAATACCAGTACAAAATGGTTTAGAAAAGATCAAAATATGCCCCGTCTGATTCTATCTATCTCAAAGAGACCTGTCTGAACCCATCATTTGGCTTTCAAAGCCATTGGGGATTTTGAACAGAGTCACTGATTTTACAGAGGGAGATGCGATCTTGATTTAACAGTTTGATACTCGACAAGGAAATGAGATGGACAGAGTTCGGCCCCTCAGTGTTGCCTGTGTGTGTTTGGGACAGTTTCTGACGTGGGTGTGTCCTGTTCAATCTGACTGTTCCACACTCGCTGAACTAGACTCCATTTCTTCAGCAGCAATTAGATCCCCAGCTCTGAACACTGACTGAACAGTCTGCAGGAAAGGGGGTCAGGGTGAAACGGTTATCAAGAGGGTCAGGGCATTTCTTGCTAATAAGCTGAGCGTTTGAAATGAAGTTTGTCCACATTTGCATTGATATTGAGCTGCTATCCCGAGCATTGCTTAGACGCTGAATATGAAACTTCTAGTGTTGAAGAGCGGAGGTCTGAACACATTCCTGTTTCATGAGTGCAAGGGCGATTGTTAATTGGAGGTGATGTCTGCTTGTTTGAACTGTGGGTATCCAGAGATAAATTTGGAGCTTTCGCCATCATTCCCCTGGTGAAAAACTGTGAAAAAGCACGGAGCGAGAAACCGTCTTTTCCTTTGTGTGTCCCCCTCCTCCTGTACAATGAGCAATTGGAACTTTTGACTTTAGCGCATGTTGCACGTCTGTGTGCGTATGTGTGTGATAGATTGATGTCTCAAAGCAATTTCAGTTCTCATTTGCAGGTCTGCCAGTGAGAGATATATCTTGCGCTTAACTTGGCAGCGGTGCTGCTCTCTTTGCTGAGTACCCAGCAAGATTGATTATAAAAACTTATTGCAATCACTGGAGTGTTTTGCAATTCTCCAGTATCCCACTGAACGAGAAGCTCGCCCTGGGACCCGGGCTCGACTTTACTGGAACTTGATACCAGCCAAAAACATTCCTTCCAAAGACTTGCTTGCGTGCTGGTGTATTTGACTGGAGCCTCAAGCCTGTCATGGGCCTCCTCGCTCTCTCTCTCAGTCTCACGCTCCCTCTTTCCGGTGAGCTTTAGGTAAAATATAGAACAGTTCAAATCAGGAAAAAAAATGCCTTGTCAAACTGGGATTTGTACTCCTTTGAGCAGAGGCTGAAGGCAAGTAGGATATTGGTTTTCTAAGTTAGACAATGTGTGCGTAGGCAGATAGGAAGAAAACTGCTTTCAGGGGGAGGGGATTGGTCACCAGAAGTTACAGATTTAAGGAAATTGGCTGAAGAGGCAGGGGACAGGTCAATCATAGGATGGTTAGAGAACAGAAGGAGGCCATTCAGCCCATCGTGTCTGAGGTGGCTCGGCGAGAGCAACTCCGCTGTCTTTTCTGGCTTTTTCCCTGTGGCTCTGCAAATCCTCTCTCTTCAGATAATGATCTTTCAAAAGTTAGGACTGAATCCGTCTCCGTCAGGCAGTGCAATCCAGATCCTAACCACTGTTCTTCCTCATGTCACCACTGCTTCTTTTGCCAATCAACTTGAATTTGTGTCCCCAGGTTCTCGATCCTTCCACCCATAGGGACAGTTTCTCCCTATCTACTCTACCCAGAACCCTCATGATTTGCAACGCCTCTATAACTACTCCTCTCAACCTTCTCTTCTCCAAGGAGAACAGTCCCAGCTTCTCCAATCCATCTTCATCACTGAAGTTCCTCATCCCTGGAACCAATCTCATGAATCTTTTCTGCAGTCTCTCTAATGCTTTGACATTCTTCCTACAGTGTGACCCCCAGGACTGGATGGGATACTCCAGCTGAGGCTGAACCAGGGATTTATAAAGGTTCACTCTACGCCTCAATTTACAAATCTCAGGATGCTGTCTGCTTTATTCACCATGCTCAGAACCTGCCCTGTCACCTTCAATGATCTAACCACATATATACCCAGGTCCTGCACCCACTTCATTTTATCTTGTCTCTCTCCATGTTCTTCCTGACAAAATAAGTCACCTCACACTTCCCCCTGTTTCAAGTTTCACTTGTCCACCCATCCCACCAATCTAAGTGCTCTTGAAGTTCCACACTATCCTCCTCACCGTTCATAATACTTTCAAGTCTTTCGCCATCTGCAAATTTTGAAATTGTTCCCTGTACTCCGAGGTCAAGGTCTTAATATATACTGGGAGAAGCGAGGGCCCCAGCAGCACCCCTCAAAAGGGAATTGGATAAACACTTGAAGGGGAAACATACGCAGGATTATTTGGGAAAGACAGGGCAGTGGGTCTATTTGGATAGATCTTTGAGGCAGCCAGCATAGGCACAATGTGCCGAATGGCCTCCCTCCACAGTGTTTCATTCTGATGTCGGTTGAAGCACACATGCTCCTTACGTTGAGATATCTAGGGGGGAGGGTATAAAGGCTCTTCATACTTGACAAGTGTGATGATGAGGCAGAGCCTGGTTTCGAGACAGACTGTAATATTTCTGATACATGCCCTTCAGATTTCAACTCTTTAAAAATCCCAATGGCCCTGAAATAGTGTTGTGGGAATGCTCACTCAAACTCGCCTGTCTGACATCCCCCTCTTGCATAATTCTCATTAAAGCCAAAATTGAAAACACCAGAGAGAAAGACAGAAATAGAGAGAGAGAGAGAGAGAGAGACAAATGAGAGAGAGAGAGAGAGAGAAATGAGAGAGAGAGAGAGAGACAGAGAAAGAGAGACAAAGAGACAGAGATAGAGACAGAGGGAGAAGCAGAGAGAGAGCAGAGAGAGAGAGATGGAGAGAGAGAGAGACAGTCAGAGATAGAGGCAGACAGAGAGATACAGAAAGACAGAGAGACAGAGAGAGAGAGACAAAGACAGAGATAGAGACAGAGAGACAGAGAGACACAGAAAGAGAGAGAGAGAGAGAGAGAGACGTAGAGAGAGACAGAGAGAGAGACAGAAAGAGAGAGAGAGACAGAGAAAGAGACAGAAAGACACAGAGATAGAGAGACAGAGACACAGAAAGACAGAAAGACAGAGAGACAGAGAGACAGAGAGAGACAGAGAGAGAGACAGAGAAAGAGACAGAAAGACACAGAGACACAGAGACAGAGAGACACAGAAAGACAGAGAGACACAGAGACAGAGAGACAGAGAGAGAGACGAATTATAGACAAATGAAGCACTGATATCCCACCAAGTCATTTCAGAGCAGTGTTTAATTCGTCTGCTCTATCAAAGATTTGAAATCTCTCAGAAAGCAGTTGCTGCAGACCTGCCTCTGTAATTAAAGGACAGGGATTGTAATTGTGGAGCAGTAATTGTGGTAGCAATGGGTCAGTAATAAATACCAGGCTCCAGACTACGTATGTCAAGCAGGCAGGTTCAAGAACAGCAAAAACTTCTATCCCGGGGTCTTGTGTGGATCCATTTCACCCATGTGTTAAAATCAGGAGATAAACACATATAAACAATACAACCGCTGGAAAACAGGGAGTGATAATGGTGAGTGAGTCACCTTATTTTAATTCATTTTTTGGGGATGTAGGTGTTGTGGGCAAGGTCAGTGTTTATTGCCCATCCCTCACTCCCAGAGAACGCCATTGAACATCATCCAGAGTTGGGGGCTGGTTACGTCTCTTTACGCCTTCAAGAATGCACCATATCTGGAGGACTGGAGTCACATAGAGACCAGGCCAGGTAAGGACGAAAGGTTCTTTCTCTGAAGGATATGAGTCAACCAGTTGAGTTTTTCACGCTAGTCTATGTGCCAAGCGTATTGCAGGCGTGACTGTTGGATGCCTGGTCTATCACCATAACCATGGAAATAATATCATCAGCACGGCCCTCATCAACTCTCTCTGTAGCCTCATCAAAAAATTCAATCAAGTTAGTTAAACGTGATTGACCCTCCACAAATTGGTGCTGCTTTTCTCCAAATTAATCTGGATTTGTCCGGACGTTACCATGACAAGGAATTATAGAATAATTCACACAGAAGGAAGCCATTTGACCCATCAGGACTGTACTCTCTGCAAAATCGATCTCATTGCTCCCATCCCCCTGCTCTTTCTCTATAGCTTTAACTTCTTACCATCAAGTAAACTCATTGACCTTTACAGCACAGAAGGAGGCCTTTTCGGTCCATCGTGTCCACACTGACTACATTAATCCAATTTTCCAGCGCTTGGCTCATAGCCCTGGAGGCTATGGCAACATAAGTGAATATCTAAATACTTCTTAAATGTTACGAGAGTTTCTGACTCAACCATCCTTTCAGGCAGTGAGTTCCAGACTCCCACCACCCTCTGGGTGAAGAAATTTCTCCTTAAATCCCTTCTTAGCCTTCTACCTCTGACCTTAAATCTATGCCCCCTGGTTACTGACGCCTCTACTAATGGAAAAAGTGCCTTCATATCCACCCTATCCATGCCCCTCATAATCTTATACACCTCTATCAGGTCCCCTCTCAACCTTCGCTGCTCCAAGGAAAACAACCCCAGCCTATCCAATCTTTCCTCATAGCTCAGACCTTCCAGCCCAGGCAGCATCCTGGTAAATCTCCTCTGCACCCTCTCCAGGGCAATCACATCCTTCCTATAATGTACTACATGCTGTACTCCAGTTGTAGCCTAACCAGCATTTTATACAGTTCCAGCACAACCTCTCTGCTCTTATATTCTATGCCTTGGCTAATAAAGGCAATTATCTCATATACCTTCTTAACCACCTTATCTACCTGCCCTGCTACCCTCAGGGATCTATGTACTTATCCAATTTGCTTTTGAAAGTAACGATAGAATCTGCTTCCACTGCCATTCCAGACCAGAACAACAATGCTTCATTTGATTCAGAGATATCTTCCAGCATGTCACACTGACAGCAATATTCAACCACAATACATCTGGCCGTGGGCTGGTGTTTAATAAGAAGATCCAGGTTTAATCCATCAGACAGGGGCCCTCGGAGTTCCTACACCAGCGAGAGTGAAGAATGCGTTGTTGTTTTGATGAATTGGCATCTATAAACGTGCCTTTCGCCACCTCAAGACACCCCCAACTGCTTGGCATCCAATCAGGTACTTTAGAAATGTGCTCACCGCTGGTGTTTTAAGACACATGGCAGCCAATTTGTGCACAAACAGCAATAAAAATCAATGCTTTCAGCCACTGGCCAAGGACACAAACTCTTCTTTTGAATCATGTCATGAGGAATTTCCCTCTGACAGCCGACGAGGTCTCAGCTTAATGTGTCATTCAGAAGATGTTACCTCTGACAGTGCAGCACTCCCTCAGCGCTGCACTGGGAGCATCCACTGAGACTTAGTGCTCAAGTCTCTGGAGTGGGCCTCAGCAGACAGACTCTTATCCTAAACATTGGTTTTATTGGTGAATTTGGAACAGGTGTGAATCCTCTCCTCGATGAGTTCCTCTCCTTGCTGGTTCACTCCAGGCTCCCCTCCTAGTACACTGACAGGAATTGAAGATCAAGCATCAGTGACGGAGCAAAGTGGGGGGGGGAAACATCCTTAGAGTTTGAGCCAGGCCGTTCGGGGATGATGTCAGGAAACACTTCTTCATAAAAATGGGACTCTCCTGGAACTGGAACTCCCTCTAAAAGCTGCTGAGGCTTGTGGGGTGGGTGGGGCGGTCAATTGTAAATTTCTAAAGGAGATGGGCAGGTTTTCATTAAGCTGGGCTCTTCGTGGTCACAGGGTCAAGGCAGGTGTTTCAAGTTTGGGTACAGATTCACCAACTGAACGGCGGAACAGACTTGAGGGGCTGAATGGCCCTCTCTTGCTTGATGCAGTCCTCTTGCCATGCTGGTATTTGGCACCACCTAGTGGACACCAGGGCTACAAACTTCGGCGAGCTAAACACGGCCTTTATCGATCTTAGAGACAACAACGACAGGCTCCCTGTCACCACAGCTGAACAATTCGCCTCGCAAACTGCAGCAGGTCCACAGCAGAAATCATTTCACAAGAGACTATGCGAAGGATGCAACGTGGGCTGGGAGCAGGGAGGCTGACCCAGGGAAAGCCCTTGGGTGAAGTGACAATCTACACTTCAGTGACAGCTGGAGAAACTCACCAGCCGCACTAACTCCATTTCCTATCTCCCCTGGCCGGTCGGGGGGAGGTCACCTTCTTAAGGTGAGCGACAGGCCACCAAGAAAGAAAAAAAATCAGAAAACCCTTTGACAAACAAGGACAAGCGGTAACCTTGAACTTACTCTCCCAAAAAACTGTCAAGGCTGAAGGTCAGGTCAAAATGTCAGAGTTCAGTGCGATAGATTTTTCTGCAGTTTGGCTATATTGAAGGTGGTAGAGATGGGGAAATGACATTGAGATTTAGAACAGCGTCAAGGGGCTGAATGGCCTCCTGTTGTTCCTGTGTTCCTTGTTTGCTCTCATGTGTGTGGGTCCGTGTCTGTCTATATGTCTGTCTGTGTGTGTGTGTGTGTGTATGTGCGTATCTGTGTGTGTGTGTGTGTGTGTGTGTGCGTGTCTGTGTGTATGTGTGTGTGTGTATGTGCATGTGCATATGTGTGTGTGTGTGTATGTGCGTATGTGTGTGTGTGTATGTGCGTGTCTGTGTGTATGTGCGTATGTGTGTGTGTGTGCATGTGCATGTGCATATGTGTGTGTGTGTATGTTCGTGTCTGCGTGTATGTGCGTATGTATGTGTGTGCGCGCATGCATGTCTGTCTGTCTATCCGTGTGTCTGTCTGTGTACATGCGTGTGTGTGCGTGTACATGTGTATAGTTACAAAGATAAAGCATGTTGATCAGGTCACACCTCCCAATAGGGAAATAATAAAGTAACAACAATGAAAATGCCAGAGTCATCATAAAAGCTACAAGATGGCAAGCAAAGAACTCCTTTCATCTTTGAAATGAAATTATCCTGACTGTCAGCAGTCAGCACATGAATCGTCTAGAAAAACCCAAAGGAATGAGATGAAACGTTTGATCTTGTCATTGCTATGCATTGTAACCCAGTCTGGCAATCCCTCCCACTCCACATCTCTACACTTCCCGGCTGCAAGTTCTTCTCAATTCACACCTTGCTTCAGATTTCATCCCATGGACACTTCTAACCCCAGTACCCACTGCGTTCAGATGGAAACACATCCCACAAGTGAAGGCTTGGAAGGAATATTCTCCAAAGCCCAGCAGGGAGTTTGAACTTGAAACAAAAAGGAGCGGATGGAATATTGAGATTGAAACGTTTTTATCATGCTAATCCACAGTCATTTAAATATTGAACCTTCACTTACTGTTCACAGGTATTTAACATCAATTACAACTTGCACTGATACAGAATCTAACACAGCCAAACATGGAGCACCACCAGGCCAACTGAGACATTGCGAGGTTTGGATAATGGGATAGGTTTGAAAGAACATCTTCACTGGAGGAGAGTGTGTTTCTGTGAAGGAATCTCAGAGCTTAGGGCCCGGGCAGTTGAAGGCATGGCCACCAACAGTGGAACGATGGAAATTGGGGGATGTGCTCGCTTTTCCTCACATACCCCCCCTAAACCTCCTGCCCCTCACCTTGAACTTGTGTCCCCTCGTGACTGACCCTTCAACGAAGGGGAACAGCTGCTCCCTATCCACCCTGTCCATGCCCCTCATAATCAGCTCACAAAGATCAGGCAAAATGACACAGCACAGGAGGAGGCTATTCTGCCCATCTTGCTTGTGAAGAAAGATCCAATTCTGATGTCACCAGGAATGGCAGTCACCCTCCAGGGTGATGAGCTGTTTTGACAGCGTGCTGGACCGATCCTCTTAGCGCTGGAACAAGCAGGATGTTACATCCTCGTTTGACCTGACGTGCCGAGCCAGACTGGGTGGTTTAACTTCAGATTTACGTTGCTCGCTTAGCCCTGGCTTGGCTGAAAATACTCCCACCCACGGGAGCCCTGCAATCGGACACATCGGACAATCAGCTGGGAGAAGGGGAGGAGGAGAGCGTCACCATTCCCAAGCTCCCAATGGGTCAGAGCTCCTATCCCTGCATCCAGTGATGTCTCTATCCAACGAACCCAGTCAGATCCCAGC
This sequence comes from Cetorhinus maximus, assembly GCF_964194155.1. NCBI lineage: Eukaryota > Metazoa > Chordata > Chondrichthyes > Lamniformes > Cetorhinidae > Cetorhinus > Cetorhinus maximus. The sequence goes on along the minus strand of NC_135898.1, from coordinate 5,609,926 downwards.
AGGATGGAGCACGAGGGAGGGAGAGAGAGTCTGCCTCCCAGTGACCTGCAAACTCAGAACCTGAGAGGAAAAAACACGGCTTCTGTCGCGGTAATAATTTAACTAACAACACATTTGCAAAGAGAAAACGAGATGACTATTGTAGACTAATGCGTTAATGGTTATGTCAATGAGACCGTGATAATAGTCATGATGTAACCGTGGCCTCAGTGGTCAGACAACCGAGAGGCTGTAAGAGAGCTGGATGCAGAACAGTCTGTCGCCTGTACACCCTGTGCTCACCCTGAGCTCTTTGCAAATAGCTCTTAATAAAAGGTTCAAATATACTGACTCTCTCAGGTCAACGGGAAGCAAAGCATCGTGAAGGTACGGTTAGACTAGAAAGCTCGGTCCTAGTGAAACCTCACTAACGCTCAGCAAAAACATCACAAGATGTTTAAGAGGGGAATGTGAGGAAATTTTTTTTACCCAGAGGGTGGTGACGGTCTGGAATGCGCTGCCTGGGAGGGTGGTGGAGGCGGGTTAGCCTCACATCCTTTAAAAAGTACCTGGATGAGCAGTTGGCACGTCATAACATTCAAGGCTATGGGGCCAAGTGCTGGTAAGTGGGATTAGGTAGGTAGGTCAGGTGTTTCTCACGTGTCGGTGCAGACTCGATGGGCCGAAGGGCCTCTTCTGCACTGTGTGATTCTGTGAAAACAACTATTAGCAGGAAGCAGCTGAACAGATGAAAATGTAGAATAAACACACACAGCCGTCTGGTTGGTAAAGTGTCACGTCTCCCATTTACTGGCCGGACGCTGCAGAATTAAAACTTCTCAATAAAGCTTCTCCACTCCCTCAAAGAGCAGCAACTTTCAAGAGAGTTTGGAACACTGATGGACAGCTGCCATTGGTGGGTGGGGGACAACAGCAGCCAATGGGAAACTGATATTTTTCAGGCTGGGGGGGGGCAATAGTAGCCAATGAGGAACTGTCATTCTGAGGGGGGTGGGGGTGGGGACAAAGAGCAGCCAATGGGATAGCAACTCCCCTCCTGCTGGTGGGAAGCGGAGGAGAAAGTGTTAAATCGGTCCCAGTTCACTTGGCTGGGGAGGTGGAGAGTGGAGATAGTGTCCAGACCAACCCTAGACAGGCTTTAAACAACTGCTGCCTCTCCGAGTTCCTCTCCCTCCTTCTCCGGCAGCTCTGATAACTCTCTCAGCCGCGGCTGTATTGTTTGCAGTTACCATGGAGACTCCTGCTGTTCCCCAGTGCTCCAGCAGAATGACTTCTCTGTCTCTCTTCCACGAGACTCCCCTGTTCCCGATCAGCGAATCCCGAGTCCCCATCCCAGCTTACCACAGGGACAGCAGCCCGCACAAGGTGTTCCTGGGCTACCAAGGTGGGTGGACTCGGGGCAGGCAAGGGAGAGCGCGGTGTGGAAAGTGCCTTTCCCTGACACTGAGGGAAGCCGGGAAAGGGAAAGCTGACCTGCTTTTCGGGAGTGGCGTTTGCTTAGGGGGTAAATTTTGAGCAGGAGAACTCCCCCCCGTCCCCTGCTCTTCCCTCTAATAGTGTCGCTCGAGAGGGCAGACTGGGCCTCAGGCAGAATGTCTGACAGTGCTGCACTCCCTCAGTACCGCACAGGGAGTGGCAGCTTCCAGCTGGGCACAGCGGGGGTTAAACCCACATCGTTCTGACTCGGGGGGGGTGAGGGTGTGTGCCACTGAGCCCAGCCTCAGTATAACCATCCAGGTGATCAAAGCAGTCAGGAGCAGGAGCTGAGACAACCCAAAGCTGGAGGACTCTCAGTCTGCGCTGCTTTTCAATGACTTGTCCAGGTTCATCTTAGTAATGGGATTTTAGCAGCCGCTGATCGCAAAATCGCAGGTGGCCACAGCAGTCCAGCTGTGAAAGTGGGTTCTACCACACCGCCCACTATCTGCCCCCCATGACCCTCCCACCGCTGACCCCCTTACCCCTGCTCCCATCCCCCGCTCAACCGACTCCGCCCCCGCCAACCACCCTCTGCCTCATCCACCACCATCCCCCCGCCGATACTCTGCCCAGCACCCCCCACCAATCCCCTTCCCCACCCCCACCGTCCCACCCCCCCCCACCCCAACTGTCCCACCCCCGGCACCCCCTTCCCCCCTCCCGCCACCCAACCATTGCAACGTGGAGCTTGGGAAATCAAAACGAGGGCAGAAAATGGAATTCAACTGCAGCCGGGCCTTCAGACACTGGGCCTTCAGACACTGGGCCTTCAGACGCTGAACCTTCAGATACTGAACCTTCAGACGCCGGGCCTTCAGACACCGGGCCTTCAGACACCGGGCCTTCAGACACCGGGCCTTCAGACACTGGGCCTTCAGACACTGGGCCTTCAGACACCGGGCCTTCAGACACCGGGCCTTCAGACGCAGGGCCTTCAGACGCCGGGCCTTCAGACACTGAACCTTCAGACGCAGAGCCTTCAGACACCAGGCCTTCAGACACTGAACCTTCAGACGCAGGGCCTTCAGACACTGGGCCTTCAGACGCCGGGCCTTCAGACGCCGGGACTTCAGACGCCGGGCCTTCAGACACCGGGCCTTCAGACACTGAACCTTCAGACGCCAGGCCTTCAGATGCCGGGCCTTCAGACGCCGGGCCTTCAGACGCCGGACCTTCAGACACTGAACCTTCAGACGCAGAGCCTTCAGATGCCGGGCCTTCAGACACTGAACCTTCAGACGCAGAGCCTTCAGACGCCGGGCCTTCAGACATTGAACTTTCAGCAGCAGAGCCTACAGACGCCGGGCCTTCAGACACTGAACCTTCAGATGCCGGGCCTTCAGACGCCGGGCCTTCAGACGCTGGGCCTTCAGACGCCGGTCCTTCAGACACTGAACCTTCAGACGCAGAACCTTCAGACGCCGGGCCTTCAGACGCCGGGCCTTCAGACGCTGGGCCTTCAGACGCCGGACCTTCAGACACTGAACCTTCAGACACTGGGCCTTCAGACACCAAACCTTCAGACACCAAACCTTCAGACGCCGGGCCTTCAGACACTGAACCTTGAGACACTGAACCTTCAGACACTGGGCCTTCAGACACTGGGCCTTCAGACACTGGGCCTTCAGACACTGGGCCTTCAGATACTGGGCCTTCAGATACTGGGCCTTCAGATCCTGGGCCTTCATTTACTGAACCTTCAGACACTGGGCCTTCAGACACTGGGCCTTCAGATACTGGGCCTTCAGACACTGGGCCTTCAGACACTGGGCCTTCAGATCCTGGGCCTTCAGACACTGGGCCTTCAGATACTGGGCCTTCAGATCCTGGGCCTTCAGACACTGGGCATTCAGACACCGGGCCTTCAGTCGCTGGGCCTTCAGATATTGAACCTTCAGACACCGGGCCTTCAGTCGCTGGGCCTTCAGATACTGAACCTTCAGACACTGGGCATTCAGACACCGGGCCTTCAGTCGCTGGGCCTTCAGATATTGAACCTTCAGACACCGGGCCTTCAGTCGCTGGGCCTTCAGATACTGAACCTTCAGACACTGGGCCTTCAGACGCCGGGCCTTCAGACGCCGGGCCTTCAGACGCCGGGTCTTCAGACACCGGGCCTTCAGACATTGGGCCTTCAGACACTGGGCCTTCAGACGCCGGGCCTTCAGACGCTGGGCCTTCAGACGCCGGGCCTTCAGACACTGAACCTTCAGACACTGGGCCTTCAGACGCGGAGCCTTCAGACGCCGGGCCTTCAGACACTGAACCTTCAGACGCAGAGCCTTCAGATGCCGGGCCTTCAGACACTGAACCTTCAGATGCTGGGCCTTCAGACGCCGGGCCTTCAGATGCCAGTCCTTCAGACACTGAACCTTCAGACACTGGGCCTTCAGACGCCTGGCCTTCAGACACTGAACCTTCAGACGCAGAACCTTCAGACGCCGGGCCTTCAGACGTCGGGCCTTCAGACGCTGGGCCTTCAGACGCCGGGCCTTCAGACACTGAACCTTCAGACACTGAACCTTCAGACACTGGGCCTTCAGACACCAAACCTTCAGACACCAAACCTTCAGACGCCGGGCCTTCAGACACTGAACCTTCAGACACTGAACTTTCAGACACTGGGCCTTCAGACACTGGACCTTCAGACACTGGGCCTTCAGACACTGGACCTTCAGATACTGGGCCTTCAGATCCTGGGCCTTCATTTACTGAACCTTCAGACACTGGGCCTTCAGACACTGGGCCTTCAGATACTGGGCCTTCAGACACTGGGCCTTCAGACACTGGGCCTTCAGATCCTGGGCCTTCAGACACTGGGCCTTCAGATACTGGGCCTTCAGATCCTGGGCCTTCAGACACTGGGCCTTCAGACGCTGGGCCTTCAGACACCGGGCATTCAGACACCGGGCCTTCAGACACTGAACCTTCAGACACTGGGCCTTCAGACACTGAACCTTCAGACACTGGGCCTTCAGACACTGAACCTTCAGACACTGAACCTTGAGACACTGAACCTTTAGACACTGGGCCTTCAGACACTGAACCTTCAGACACTGAACCTTCAGATGCAGGGCCTTCAGACACCGGGCCTTCAGATACTGGGCCTTCAGATACTGGGCCTTCAGACACTGAACCTTCAGACACTGGGCCTTCAGACACTGAACCTTCAGACACTGGGCCTTCAGACACTGAACCTTCAGACACTGAACCTTCAGACGCCGGGCCTTCAGACACCGGTCCTTCAGACACCGAACCTTCAGATACTGAACCTTCAGACACTGGGCCTTCAGACACTGGGCCTTCAGACACTGAACCTTCAGACACTGAACCTTCAGACGCCGGGCCTTCAGACGCCTGGCCTTCAGATGCCGGTCCTTCAGACACTGAACCTTCAGACACTGGGCCTTCAGACGCCGGGCCTTCAGACCCAGGGCCTTCAGACGCCGGGCATTCAGACACCGGTCCTTCAGATACTGAACCTTCAGACACTGAAACTACAGACGCCGGGCATTCAGACACCAAACCTTCAGACGCCGGGCCTTCAGACACTGAACCTTCAGACACTGAAACTTCAGACACTGGGCCTTCAGACACTGAATCTTCAGACACTGAACCTTCAGACACTGGGCCTTCAGACACTGAACCTTCAGACACTGAAACTTCAGACACTGGGCCTTCAGACACTGAATCTTCAGACACTGAACCTTCAGACACTGGGCCTTCAGACACTGAATCTTCAGATACTGAACCTTCAGACACCGGGCCTTCAGACACTGAACCTTCAGACACTGGGCCTTCAGACACTGGGCCTTCAGATATTGAACCTTCAGACACTGAACCTTCAGATACTGAACCTTCAGATCCTGGGCCTTCAGACACTGGGCCTTCAGACACTGAACCTTCAGATACTGGGCCTTCAGACACTGGGTTTCAGATACTGGGCCTTCAGATCCTGGGCCTTCAGATACTGGGCCTTCAGATCCTGGGCCTTCAGATATTGGGCCTTCAGACACTGGGCCTTCAGACACTGGGCCTTCAGATCCTGGGCCTTCAGACACTGGGCCTTCAGATACTGGGCCTTCAGATACTGGGCCTTCAGATACTGGGCCTTCAGATCCTGGGCCTTCAGATACGGGCCTTCAGATACTGGGCCTTCAGATACTGGGCCTTCAGACACCGGGCCTCCAGGTGCTGGGCCTTCAGGTGCTGGGCCTTCAGGTGCCGGGCCTTCAGTTGCAGGAAGCAGAGTCGGAGGGCGGAGTTCCAGAGAGGTTAGTATAAAAACCTTACCTCGGGGATCCGCGGCCTAGTTCCAGGGAGCAGATTTGGAGGGCGGAGTTCCAGAGCGGTGAGTATAAAAACCTGACCTCGGGGATTCGCGGCCTAGTTCCAGGGAGCAGAGTCGGAGGGCCGAGTTCCAGAGAGGTGAGTATAAAAGCCTTACCTCGGGGATCCGTGGCCTAGTTCCAGGGAGCAGAGTCGGAGGGCGGAGTGCCAAAGAGGTGAGTATAAAAACCTGACCTCAGGGATTCGCAGACCTCGGGGATATTTTTAAAAAAAATTTAAAGTGGCGTCACGGTAAATCTGTGTCCTGATTGGCTGGTAGAGAATCTACACTGAATTTGAAACTAAAACGTTGTTAAACTAATTAAACCAAATAAATTAATTACTTACTGAATAAGTAGAGGGTATCTAGATCAGAATCAGGGGATTACTGTTCTTAGAATTTAGTATTTATAGTAGAAATCTAGCCCTAGGGAACGTATAGTTAATAAGGAGACAAGGAGCAGTTATTAGATTTAAATTAATTGATTAAATAGTTCTAGAAATGGCAGTTGCTGGGGTGAAGTGATTCACCTGTGGGATGTGGGAAATCTGTGACCCTTCAAGTGTCCCGGACAACTACATCTGCAGGGAGTGTCCCCAATTGCAGCTCCTCACAGACCACATGGATCGGTTGGAGCAGCAGTTGGATGCACTTAGGGGCATGCAGGTGGTGGAAAGCGTCATTGACAGGAGTTTTACAGATGTGGTCACACCCAAGGTTCAGACAGATAGATGGGTGACCGCTAGAAGGGGCAGGCAGTCAGTGCAGAAATGCCCTGTGGCTGTCCCCCTCTCTAACAGGTATACCATTTTGGATATTGTTGGGGGGGATGGCCTATCAGGGCAGTAGCCAGAGCAGTGGCACCACAGCTGTCTCTGTTGTTCAGCAGGTGGGGTCAAAGCACAGAAGAGTAATTGTCATAGGGGACTCTATAGTCAGGGACTCAGATAGGCGCTTCTGTGGTCGTGAAAGAGACACAAGGATGGTCTGTTGCCTTCCTGGTGCCAGGGTCCAGGATGTCTCCGATCGGGCACGGGACATTCTGAAGGGGGAGGGAGAACAGCCAGAGGTCGTGGTACACATTGGTACTAACGACATAGGCAGGAAGAGGTCCTGCAGTGGAAGTTCAGGGAGTTAGGCAGAAAGTTAAAAAACAGGACCTCTAGAGTTGTAATCTCAGGATTACTCCCTGTGCCACATGCCAGTGAGGCTAGAAATAGGAAGATAGTGCAGCTGAACACATGGCTGAACAGATGGTGTAGGAGGGAGGGTTTCCGATATCTGGATCATTGGGATCTCTTCCAGGGCAGGTGGGACCTGTACAAGAAGGACGGGTTGCATCTAAACTGGAGGGGCATCAATATCCTGGCTGTGAGGTTTGCTAGTGTCACTCGGGAGGGTTTAAACTAGTATGGCAGGGGGGTGGGAACCAGAGCAATAGGTCAGCAGGTGAAATAAAGGACTGGGAAGCAGTGAATATGGCCAGTAGGACTAAGAGGAAGGGCAGGCAGGGAGAAATTACTGAACACAGTGGGACTGGGGGTCTGAAATGCATTTGTTTCAATGCGAGAAGTATAACAGGCAAGGCAGATGAGTTTAGAGCTTGGATTAGTACTTGGGACTATGATGTTATTGCTATTACAGAGACTTGGTTGAAGGATGGACAGGATTGGCAGGTAAACGTTCCAGGATTTAGATGTTTCAGGCAGGATAGAGGAATGTAGAAGAGGTGGGGGGAGTTGTACTGCTGGTTAAGGGGAATATCACAGCCGTACGACAGGAGGACACCTCGGTGGGCTCATGCAACGAGGCAATATGGGTAGAGCTCCGGAATAGGAAGGGTGCAGTCACAAAGTTGGGGGTTTACTATAGGCCTCCCAATTGCCGGCGGGAGATTGAGGAACAGTTATGTAGGCAGATTTTGGAAAGATGGAAAAGCAATAGGGTTGTTGTGGTGGGTGATTTTAACTTTCCCTATATTGACTGGGAATCACTTAGTGCTAGGGGTTTGGATGGTGCAGAATTTGTAAGGTGCATCCAGGAGGGCTTCCTGAGACAATATGTAGATAGTCCAACTAGAGAAGGGGCAATACTGGACCTGGTATTAGGGAATGAACCCAGCCAGGTGGTCGAAGTTTCATTAGGGGAGCATTTTGGGAAAAGTGACCATAATTCAGTAAGTTTCAAGGTACTGGTGGATAAGGATAACAGGAGTCCTCGGGTTAAGGTGCTTAATTGGGGGAAGGCTAATTATAACAATATTAGGCAGGAGCTGAGGAATCTAGACTGGAAGCGGATGTTTGAGGGCAAATCAACAACTGACATGTGGGGGGCTTTCAAACGTCAGTTGATAAGAATTCAGAACCAGCATGTTCCTGTTAGGATGAAGGATAAGCATGGCAAGTTTCAGGAACCTTGGATAACGAAGGATATTGTGAGATTAGTCAAAAAGAAAAGGGAAGCATTCTTAAGGGCTAGAAGGCTGGGAACAGATGAAGCCCGTGGAGAATATAAAGAAAGTAGGAAGAAACTTAAGCAAGGAGTCAGGAGGGCTAAAAGGGGTCATGAAAAGTCACTGGCAACCAGGATTAAGGAAAATCCCAAGGCCTTTTATACATATGTAAAAAGCAAAAGGGTAGCCAGGGAAAGGGTAGGCCCACTCAGGGACAGAGGTGGGAATCTGTGTGTGGAGCCAGAAGAAATGGGAGAGATACTAAATTAATACTTCTCCTCAGTATTCACCAAAGAGAAGGACTTAGCGGTCAATTTGTCTAGGGAAGAGTGTGTAGACAGCCTGGATCATGTTGAAATCAAAAAAGAGGAGGTGTTAGGCTTCTTGAAAAATATTAAGGTGGATAAGTCCCCAGGGCCAGATGGGATCTACCCCAGAGTACTGAGGGAGGCAAGGGAGGAGATTGCTGGGGCCTTGACAGAAATCTTTGTATCCTCACTGGCTACGGGTGAGGTCCCAGAGGACTGGAGAATGGCCAATGTTGTTCCATTATTTAAGAAGGGTAGCAGAGATAATCCAGGAAATTACAGGCAGGTGAGCCTTACGTCAGTGGTAGGGAAATTATTGGAGAAGATTCTTCGTTACAGGATTTACTACCATTTGGAAGCAAATGGGCATATTAGTGAGAGGCAGCATGGTTTCGTGAAGGGGAGGTCGTGTCTCACTAACTTGATCGAGTTTTTCGAGGAAGTGACAAAGATGATCGATGATGGAAGGGCAGTGGATGTTATATACATGGATTTCAGTAAGGCCTTTGACAAGGTCCCTCATGGCAGACTGGTACAGAAGGTAAAGTTACACGGGACCAGAGGTGAGCTGGCAAGATGGATATAGAATTTGCTTGGTCATAGAAGACAGAGGGTAGCAGTGGAAGGGTGCTTTACTGAATGGAGAGCTGTGACTAGTGGAGTTCCGCAGGAATCAGTGCTGGGACCTTTGCTGTTTGTGGTATTCATAAATGATTTGGAGGAAAATGTAACTGGGCTACTTAGTAAGTTTGCAGATGACACCAAGGTTGGAGGAGTTGCAGATAGTGAAGAGGATTGTCAAAGGATACAACGGGATATAGATCGGTTGGAGACTTGGGCGGAGAAATGGCAGATGGAGTTTAATCCGGACAAATGTGAGGTAATGCATTTTGGAAGGTCTAATACAGGCAGGAATTACACAGTAAATGGCAGAACCCTTAAGTGCATTGACGGGCAGAGGGATCTGAGTGTACAGGTCCACAGATCACTGAAAGTGACAACGCAGGTGGATTAGGTAGTCAGTAAGGCATATGGCATGCTTGCCTTCATTGGCAGGGGTATTGAGTATAAAAGCTGGGAAGTCATGCTGCAGCTGTATAGAACCTTGGTTAGGCCACACTTGGAATATGGCGTGCAATTCTGGTCACCACATTACCAGAAGGATATGGAGGCGTTGGAGAGGGTGCAGAGGAGGTTTACCAGGATGCTGTCTGATCTGGAGGTTATTAGCTATGAGGAGAGGTTGGAGAAACTCGGATTGTTCTCACTAGAGCAACGGAGATTGAGGGGCGACTTGATAGAAGTTTACAAAATTATGAGTGGCATGGACAGAGTAGATAGTCAGAAGCTTTTTCCCAGGGTGGAAGAATCAATTACTAGGGGACATAGATTTAAGATGAGAGGAGAAAACTATAGAGGAGATGTGCGGGGCAAGTTTTTTATGCAGAGGGTAGTGAATGTCTGGAATTCGCTGCCAGAGGAGGTGGTGGAAGCAGGTACGATAGTGGTGTTTAAGAGGCAGCTTAACAAATACATGAATAGGATGGGAATAGAGGGATACGGACCCCTCAAAATGTTTTAGTTGACGGGCAATATGATCGGCGCATGCTTGGAGGGCCGAAGGGCCTGTTCCTGTGCTGTACTTTTCTTTGTTCTTTGTTCTTTGCTCTTTGTTCTTTGCTGGACCTTCAGGTACTGGGGCCTTCAGGTACTGGGGCCTTCAGGTACTGGGCCTTCAGGTACTGGGTGAAAATCCAGGCCTGAAGACCAGGCCCAGTTGCACAGACATCTCCTGGGTTAACCAAAGCCAGAGACTTGGTTGAATTTTCACGTGTCAAAGGTGGTCATTTGGCTGATTGTTCCTGTGCTGGCCCTTTGCAAAATTATTCCATTATAGAGAACAATTTACAGTTCAAACAGGACATTCGGCCCAACTGTTCCATGCTGCTCCACATCGCCCTCCTCCCACCCCCATCTTCACCTCACCCGATCACCCTTTCCTTCTATTCCTTTCCTCCTCATGTGTTTGTGCAGCTTCCCCTTAAATACATCTGCGCGATTCACCTCAGCCACTCCCTGAGGCAGCGAGTTCCACATTCTCCCCACACTCTGCCTTCACAACTCTCTCCTGAATTCTCACAGATATTGTCCCCCTCCCCTGCCCCCGATCGAACCGCACACCTCGCTTGTTCCCCTTAGCTCTGTGAATGTTTCCTTTTCCAATATTTATCCAATTCCTTTTTGAAAATTCGGATCCAATCTACTTCCGCTGACATGTCACCCTCGCCCTTGGGGGGGGGTGGTTTGGGGGGGATCAGTGTCCAGTCTCTCTCTCTCGCCCTCTCATGCACGCGCAAGGTGCTGGAGGTTCTGGGAGCACCAGCTGTGCTGGTTGGCTGGAGTCTGGGGAGGATTACAGAGAGAGTGGGTCAGGGATTACTGGCAATGTACTCGCGATCCATCTCACCTGGGCTCAGAGGTGGGAACCTGGAGGGAGGATGCAGGGACAGAAGGTTCTGAATGGACGGCGGGCTTGGCATCTTTTCGGGGGTGGGAGCGAGTGAAGAAAATGTGTGGCACAATTGGGGATTGCGTCAACATGGCGATTGCTCGGAGGGAAACAAGGTCAAACAGGCTTTCGAGTGGACTTCATCCGAGGGCCTCAAAAGAAGTGGCCAGTGAGACAGTTGATGCATTGGTTTTAATTTTCAAAACTCCCTAGATTTGGGGAAGGTCCCATGAGATTGGAAGATAGCAAATGTAACTCCATTATTCAAAAAGGGAGGGAGACAGAAAGCAGGAAACCACAGGCCAGTTAGTTTAACATCTGTCATAGGGAAAATGTTAGAAGCTATTATTAAAGAAGTTATAGCAGGGCACTTGGATAAGCTCAAGGTCATCAGGTAGAGTCAACATGGTTTTGTGAAAGGGAAATAATGTTTAACCAACTTATTGGAGTTCTTTGAGGAAGTAACATGTGCTGTGGATAAAGGGGAACCGGTGGATGTACTGTACTTAGATTTCCAGAAGGCATTTGATAAAGCGCCACATCAAAGTTTATTGCGGAAAATAAAAGCTCATGGTACAAGGGGTAACATATTGGCATGGATAGAAGATTGGCTGGCTAACAGGGAACAGAGAGTAGGCATAAATTGGCAAGATGTAACGAGTGATGTGCCTCAGGGATCAGTGCTGGGACCTCAACTGTTTACAATTTATATAAATAACTTGGGTGGAAGGATGGAAGGGATGGTTACCAAATTTGTTGATGACACAAAGATAGGTAGGAAAGTAAGTTGTGAAGAGGACATAAGGACATAGATAGGCTAAGTGAGTGAGCAAAGATCTGGCAAATGGACTATAATGTGAGAAAATGTGAAATTGTCCACTTTGGGAGGAAGAATAGAAGAGAAGCATATTATCTAAATAGTGAGAGATTGCAGAGCTCTGAGTTGCAGAGGGATCTAGGTGCTCTAGTGCATGAATCACAAAAGGTTAGTATGCAGGTACAGCAAGGAAATAGGAAAGCTAATAGAATGTTATAATTTATTGCAAGGGGAACTGAATACAAAAGTAGGGAGGTTGTGTCTCAGTTATACAGAGCACCAGTGAGACCACATCTGCAGTACTGTGTACAGTATTGGTCACCTTATTTAAGGAAGGATGTAAATGTGATGGAAGCAGTTCAGAGAAGGTTTACCAGACTAATACGTGGAATGGGAGGATTGTCTTATGAGGAAAAGCTGGATAGACAAGGCTTGTATCCACTGGAGTTTAGAAGAGTAAGAGGTGACTTGATTGAAACTTTAAGATCCTGAGGGGGTAGTTGACAGGGTGGATGTGGAGAGGATGTTTCCTCTTGTGGGAGAATCTAGAACTAGGAGTCACTGTTTAAAAATAAGGGATCGCCCATTAAAAATGGATTTGTGGTGAAATTTTTTTCACTCAGAGGGTTGTGAGTCTTTGACACTCTCTTCCTGAAAAGGCGGTGGAAGCAGAGTCTTTGAATATTTTTAAGGATGAGGTGGATAGATTCTTGGTAAGCAAGGAGGTGATAGGTTATCGGGGGGTAGGTGGGATGCAGATTTCAGGTTTCTATCGGATCAGCCATGATCTTATTAAATGGTGGAGCAGGCTCGAGGGGCTGAATGGGTGGGTGGGCGGGTGAAAAGGGCCAAGCAGTCTTTGGATTTTTGAGGAAACCTCATCCACGGTTGGGTTTCCGACGTTAATTAAAAATAAAATAAAAATGTTTAAATCTCATTTCTAAAATGGCCCTGCGCGTGTGACAGAGTCACGTGAGGGAACGTGTTTTCCTACATTTTACCACCTTGATTTGTAAAGTTAGAAATCTTCAGCCCCCTGAGGGAGCTCTGGGCCTTCGGGGAGTTTCCTGTGAGCCCACCCGTGTACATGGGCTGACCTCCCTGCTCGCCCTCCTCCCTACCCACCCCCCGCCTCCTAGCCAGGCAGCGCTGAGCGTTTCAGCGCGTGATTCACGCTGGCTGCCCGTTAATTGGCCAGCCAGTGTGAAATCGCGGTCAGGGCCCGATCGCGGGCGGTGGACTGTTCCGCGGCCACTCCCGGGCCTGCCCTCCACGTTCCTGACTTTACGTTCAGCCCTTAAACAACCTCTGCCCCACAGCCGAAGCTGTCCTCTCTAAGACAAACAAATACCTGTCAACAAACCAAAACCACCTCACAAAAAATACCCGGCCTTTCAACAAACATCTGTCAAATCCCAAGAATCAACAAGTCACATAGCAACATACGAATTAGGAGCAGGAGTAGGCCATTTGGCCCCTCGAGTCTGCTCCGCCATTCAATAAGGTCATGGCTGATCTGAATGTAACCTCAACTCCACATTCCCGCCCACCCCCAATAACCTTTCATCCCCTTGTTTATCGAGAATCTATCCAGCTCTGCCTTAAAAATATTCAAAGACTCTGCTTCCACTGCCTTTTCAGGAAGAGAGTTCCAAAGACTCACAACCCTCAGAGAAAAAAATTCTCCTCATCTCTGTTTTAAATGGGCGATCCCTTATTTTACCCTCTTCACATCCACCCTGTCAAGATCCCTCAGGATCTTATATGTTTCAATCAAGTTGCCTCTTATTCTTCTAAACTCAAGCCTAACCTGTCCAACCTTTCCTCATAAGACAACCCACCCATTCAAGGTATTAGTCTGGTAAACCTTCTCTGAACTGCTTCCAATGCACTTAGATCCTTCCTTAAATAAGGTGACCAATACTGTGCACAGTACTCCAGATGTGGTCTCACTAGTGCCCTGTACAACTGAAGCATAACCTCCCTACTTTTGTATTCAATTCCCCTCACAATAAATGATAACATTCTATTAACTTTCCTAATTATCTGCTGTACCTGCATACTAACCTTTTGTGATTCATGCACTAGGACACCCAGATCCCTCTGCACCTCAGAGCCCTGCAATCTCTCACCATTTAGATAATATGCTTCTCCTTTATTCTTCCTCCAAAATGGACAATTTCACATTTGCCCACATTGTATTTCATTTGCCAGATCTTTGCCCACTCACTTAACCTATCTATATCCTTTTGTAGCCTCCTTATGTCCTTTTCACAACTTACTTTCTGACCTATCTTTGTGTCATTAGCAAATTTAGCAACCATATCAGGACATTGCTGTGTGTAAACCCTGGAGAAAAATCATTGGGACATTAAAAGAGATAGTGTTTTTTTTTTGTCATTTTTCTCTTTACCAGATATAAAAAATATTGAAAATGGTGGGGGTTGGCGGGGTTGGGGGAGGGGGAAAGATCGTTTGGCTGATGGTCAAGCATCATCCAATTGGGTAATGAGTCTTTTTGCTTTCCAATTGGCGTAGGAAGGCCGTATGTCCTAAGGATGGACGTGTTGACTGACTAATGGCTGGAGTGTGGGGTCAAGTCCTGTGCTGAAGCCTCCAGGAACACATTGAGTCACAGTTGTTAACCCTATAACCTGACCAGATCTAATTTTTCCCTCCCTGTCAAGAGGAACACAAATTTGGGGAAGTTGATGGCAATTTCTAAATTTCAGATGTTGGATTAGCAAGCACATGGGCCACATTGCTTTCAAATAAAACTAGAGTGCTCTGTGTCCCGCCTATGAGAAATTGAGAGTTATTTTTGGGGACAGGTGCATTTTTCAGGTGATCTGCATGTGTTGCAGTACTTTAGGGCATCTGGGCAATGAGAGGACAGGCTAATGAGGAGCTCTCTTCACATGACCAACACTGAAGTTTCTTCCTGGAGAAGATAACTACAACAAGGGCCAGCCTTTGAACATGGTGCATTTATGTAGCGACACGTAACATTTTGAGGCATTTATGGAAAGAAGCCACGACCACCAAATGGTGGGTGAACGAGCGGGGCGAGGGCAAACAAGAGGCCAGGGTAAGAGAAACGGAGAGATTTGCAGGTGGCGGGTGAGGCCTTAAGGGGATTTAAAGACAGGAAGAAGGCTCTGGGGACCTGGGAGCCAACACAAGTCAACCAGGAGAGGGGAGTGGGACTTGGTGAACTGTGGGATAGCAGTGCAGAATTTTCAATCTTCATTGTTTCAAATGATCCAGTACAGCGAGGTGGTGAACTTTGAAAATAGAAGCCATAACAAACAGAGTGAGAGGGAATGGTTTGGGGAGACAGAAAGCCTGGCTCTCAAAAGTAGGCTGAAGAGTGGGCAGGGAGTCACTTACTCAATGGTGTTGTTGCTTGCAGAGTACTATGTAGACAATGGGCAGCCATGGGTACTGCCAGTGGTGAAGAAAGTTCAACAGCAAATCATTCGCGATCCAACACTGAGCCACGAATACCTATCTGTGAGAGGACTCCCGGAATTCAACAGGGCAACAACTGCTTTAATACTAGGCGCAGATAGTACCGCCATTGTGGAAAAGAGGGTGAGTCTTTCAGGACTTTCAGTTCGTCAGCAGTTTGAACAAGTACATTCATAATTACTAAAGCAGCTCCTGTTATATGGCTAGACCAGGGCAAGTCTTCCTCGTTTGGGTAAGACCATAAGAAGTAGGAGCAGAAGTAGGCCATTCGGCCCATCGAGTCTGCTCCGCCATTCAATGAGATCATGGCTGATCTGATAATCCTCAACTCCACTTTCCTGCCTTTTCTCCATAACCCTTGATTCCCTTCCTGATTAAAAATCTGTCTATCTCAGCTTTAAATATACTTAATGACCCAGCCTCTACAGCCCTCTGTGGGAAAGAGTTCTGCAGATTCATACCGTCTGAGAGAAGAAATTCCTCCTCACCTCTGTTTAAATGGGCGACCCCTTACTCTGAGGTTATGCCCTCTGGTCCTAGACTCTCCCACAGGGGGAAGCAACCTCTCAGCATCTACCCTGTCAAGCCCCCTAAGAATCTTATATGTTTCTATAAGGTCACCTCTCATTCTTCTAAACTCCAATGAGTACAGGCCCAACCTACTCAACCTCTCCTCATAAGAAAACCCTTCCATCCCCAGGATCAACCTAGTGAACCTTCTCTGGACTGCCTCCAATGCCAGTATATCTTTCCTTAGATAAGGGGACCAAAACTGTTCACAGTATTCTAGGTGTGGTCTAACTAGTGCCTTGTACAGTCTTAGCAAGACTTCCCTATTTTTATACTCCATTCCCTTTGAAATAAAGGCCAATATTCCATTTCCCTTCCCTATTACCTTCTGAACTTGTATGTTAGCTTTTTGGGATTCATGCACGAGGACCCCCAAATCCCTCTGTGCTGCAGCTTTCTGCAGTCTTTCTCCATTTAAATAATATTCAGCTCCTCTATTCTTCCTGCCAAAGTGCATAACCTCACATTTTCCCACATTATGTTCCATCTGCCAAGTTTTTGCCCACTTACTTAACCTGTCCCTCTGTAGACTCTGTGTCATCCTCACCACTTGCCTCCCCACCTATTTTTGTGTCATCCGCAAACTTGGTGATAGTACATTCACTTCCCTCATCTAAGTCATTAATATATATTGTAAATAATTGTGGCCCCAGCACTGATCCCTGTGGCACTCCACTAGTTACAGGTTGCCATCCTGAAAATGCCCCCCTTATCCCAACTCTCTGTCTTCTCTTCAGCTGAGCTGTCATTTCACACTGGATTCTTATTGGCTGCTGTGCTGTCCAGAAATCTCCCTTGTTCCCCACTCTCCAGATTCCACTGAAGGGGTGTCTGAAGGTTGCAAAAGGAAAAGTCTGAGCAAGTACCACACTAGAATTGAGAGGCTGAACAGGCTGGGGCTCTCTCCTCC
The DNA here is from genome assembly GCF_964194155.1 of Cetorhinus maximus. Classification (NCBI taxonomy): domain Eukaryota; kingdom Metazoa; phylum Chordata; class Chondrichthyes; order Lamniformes; family Cetorhinidae; genus Cetorhinus; species Cetorhinus maximus. Next base: position 5,593,080 of record NC_135898.1, on the reverse strand, counting down.
AAGAAAGACAAGGCTGAGGGGCTGACCCATCCAGCTTCCCATTGAAAGCATCTACACAACTGTTCACCTCAGCCATTGCCCGTGGCAGCGAGCTCCACACACTGGGTGGAGACGTTTCTCTTGCATTTCCCACCGGATTTATCAGTGACTGTCTTATATTCCTGACCCCCTCCAGTTCTGGTCTTACCTGCAAATGCAAACACCTTCTCTCAGTTTACCCTTTCAAACCCGTTCACCGTGTGAAGGATCTCTGTCTGGTCACCCCACAACTTTCTCTTTCAGGCAAAAGGACTGCAACCGGTCCTGTCTTTTCCTGCTAGTTGTAGCCTATCGGTTTCACACTCACCCTTTGCTTTTCTCCTGTGTACCTCTGTGCTGCTGCTGGTTGTGTTAATAAGGAGTCCACTGTAACTTTGATGGAAGTTCCTCAGTAATCTCAGAGTTTAGGGATTGGGGGAGTGGGGCAGGGGAACCCCCGATAATACTCGAAAACAAAGACTTTTAAAATTAACAACAGCTTTGTCAACACATCTGTACATTTCTCTCCAGGAAGAATGGAAATGTTTTGTTGGTTGAAAAAAGACCTGAAGCTATGTTAAGATTGAGAAGCTGTGCGTGGTGGGTCCTTGAGTTTCTGGAGGGGCAGCCCATGGCCCCACACTCTGGAAATCTCCTTCTCCCTCCTGTAAGACCCTCCTCGAGCCCATCACTTTGACCAGACTTCACATCTGCCTGATTGCACCTCTGAAGCAGCGGGAGATGGTGGCGTAGTGGTCACGTCACTGGTCTGGTCATCCAGAGGCCCAGGCTAATGGGCTGGGGGCACAGGTTCGAATCCCACCACGGCAGCTGATGGTGGAATTCAAATTCAATTCTTACATCTGGAATTATAAAGCTGGTCTCAGTCATGGTGACCATAAAACTCTCAGCAATTGTTGTTAAAAACCCATCAGGCTCACTAATGCCCCTTTAGGGAAGGAAATCTGTCACCCTTACCTGGTCTGGCCTACATGTGACTCCTGACCCCACAGCAATGTGGCTGACTCTTAACTGTCCTCCTGAAATGGCTGAGCAAGCCACTCAGGTCAAGGGCAATTTAGGGTATGGGCAACAAATGCTGGCCTTGCCAGCGACACCCACCATCCCATGAAAGAATATTTACAAAATTGGAGAGACTTGGTCAGTGGAACTTTAATGGCACCTAACAAGGGCTGCTGAGAACAGAGAAAGTAATCTGAGATTTCTAACCGTTTCTTCTCAATGGCTTCCCTCCCTCTCTCAGGCTGACAGTATACAGGTGCCCGGAGGCTGTGGTTCTTTGTGTATGGGAGCACGGTTTCTGAAGAAATGGTACACCATCACTCATCCCAAGGATGCTGCAATCTACATCTCTTCCCCTTCGTGGGGTAAGTGCTCCCGGCATTAGAGGATAAGTTCACTTTGAATATTACGTTGGCTTGTTAACCACTTGCAGTTAGTCTAAATCGTTAGATTCTCCCAAATTGAAATCTTTTCCAGCTGTATTTCTAAAGCTCACACTGCCTAAGCATTTTGACTTTGTCCTTCACAAACTATCTGAAGTCCCAAGGTGTCCAGGTCCATTGGAAAGCTTACTCATCCTGTGCCGGAATCACTCTTGTCAGCTAAGGCTCACTGGCTGCTCCTCTAGCCTTTAAGTCACAAGATGGTGGGTTCAAATGTCTCTTCAGAGGCTGGAGCACAAAAATCCTGGCTCAAATTTCCAGCGCTGAGGGAGTGCGGCACTGTCAGAGGTGCCATCTTTCAGTTCAGACTTTAACACAAGGACTGCCACCCTCCCAATCTGTCCCCTCAGGCAGATATACAAGGTGCCACTACACGATTTGGGTGAGTAGGGGAGTTATCCCCAGGGTCCTGACCAGTATTCGTCCCTCAAATAACATCACCACATAACATGGTTCAGCCATTAGCGCCTGGCTATTTGGAATCTTTCTGTGCACCCACCGCTTGCAACATAATTTCCTGTGTTACAACAGCAATCCAGCTTCAGAATCACTGCCTTAACCGCAAGTGACTTTGGGGTATTCCGAGGTTGTGAAAGGTGATATTTAAATGCAAGGTGAATCATGATGTTTCGGGGAAATGGAATCTTTCTGCCCGTTTGTCTGTCTAAATCCATGTAATGTTCTTCCAAGGGCATCCCAGCGTGTGCATGGTGATATCAGGGTAAAGGGTGAAAGACTTCAATCCATTTGTCATTGGGTGGTTGTGAGAGATGCCCAATTTCTAGGCACCTTGGGCATCTCGAAGTGGTCACTCTGACCATAACCAATTCAGGTGAGGGACGGTGGGGGGGTGGGTGAGGTCCCACTAAATTCAGCTCCAACTACCAGGGAAACCGCTTGCAAGCATTTCAAAGATTTCCAAGCAGGAACAAGCTCTGTTTGTTTCTCTCCTGATAGAGACTCACACGATGGCCTTTCGCGAAGCTGGGTTTATGGATATCTTCGAGTATCGTTACTGGGACAATGAGAATCTGTGCGTGGCTATTCACAAGTGGCTCGAAGACCTGCAGGTATCTGAAAGCAGACAGTGATCAGAACCAGCTTTGTAATGTCCCAGGGCGGGCGGCAGTAGCACATCAGCCCTTTTGGTTCCTTATGCCCAGATCTCCCATTGGCATTGCGCATAGTGAGTCAGTCAGTGTGGCATTTCAGTCAAACAGGAAGTTAGATTTTGTAGCTAAGATATGTCTGCAGGTCTAACAGCTCGCAATGTGTTTGGAGTTAGGCATCTCACAGCCAACCCCCATTGCTCAGATTTCCTGCCAAACTCTTCTGCTCCAAAATTTTCGTACTGCGCTATTCGGTGTGAGTGTGAGCTGGCGACAGCAGGAACGAGGATAATGGGGATGTCACTGAACAGCGGCACCTCTGTCACTGTGGCCCATCCGCTTAAAGATTGAGAAAGAAGGGGAGGAACAACGGAGAAGAGAATTGGGTGAATTAGAGTGAAATTAGACACAGAAAGAGAAACGTGGGAGAGGGGAAAAAAATATGGGTGAAGAGAGAGTGAAAAAAATGACAGAAAAGGGCAAGTATGGAAAGGATGTAAAAATGTAACATTTTTAAAAGGTCTCCAAACAGTTTACCACCTGCAGAAATGAGACTGCACTGTTTAATTTGTTCCCTTTCTGGGCTAGAGAGGCTGACACTGCAGGAACATAAATCTGTTGTTCAAAAGTTCCTTACGCTGTTAAATGCTAGCCCTAACTTGCTGTGGTTCAATGGCTCACTGTACACGAAGGCAGCAATTTATGGGTCAGCTGAGGGGAAGCTCACATTTTCACAATGCTAACAGCGGTGTGGAACAAATCATCCAGCGCCTTATGGTCGTTCACGATTCACACTCTCTCTCTCTTCCCCTCCAAAATTGCCGCATTGTCTCACACACTTGTCTTTTCATCAGCTAACATCAGTTTGCAAATTGAAACTCGCTGATCATTTCCCAGCCAACTGTGGCTCTCTGGCCACAATGGCTGGCAAAGGAAGCTGTTCCTGTCAGTTGATTGTACATGGACGAGGGTGCACAGCCTGAAGATTTTGAGAAAGAGATGCGGGGGGTGTGAGGAAGAAGTTTCTTACACAGCGAGTGGAAATGGCCTTGAACTCTCTGCCTACAAGGATGATGGAAGTGGAGTCAATCGATGATTTCAAAAGGAAATTGAAGGGGCACTTGAAGAAAAGAAACTTGCAGGGATTGAGCGGAAGAGTGGGATTGATTGGATTAATCCATGGGAACCATCATGGTTTCAATGGGCTGAATGGCCTCCTGTACTGCAATGACACTGTGACCCAATAGTTTGAACAAGCTTTGATATATATGAGAATACTGGAAGGATGTTTTTGGCATGAACGAGGGTATAAAGGACTTTCATTTGCATCTGCATATTTGACAGCTTTTGACTTCTGTTCCTTCTCCAGAACGCCCCGGAATATTCCATTGTGGTGCTACATATTGCAGCTCACTGGCCGACTGCAATGGACCCAACCCCTGCCGAGTGGAAGCAGATTGCAGAGGTCATGAAGGTGAGAGGGGGTAACATGAATCGAGAGTCAAGCATATCCCATTAAATCCCGCTGTGACTCCGTGGGTCGCAGTCTCTCCACTCAGTCACAAGGCTGTGAGTTCAAGTCCCACTCCAGAGACTCAAGCACGAAAACCTAAGCAACATTCCAGTGCTGTACTGAGGGAGTGCTGCCCTGTCATCCTTCAGATCAGACATAAAAAGAGGCTCCATCTCCCCTCTCAGGGTGAATCCCATGGCACAATTGGAAGAAGAGCAGCAGAATTCTCCCAGTTGTCCTGGGACCAATGTTGCTAAAAATAAATTATAAGGTCATTATCACTTTACTGTTTGTGGGAGTTTGCTGAGCAGATATTGGCTGCCATGTTTCCTACGTTACAAGTGATTGAACTTCAAAGGTTCATCATTGGCTGTAAGGTTCTTTGGGATGTCCCGAGGTTGCAGAAGGCACCAATTTATACAGGCCGTATGTCCCAACAACTGGCAGATCAAATCAATCGGCACCGTCTCTTCGACTGGTCACAATCAGCAGAGGACTGGCCGTACTCAACCAGCCCGTACTTGAAAAACTCGCAACATAAAGTCTAACCTTAGATGTGATTCCGCAGTTGGACAGCACTTGCAGAACAATCCCGAGTGTGCTAGGAATTACAGTAACAAGTCATTTAAGATGATCAGTCGGGCTTGCAATGTGGCTCACTTCCACTTGCTAGAAGCTACATCTATTCACACGCAGGGACCTGTCCTCCACAAGCATTGTGCCTTGTTTTAATTTAGCAAATGTGTGGAGGACAATAGTTCCCCCGTGCACTCTTCATGGCAATGCCTCAACCAATCAAAGTTGATGGGTCAACCAATCCACTCTCCTTTTCTCAGGCAGTATAAATGGTTGCTCCCTTAAAAATTTGGCATTCGTGCCTCTGTGGCACTAGCAAGTGGTGTGTTTCAGTGAACCTGTCTCAACAATGACCAGTAATTCCCTTGCCCAGGTCCTGTCCTTGTCCAGTTGTTTCCTTGTCAACTCACAATAAATTGTCATTACACAAGACATTGGTGTAGGGTTCCGAAATTTGATTGAGGGAACCACCCAGTGGCCAGAAACTGTAACTGTGGATATTAACGGCCAGATTTCCAACTGAACTGACTCTGTGGAAATGGACCTCTGGGAAACATGCAAAGTGGCCCCAGTCTGTCCGTCTGTGTCTCTTTCTCTCTCCCTCACTGTTTGAAAAATATATCATTATTTGTACGAGGGGATGATGTCGAACCGAGTCTAACCATGTGAGGAACCAGATCTCAGGTCAGTAAAGTGAAGTAGCTTTATTCAAGGATGCTAATGGAGTTTATTCAAAACAGTTCAGGGTGAGGAACTCACAGCAAACCCTTCGCTCCCGCTGAAGCCACATTCCAACCAAGTGGCAGACAGTAAGCAGACAATGTCAGGATTCAAAACAAAAACAGAGTTACCTGGAAAAACTCAGCAGGTCTGGCAGCATCGGCGGAGAAGAAAAGAGTTGACGTTTCGAGTCCTCATGACCCTTCGGCAGAACTGAGTGATATTACGAGAGGGGTGATCTCCCATTTTCAAGGTGGTGACACGTCCCATTTCAATGACAATTGCAGGGGTTGAAATTTTCTAAAATAACCACGCTCCATGTGGCACTTGCCCTTTCAGCGCTTCCGGAGTTTTCTACCGCTCCGTCTGGGAGGGGGAATCAGGGGCATGGGGTGGGTGTGATTGTGACAAAGACGCGATTGCGTGGATGTGATCTTGCCCGCTGCGGTACGAAGAATAAAAAGGTCAGCACATTGTTTACATGGCAAGAGATTGCAGAGCTGTCGAGGTGCAGAGGGATCTGGGTGTCTTAGCACATGAATCACAAGTTAGTGTGCGAGGAAAACTCTTCCTATTAGCTGTGTCCTAGAGGACACAGATTTCATGTTTTGGGCAGGAGGTTGGGGTGGTTGGGGTAATGTGAGGAGTAACCTTTTTTTGTTCACACGGCGAGTGGTAATGAGCTGCCCAGGAGGGTGGTGGACGCGGAGATGACCCGTGAAATCGAATGGGCACTTGAACGGGATAAACCTGCGGGGTTACAGGGACCCCAGCGAGCTCAGGGGACCGACTGGCTTGCTCCACAGGGAGCTGGCACAGGCTCGACGGGCTGAAGGTCCTCCATGTGTGCCATAACGACCGCACCATGAGACGGGAATAAAATCGATTTGATTGGGGTGGAGTGCTGGGGGGGGGGAGGTGAAAGGTCAGCGTGAGCCCTTTTCGGGGTGGATCCAACCACAGTTGGTTCTGTGAGATGTACATCCATCCCAGTCCTGTAAGCTTTGATTGCTCCCGCTGTGTCGGCCTGTTATCAGGTGAATCGGACTGTTTGTCTCTGACTGCAAGCTTTTGATGCGTTTTCTCTTTTTTCTTTTCAGAGGAAGAACCATTTTCCTTTCTTCTATGTCACAGCTCAGGGCCTGGCGTCTGGAGACTTGAATAAAGATGCTTGGCCTGTCAGACACTTTGTCACCGAGCGCTTTGAACTTTTCTGTGCTCAGTCTTTCTGCAAGAACTTTGGCTTATACAGTGAGTTCCTGGGATGAACGGCTCTGTCTGATGAGGAGAGGTTGAGCGGGTTTGGGCTGATACCCATCGGAGTTTAGAAGAATGAGAGGCGACCTTATTGAGACAAATAATAATCTGAGGGAGCTTGACAGGGTAGATGCTGAGAGGATGTTTCCTCTCGTGGGGGAATCCAGAACTAGAGGGCACAGTATGAAAATGAGGGGTTTCCCTCATTTAAGGCTGAGATGAGGAGGAATTTCTTCTCTGAGAGGATTGTCAGCCTGTGGAATTCTCTTCCCCAGAGAGCAGGGGGAGGCTGGGTCGTGGAATATATTCAAGGCTGATTTAGACAGATTTTTGATTGACAAGGGAGTCGAGGGTTATGGAGGCAGACAGGGGAGTGGAGTTAAGGCCACAATTGATCTTATCGAGGAGGCTTGAGGGGCCGAATGGCCTACTCCTGCTCCTAATTCATATGTTCTTAAGTTGCCCTCATGATGCACTGTTTGGACAGTCACAGAGAGCAGCAATCGCAGCATGCTGTTGCCCTACATGAATTACTGCTGATTCCCACACTGGGACACAGGAGGTATCCAGGCAGTGTGAGAAGGTGAAGGGGTACAAGCAGCAGGAGACAAAGAGGCAGAGCTACCGTTACCCGAAGGATTTGAGGGAGCAGGAGAGACAAAGTTAGCTGTCTAGGCATTTATATAGCGCCTTTGATTGGTTCAGTCCCAAGGAGCCTCACTGGGAGCATCAGTCCGACAACATTTGACACTGAACCACAGGAGGAGATATCCAGGACAGGTTTCCAAAAGCTTGGTCAAAGATGGAGGTTTTTAAGGAGCGTCTGAAAGGAAGAGGGGGAGGTTTATGAAGGGAATTCCAGAGCTTAGGACCCAGGCAGTTGAAGGCACGGCCACCAATGATGGAGAGATGGGAACCTGGGAAGTTCAACAGGCTGGAATTGGAGGAGTGCAGAGGTCTCGGGGGGGCTGTCGAGCTTGAGGAAGTCACAGAGATAGGGAGGGGTGAGACCATGGAGGAACCTGAAAACGAGGACAAATTTCTTTCATTAAAATTGAGGCAGTCGTGGACTGGGAGCCAATGTAGGTCAGCGGGCATGGCATGATGGGTGAATGTGACTTGGGAGGACAGGACAGCAGAGGTTTAGCTGACCTGAAGTTTCGGGAAGGTGGGTGGACACTGGGATCAGGTGGGTTCTATAATGAGTGGGTGATCTGCTCTTTGAGATTACCACCCAGTGAAGCAGAAAAGCTATCCCTTATGTGCCAGACAATCATAGACTGATACAGAGGTCAGTAAGAGAGCAATAGCACCTCATCTCTGTTGACACATACGATGCTGAGTAGCCGATAGAAACCTTCCAAAGGAAATGCTTTCGAGAGATGTGATCCTTTATCTAACTGGGCCAACCCTTTCATCCGATCATTTTCCTCCCTTTCCCAGATGACAGGGTCGGAAGTCTGACAATCGTATCCAGGGATAATTACACCCTCGTCAGGATCCGATCTCAGATGGAGTTAGCAGTAAGGGAGACATGGTCAAACCCTCCACGTTACGGTGCCCGTATCGTAGCAACGATACTTAATAACCCAGCCTTCTTTGCTGAATGGTGAGTGTCGAGTAAAGGGTTAACATCAGAGGCACCTGATGCTGAGGTCATGCTGAGGTAACATCACACGATTGGGTAACGGAGGTCTGGAGGGGGGAGAGGGTCCAACCTCATGCAGAGGTCCCAATATGTACGTTGCAGCTGTAAACAAAGAGTAATGGCTTGAGTAAACGACAGTCTCGAGCAGCTTTACTTTGGGAGAACCAGCAAGCCCCAAAGAACCCTGGCCAGGCCCCCAAACACAGGATGAAACAGGAAGGGCAAATCCTCTTCCAGGAGGTGTGAGAAACTGAAGTTTGCTGTGATTAAAACGCTGGTGATTTTTATTTAGGCTGATGTATGGTTACTGGGGACTAAAAATGGTTTTGTGCACTAATCATCTAATCCCATGACTCCCCGAGATGTTCCTTGCTCCCACTGGACTAACAGTGTGCCTTCCTGCCCCTTCAACGCACAGTCAGACAGTCACCAGGACGAGCATTGACCTGTCAGCTCTCAATGACCTCAGCAAATCCCAAAGTGATTTGCAGCCAGCGAAATACTTTTCACTGTGGCCACTGTTGTCATGGAAGAAACATGGCAGCCAGTGTGTGCACAGCAAGATCCCACGCACAGCACTGTGACAATGCCCGGAGAATCTGTTCTCCAGTGCTTTTGGAAGAGGGGATAAATATTGTCCAGGGCACCAGGGGTAACTCCCCTGTTCTTCTTGGGAATGTTTCTATGGGATCTTTCCAGCGCTATGTTCAGCTATCCGGTGATGGCAGCCGGAGACATGAGAAACAGTCAAGTCAAAATGGTTGTGCCAATGGGGATGAATGAGGAAGCGACTGGGAATCTAACTTTTTGTGGGGACACAGTGTAAGGAAGGACGGAGAAGCTGAAAGCAGGCGATGTGGCCTGCAGGCTGTACCTGGGAGACTAACAGATGGAATGGGAAAAAAACTGGGCAACTGTGGGAAAGAGTGTGAAGATACAAATCTACACGAGGGGTATTGTATAGATAATTCCAAAACCCACAGCGGGGGGTAAATACACCCCCCAGAACTCTCAACAGGGGGTAAATACACCCCCAAAACCCACAACAGGGGGTAAATATACCCCCAAAACCCACAACAGGGGGTGAATATACCCACAAAACTCATACCAGGGAGTATTAAAAAACCTCAAAACCCACACCAGGAGCTATTCTACACCCCCAAAGCCCACTCCAGGGGGTATTTTACACCCCAAAAACCCACACCAGGGGGTATTCAAAAAACCCCAAAACCCACACCAGGGGGTAAATACACTCCCCAAACCCACTCCAGGGGGTATTCGAAAAGAGGTTACATCAGCAATCAGTGTTGGGGGTGATCTATTATCCTGCAGAGTGGCTTGGCTAACTAACAGAAAACAGAGTCAGGATAAATGGATCATTTTAGGTTGGCAAACAGTTACCCGTGCAGTAGTCACAGGGATCAGTGCTGGGGCCTCCACTATTTACAATCTCCATCAATCACTTGGATAAAGGGTAAAGGATAACGGCGCAGTTGCTAAATTTGTTGATGACACAAAGACAGGTAGGAGGGTAAGTTGCCAAGAGGAGGTGGGGAGTCTGCAAAGGGACACAGATAGGGTTAAGCGAGTGGGGAAAAAAATGGCCAATGGAGTTTAACGTGGGAAATGTGAACAGGTACACTTTGGCAGGAAGAATAGAAAAGCAGAATATTATTTAAATAGAGAGAGACTGCAGAATGCTGAGGTACAGAGGGATCTGGGTGATGTGCTGGATGAATCAGGAAAGGTTAGTATGCAGGCACAGCGAGTGATTAGGAAGGTCAATGGAATGTTCTCATTTGTTGCAAAGGGAGTGGAATATAAAAGTGGGGATTTTTTGCTTTAATTGTAGAGGGTATTGGTGAGACCACAGCGAGAGTGAAATGTACAGTTTTGGTCTTCTTAGTTAAGGAGGGATATACCTGGACTGGAAGCAGTTCAGAGAAGGTTCACCAGGCTGATCGCTGGGGTCTGTCTCATGAGGATAGGTTGGACAGGCTGGGCCTGTATCCATTGGAGTTTAGAAGAATGAGAGGTGATCTTATTGAAACATGTAAGATCCTGAGGGGGCTTGACAGGGTGGATGCTGAGAGGAGGTTTCCCCGGGTGGGAGAGGCCAGAACTTGGGGACACAGTTTAAAAATAAGCGGTCTCCAATTTAAGATATGAGGAGGAATTCCTTTCCTCAGAGGGTCATGTGTCTGAGAAATTCTCTCCCCCAGCAAGCACTGGGAGGCTGGCTCGCTGAATATGTTCAGGGTTATGGGCAGGAAAGTGGAGTTAAGGCCACAAACAGGTCAGTCACAATCTTATCAAGTGGCCAAGCCAGCTCGCGGGCTGAATGGCCCACTCCTGCTCCTAGCTCTTCTGAAGTGATGATCTCATTAACGCTAATTAATTAGATGAATGGGAACACAGAGCATTTGGTTTTCCTGGATCATCTCAGTGTGGGTTCCCAGTAGCTCTCAGAATCTATCCGGTACTTTCCAGAGGTGACCAGGTGTGGAGATGAGGGCAATGCATTTAACATAGTCTCCTTGGGCTACAGCAAGGCTTTTGATAAGGTCCCACATGGAAGACTGATAACGAAGGTCAGAGCCCATGGGATCCAAGGCAATTTGGCAAAATTGGATCCAGAATTGGCTGAGTGGCAGGAAGCAGAGGGTGATCGTTGAGGGGTGTTTTTGTGACTGGATGCCTGTGTCCAGTGGGGTTCCACAGGGATCGGTATTGGGTCCCTTGCTGTTTGTGGTACATATAAACGATATGGACTTGAATGTAGGGGGGTTGATCAGTAAGTTCACGGGTGACACGAAAATTGGTGGGGTGGTAAATAGTGAGGAGGATAGCCTTAGATTACAGGAGGATATAAACGGGCTGGTCAGATGGGTTGATCTGTGGAAAATGGAATTTAATCCGGATAAGTGTGAAGTGATGCACTTGGGCAGGACAAACAAGGCACGGGAATACACAATGATTGAAAGGACCCTGGGAAGTACCGAGGATCAGAGGGACCTTGGTGTGCATGTCCACCGGTCCCTTAGGGTAGCAGGATAAGTAGATAAGGTGGTTGAGAAGGTATACGGGATACCTGCCTTTATTAGCTGAGGCATACAATATAAGAGCAGGGAGGTTATGCTGGAACTGTATAAAACGCTGGTTAGGCCACAGCTAGAGTATTGCGTGCAGTTCTGGAATCTGCATTATCGGAAGGATGTGATTGCCCTAGAGAGATTGCAGAGGAGATTTACCAGGATGTTGCCTGGGCTGGAGAGTTTTAGTTATGAGGAGAGATTGAATAGACTGGGGTTATTTTCCTTGGAGCAGAGGAGATTGAGGTGTATAAAATTATGAGGGGCATAGATAGGGTGGACAGGAAGGAACTTTTCCCCTTGGTGGAGGGATCAATAACCAGATATAGATTAAGGTAAGGGGCAGGAGGTTTAGAGGGGATGTGAGGAAGATTTTTTTCACCCAGAGGGTGGTGGGAATCTGGAACTCACTGCCTGAAAGGGCGGTAGAGGCAGAAACCCTCATAACATTTAAGAAGTATTTGGATGTGCACTTGCGATGTCATGGCATACAAGGCCATGGGCCTAGTGCTGGAAAATGGGATTAGAATAGTTAGGTACTTGTTTGACCGGTGCAGACTCGATGGGCCGATGGGCCTTTTCCTGTGCTGTAGACCTCTGTGACTCCATGACCTGTCCTTCAATTTGCTGATACAATCAGCCCTCCCATGCTGTTCTGGCTGGTCAAACTCAGAAAGTCTGGGGATGAATAGGGCCTGCTCCTCCCCAGAGGGAACAGTTTTCTCACGGAATCGCTTGCTCTTGGTCCGCAGGCGGGAGAACCTGAGGGCGATGGCCGAACGTCTGATGTTGCTCAAGGAGAAGTTGAAGGAGGAGCTGCGGACACTGGGAGCACTGAGATCCTGGGAACATATCACCAGACAGATTGGATTGTTCATTTATCCTGGATTCACAGGTAGGTGAGCAAAGCACCATTGATCCTGTGGTCAGTGAGCTGGGCAGAGTGTATCGTCGGCACAGGCCTCAGGCATTGTGCTCATCACAGCCCAACAGAGCATCCACTCACCTTTCTCATTCCCTATTCCAAGCCCCAGCGACCTGCCAAAAGCAGTTTTCACTCGACAATCCAACCATCCCGGATTGCCGCCCGCACTCGTCGTTCCTGTCGGACATTCCTTGCTGGGGAAACCGGAATGCGGCCACCCCTTCCACCTCAGCCTGCGCACGGGGACCTCTTATCAGCATCTCCGAGAGAGTCCGGCTGAGCTGACCCACACTCCATGCAAAGGTTTGGGATTGATCCAGGGGGCCGGATCATGCCAGGATCAGCCCTTCAGTCCTGGGACGAAGAGACTCAATGGATTGTGTAACTGCCGCATCCTCTCACAAGAGCCCCCCTATGAATTAGGAGCAGGAGGAGGCCATTCAGCCCTTCGAGCCTGCTCCACCATTCAATAACGTCAAGGCTGATCTTCGACCTGAAATATACCTTCCTGCACTATCCCCTTAATTCTCTTCTGCTCGTCATTCTACTCAATGACAGAGCATCCACAGTCCCTGCGATCGAGAATCCCAAAGATTCGCAACCTGTAGAGAGCGACAGAGAAAGGACAGGGGAGCTGAGTTTCGCTTGAAGAGAGCCAGCAGTGATACAAAGGGCCGAATGGCCTTGTTTTGTACTTCAGCCATTCTCCGATTCTGTGAAGAGATGTTTCCTTATTTGAGTCCTAAATGGCTGACCCCTGATCCTGATACTGTGACACCCCCCGTGTTTGATGATCCGGATAGCAGCAATGCTGCCCCAGCTTTCACTCTCTGGTGAAACTGATGTCTTTGTTTCTTCCTCCGTGATATGGAGAAGGTGAATTTTAGCCACAGAATTTAGAAATAATTATTCCATCAAGTCTCCAGTATCAAATCGACGCTCGTGGGGTCATCAGGGGCTCAGTGGAGAGCATTCTCGTCTCCAGGTCAGAGGCTGTAGGTTCAAATCCCACTGCAGAGCCTTGAGTGCATCGTTAAGGCTGAGATTCCCAGTACAGTACTGAGGGAGTGCTGCACTGTCAGAGGGTCAGTACTGAGGGAGTGCTGCACTGTCAGAGGGTCAGTACTGAGGGAGTGCTGCACTGTCAGAGGGTCAGTACTGAGGGAGTGCCGCACTGTCAGAGGGTCAGTACTGAGGGAGTGCCACACTGTCAGAGGGTCAGTACTGAGGGAGTGCCGCACTGTCAGAGGGTCAGTACTGAGGGAGTGCCACACTGTCAGAGGGTCAGTACTGAGGGAGTGCCACACTGTCAGAGGGTCAGTACTGAGGGAGTGCCACACTGTCAGAGGGTCAGTACTGAGGGAGTGCCACACTGTCAGAGGGTCAGTACTGATGGAGTGCTGCACTGTCAGAGTGTCAGTACTGAGGGAGTGCCACACTGTCAGAGGGTCAGTACTGAGGGAGTGCCACACTGTCAGAGGGTCAGTACTGAGGGAGTGCTGCACTGTCAGAGTGTCAGTACTGAGGGAGTGCTGCACTGTCAGAGGGTCAGTACTGAGGGAGCGCTGCACTGTTAGAGGGTCAGTACTGAGAGAATGCTGCACTGTCAGAGAGTCAGTACTGAGGGAGCGCTGCACTGTCAGAGGGTCAGTACTGAGGGAGCGCTGCACTGTCAGAGGGGCAGTACTGAGGGAGCGCTGCACTGTCAGAGGGTCAGTACTGAGGGAGTGCTGTACTGTCAGAGGGTTAGTACTGAGGGAGTGCTGTACTGTCAGAGGATCAGGACTGAGGGAGTGCTGTACTATCAGAGGGTCAGTACTGAGGGAGTGCTGCACTGTCGGAGGGTCAGTACTGAGGAAGTGCTCCACTGTCAGAGGGTCAGTACTGAGGGTGTGCTGCACTGTCAGAGGGTCAGTACTAAGCGAGTGCCGCACTGTCAGAGGTTCAGTACTGAGGGAGTGCTGCACTGTCAGAGGGTCAGTACTGAGGGAGTGCCGCACTGTCAGAATGTCAGTACTGAGGGAGTGCTGCACTGTCAGAGGGTCAGTACTGAGGGAGTGCTGCACTGTCAGAGGGTCAGTACTGAGGTACTGCCGCACTGTCAGAGGTTCAGTACTGAGGGAGTGCTGCACTGTCAGAGGGTCAGTACTGAGGGAGTGCCGCACTGTCAGAATGTCAGTACTGAGGGAGTGCTGCACTGTCAGAGGGTCAGTACTGAGGGAGCGCTGCACTGTCAGAGGTTCAGTACTGAGGGAGTGCCGCACTGTCAGAGTGTCAGTACTGAGGGAGTGCTGCACTGTCAGAGGGTCAGTACTGAGGGAGCGCAGCACTGTCAGAGCTGCTGTCTTTCAAATGAACCATTAAACTGAGACTCGGTCTGGACTCTCAAATCCCCTGGGCATTATTTTGAAGAAGAGCTGGGGAGGTTTTTCTTGGTGTCCTGGTTTATATTCATCCTCCAAACGAACATCACTAAAATCAGATTATCTGGTCAAGAGCACAATGTTGTTTGTGGGAGCTTGCTGTGCACAAACTGGCTGCAGCCTTTCCTGCACTGTATGTAGTTCATTAACTGGAAAATGCTTTGGGGTTGTCTTGAAGCTGCTTGAAAGACAAGTCTGAATTTCTTCGCTAATTAACTTCCAAGATCAAACCATTCCCCACTGTCCTTAACTGAGATATTTGTGATTTGAGCAGATTCCCAGATTGACTACTTGATGAAGAAGAAACATATTTACCTCTCGTCTATTGCGCAAATCAACATCAGCTTAATTAACAGTCAGAACCTCACCTTCATAGCACAGTGCATCAATGAAGCTGTGCTGTCAAATCCTGAAGACATGGAGTTATAAACAGATTAACTCACTCGACTGGGAACTTGGTGGGGGGGCAGGGGTTTTTAACAATGCTATTGTAACCACAACAAAATATTTTCCTCCTACTTCAGTACTTTATGTTAAGTGAGCTGTGTGTAATACAAGAAAAGGCCCAGGTTTAACGATGGTACCTTTGGTATGTATCATTTGGATGTGAATAAAGCACTTAACATAATGATTCAGCTTTGACTGTGTCGTGGATATGAAACGGGCTGGGTGAATCACATTGAAGGTGAATGGGAAAGGAGATAGTGCGGGTATCCCCCCCTGTCCATTCCATCAGTTAGACTCTACCCCCTGCACTCTTCAGCTGCGTCACGTCCGAGACCGAGCTTGCTGGGAAGGTGAGCTGCAGGTGGCACGGGGAGGGTATAATGGAGCGTCTGGGACTACCTCAGTGAATGACAGGGCCAACAGAGTCTCTCTAAGAACTATTCACTCCCTGAAGGAATGAGACTGCACAGTTTGAATTGTTCCCTCTTTGGGCTGCAGGGGTTGGGTGGAATCGCGGGATCAATTACCGGTCCTGATGCTTTCAATTGCCGGGGTTCACCTCCTGAGGAGAGTTTTAACACCATTTCATGTGAAAATCCAGAGAGTCCTTTAAAATAATGGAGGGGTGGAGGGCCAAGGGAAGGATGTAATTGTGGGAGACAAATAGCTGAATGGTGTCAATTGACCAGCAGGGTTCTGGGATTCACAGCTGGTGAATCTCTTCATCCCCTGAACCCACTGGCTGATTTGTGCTCTGATACCTGAGATTTATTTTCCCAGCACTGGAAGGCCCCAGCTATTTAAAACAGGAGATTCTGGGCGCTGTGGTCTCGTGGGGGAAGAATTGTCAAACCTTCACCCGGGTTGGCAAGGCAGGACAACTGCTAGAAACAGAGCAGGCCAGAGCAGATGCACATCTTCAGGAAGCTGCCTTCGTTTCTGATCTCTGCTACGCTCCGAATATCCACGACAAACACACACAGTCTCAGCCAGCACTTTCCGACAGCTGGATCTCTGGCCACAAGGTGGCAATGCAGGCCACATGTGCATTGGCTTCTCTTGCCTCGTCTTTCACAGTCAACAGCATCAGAAGGTGCAAGGCAAGTTGGGACAAGTGAGGGTTGGCCAGGGGATGGTGGCGTGAGGCACGTTTGCAGCTCAGTGCCATCACACTGAAGTGTCCACTTCAAGGAGAACATGAAGAGCCAGCCTTGGGCGCTGTCCTCATCTTCTCCAATTCGTTTCCTTGAGTTTTAAAATATTTATTGACCCAAGAAGAACTCAGGTTGCTGTAACCATAGTTACAGAGTTGCCAGCTCAAGTTGGACCGATTCCTGGAGCTTTCACCGCATGACCACAAATGGCCCAGCCCACACCCTCCCACCATTGGTCAACCGACACGTCCATCTTGGCATTTTCCCCACAGCCAATCAGAAGGACTTGCCAATCGGATGATCAATAACTGTCTTTGCCAATTCCAGTGTTCATAGAAAATGAATAAAGACAATAATTTTTAAAATTATTTAAACCTGCCTTCCACCCCCCTCCCCGGATTTTACTCTCAGTAGCGTGTGGGAGATGAATCCTTAGTTCCTGAAGACCTCCGGGCTATTCCTGGAAGGGTGGTAACCCTAACAATAGCAATCAAAGTGACTGTGGGTTCCTGATGATTTTCATTGCTGGGGATGTATGAGTGGGTTTCTCACATACTCCAGGTCGATGAGGTTCCTCTTTGGGGTGTGGATTCAGAACATTTACTCCCTGAGGTCTATCAGACTAAGATCCCACTAAAAAGCTTTCAGCTCGTTTTGCTTCTAAGTAACATTCGCCCAACACAAGTGCCAGGCAATGACCATCTCCAACAAGAGAGAATCCAACCATCGCCCCTTGACATTCAGAGGCATTACCATCGCTGAATCCCCCACTATCAACCTGGGGGTTACCATTGACCAGAAACTGAACTGGACTAGCCATATAAATACTGTGGCTACAAGAGCAGGTCAGAGGCTGGGAATCCTGCAGCGAGTAACTCACCCCCTGACTCCCCAAAGCCTGTGCACCATCTACAAGGCACAAGTCAGGAGTGTGATGGAATACTCTCCACTTGGCTGGATGAGTGTAGCTCCCACAACACATAAGAAGCTCAACACCATAAAGGACAAAACAGCACCACTTGATTGGCACCACATCCACGAACATTCACTTCCCTCCACCACCGACGCACAGTGGTAGCAGTGTGTACCACCTACAAGATGCACTGCAGGAACTCTGCTCCTTAGACAGCACCTTCCAAACCCATGACACTACCACCTAGAAGGACAAGGGCAGCAGACACCTGGGAATACCACCACCTGGAAGTTCCCCTCCAAGTCACTCACCATACTGACTTGGAAATATATCACCGTTCCTTCAATGTCACTGGGTCAAAATCCTGGAACTCCCTCCCTAACAGCACTGTGAGTGTACCTACACCACATGGACTGCAGCGGCTCAAGAAGGCAGCTCACCACTACCTTCTCAAGGGACAAATGAGGAGGTAGGCTTTGATGGTGATGTTCACACCCCAAGAATGAATGTTATAAACGAACAATCCTTCAGAAATGAAATCAAAACACTGCGGATGCTGGATATCTGAAACAAAAACAGAAAATGCTGGAAAAACTCAGCAGGTCCGACAGCATCTGGGGAGTTAACGTTTCGAGTCCGTATGACTGTTCCTCAGAGCTCTGAAGACCTGTTAGACCTGCTGATCCTTTAGAAATAGTCATTTGTTTGTACAGAACTTGACTGTTGCTGAAAGAATTGTGGCATGTCCGAGCTGCCAGATATCTCTTTATTCAGCAATACTCCAATCCTTTGGAAAACAATGCGTCCATTGTCAGGGAGGTGGGAAACCTGAGGGAATGGAGAGAAGTCTGAATGGATGGGAGGAAGGTGAAAACGGGGAGCTGATTGAAAGCTCAGGTAAGTTTGTACATGGAGGTCCAACTCCAGGTGCCTGGAATCTTTGTCCCAATGCGAGGTGGGTGGGCAGGAAGGGGGCTCTTCTCCTGGATGTTCAAGCCTTTCGCGAGTGTTTGTGTGAATCTCCTGCTGTCAGAATTGATGCGGTCCCACCAGTAAATGACCTGCGGGCGGGCATATGTCTGGGAACCCAGGAAATCCTCACCTCAGTGCTTTAAAAAAACCCAGCAGGATGGGCCCTGACATTCACTGAGAGACTGGAACTAAAACCAGCGGGTGGCAGCAAAGATGTTCCATTCACACACTCGAGAGACAAGCACTCAGGATGTGGAACTCACTCACTTTTGCTTGGGCTGGAGTGTCAGGGTGGAGGAGTGAGTCAGAACATCCCAAGGTGTCACCGATGAAATGTAAAGCACCTGAGGTATGAGACGGCGGAGTAAGAGCGGAAAGCTGAATTTCTGGCTGGTCAATTTCCCTAAGTGCTCACCACTCAGTAACATGTCAGGACTGGTCAGCGAAGCTCATGAAATCTTTGGAATTTAGCAAAGAGTGAGGAACAGACGCCCTCGATCGGCTCCCCTGCACCGCTCCGAGGCTCCAGGGGAGCAGAGAGGAAATTTGCCCACCACGTTAACGAAGGAAGATGTGTCTTTCACAACTTCCCAACGTGCTTCACAGCCAATGAACCGCTCTTGTGAAGCGGGGTCACTGCTGGTCATGTAGGCATCGCGGCAGCCCATTTGGGCACAGCAAGATGCCAGAAGCAGCAGTGCGATAATAACGGAGTAGCTTGCTGGCCGAGCCAACTTGGACATTGCCTTGCCAGCCTGTGATCCCCCCTCCCCACGACCTTCGATGGAACAGGGCGCTGGATGTATTTTTGCCGCCTAAGGGTCCCTGGTCTTTCCCCAAATCTTACATCAAAAGGTGAGGGGATCCGGTCAGGAAATTCAGCTTGCAAATGAAGCAGAGTAAGAGGTTAGGGACAGAATTCCACTGGGGTGAACAGATGGAATTTAATCCCCATGATACAAACCAGCTGGGCTTCCTTTATTTTACAGAGTGCACTTTCATTTCATATTTTTTATAGCCTCCAACAAAGTGGAGTTCCGTGTTGCCGACATATTGGGCCTTACTGCTTCTCTCGTAGATGCAATCCCAGACAAGGGTCAAGACGTAATGAGTTACCTCACACGCAAGAGTCTGTGGCCAGTGTTATACGCGGAGCAAGGATTCGGAAGTGGCAGTGGGGTGAATGAGCTGGTCGTGTGTTCCCGATGACATCCGTGGAAGCAGGAGTGTTGGCCGGGTCACTCAGGAGTCCTATACGCTTCATCAGGACATGTCATGGGATCATTATTCTGGACCTGGATAGGTAGATATGCTGAGAATGCAACCGTGTGCAGAATGGGCAGCTCCAACACTTACTCTTGGGACAATTCTCCGGGATACCTGGACTCTGGCACATCCCCGATTTCAATCACTCGACCATGGGGGGGTGTGGGGTACCTTCAGGTGCCTGGGCCCTGAGGTCTGGAATTCCCACCCAACATCTCCCTGCCTCTCCACCTCTCTCTCATCCTTTAAGATGCTGCTTTTAAACCTACCACTTTGACCGAGTTTGTGGTCACCATTCCTACTATCACCTTTGTGTAGCTCAGTGTCCAGTTTTGGCTGATACCACATCTTGGGCATTTTCCTGTGTTAGCGATACTGCAGAAGTACTGACAAGGCCAGCACATTGCACAAGGTACTTCCATTGACTGCCTCCTCAATGTCACGTTAAAATTGATAGACTTGTGTCTGGCTTAATGATTATGCAACAAAAGCAGGTATATGGTGTTAAGAGTCAGCTTGAGCATTTTATACATTTCCAGGATGTGGGCTCCGCTGCCTAGGCCAGTATTTATTGCCCATCCCTAATTGCCCTTGAGAAGGTGGGGGTGAGCTGCCTTCTTGAACCGCTGCAGTCCATGTGGTGTAGGTATACCCACAGTGCTGTTAGGGAGGGAGTTCCAGGATTTTGACCCAGCGACAGTGAAGGAACGGCCGATATATTTCCAAGTCAGGATGGTGAGTGGCTTGGAGGGGAACTTCCAGGTGGTGGTGTTCCCATCTATCTGCTGCCCTTGTCCTTCTAGATGGTAGTGGTCGTGGGTTTGGAAGGTGCTGTCTAAGGAGCCTTGGTGAGTTCCTGCAGTGCATCTTGTAGATGGTACACACTGCTGCTACTGTGCATTGGTGGTGGAGAGAGTGAATGTTTGTGAATGTGGTGTCAATCAAGCGGGCTGCTTTGTCCTGGGTGGCTTGAATGTAACCCTAGCCCCATATTCCCACCTACCCCCAATATCCTTTCACTGCCTTGCTTATCAAGAATCTATCCAGCTTTGCCCTAAAAATATTCAAAGACTCTGCTTCCACCACCTTTTGAGGAAGAGAGTTCCAAAGACTCACAACCCTCAGAGAAAAATTCTCCTCAACTCTGTCTGAACAGAGAAACCCCTTATTTTTAAACAGTGACCCCTAGTTCTCGATTCTCCCACAATAGGAAACATCCTCTCCACAACCACCCTGTCAAGACCCCTCAGGATCTTAAAGGTTTCAATTAAGTCGCCTCTTACTCTTCTAAACTCCAGTGGATACAAGCCAAACCTGTCCAGCCTTTCCTCATAAGACAACCCACCCATTCCTGGTATTAGTCTAGTAAACCTTCTCTGAACTGCTTCATAACATTTACATCTTTCTTTAAATACGGAGACCAGTGTTGTACATAGTACTCCAGATGTGGTCTCACCAATGCCCGGTACAACTGAAGCACAACCTCCCTATTTTTGTAATGAATTCTCCTCACAATAAATGATAATCCTATTAGCTTTCCTATTTCCCTGCTGTGCCTGCAGTGATGTCTTGGAGCTGAGATGACTGATCTCCAACAACCACAACCATCTTCTTGTGATGCTGGGGACCTCTGGAGGAGGCCGAGATGGATCATCCACTCAGCACTTCTGGCTGAAGATTGTCGCAGATGCTTCAGCCTTATCTTTTGCACTGATGTGCTGGGCTCCTCCATCATTGAGGGTGGGGATATTTGTGGAGCCTCCTCCTCCAGTGAGTTATTTAATTGTCCACCACCATTCACGACTGGATGTGGCAGGACCGCAGAGTTTAGATCTGATCCGATGGTTGTGGAATCACTTGCTGCTTATGCTGTTTGACACACAAATAGTCCCGAGTTGACACTTCATTTTTAGGTATGCCTGATGCTGCTCCTGGCATGCCCTCCTGCACTTTCATTGAACCGGGGTTGATCCCCTGGCTTGGTAGTAATGGTAGAGTGGGGGATATGCTGGGCCATGAGGTTGCAGATTTTGTTGGAGTACAATTCTGCTGCTGCTGATGGCCCACAGCGCCTCATGGATGCCCAATCTTGATTGCTAGGTCTGTCTATCTGTCTATCCCATTTAACACGGTGGTAGTGCCACACAACACGATGGAGGGTATCCTCAATGTGAAGACGGGACTTCATCTCCACAAGGACTGTGGTCACTCCTACCGATACTGTCATGGACAGATGTATCTGCAGCAGGCAGGTTGGTATGGATGAGGTCAAGAATGTTTTTCCCTCACCACCAGCCGAAGACCCAGTCTAGCAGCTATGTCCTTTAGGACTCGGCCAGCTTAGTCAGTAGTGGTGCTACCGAGCCACTCTTGGTGATGGACATTGAAGTCCCCCACCCAGAGTACATTCTGTGTCCTTGCCATCCTCAGAGCTTCCTCTAGGTGGTGATCAACATGGAGGAGCACCGATTCATCAGCTGAGGGAGGGCCGTACGTGGTAATCAGCAGGAGGTTTCCTTGCCCATGTTTGACCTGATGCCATGAGACTTCATGGGGTCTGGAGTCCATGTTGAGGACTCCCAGGGCAACTCCCTCCCGACTGTATACCACTGTGCCGCCACCTCTGCTGGGACAGGACATACCCAGGGATGGTGATGGTGGTGTCTGGGACATTATCTGTAAGGTATGATTCCGTGAGGATGACTATGTCAGGCTGTTGCTTGACTGGTCTGTGAGACAGCTCTCCCAATTTTGGCACTAGCCCCCAGATGTTCATGAGGAGGACTTTGCAGGGCTGCGATTGCCGTTGTCGTTTCTGGTGCCTAGGTTGGTCTGTCCGGTTCCATTCCTTTTTTGTGACTTTTTAGCAGTTTGGTACAAGTGAGTGACTTGCTAGGCCATTGTGGAGGGCGTGTCAGAGTCAGGCAGATGACCTAATTAAATTGGGATGTGGTTTTTGTCTGACTGAGGGCGTCGACAGGTGGGATTGTGCTGTGCGGATTGACTGGTGGAACAGGTTGGAAGGGCTGAATGGCCTACTCCTGCTCCTCTTTTCCTGAATCATAGCACAGCCTGTCCAGTGGAGTGGTTTGAGAATACAGAGTGGTGAATGACTCCATCTCACGGGCAGAAAAACTGAAAAGCAGATCAGGACATCTCTTGTGGAAGAGAGAGAGAGAGAGAGAGAGAGAGACCACCTCCTTCACCCCGAGGCACGGCTATTCCATTGCTTTTCAGAGAAGGGGCATTCCGGGTGTCCTCAAATACAACCTGGTACATGTGTCTGTCTCATTCATTACCCTGACATACCGACTTCCAAGTTATTCCAATTATTTCTGGGGCAATTCCTTCGGCTCCGATATACAGCTGTAACTCTTACCAGCTGGTCTTGCCACTCAATGCGCCACGTCCTTTACTGGACTGACAGACGCTGGGAAAGCCCCATATGCTGGGGTTGGAACACTCTCCTTATTCAGACCAGGCTGCAAAGTCAATGAACGATTGCCTCATTTCAGAACAAACCCTCTTTGGCAATGTCAACTTGTGGTTTCATCATGCGTCCTGTGATGTAACTCTCTGAGAAATACCGCAGTCATGAGCCATCAGAGTCTGATTCAGAGCCAAGAACTCTATTTGCCCTACCTATTATCTGTTGTTCTCCACACCCATTTCTCACTCTCTGTCACTTCATGTCTCTCTCTCTCTCTCTAACTTTCCAGCACTATTTCCTGTCCATCACTAACAGCCTAGAATTCCAGTTCTGTAATATTGCCCATCTCTGTCCTTATCTCAGCTCATCAGCTGCTGAAACCCTCACCCTTTGGGACCTGTGGCCTCGACTATTCAACTGCACTCCTGGCTGCTCTTCCCACCTTTAGACTTCATCTAAAACTCTGCTGCCCATGTCTTAACTCGCAGCAAGTTCCCCTTCTTCCCCTATCACCACTGTGATCGCTGACATGCGCTGGCTCCTTGTCTGTTAACACCTCGATTTGAAACCTTATTGCCCCCTCCTCCTCCTCCTCGAGCCTCCGCTCCCCCTCTCCCCTCCTCACTGTCTAAACGAACTGAGTTTGAGGAGCCAATTCCAGGACACTGCCCTTTGCCTCAGAAGGACACTTCCGAGAGTGCGAGTGTCGGAAATAGAACGTTCCGGCAGCTTCCCCAGTCCTGATGCTTCGAGGCGGCCAGTCGGGTTGGCCCACGTTGCGAAGACCATCGCGGCTGAGCGGCGGAGAATCTGATTCCGTCTGTCAGTCGTGACGCTGGGGCTACGTGGGCGAGCGAGTTCACAAGAGGCCACTCTTCCTCCTGGCTGCTCTCACTCCTGTTTGACGAGGACAGTCCCGTTCACAATGGACAGCCACAGCCCCGCGCAGGAGGGAGAACTTAACCGCATGCAGCCAAGTGAATGCCGATTGAGTAACTGAACAAGTTTAAACAGCCTGGACAGGAAACCCAGTCACAATGTTAAAGCCCTGAGGATTCAAATTCATTCTTCAGTCATGAGACTAGAGAGAGAAGGCAGCCCCGCGCACGGTCCCAGGGAACGGTTCACCATCGAGCCCATGGGGCAGCTTCTGTCAGCGGCCGTTTTACTTCGGAGGCTTGGGCTCTGATTGGGCAGCTTCTCCGCCCCCAAACTTCTCTCCCCACATCCCACCCCCCCCGCCCAACCTTAAACCAGCTTATATTTCACCCCTCTCCTAACTATACTCAGTTCTGCCGAAGGGTCATGAGGACTCGAAACATCAACTCTTTTCTTCTCCACCGATGCTGCCAACCTGCTGAGTTTTTCCAGGTAATTCTGTTTTTGTTTTAGCTTCTCGGGTTGTCTGTCGAGAAGCCACTTGCAGAGGCCGAACGGTTCACTCGCTCACTCCCGGCTGTGAAGAGTTACATCAGGTTTGCAGCACAGAAACAGGCCATTTGACTCCATCAGGCCCTTGCTGCTGTTTATACTCCACACAAGACCCCCCTCTCACCCTGCCTCATCTCACCCTCTCAGCACCTCCTTCTATTCCTGTCTCCCTCACGTGTCCATCCCACTTCCCCTCGAGTACATCCAAACTTTTCACCTCCACCCCTCCCTGTGGGAGTGAGTTGCACCTTCTCACCGCTCTCTGGGTAAAGAAGTTTGTGCCTCTCTTCCCTGTCTGGCCTCTCGTTCAGGTCTTCTCCGCAATGAAAACGTTTCCTCGAAGTCGAGCCTATGGAACCCCTTCATGATGTGAAAGATCTCAATCAGGTCAGCCTTCAGTCTTCTCCAGATGAAGAGGTCTCGCCTGATGAGCCTTCCCTCCACAGTCAAATCTCTCCATTCTCTGCTCTCATCACCAAAGCCAAACACTGATGTGAAGGCCTCAGCAAGGCAGTGTTCCTTCAGGCCCCAAACTCAAGTCCTGGGGTGGGACTCAAACCTGTGACCCTTCAGACTGGGGAGCCGAGCGAGAAGGAGGGCGAGGACTACCTCAGGCGCAGTTTGACCCCCACTGCCAGTCCTGTGGGAGCTGCCAATGTGGCACTGCCTGAGGTCACACGCACAGCGGAGGTCACACAGTGGGTCAGGAGCTGGTGGAGATGTCCCGCTCAGAGTGCCTGACTCCCAATGCCCCGACGTCAACAACTGACCGGGAACTTCCTGGGAAAATCCCATCGTCCCTCAACGGGCTCAACCGACAGTCAGCTGTCCCCCCCCCCGCCCCCACCATCACCAGGAAATGGTCCCGAATTGTGGAGTGGGCTTCTGCTAGAGCACTGGGAACAGGAGAGACTCCAAGAGAATTCCCAGCGGAAGTGAAACAAGTTTCCGAAATGCCGTATGTGCAACCCCAGCGATGGCTGCTGTTTGTACAAAAGAACGGGTTGCTCCAAAAGCAGAGAGTTACCCTGAGAGTGCAGCATGGCAGGGCAGGAGCTTCCTCTGTGGGTCATGCCCAACAGGCAGGGCAGCTTCGGGCTGTCAGGGAGTCCTGCCCCTTGCTCACCCCCACCCCCCCTGAGATGGCCACTCTCAGTTAGACCTTGCAATGTGCAAACTGCACACCCACTCATTCTGGACAAGAAACCATCCAGATCTGCAAATCAAGGCCCAATGCCATCGCGGCACATCCCAATTGGATAGAGACACCAAGTGGAAAAGAGTTGCCCAGCTGCGGGGAGGGGGGGGTTGTGAATTTGGGGGAGTGCAGGGAGCAGGGGAATTGTGTCCTATTGGACAGACCTTCAAAGAGCCAGCACAGCCATGATTGGCTGAATGGCCTCCTTCTGTGCTGTATCGGTCACTCAATCTGGGACTTACCAGGGAATCCTAAAAGGGGTTTTCTTTATGGGGTCAGGCTAAGCCAAGAGTTGCCTGTTTGGCAGAGGCTGCATTTATTCCGGGTTGCCAAGTGTCGCTGGACTTATTCCTGGAGATATCATCACCTCCCACCGACAACCGCTGTGCCCCCATGTTCTCTCGGCCCCGCCCCCACCCCCTCACCCCCACGCCCTCACCCCCACACCCTCTTGCCCCTTTCATTTCCCCAGCTGGATGATTCCCAACAGCTTTCTTTCCTCCCTATCGCCAACACTTCCAAGACTAAACGAATGTTTTTATTGCAATTACCCTGGTGGTTGTCGAGGGATTGGTGGGCACACGTGGCCCGGTACATCAATGGTTCCTTCCTGCAGCTTCCCCCACCCTCCCCCCCGCCCCGATTCCCAGGGGAGTGGTCCCAAAGGCCCAAACTAAACGACAGTTCACGGCCCCTTCCCCCCCTCAGCCCACCGACACCTGCTTGGAGTGAGCCGTGCGCTGGTGGGCCCCATCCAGGCACACGTCGGAACTTTCGCTGCCTCCGCTCATCCCGTTGCGTTCCGGACGGTCATTTCCCGGCTGGAATCTCCCAACGTTTTCTGGGAAACCATCAGAGCTTCCACGGGATGGACCAGGCGATGGGGGTGCGGGGGTGGGGGTGGGGGTGGATGTAATCTCTCTGAGGTAGCTCCATTCCTCAGTGAATTGGAATGCTGCAGGATTGTATCGCTGGCAGTGGTTTGTACAAACACACCCATTATCTGATAAACAGAGGCTGCGACTGACCAGGAATGCCGAGAATGCAGTCAGGTCTCAAAGTCCGTGGCTTTACAACACCAGGAAGGCAGGATGCACAAATGTTGCGAACAAACCTCAGCCCAACACTGCACAAAAAAAGATGAGACAGAGAGAGATCGAGATTCCACAACAACTGCAATAGAGATTCCCTCTTCAACAACAGCCAATTGCATTTGTACAGCACCATCAACGTCATTTACTGCCGCAGGGTCAAACAAAATGTGACACTGAGCCACGTAGGAAGATATTAGGACACGTGAACAGGTTTAAGGAGTGTCTGAACGGAGGGGAGAGAGGGAGAAGGAGAGAGAGGGAGAGAGAGAGAGAGAGGTTTTGGGAGGGAATTCCAGAGCTTAGGGCCCAGGCAGCTGAAGGCACGGCCGCTAATGGCGGAGCAATGGAAATCGGGGACGAGCAAGAGGCCAGAATTGGACGAGGGCAGAGATCACGGAGGGTTGTAGTGCTCGAGGACATTCAAGATAGGCTGGGTGAGGTGCATGGAGGGATTTGTAGGTTGAAGGAAACATGGGCGATAAGGAGGTCATTTTGGACAGGCTGAAATGACCATTAGTTCAGCTCAGCCAAATGAAGATTGCTTCGGTCAGTGATGTGTGTACTTTGGAATCTGTCCTGCCCCATCATTCTTCGGACAATGTCTTTTATGACCCTCGCTGTGGTTGGTATGCAGTGTCTCTCCTAATACCCCACAGTGTTATCATATCCACAGAGACTGAGAACATTTAAAAAGAAATTCAAATTTCTGGTTAATAGCTGAACAAATAACCTATCAGGATTTCACATTTTAAAACTTTTACTGTAACAAATGACTACAAGCACTAATGACTGAACACAAAAAGTAACCACAAAGCAACTTATACTTTAAACAATAGAAAGAAAGGTTCCCGTTTTATACTTATCACAAATCGTACTCCCCACAGAATTACTTTCCTTATAAGAAGCAGACCACAGTCGCTCCAGCTTCTAATGGGCTTGCATTTCCCTATTTCGCTGAGTAGTAACTGTGAGTGACCATCACCAGGCACTTTCCTCAGCTTTGGGAATTTATTCACTCTACCACCAGCAGTAAAGCCTGTTCCAATGACTTTTCTCCCCCCTACCCACACCAGGACAAACCTCACAGAATCCCCAGATCCCTGTATGTGCTTCTTCGAAGCGGAACATGGGACTTAGAAGCAGGAGTAAGCCATTCAGCCCTTCGAGTCTGCTCCACCATTCAATAAGATCATGGCCGACCTGGCTGTGTCTCAACTCCACCTTGCCGTCTGCCCCTCATAACCCTTGACTCCCTTGTCTGTTAAAAATCTATCCAACTCTGTGGGGGGGAAAAAACCCTAAGCCTTTTCACTCTACTGATCACATAGAACTGCTGTCTGTGATATTCAGTGATTTGTAGGGAAGCCTGTAACCTGATCTCAAAAATGGCTTCCCCTGCCCTCTTCTCCATGGCAACATGAAACACATAACCTTGTATCCAGGTAGAAATGCTGATTATTGATTCTTGACCCCCAACTCTCTTCATCTCGGAAGTAAATAGACAGTTTATAGCACAACTGCTGACAACCCGATACCTTCAACAACTTTCTGGGACTTCGGTGTTGTAATATGCCTTTAAGGGATAGCAGCAAGCGTCACAAGAAGGGAAGTGTGTCATGTGATCCAGCCTCAGTTCCACTTTGGCCTGGGAGCGGAACACAGCACACACAGCTCTACTGCTGATGTCTTCAGGCTTTCTACCCATGTACCTCTGCCCTCATGTGCCCAGTTTCATTAAATGAACCCACATCATGTTTACACAGTCCCTAATGAGCAACTGGTGCCTTTATATCATTATAAAAACACGACATTAAGGGAGGCTCAGTGTCTATCCATTGTGATCTCAGCGACTGCTGCCATTGTGTCTAAACCGTGAACACTGAGACCATCATCCCAGTAACACGACCTGGACCTCCCTTTAACCCGTGCCAGTCAAACCACCCAGGCTGACTGTCTGGGCAGACTGCAGGACAAGACATGTGGCCTCCCCCATCCCACTTCATTTACCATAGATTTAAAGCTACAATCCCAAAGTATAATAATCTTATAAACCTCATGACTGGAACAAGAGGTCTCACCCCATTCTAACCCATTCTTGCTGCCAAGATTTACAAACAATGCCTATTGCAAGTTGACGACAGGTTTATGATGGCCGAGTTCCATTTCCACAAGCTGAAGCCATCACCTAACACCAGGAGAGCTCTTCTCGATATCAGAGCTGGATACACAGCTTTGTGCATCAGCCACTGGTTCCTTTCTCACCTCTCGGTCTCAACCTGTGTGTTCGAGTCCCAGAAACCCAAGTACTGAAGCCTAAGGCTAACACAGCCAGGGCTGCGCAGAGGGAGTGCTGCACTGCCGGGGCTGCGCTGAGGGAGAGCTGCACTGCCGGGGCTGCGCTGAGGGAGTGCTGCACAGCCGGGGCTGCGCTGAGGGAGAGCTGCACTGCCGGGGCTGCGCTGAGGGAGAGCTGCACTGCCGGGGCTGCGCTGAGGGAGAGCTGCACTGCCGGGGCTGCGCTGAGGGAATGCTGCACTGCCGGGGCTGCGCTGAGGGAGAGCTGCACTGCCGGGGCTGTGCTGAGGGAGCGCTGCACTGCCGGGGCTGTGCTGAGGGAATGCTGCACTGCCGGGGCTGTGCTGAGGGAGTGCTGCACTGCCGGGGCTGTGCTGAGGGAGTGCTGCACTGCCAGGGCTGCACTGAGGGAGAGCTGCACTGCCGGGGCTGCGCTGAGGGAGAGCTGCACTGCCGGGGCTGCGCTGAGGGAGAGCTGCACTGCCGGGGCTGCGCTGAGGGAGTGCTGCACTGCCGGCGCTGCACTGAGGGAGAGCTGCACTGCCGGGGCTGTGCTGAGGGAGTGCTGCACTGCCGGGGCTGCGCTGAGGGAATGCTGCACTGCCGGGGCTGCGCTGAGGGAGTGCTGCACTGCCGGCGCTGCACTGAGGGAGAGCTGCACTGCCGGGGCTGTGCTGAGGGAGTGCTGCACTGCCGGGGCTGCGCTGAGGGAGTGCTGCACTGCCGGCGCTGCACTGAGGGAGAGCTGCACTGCCGGCGCTGCACTGAGGGAGTGCTGCACTGCCGGGGCTGCGCTGAGGGAGAGCTGCACTGCCGGGGCTGCGCTGAGGGAGTGCTGCACTGCCGGCGCTGCACTGAGGGAGAGCTGCACCGCCAGGGCTGCGCTGAGGGAGTGCTGCACTGCCGGGGCTGCGCTGAGGGAGCGCTGCACTGCCGGGGCTGCGCTGAGGGAGAGCTGCACTGCCGGGGCTGCGCTGAGGGAGCGCTGCACTGCCGGGGCTGCGCTGAGGGAGCGCTGCACTGCCGGGGCTGCGCTGAGGGAGCGCTGCACTGCCGGGGCTGCGCTGAGGGAGAGCTGCACCGCCAGGGCTGCGCTGAGGGAGAGCTGCACCGCCAGGGCTGCGCTGAGGGAGCGCTGCGCTGAGGGAGCGCTGCACAGCCGGGGCTGCGCTGAGGGAGCGCTGCGCAGCCAGGGCTGCGCTGAGGGGGCGCTGCACCGCCAGGGCTGCGCTGAGGGAGCGCTGCACTGAGGGAGCGCTGCACTGCCAGCGCTGCGCTGAGGGAGAGCTGCACTGAGGGAGCGCTGCACTGCCAGCGCTGCGCTGAGGGAGCGCTGCACTGCCAGCGCTGCGCTGAGGGAGCGCTGCACTGAGGGAGTGCTGCACTGCAGGGCTGCGCTGAGGGAGAGCTGCACTGAGGGAGCGCTGCACTGCCAGCGCTGCGCTGAGGGAGCGCTGCACTGCCAGCGCTGCGCTGAGGGAGCGCTGCACTGAGGGAGTGCTGCACTGCAGGGCTGCGCTGAGGGAGCGCTGCACCGCCAGGGCTGCGCAGAGGGAGTGCTGCACTGCCAGAGGGGCCGTCATTCAGCAAGGTTCCTCAGGCCCTCTTGGGTAGATGTTAAACGTACCTTAGCGGCCAATACTTATCCCACAAGCAACATCACTGAAAACAGACCACCCAGTCATTATCACAACACTCTCTGTGGGATCCTGCTGTGTGTACATTGGCTGGTGTGTTCCCTGCATTACAACAGTGGCTGATAGCACCTCTCTGGCTGGTGAAGCTCTTTGGGATGTGTTGAGGTCACAAAAGGCACTGGAGAAATTTCCGACCTTTCATCCTGCCTCAGTGCTGCACCATTTCTATGAGATAGCAACAGGGGGAGACCATTCAGCCCCTCCAAACTGTTCTACCATTAAATATGTTACGGCACTTCCGTACCTTAACTGCAACCACAGGCCGTCATATCGGGATAGGTCTCAGGATGATTAGGAGAGAGGGTCTGGGAGCATACATGGAAGAGCTTCTAGGATCTGAGGAAGCACTGGAGAGATGGTCCTGGAGACCAGGCTGTTGTGGGAGGGCGGGCCAACAGGTAGGGGATTGGGGATAGAGTCTGGCAAAATTGAAGGTTGCAGTTTTTGGCTGGGGTGCAGGGGGAGGGCAGAGACTGCCAACATTCAGCAGGTTGGGGCCAGTGGTAAAGGACATGAATTCATTAAAATCACTTCCGGAAAATCGGATTCAGGATAGTTAAATCCCATCTCTCGGCCTCCTTCCTGATCCCCTTCACCCAGCTCAGCCGATAGCTTACAGCCGCTTGTGCTATTTCCTGAAAAATCACTGAACACCACAGACCGCACAAGTTTTTATTCTTTTCACAGGATGTGGGCTTCGCTGGCTGGGCCAGCATTTATTACCCATCCCTAGTTGCCCTTGAGAAGGTGGGGGTGAGCTGCCTTCTTGAACCGCTGCAGTCCATGTGGTGTAGGTACACCCACAGTGCTGTTAGGGAGGGAGTTCCAGGATTTTGACCCAGCGACACTGAAGGAACGGCCGATATATTTCCAAGTCAGGATGGTGTGTGACTTGGAGGGGAACTTCCAGGTGGTGGTGTTCCCATCTATCTGCTGCCCTTGTCCTTCTAGATGGTAGTGGTCGTTGGTTTGGAAAGTGCTGTCTAAGGAGGCTTGGTGAGTTCCTGCACTACATCTTGTAGATGGTACACACTGCTGCCTATGTGTGTTGGTGGTGGAGGGAGTGAATGTTTGTGGATAGGGTGCCAGTCAAGCGGGCTGCTTTGTTCTGGATGGTGTCAAGCTTCTTGAGTGTTGTAGGAGCTGCATTCTTCCAGGCAAGTGGGGAGTATTCCATCACACTCCTGACTTGTGCCTTGCAGATGGTGGACAGGCTTTGGGGAGTCAGGAGGTGAGTTACTCACCGCACGATTCCCATTTTCATGAACAAATATCACATCAGAAATCACCCATTGTTTATATTTAGCAGTTTAACAGGTATTTCCTTTATAAACCCTAGGGAATATTCCCTCAGGTTTAAAAATGAAACTCCTGTTAACCCACAAAATGGCTCAGTAAGAAAAGTCCTTTCACCTGGGTTGTCCATCTTTGGGAGGGAAAAAGGTCGT
Source organism: Cetorhinus maximus (assembly GCF_964194155.1). Lineage (NCBI taxonomy): Eukaryota > Metazoa > Chordata > Chondrichthyes > Lamniformes > Cetorhinidae > Cetorhinus > Cetorhinus maximus. Next base: position 5,560,988 of record NC_135898.1, on the reverse strand, counting down.
CTCAGATCTCGTTAATCCGAAACAAAACTTTGGGAATTCAATCTCCAGTTGTTTGCAAGTCTTTAAAGCAAAGAGATTCTCCAATGCTGACAGGCTACGAGAGGACACCCTTTGACTCTTCAACCCCAGGTCAAAAACAGCTTGCAACCTGGGAGGTTCCACTAACTGCACATGCTCAGATTGCACTCGGGTTGGGGGGTGGGGGTTGCTGTCTCTGGTTGGGGAGATTCCTGGAGGTTTTGTCACATGACCTCCCATTCCCCAAAGGCCCCAGCCAATTAAACATTCTTTTTTCCACCTTCCATATTCTTCGCACCATCAAACAGAAGCTTTGAGAGCAAATGCAGAATTTTTTTCACCATCCCTCTGAGATTTCGCCGTTCGTTCCACGGGAGCCCAGGAGAACCCTGGTGGGTTGGTAACCTCTCGTTGCGCTATCTCTGAACTCGTCCACACTCCTTGTGGTTTTTATAATTACTTTTAACTCTGTCTCAGTGAATTTTCCCCACAGTCCCACTCTACCTCGGTCAGCTTCCCTAACCCTGCACCTCTCTAACTCTGCATTCTGTCCATCAGTCTGGTGCAAACGCATTCTCTTTCAAAGCTTTTGTTTAATAGTGTGAAAAATAGCAACCTTCACAGCCCAGGAGGAGTTTGTTAAGTGTAGTCACTGCTATAACAAACAAAGTGACAATAGTCTCTTTTTAGTCAATAAACACAAGTCCAGGAAACAACATCCCTGATCTTCAGCATACACCTAGCAACGCAAGCAGGTCCCAGTTGAGCATCACACCTGAAAGGTGACACCTCAGTGCAAGTCCATCCCAGAATTATGCATGCAAGTGTCTGCATTGGGATTTGAACTGACAAGCTCTTGATTTAGAGACAAGAGTGCTACCCACTGAGCCACAGCCTCACTTGTACTCCTCCAGGAAACCAGAGCCTTTCTGCTGAGATACTTCTATCGCCTCAGCGCTGCAAGCTGGCTGGAAACTACAACAAGCATTTGCATTTATATAGCGACATTAACCCGGAGAAAATGTCTAGCGGAGCTGCATTCAGATCGAAATCGATGCAGGGACAAAGGAGGAAATATTCAAAGGAGTTATTTGGTTTGAGGAGGGTCTTACTGGGAGAGAGTGAGGTGGGTTTAGGAGGAGAATTGCAGAGCAGAGGGGGCCGGGCCAGCTGAGGGCATGGCCATCACTGCTGGAGACTAAGTCGGAAAGGGATTGACCAAATCGCAGAGTCACTGGACAATCACTCCCTCCGTTGATATTTGTAGGAATGGAGTGGTCTTCTGCTAGTGAAGAGGAAAGTTCATTGTTGTGACAATGGGTGGAAAATGGGAGAGCTGAGCAGACGAAAGGTGCCTGACTCTGAGGATTAAATGGTGAGTGTGATTAACGTTTCTGATCACATGCACTTTACCGACAGTGGAATGAAGAGTTAGGCGCATGAGACATCTATCTCATCGATTGCTATTGGCGTCACTCACTTCGATCGAAACCTGAACACTCTCCTTTCCGCTGGAAGTGAATGCTTGGTTGCAAGATGGGTTAAAGAGCTGAAATTACCGGGACGTCGGAATGGTGACACATTTCAAAGTCTTTGTTGGCAGCTAATTCCTAAGAACAGCTCAGGCATTAAGGCAAGACGGAGCCCTTGGCCCTCGAGTGAGGCTGTTCCAGGAATTCCTGAAGGAGAGCCTGACTTCTTTCGGTGAACGGAGCTGAGTCTTTCTCCTCCACCCCCCCGCCACCGCCAGATATTTAGCGATCAAAGGCTTTATCCTTTCTCCCAGCTCTGCTCACGTTTCCCTCACTCGAAACAGACAATTGGGATAGTCCAAGGATTGAACCTTCTCCAGGCCTCCGGCCCTCCAAGACAGTCCAGCACCTCTGCTTCTGGCCTTCTGTACACACTTGATTTTAATCGCTCCACCGCTGGGGACCGTGCCTCCAGCTGCCAAAACTATCACCTCTGGAATTTCCTGCCTTAAACCTTTCTGCCTCTCTCTGTCCTCCCTTCATATACACTCCTTCTTTATCTTTGACACTAACTTTTGAAATTGTCCTAATATCTACTGATGTGACTTGGTGTCAAATTTTGTTCAATAACAGTCCTGAGAAGCACCCTGAGACATTGTATGACATTAAAAGCGCTATATAAATGCACCTTGTTGTTGAACCAGGGGCTGACTCACTGTTCCTGCACTCCCAGCACTGTCGATGTCAGAAAAAGGTGATAATCAGTGTCCGTTGTAGCTCAATCTCGGTCACATGTTCTCTCTCTTGCCATCGCCTTCACACCCACTGTGATTGGAGGATTGATGGATCTCCCCTTCAGTCCATTGGGCCAATCAGAGGGGCTTGGTGGAAACGGCCTGGTAGTCTGCCAGTAGGATGGTGCAATGACTTGATGGAGCGGACAGGTTTCAACAAGAAACAGATAAACTTTATTACAGACAGCTTTTCAGATGCTACGTGCTAGATCAGGATCCTGGATTACCCGTGCTTGGAGCTCATTGGTCGGAGCCTCCATGAACATCACGTGACCCCTGATAGACAGCAGGAGAGGCCACACCCTCAGTTATGACAGGTGGAGAATAGATTTCCTCAGTGATTGGCTGCTGAGTTTAACTACCAAGTGATTGGGTTCATGGCTGCAAAGCACCTTGAGGATGAGAAAGGCGCTACATCAGCACAATTCCTTCAATGATGCAGGATGAAATGATCCATGTTGTGCTGCCTTTCAGATTTTCCTCCAAATCTTCCTTCGTCCATGGCTCAGTTGGCCACACTCTCTCACTCCAGAGACTGGAGCACAGAGTCAAGGTTTGGCACTCCCAGTGCAATACGGAGGCAGTGCTGCACTGTCAGGGGCGCTGTCTTTCGGATGAGATGATAAACCGAGGCCCTGTCTGCTCCCTCTGGTGGGCGGGAAAGATCCCGGCCACTATTTCAAAGAGGAGCGGGAGAATTCTCCCTGGCATCCTGAACTTGCACATCCTCAGGGAAGCCTGAAGTGACTCACGGACAATAGTGCCTTTATGAAGAGCAGCCAGTTGATGCCGCCAGGGTCCGGACACACGGACTTCCGATCCACAAAACTCCCAGATATCCCATCGTGCTGTTTAAATCTGGTCAGATCTTGAGCTAAATTTTCACAACGTCAACAGTGTGCATTGGCAGAGCTACATTTAACAAAGTCAAACCTCCGTCAGTACAGCTCAGGACTGTTCTCAAGCACACGTTTGACCTCGAGACACAATACAAGATACTAGGAAAGGCAAACAAAAGCATTGAAGTGGGTATGAAGTGTCCTCGGAGACAGAGGCAGAGAGAGGTTTAGAGAATAAATTCCAGAGCGCAGGGGCCAGGGAGCTGAAGCATTTGTCGGCACTGGTGCAGTGAATAAAATTGGGGAGACTGAGGAGGTGAGAATTTAGAGCAATAAAGAGACCTCAGAGCTGGAATCCAAACAAGTTCTCAGCCTGCTAACTGGGAACCAGCTCGCAATGGAAATGGGCCCAGTTGAGCTGCTCCCATTCGGCCAGTTATAGAAACATAGACAATGGGAGCAGGAGTAGGTCATTCGATCCTTCGAGCCTGCTCCGCCAATCAATATGATCATGGCTGATCCTCTATCTCAACGCCATACTCCCACTTTCTCTCCACATACCGCTTGATTCCATTAGAGTCTAGAAATCTATTTCCTACTTAAATATATTCAGTGACTTGGCCCCCACAGCTTCTGTGGTAGAGAATTCCACAGGTTCACCACCCTCTGAGTGAAGAAGTTTCTCCTCATCTCAGTCCTAAATGGTCTAGCCCGTATCCTGAGACTGTGACCCCTTGTTCTAGACCCCCCCAGCCAGAGGAAACATCATCCCTGCATCCAGTCTGTCCATCCCTGTCAGAATTTTATATGTTTCAGTGAGATCCCCGCTCATTCTTCCAAACTCCAGTGAATGCAGGCCTAGTCGGCCCAATCTCTCCTCATACGACAATCCTGCCATCCCAGGAATCAGTCTGGTGAACCTTCCCTGCACTCCCTCTATGGCAAGTATATCCTTTCTTAGGTAAGGAGACCAAAACAGGTGTGGTCTCACCAAGGCCCTGTACAGCTTGCTCCTGTGCTCAAGTCAGTTGAGCTTGTTCCATTCGAGACCCAGCTATGCAGGGCGACCAGGCAAGGAACACTTTGACTGTAGGGCCAGGTTGTTGTTGACGATGAGTCTGGGGTGGGGTGGGGTTTGCTGGGTGGGGGGTTTGCTAGGTGTGGTGTGGTGGGGGTGCTGTGGGTGAGGGTTCAACATAAGAGGGGTGGGGAGGGAGGGAGGTTTTGAAACAATAATAGCAGGGGTGGGGTTAAAATCTATTCAACTTAACAACTTATCTCGTTTCGTCACTACATTATCATCACCTTGCAGGCTGACTCACCTATTTGCAGTCCCACTCAAATCACTCAAATTCACCCCGGAGACTCCCAGGGACAGGCTGGCACGGGCTGTCCTAAAAACACAGCCCAAAATTTGCCCCTTCGGGGACATGGGGCAAAGAGGCAAAGGGCAATGCCTCAAAGTGTGGGAGAGTCGATCACTCCACAGCCACATATTCAGAACTTGTGAGAGGCAGAGTCTAGAAAATGAATTGACCCGCTGCAGAAGTACCACGAGTAAATATTTTTAAAATCCTGATGTGTGTGTGTGTTGTGGGTCAGTGAAGCGACGTGACTGGGCTGCATTGTGAGTTTCAAACTAAAACACATGAAGCTAAAACCAAGAAGCACAGAAACCAAAAAGAAAAAATAGCTAAAGTGCAAAAGTTTTAAATTATGCCCATCATAATATAGAACGTGAACCACCAGGAGCATTACAGCTATCATTAACAAAACTGGAACACTGTATACATTGCCGGGATTGAAGGGGTCAACACCTGATTTTCTCCAAGATGCGAACTCCTGCAACGAGAGAAATAAAAAGCTGTTAAACACCTAGACTGAAAAACAGTGAAATACACAAATCGCAGAAACCATGAACGGTTCAACATAGTTGAAGTGCAGACAGGAACCAATCCAAACAAAAACAGACCCAGTTAAGGTGCAGAAGTATGAACTTGCTGCAGTTAACCGAGGGACAGAATTCCGCATTATTGACAGTGACATGTTGGGCTGCTAGCTGGATTCTTGTCTCTTATTGAGGCCTTCGGTTTTCTAGGATATTATTCATCTTTCCTGGGCTCTTTCTCCTCACTCAGCCGCTGAGTCTGGAGGTGGGGAGTGAAACATGCTGTGAAGCCAGAGGAAAATGCTAAGCTGGGAATTCTCGCCGGGGGCTTCCAGTCGAGGTGATAAGGGGCCCCCAGGCCAAGGTCCTGCTGCGGGAATTGTACCCTCTATGCTGCCTGCAATATAAAACAGCTTTCCCTTCAGTTCACTAAACCCCCAGATACCAACAGCCAAAGACTTGACAAAGAATGAATTCATCCTTTGGCTAGAAAGCTTTATTCCACATTCCAATGCAACCTGGCAGTTTTATTTCTAAGTGAAGTCAGGGACATACTCAGCATCCTACCGGTAAAAGTGGAAGCTAATACAGACTCCGATTAACGGCAGACTCTACGTGAGGTTATTCAATATTGCAGTCTCATTGAATGACCACTAATTGGTGATGGCGCCAAGTTTAACACTGCCCCCTGCTGCCATAATGATCCATCACCTTTTATGCTGAAATCGACAATGCTGATCAAATGTTTTGAGAATGAACCATCCCCTCGCCATCAGTTGCAGCGTACAACTGCTGGCTGTCACACAGGGGCATGCTGACTCTGCTGGCTGTGCTGCACCTCGCCAAGAAACATGATGAAAAATAATCCGCATCATTCTTATCCCAGAGCTGGGAGGCCATTTGCACAACTCTAATTTGCTGTTCCCAATTAGACAGAGCTTCATCAGTAACATCTAACAAACTAAACACTAAAATAACTGCAACCGCAGAAGGTGCAACACCTGCCCCTTTACTTGCCCTCTCCTCACCGTCCAAGGGCCCAAACACTCCTTTCAAGTGAAGCAGCATTTCACTTGCACTTCCCTCAATTTAGTCTACTGCTTTCGCTGCTCCCAATGCGGTTTCCTCTACATTGGAGAGACCAAACGCAGACTGGGTGACCGCTTTGCAGAACACCTTCGGTCTGTCCGCAAACATGACCCAGACCTCCCTGTCGCTTGCCATTTCAACACTCCACCCTGCTCTCATGCCCACATGTCCGTCCTTGGCCTGCTGCAATGTTCCAGTGAAGCTCAATGCAAACTGGAGGAACAGGACCTCATCTTCCGACTAGGCACTTTACAGCCTTCCGGACTGAAAATTGAGTTCAACAATTTTAGATTATGAACTCTCTCCTCCAACCCCATCCCCTTTCTGATCCCCCTTTTTTCCAATAATTTATATAGATTTTTCTTTTCCCACCTATTTCCATTACTTTTAAATGTATTTCCATCCATTGTTTTATCTCTACCTTTTAGCCTTTTTCGATTCCTTCCCCCCACCCCACCCCCACTAGGGCTACCTGTACCTTGCTTATCCTGCTTTCTACTCTTAATGTCCCCATTAGCACATTCCTTAGCTAATATCACCACCGTCAACAACTCTTTGTCCTTTTGTCTATGACATCTTTTGGCAATCTCCACCTATCACTGGCCCTCTATCCAGCTCTACCTGTCCCACCCCCCTCCTTAAATCAGCTTATATTTCACCTCTTTTCTATTTTTCCTTAGTTCTGTTGAAGAGTCATACAGACTCGAAACGATAACTGTGTTCCTCTCCGCAGATGCTGTCAGACCTGCTGAGTTTTTCCAGGTATTTTTATTTTTGTTCTGGATTTCCAGCATCTGCAGTTTTTTGCTTTTATACTAAAATAACGGTTGTATCACACCTGTCTTTGACAATTCCACCATTTCCATCCTGTTACTTGTGGTTCCTGGTCTCCAGCTGTTTCTTCTTGGACTGCGAGGCTATCTTGCATAATCTAAAGGGTTAACAGATGCTAATGTATGAAGTCATGTGTTAGGCTTGAGAGAGAGAAAGAGAGAGAGAGGTTGGAATCATGCCTAGGAGGAACGTGCCTATGCTGTAACCTGTATAGATGTAGTATTAATAAACAAGACTATACCAGAGTATAGTCTGTCTAGTAACTAAGTACCACACCTGGAGTCCAAGGTAGGAAGGAACACTCCAGAACGTAATGTACCAAATCATCCCTCGCAGTCACCCTCACTTCCATTGTTGCTGTCGGACTATCTTTGTTCAGGCAGATTTCTCCTTAATTCTGCCAGGAAGAAGCTATTTTTGAAACTATCTTGAGATCTCCTCAAACGGCAATGGATTCACCGAGAAGGTATTTACGCCAGCTGCATTTGCATCTTGGAGTGTCCTTGCCCATGCAGGGGGCATCATCACCACTGCTGCTGCCCTCGACAGCACTGTCCTCAATCTTGGGCGCCCTGAATTTGGAGCCGCTCTGTATCTTCTGTCTGAGCTGTTCATGGGTATCTATGGATGCAACGTACACGGCCACGCTTTAGATTTACCCACCTAGTCGTTCAGGGCATCATATCAGGCAAACGAGGACCACAGGGACTGCAGTGATTCAAGAAGGCAGTTCACCACCACCTTCTCAAGGGCAATTAGGGATGGGCAATAAATGCTGGCCTAGCCAGCGAAGCCCACATCCCATGAATTTGGGTTTTGTTCCACTTGTGTCCGCCCCTTTTTTCAGCTCCCGCTCTGGACTGGTGTCTGCCGTGGATTTTCTTGCCATTATCCATTCCAAATCGAATCGATCAGAGAGTGTGCGCTATTTCCTAATCACTCTCAAGAGGGTGTAAGGAATCTTCCACTGAGTTATGACTGACACTATATCATGGTAACTAAAGATCGTTACTATGGCAATGGTTCACCCGATAATGGCCTTTTTCATGCTTCTTGATCAACAAAATCCTTTGATTTTTTTTTTTCTTCCTATACTATCCTGAAGCAATCCAGTTGATGTTTTGCCACTATGTGTGACCCTTTGTGTGTGGTTGTACTCAAAACCAGTAAAATCTTGAAATGGTTAAATGCACAGCATTAATAAACTTGTAAAACAAAAACAAAAATACCTGGAAAAACTCAGCAGGTCTGGCAGCATCTGCGGAGAGGAACACAGTTAACGTTTCGAGTCCGAATGACCCTTCAACAGAACTAAGTAAAAATAGAAGAGAGGTGAAATATAAGCTGGTTTAAGGGGGGGTGGGACAAGTAGAGCTGGATAGAGGGCCAGTGATAGGTGGAGATAACCAAAAGATGTCACAGACAAAGGGACAAAGAGGTGTTGACGGTGGTGATATTATCTAAGGAATGTGCTAATTAAGGGTAGAAAGCAGGACGTGTAAGGTACAGATAGCCCTAGTGGGGGTGGGGTGGGGGGAAGGGATCGAAATAGGCTAAAAGGTAGAGATAAAACAATGGATGGAAATGCATTAAAAAATAATGGAAATAGGTGGGAAAAGAAAAATCTGTATAATTATTGGCAAAAAAGGGGGGGGATCGGAAAGGGGGTGGGGATGGAGGAGAGAGTTCATGATCTAAAATTGTTGAACTCAATATTCAGTCCGGAAGGCTGTAAAGTGCCTAGTCGGAAGATGAGGTGCTGTTCCTCCAGTTTGCATTCAGCTTCACTGGAACAATGCAGCAGGCCAAGGACGGACATGTGGGCATGAGAGCAGGGTGGAGTGTTGAAATGGCAAGCGACAGGGAGGTCTGGGTCATATTTGCGGACAGACCAAAGGTGTTCTGCAAAGCGGTCACCCAGTCCGCGTTTGGTCTCTCCAGTGTAGAGGAAACCGCATTGGGAGCAACGAATGCAGTAGACTAAATTGAGGGAAGTGCAAGTGAAATGCTGCTTCACTTGAAAGGAGTGTTTGGGCCCTTGGACGGTGAGGAGAGAGGAAGTGAAGGGGCAGGTGTTGCACCTTCTGCGGTTGCATGGGAAGGTGCCGTGGGAGGGGGTTGAGGTATAGGTGGTGATGGGACCAGGATGTCCCGGAGGGAACGATCCCTGCGGAATGCCGCCGGGGGGGGCTGAAGAGAAGATGTGTTTGGTGGTGTCATCTTGCTGGAGTTGGCGGAAATGGCGGAGGATGATCCTTTGAATGCGGAGGTTGGTGGGGTGATTAGTGAGGACAAGGGGGACCCTATCATGGTTCTGGGAGGGAGAGGAAGGTGTGAGGGCGGATGCGCGGGAGATGGGCTGGATATGGTTGAGCTTGTATCTGTGTAATAAACTTGTATCTGTATAGCACATTCATATATGTTAAGTGAAGAGATAAATCTCATTGCGCCCTTTGTAACACATTTCAAACGTGGGTATGAAACTGTGCATTAACACATTCACTCAGTCAATCCAACTGGCTTCAACTGGAAATCAATGGCTCTGAGAGGGCCTGACATGAGGTGAAGCCTGAGGCCTAATTACAGGCCTACCTCAGCCCTCCCTTTCACCCAGTTATGCTGCACTGATTTGTTTCTTGTGCATCTTCATGCACACTTTCTTTTTCTCTAGGGAAATGGTGAGGAAGTGTTGGGAGGATCAGCAACCTATTTGAACATGTACGTCATGAACGTTCCTCCCTTGGCCAACCAGTCCTGGACGGGACTTACACCCAGAGATTCTGGCCAGGGACAGGCCGTGACTCTTACAACTGGGGCACAAGGACTCCACATTTACACTGGTGTCCAAACTGACCATGACGTTCACGGACTCAAACTCCACACGTATCCAGACTGGGTGCTGAGGGTTAGGGTTTGTTGCCTTGTCTTGTTCTAGATGAATAAAATCGACTTTCAAATCAGGCGTATGGAGTGTAAGGGGCTCATGTCAAATATCTAAGTAGTTCACATGACAACAGAGTTTGCTGAGCGATAGTTCTCTGTGAAGCTAAACTTTGTACTTTACATAGTTAGTAGGGTATTCAATAAAAGGTAAAGTTTGCCAACAGCCTTGCCTCCAGCAGTGTCTCAGGACAACCTTCACTAAGATCCACAAGGATGATAACAGAGTGTGAAGGTTAACACAGGTCTATTCTGGAGACTTCGTGCTGCTTCTATATCTTTTACATCCACCAGAGGGGGCGTCAGACAAGGCCTGAGTTCAACATCGCATCTGAAAGACAGCACCTCTGACAGTGCAGCACTCCCTCATCCCTGCAGTGGGCGTGGTGCTTGAATCGACTGTGCAGATGGCTACTGTATCGCATGCCACATCACTTCCTGTGATGACATTACCATTTACATCATCGTATATTTAAATGAAGATACTTTGCACATCTGCAATCACACCATCACAACAGTCAGTGTTCTTCTCACACTCTCAATGCCTCTCACTCTCAGTAACATCTTAGCTGGGAGTGTGTTTTGAGTGACCCGCGTACACTTCAGACAGAGGGCCACACCTTCTGCAGCAAATTGTCATCATTGTCAATGAACGCATTGTCGGGGTTGTTTGAATACTGTTGTTTGAAACTGCGGGCAGTGAAATGCCTGAAGTGATGAGGACATTCAGGGTTGACACTCTCAGCGCTGGAGCAGAACGCCCAAGACATTTGTCAAATCAGTTTGGCCTTCATTCAATAAATGGTAAAGATACAGGAATACGCTGCACTGAAAGAAATCAGGCAGGTTGACAGAGCAGAAGGAGGCCATTTGGCCCATTGTTGTAATGCTTGTACACTCCTCCCTTTGACAACGATATGAAGTGCTGAGAAATACTCTCGGCCGTTGCGAGAGGCCGGAGTGTGAACACAGCCTCTGTGCCCTCGCGTGACCATTGATTGATGATTGATTTCACCATCTCCCTCGGCAGCTCGTTCCATAGATTGACAAAGCGTTTGTCGAAATCTTGTTTGTGCTGCTAGGTGGAGAGTTAATCTTCCTGTCTTTCCCTCGTTGCACTGTCCTTCAGGAGAGCAGGTGGATTAACAGTTTGACAGACCGGACCCTGAATGCTTCTCCCATGGCCCATCCTGCTTGCTGGGCAGGCTTTCATCTACCCTGTTTTGTGGTTTCCCACAGCCCACCCTACAAGGTTGGGGGAGGGGGGTGGGGGCGATGTCCATCCTCACCCACTGGATGGGAGCAGGAACATAAGTAATAGGAGCAGGATTAGGCCTTTCAGCCCCTCGAGCCCTGCTGTGCCATTCAACAAGGTCATGACTGACCATCTGCCTCTCCCCTATTATTTATTTCCCCACTGTCTCCCTATCACTTTGTCCGCATCCGGAAGTCTATCGATTTCTGTCTTGAACATGCTCATTCATTGAGCCTCCACAGGCCTCTGGAGTAGAGAATTCCAAAGATTCACCACCCTCTGAGTGAAGAAATTCCTCCTCATCTCAATCCAAGTGGCCTGCCCCTTTATTCTGAGCCTGTGTCCCCTGGCTCAAGACCACCCCCCCCATCCCACCCCCCCCCACCCACCACCCCCCCACCGCCACCCCCCACCCCCAGCCCACCACCCCCATCCCACCCATCCAGGGGGAACATCCTGCTGCATTGACCCTGTTGAATTCCCAGAGGAATTTTGCAAGTTCCAACGAGATCACCTCACGTTCTTCTAAAGGCGAGAGAACACAGACCCAGTTTCCTCAACCTCTCCCTCGTTGCACTGTCCCACCATCCCAGGAATCAGCTTGGTGAAGCTGCTGTCTTGCACTCACCTTATGGCCCTATGGCCTGTGTATCCTTCCTTAGCTGAGGAGACCATCCTCCTGCTGGGTGTCATTCCGGGATTCTGACCCGGAACCCTCCGCTCTCCACTGACGACCACAGACTGGACTGAGGCTCAAAGACTAAATCTCCAAAGCCGGCCAGCCAAAGACAGAAAGACTTGTGCTTCCGTAGCACCTTCTGGAGCTGTCAAAACGCTTTGCAGCTTTGTTTGGAGCATAGCCAGTGTTGTAATGTGGGAAACATGGCAGCCGAAATGTGTACACACAGAGCAAAGAGATGGTCTGTTTTGGTGAGGTTGGTTGAGGGGTACCGAGTGTCCCGGACACTGGGGGAGAACTCCCCTGCCCTGCCCCAGCCTGAAGGCCAGGTTTAACATCACATCCAAACGACGGTACCACTGACAGTGCGGCCCTCACTCAGTACTGCCCTGGGAGTGTCAGCCCAGGCGTTTGTGCTCGAGTCTCTGGAGTGCGGCTTGAATCTACTGAGAGGCTGGGGGGCGCTACCCCTGATTGATAAAAGGGGTTCATTCAGCCCATCAGATCAGCTCTTTAAGTGGGGCCACCGACTGTTACCTCAGCTACCTGCCCCGGGAGTGACCTCAATCGAGCTTGAGATGGGTTCAGCATTCCAAGTCATAGGCACCATCCGCTCATCGCTTTCCAGAAATCAGCTTGATCATTTCCTCTCCTTCTGCCTCTCTCTTTATTTCCTGCCTGAAAGCCGATTGATCATTTCTCTAAAGACAGGCGGCGAGTTGTTGAAAGGTCAGGGGGAGGATTGATGCTGCAATGACTTTTAAAGGCTGTGGTGGTTTGGACGGTTTGTTGTGGGATTGTCACTGACTATCTCTCTCTATCTCTCTCTCTCTCCCTGTCTGTCAGGGCTGATTCCTGTCCACTTTCCAGCTGAACTCTGGCACATTGGAGATCTGCTTTACTCATTGCCACTGTGGGATCATCCAGCCAGGAGCAGATTCATCGCGAGCTTGTACAATTTATCATGCCTTCAAAGCCACATGTTTGTTTCCCCCAGATGGGATGTCCTTATTAGGAAGGTTCAAATGGAAATAGGAAACCCGCCCATTCCAAGAGCTTCTTCTCCCACGTCGGCCAAGGTAAAACCCACAATATTTCACAACCCGAATGACTTTCAAACCGCACTCACCGTTGTTTTGCAGGCAAGTGCAGCAGGCACTCTGGTGCACAGCAACATCCCACAAGCAACAACGCGGAGATGACCAAAGGATCTGTTTCCTGTGAAGTTGGCTGAAGGGTAAATATTGTCCAGGACACCGGGGAGAACTCCCCAGCTCTTCTTGGAAGGAATGCCAGGGAATCTTTGACATCCACCCCAACAGGCAGATAAGGCCTTAGTTTTATGTTTCATCCAAAAGGCAGCACCTCAGGCAGTGCTGTACTTCCTCAGTACTTCTGTACCCAAGTCATTGGGTGGGACTCAAACACACAGCCTCTCAATTGGAAGGTGAGAGTGTAACTCACTGACCAATGGCTGAAACACAAGGGAAAACCAAACAACAGCTTGACGTCTCATCTGGCTTTGATGTTAATTTTATTTATTTTCAAATGATTCTTTATTTTAAAATTCTCATCTTTGTTTCCAAGTCCCTCCATGGCCTTGCCTCCCTATCTCTGGTATCTCCTGTAACCCCGCGACCCTCTGAGATCAATGTGCTCCTCCAATTCTGGCCTCTTGAGCATCCGCCAATTCCCTTTACTCCCCCAGTGGTGTCCACGCCTTCAGCTGAGGCCCACAGCTCTGGAATTTCCTCTCCACACCACTCCGCCTCTCGATCCCTCTCTCCCCAGCTCTGGAATTTCCTGTCTAAACCATTGCGCCTCTCTACCCCTCTCTCTCCAGCTCTGGAATTTCCTCTCTAAACCACTCCACCTCTCTATCCCTCTCTCTCCAGCTCTGGAATTTCCTCTCTAAACCACTCCGCCTCTCTATCCCTCTCTCTCCAGCTCTGGAATTTCCTCTCTAAACCACTCCACCTCTCTATCCCTCTCTCTCCAGCTCTGGAATTTCCTCTCTAAACCACTCCGCCTCTCTATCCCTCTCTCTCCAGCTCTGGAATTTCCTCTCTAAACCACGCCGCCTCTCTACCCCCTTCTCCTCTTTTAAGGTGCTCCTTAAAACCTCCCTCTTTGACAAAGCATCTGGTCACCTCTCCTGATATTTCCTATGCGACTCAGTGTCAAAGATCATTTGATAAGACTGCACTATGCAGCCTGTGAGATGTTGCGTTGTGTGAAAAGGTGCAACATGAATGCTTTTCGATGTATCTGTTCCCATCCTTTGTACTTGGCTTCTTTCATTCCATATCCAAAGCTTCCCGAATTAATGTTTTGCAGAAAATGCTGTCTGGCTTTTCAGGCTGGCTTTGGTATTCCCCCTGAGCCTAGGTTTGTCATTCCAGCCCACATCCTGTCAGCTCAACCACAGCATCACTTTCATCAACTGCAGAGCCAATGACAACACACTTTCCCAATCCACAAACTGAGAGGCTCAGTCAAAATCAGCCCGTCACACTGTGCCCCCGGGGGTGCTTCTGGATGATATCACGTTGAGGGTGACTCATATTTAACCCTGTCCATGTTGGCCAGTTCGCAATGGCACAGATTATCTCATCATTGTCACATTCCTGTTGGTGGGATCTTGCTGTGCACAAATTGGCAGCCACCTTTCCTGCCTTCCAACAAGCGGCCACACTTCAGAAAGAAGTTCACTGCCTGTCGAGCACTTTGAGACATCCGGCGAAGTTTGAACAGCAAAATGCAATTCTTTCCCAACACCAGACCCATGATATGAACTTCCTTTCCACTTTCAACACAATTTGAATTTAAAACTTCAGTAACCGGGCAGCACAGCCTGAGTGCAGACCTTTACCACTCTGAGGTCCGCTTCTGCCCCTGAATCTCAGGATTCGACCCACCTGGCCCACTAATGTCTCTTTAGGGAAGGAAATCTGCCGTCCTTACCCGGTCTGGCCTACATGTGACTCGAGACCCGCAGCAACGTGGTTGACTCTGAACTGCCCTCTGAAATGGCCCAGCAAGACACTCAATTCAAGGGCAATTAGGGATGGGCAAAAAAATGCTGGCCTTGCCAGTGACACCCACCATCCCCTGAAATAAATAACAAAAAAGCTTCCACTATTGGAGAGAGAGAGATTAAACAGTCTTGGAAAGACCCACCCTTGGTTGTGTTACAAAATGGGAATGTAAAAGCCTCAGGGCTAAATCAACTGGATGGCATGATCTAGACATTCTGGAATGAATGAACTCATTGCTTCTCCATGCCAGGCTGCCACTGAATTCCTTACTCAGTACCTGCAGACTGATGAATGCAGAGTTGCTACTGTTTGTGGAATGCAAAGAGTGTGTTACAGAAAGGTGAAGGAATTCACCGGACACAGCTACAATCTGATCGGGCACCTCACTGCCCACATGTTGCTGCTGGATGATGTCACCAAAGGGCAGCATGGAGATGAGAAATGTGGATGAGGATAGATTGTTGGGGGATGTCAGAGGTCACGGCAGACGTGTGGGAGTGAGCAGAGAGGAGGCTGTGAGTGTGTCTCTGGGTGTGAATGGTGTACGTGTGGGAGTGAGCAGAGAGGCGGCTGTGAGTGTGTCTGGGTGTGAATGGTGTACGTGTGGGAGTGAGCAGAGAGGCGGCTGTGAGTGTGTCTGGGTGTGAATGGTGTACGTGTGGGAGTGAGCAGAGAGGAGGCTGTGAGTGTGTCTCTGGGTGTGAATGGTGTACATGTGGGAGTGAGCAGAGAGGAGGCTGTGAGTGTGTCAGGGTGTGAATGGTGTATGTGTGGGAGTGAGCAGAGAGGGGGCTGTGAGTGTGTCTCTCGGTGTGAATGGTGTACGTGTGGGAGTGAGCAGAGAGGAGGCTGTAAGTGTGTCTCTGGGTGTGAATGGTGTACGTGTGGGAGTGAGCAGAGAGGAGGCTGTGAGTGTGTCTGGGTGTGAATGGTGTACGTGTGGAAGTGAGCAGAGAGGCGGCTGTGAGTGTGTCTGGGTCTGAATGGTGTACGTGTGGGAGTGAGCAGAGAGGGGGCTGTGAGTGTGTCTGGGTGTGAATGGCGTACGTGTGGGAGTGAGCAGAGAGGGGGCTGTGAGTGTGTCTCTGGGTGTGAATGGCGTAGGTGTGGGAGTGAGCAGAGAGGAGGCTGTGAGTGTGTCTGGGTGTGAATGGTGTACGTGTGGGAGTGAGCAGAGAGGAGGCTGTGAGTGTGTCTCTGGGTGTGAATGGTGTACGTGTGGGAGTGAGCAGAGAGGCGGCTGTGAGTGTGTCAAGGTGTGAATGGTGTATGTGTGGGAGTGAGCAGAGAGGGGGCTGTGAGTGTGTCTCTCGGTGTGAATGGTGTACGTGTGGGAGTGAGCAGAGAGGAGGCTGTGAGTGTGTCTCTGGGTGTGAATGGTGTACGTGTGGGAGTGAGCAGAGAGGAGGCTGTGAGTGTGTCTGGGTGTGAATGGTGTACGTGTGGGAGTGAGCAGAGAGGGGGCTGTGAGTGTGTCTGGGTGTGAATGGTGTACGTGTGGGAGTGAGCAGAGAGGGGGCTGTGAGTGTATCTGGGTGTGAATGGTGTACGTGTGGGAGTGAGCAGAGAGGGGGCTGTGAGTGTGTCTCTGGGTGTGAATGGCGTACGTGTGGGAGTGAGCAGAAAGGAGGCTGTGAGTGTGTCTGGGTGTGAATGGTGTACGTGTGGGAGTGAGCAGAGAGGAGGCTGTGAGTGTGTCTGGGTGTGAATGGTGTACGTGTGGGAGTGAGCAGAGAGGAGGCTGTGAGTGCGTCTGGGTGTGAATGGTGTACGTGAGGGAGTGAGCAAAGAGGGGGCTGTGAGTGTGTCTCTGGGTGTGAATGGTGTACATGTGGGAGTGAGCAGAGAGGGGGCTGTGAGTGTGTCTCTGGGTGTGAATGGTGTACGTGTGGGAGTGAGCAGAGAGTGGGCTGTGAGTGTGTCTGGGTGTGAATGGTGTACGTGTGGGAGTGAGCAGAGAGGCGGCTGTGAGTGTGTCTGGGTGTGAATGGTGTACGTGTGGGAGTGAGCAGAGAGGAGCCTGTGAGTGTGTCTCTGGGTGTGAATGGTGTACGTGTGGGAGTGAGCAGAGAGGGGGCTGTGAGTGTGTCTGGGTGTGAATGGTGTACGTGTGGGAGTGAGCAGAGAGGAGGCTGTGAGTGTGTCTGGGTGTGAGTGGTGTACGTGTGGGAGTGAGCAGAGAGGAGGCTGTGAGTGTGTCTCTGGGTGTGAATGGTATACGTGTGGGAGTGAGCAGAGAGGAGGCTGTGAGTGTGTCTCAGGGTGTGAATGGTGTACGTGTGGGAGTCAGCAGAGAGGGGGCTGTGAGTGTGTCTGGGTGTGAATGGTGTACGTGTGGGAGTGAGCAGAGAGGAGACTGTGAGTGTGTCTCTGGGTGTGAATGGTGTACGTGTGGGAGTGAGCAGAGAGGCGGCTGTGAGTGTGTCTGGGTGTGAATGGTGTACGTGTGGGAGTGAGCGGAGAGGAGGCTGTGAGTGTGTCTCTGGGTGTGAATGGCGTATGTGTGGGAGTGAGCAGAGAAGAGGCTGTGAGTGTGTCTGGGTGTGAATGGTGTACGTGTGGGAGTGAGCAGAGAGGAGGCTGTGAGTGTGTCTGGGTGTGAATGGTGTACGTGTGGGAGTGAGCAGAGAGGGGGCTGTGAGTGTGTGTCTGGGTGTGAATGGTGTATGTGTGGGAGTGAGCAGAGAGGAGGCTGTGAGTGTGTCTGGGTGTGAATGGTGCACGTGGGGGAGTGAGCAGAGAGGGGGCTGTGAGTGTGTCTCTGGGTGTGAATGGTGTACGTGTGGGAGTGAGCAGAGAGGAGGCTGTGAGTGTGTCTGGGTGTGAATGGTGTACGTGTGGGAGTGAGCAGAGAGGGGGCTGTGAGTGTGTCACTCGGTGTGAATGGTGTACGTGTGGGAGTGAGCAGAGAGGGGGCTGTGAGTGTGTCTCCGGGTGTGAATGGTGTACGTGTGGGAGTGAGCAGATAGGCGGCTGTGAGTGTGTCTGGGTGTGAATGGTGTACGTGTGGGAGTGAGCAGAGAGGAGGCTGTGAGTGAGTCTCTGGGTGTGAATGGTGTACGTGTGGGAGTGAGCAGAGAGGGGGCAGTGAGTGTGTCTCTGGGTGTTAATGGTGTACGTGTGGGAGTCAGCAGAGCGGAGGCTCTAAGTGTGTCTCTGGGTGTGAATGGTGTACGTGTGGGAGTGATCAGAGAGGAGGCTGTGAGTGTGTCTGGGTGTGAATGGTGTACGTGTGGGAGTGAGCAGAGAGGAGGCTGTGAGTGTGTCTGGGTGTGAATGGTGTACGTGTGGGAGTGAGCAGAGAGGAGGCTGTGAGTGTGTCTGGGTGTGAATGGCGTACGTGTGGGAGTGAG
Source organism: Cetorhinus maximus (assembly GCF_964194155.1). Lineage (NCBI taxonomy): Eukaryota > Metazoa > Chordata > Chondrichthyes > Lamniformes > Cetorhinidae > Cetorhinus > Cetorhinus maximus. The sequence goes on along the minus strand of NC_135898.1, from coordinate 5,542,789 downwards.
CAGAGAGGGGGCTGGGAGTGTGTCTGGGTGTGAATGGTGTACGTGTGGGAGTGAGCAGAGAGGGGGCTGTGAGTGTGTCTGGGTGTGAATGGTGTACGTGTGGGAGTGAACAGAGAGGCGGCTGTGAGTGTGTCTGGGTGTGAATGGTGTACGTGTGGGAGTGAGCAGAGAGGAGGCTGTGAGTGTCTCTGGGTGTGAATGGCATGCGTGTGGGAGTGAGCAGAGAGGAGGCTGTGAGAGTGACTGGGTGTGAATGGTGTACGTGTGGGAGTGAGCAGAGAGGAGGCTGTGAGTGAGTCTGGGTGTGAATGGTGTACGTGTGGGAGTGAGCAGAGAGGAGGCTGTGAGTCTGTCTCTGGGTGTGAATGGTGTACGTGTGGGAGTGAGCAGAGAGTGGGCTGTGAGTGTGTCACTCGGTGTGAATGGTGTACATGTGGGAGTGAGCAGAGAGGGGGCTGTGAGTGTGTCTCCGGGTGTGAATGGTGTACGTGTGGGAGTGAGCAGATAGGCGGCTGTGAGTGTGTCTGGGTGTGAATGGTGTACGTGTGGGAGTGAGCAGAGAGGAGGCTGTGAGTGAGTCTCTGGGTGTGAATGGTGTACGTGTGGGAGTGAGCAGAGAGGGGGCTGTGAGTGTGTCTCTGGGTGTTAATGGTGTACGTGTGGGAGTGAGCAGAGAGGAGGCTCTAAGTGTGTCTCTGGGTGTGAATGGTGTACGTGTGGGAGTGATCAGAGAGGAGGCTGTGAGTGTGTCTGGGTGTGAATGGTGTACGTGTGGGAGTGAGCAGAGAGGAGGCTGTGAGTGTGTCCGGGTGTGAATGGCGTACGTGTGGGAGTGAGCAGAGAGGGGACTGTGAGTGTGTCTGGGTGTGAATGGTGTACGTGTGGGAGTGAGCAGAGAGGGGGCTGTGAGTGTGTCTGGGTGTGAATGGTGTACGTGTGGGAGTGAACAGAGAGGCGGCTGTGAGTGTGTCTGGGTGTGAATGGTGTACGTGTGGGAGTGAGCAGAGAGGAGGCTGTGAGTGTCTCTGGGTGTGAATGGCATGCGTGTGGGAGTGAGCAGAGAGGAGGCTGTGAGAGTGACTGGGTGTGAATGGTGTACGTGTGGGAGTGAGCAGAGAGGAGGCTGTGAGTGAGTCTGGGTTTGAATGGTGTACGTGTGGGAGTGAGCAGAGAGGAGGCTGTGAATGCGTCTGGGTGTGAATGGTGTACGTGTGGGAGTGAGCAAAGAGGGGGCTGTGAGTGTGTCTCTGGGTGTGAATGGTGTACGTGTTGGATTGAGCAGAGAGGGGGCTGTGAGTGTGTCTCTGGATGTGAATGGTGTACGTGTGGGAGTGAGCAGAGAGTGGGCTGTGAGTGTGTCTGGGTGTGAATGGTGTACGTGTGGGACTGAGCAGAGAGGCGGCTGTTGGTGTGTCTGGGTGTGAATGGTGTACGTGTGGGAGTGAGCAGAGAGGGGGCTATGAGTGTTTCTCTGGGTGTGAATGGTGTACGTGTGGGAGTGAGCAGAGAGGAAGCTGTGAGTGTGTCTCTGGGTGTGAATGGTGTACGTGTGGGAGTGAGCAGAGAGGAGGCTGTGAGTGTGTCTCTAGGTGTGAATGGTGTACGTGTGGGAGTGAGCAGAGAGGGGGCTGTGAGTGTGTCTGGGTGTGAATGGTGTACGTGTGGGTGTGAGCAGAGAGGAGGCTGTGAGTGTGTCTCTGGGTGTGAATGGTGTAAGTGTGGGAGTGAGCAGAGAGGAGGCTGTGAGTGTGTCTCTGGGTGTGAATGGTGTACGTGTGGGAGCGAGCAGAGAGGAGGCTGTGAGTGTGTCTCTCGGTGTGAATGGTGTACGTGTGGGAGTGAGCAGAGAGGCGGCTATGAGTGTGTCTGGGTGTGAATGGTGTACGTGTGGGAGTGAGCAGAGAGGAGGCTGTGAGTGTGTCTCTGGGTGTGAATGGTGTACGTGTGGAGTGAGCAGAGAGGAGGCTCTGAGTGTGTCTCTGGGTGTGAATGGTGTACGTGTGGGAGTGAGCAGAGAGGAGGCTGTGAGTGTGTCTCTGGGTGTGAATGGCGTACGTGTGGGAGTGAGCAGAGAGGAGGCTGTGAGTGTGTCTGGGTGTGAATGGTGTACGTGTGGGAGTGAGCAGAGAGGAGGCTGTGAGTGTGTCTGGGTGTGAATGGTGTACGTGTGGGAGTGAGCAGAGAGGGGGCGGTGAATGTGTGTCTGGGTGTGAATGGTGTACGTGTGGGAGTGAGCAGAGAGGGGGCTGTGAGTGTGTCTCTGAATGTGAAAGGTGTGCGTGTGGGAGTGAGCAGAGAGGAGGCTGTGATTGTGTCTGGGTGGGAATGATGTACGTGTGGGAGTGAGCAGAGAGGAGGCTGTGAGTGTGTCTCTGGGTGTGAATGGTGTACGTGTGGAGTGAGCAGAGAGGAGGCTGTGAGTGTGTCTCTGGGTGTGAACGGTGTACGTGTGGGAGTGAGCAGAGAGGCGGCTGTGAGTGTGTCTAGTCGTGAATGGTGTACGTGTGGGAGTGAGCAGAGCGGAGGCTGTGAGTGTCTCTTGGTGTGAATGGTGTACGTGTGGGAGTGAGCAGAGAGTTGGCTGTGAGTGTGTCTCTGGGTGTGAATGGTGTTCGTTTGGGATTGAGCAGAGAGGGGGCTGTGAGTGTGTCTCGGTGTGAATGGTGTACGTGTGGGAGTGAGCAGAGAGGCGGCTGTGAGTGTGTCTCTGGGTGTGAATGGTGTACGTGTGGGAGTAAGCAGAGAGGAGGCTGTGAGTTTGTCTACGGGTGTGAATGGTGTACGTGTGGGAGTGAGCAGAGACGAGGCTGTGAGTGTGTCTGGGTGTGAATGGTGCACGTGAGGGAGTGAGCAGAGAGGAGGCTGTGAGTGTGTCTAGTTGTGAATGGTGTACGTGTGGGAGTGAGCAGAGAAGAGGATGTGAGTCTGTCTGGGTGCGAATGGTGTACGTGTGGGAGTGAGCAGAGAGGGGGCTGTGAGTGTGTCTCTGGGTGTGAATGGTGTACGTGTGGGAGTGAGCAGAGAGGAGGCTGTGAGCGTGTCTCTGGGTTGTGAATGGTGTACGTGTGGGAGTGAGCAGAGAGGAGGCTGTGAGTGTGTCTCTAGGTGTGAATGGTGTACGTGTGGGAGTGAGCAGAGAGGGGGCTGTGAGTGTGTCTGGGTGTGAATGGTGTACGTGTGGGTGTGAGCAGAGAGGAGGCTGTGAGTGTGTCTCTGGGTGTGAATGGTGTAAGTGTGGGAGTGAGCAGAGAGGAGGCTGTGAGTGTGTCTCTGGGTGTGAATGGTGTACGTGTGGGAGCGAGCAGAGAGGAGGCTGTGAGTGTGTCTCTCGGTGTGAATGGTGTACGTGTGGGAGTGAGTAGAGAGGCGGCTATGAGTGTGACTGGGTGTGAATGGTGTACGTGTGGGAGTGAGCAGAGAGGAGGCTGTGAGTCTGTCCCTGGGTGTGAATGGTGTACGTGTGGAGTGAGCAGAGAGGAGGCTCTGAGTGTGTCTCTGGGTGTGAATGGTGTACGTGTGGGAGTGAGCAGAGAGGAGGCTGTGAGTGTGTCTCTGGGTGTGAATGGCGTACGTGTGGGAGTGAGCAGAGAGGAGGCTGTGAGTGTGTCTGGGTGTGAATGGTGTACGTGTGGGAGTGAGCAGAGAGGAGGCTGTGAGTGTGTCTGGGTGTGAATGGTGTACGTGTGGGAGTGAGCAGAGAGGGGGCGGTGAATGTGTGTCTGGGTGTGAATGGTGTACGTGTGGGAGTGAGCAGAGAGGGGGCTGTGAGTGTGTCTCTGAATGTGAAAGGTGAGCGTGTGGGAGTGAGCAGAGAGGAGGCTGTGAGTGTGTCTGGGTGGGAATGATGTACGTGTGGGAGTGAGCAGAGAGGAGGCTGTGAGTGTGTCTCTGGGTGTGAATGGTGTACGTGTGGAGTGAGCAGAGAGGATGCTGTGAGTGTGTCTCTGGGTGTGAACGGTGTACGTGTGGGAGTGAGCAGAGAGGCGGCTGTGAGTGTGTCTAGTCGTGAATGGTGTACGTGTGGGAGTGAGCAGAGAGTTGGCTGTGAGTGTGTCTCTGGGTGTGAATGGTGTTCGTTTGGGATTGAGCAGAGAGGGGGCTGTGAGTGTGTCTCGGTGTGAATGGTGTACGTGTGGGAGTGAGCAGAGAGGCGGCTGTGAGTGTGTCTCTGGGTGTGAATGGTGTACGTGTGGGAGTAAGCAGAGAGGAGGCTGTGAGTTTGTCTACGGGTGTGAATGGTGTAGGTGTGGGAGTGAGCAGAGAGGAGGCTGTGAGTGTGTCTGGGTGTGAATGGTGCACGTGAGGGAGTGAGCAGAGAGGAGGCTGTGAGTGTGTCTAGTTGTGAATGGTGTACGTGTGGGAGTGAGCAGAGAAGAGGATGTGAGTCTGTCTGGGTGCGAATGGTGTACGTGTGGGAGTGAGCAGAGAGGGGGCTGTGAGTGTGTCTCTGGGTGTGAATGGTGTACGTGTGGGAGTGAGCAGAGAGGCGGCTGTGAGAGTGTCTCTGGGTGTGAATGGTTTACGTGTGGAGTGAGCAGAGAGGAGGCTGTGAGTGTGTCTGGGTGTGAATGGTGTACGTGTGGAGTGAGCAGAGAGGAGGCTGTGAGTGTGTCTGGGTGTGAATGGTGTATGTGTGGAGTGAGCAGAGAGGAGGCTGTGAGTGTGTCTGGGTGTGAATGGTGTACGTGTGGGAGTGAGCAGATAGGAGGCTGTGAGTGTTTCTGGGTGTGAATGGTGAACGTGTGGAGTGAGCAGAGAGGAGGCTGTGAGTGTGTCTCTGGGTGTGAATGGTGTACGTGTGGAGTGAGCAGAGAGGAGGCTTTGATTGTCTCTGAGTGTGAATGGTGTACGTGTGGAGTGAGCAGAGAGGAGGCTGTGAGTGTGTCCCTGGGTGTGAATGGTGTACGTGTGGGAGTGAGCAGAGAGGCGGTTGTGAGTATCTCTGGGTGTGAATGGTGTACGTGTGGGAGTGAGCAGAGAGGAGGCTGTGAGTGTTTCTCTGGGTGTGAATGGTGTACGTGTGGGAGTGAGCAGAGAGGGGGCTGTGAGTGTGTCTGGGTGTGAATGGTGTACGTGTGGGAGTGAGCAGAGAGGAGGCTGTGAGTGTGTCTCTGGGTGTGAATGGTGTAAGTGTGGGAGTGAGCAGAGAGGAGGCTGTGAGTTTGTCTCTGGGTGTGAATGGTATACGTGTGGGTGCGAGCAGAGAGGAGGCTGTGAGTGTGTATCTGGGTGTGAATGGTGTACGTGTGGGAGTGAGCAGAGAGGCGGCTGTGAGTGTGTCTGGGTGTGAATGGTGTACGTGTGGGAGTGAGCAGAGAGGAGGCTGCGAGTGTGTCTCTGGGTGTGAATGGTGTACGTGTGGAGTGAGCAGAGAGGATGCTGTGAGTGTGTCTCTGGGTGTGAATGGTGTACGTGTGGGAGTGAGCAGAGAGGAGGCTGTGACTGTGTTTCTGGGTGTGAATGGCGTACGTGTGGGAGTGAGCAGCGAGGAGGCTGTGAGTGTGTCTGGGTGTGAATGGTGTACGTGTGGGAGTGAGCAGAGAGGAGGCTGTGAGTGTGTCTGGGTGTGAATGGTGTACGTGTGGGAGTGAGCAGAGAGGGGGCTGTGAATGTGTGTCTGGGTGTGAATGGTGTACGTGTGGGAGTGAGCAGAGAGGAGGCTGTGAGCGTTTCGGTGTGTGAATGGTGTACGTGTGTGAGTGAGCAGAGAGGGGGCTGTGAGTGTGTCTCAGAATGTGAATGGTGTACATGTGGGAGTGAGCAGAGAGGAGGCTGGGAATGTGTCTGGGTGTGAATGATGTACGCGTGGGAGTGAGCAGAGAGGAGGCTGTGAGTATGTCTTTGGGTGTGAATGGTGTACGTGTGGAGTGAGCACAGAGGAGGCTGTGAGTGTGTCTCTGGGTGTGAATGGTGTACGTGTGGGAGTGAGCAGAGAGGGGGCTGTGAGTGTGTCTGGCTGTGAATGGTGTACGTGTGGGATTGAGCAGAGAGGAGGCTGTGAGTGTCTCTGGGTGTGAATGGTGTACGTGTGGGAGTGAGCAGAGAGGAGGCTGTGAGTGTGTCTCTGGGTGTGAATGGTGTACGTGTGGGAGTGAGCAGAGAGGGGGCTGTTAGTGTGTCTGGGTGTGAATGGTTTACGTGTGGGAGTGAGCAGAGAGGCGGCTGTGAGTGTGTCTCTGGGTGTGAATGGTGTACGTGTGGGAGTGAGCAGAGAGGAGGCTGTGTGTGTGTCTCCGGGTGTGAATGGTGTACGTGTGGGAGTGAGCAGAGAGGAGGTTGTGAGTGTGTCTGGGTGTGAATGGTGCACGTGTGGGAGTGAGTAGAGAGGAGGCTGTGTGTGTGTCTAGGTGTGAATGGTGTACGTGTGGGAGTGAGCAGAGAGGAGGATGTGAATGTGTCTGGTTGTGAATGGTGTATGTGTGGGAGTGAGCAGAGAGGGTGCTGTGAGTGTGTCTCTGGGTGTGAATGGTGTACGTGTGGCAGTGAGCAGAGAGGCGGCTGTGAGTGTGTCTCTGGGTCTGAATGGTGTACGTGTGGAATGAGCAGAGAGGAGGCTGTGAGTGTCTCTGGGTGTGAATGTGTTACGTGTGGAGTGAGCAGAGAGGAGGCTGTGAGTGTGTCTCTGGGTGTGAATGGTGTACGTGTGAGAGTGAGCAGAGAGGAGGCTGTGAGTCTGTCTCTGGGTGTGAATGGTGTACGTGTGGGAGTGAGCAGAGAGTGGGCTGTGAGTGTGTCTCTGGGTGTGAATGGTGTACGTGTGGGAGTGAGCAGAGAGGAGGCTGTGACTGTGTCTCTGGGTGTGAGTGGTGTACGTGTGGGCGTGAGCAGAGAGGGGGCTGTGAGTGTGTCTGGGTGTGAATGGTGTATGTGTGGGAGTGAGCAGAGAGCAGGCTGTGAGTGTGTCTCTTGGTGTGAATGGTGTACGTGTGGGAGTGAGCAGAGAGGAGACTGTGAGTGTGACTCGGTGTGTGAATGGTGTACGTGTGGGAGTGAGCAGAGAGGAGGCTGTGAGTGTGTCTCTGGGTGCGAATGGTGTACGTGTGGGAGTGAGCAGAGAGGGTGCTGTGAGTGTGTCTGGGTGTGAATGGTGTACGTGTGGGAGTGAGCAGAGAGGGGGCTGTGAGTGTGTCACTCGGTCTGAATGGTGTACTTGTGGGAGTGAGCAGAGTGGGGGCTGTGAGTGTGTCTCTGGGTGTGAATGGTGTACGTGTGGGAGTGAGCAGATAGGCGGCTGTGAGTGTGTCTGGGTGTGAAAGGTGTACGTGTGGGAGTGAGCAGAGAGGAGGCTGTGAGTGATTCTATGGGTGTGAATGGTGTACGTGTGGGAGTGAGCAGAGAGCGTGTTGTGAGTGTGTCTCTGGGTGTGAATGGTGTACGTGTGGGAGTGAGCAGAGAGGAGGCTGTGAGTGTGTCTGTGTGTGAATGGTGTACGTGTGGGAGAGAGCACAGAGGAGGCTGTGAGTGTCTCTGGGTGCGAATGGCGTACGTGTGGTAGTGAGCAGAGAGGAGGCTGTGAGTGTGTCTGGGTGTGAATGGTGTACGTGTGGGAGTGAGCAGAGAGGGGACTTTGAGTGTTTCTCTGGGTGTGAATGGTGTACGTGTGGGAGTGAGCAGAGAGGGGGCTGTGAGTGTGTCTCTGGATGTGAATGGTGTACGTGTGGGAGTGAGCAGAGAGGAGGCTGTGAGTGTGTCTCTGGGTGTGAATGGTGTACGTGTGGAGTGAGCAGAGAGGATGCTGTGAGTGTGTCTCTGGGTGTGAACGGTGTACGTGTGGGAGTGAGCAGAGAGGCGGCTGTGAGTGTGTCTAGTCGTGAATGGTGTACGTGTGGGAGTGAGCAGAGAGTTGGCTGTGAGTGTGTCTCTGGGTGTGAATGGTGTTCGTTTGGGATTGAGCAGAGAGGGGGCTGTGAGTGTGTCTCGGTGTGAATGGTGTACGTGTGGGAGTGAGCAGAGAGGCGGCTGTGAGTGTGTCTCTGGGTGTGAATGGTGTACGTGTGGGAGTAAGCAGAGAGGAGGCTGTGAGTTTGTCTACGGGTGTGAATGGTGTAGGTGTGGGAGTGAGCAGAGAGGAGGCTGTGAGTGTGTCTGGGTGTGAATGGTGCACGTGAGGGAGTGAGCAGAGAGGAGGCTGTGAGTGTGTCTAGTTGTGAATGGTGTACGTGTGGGAGTGAGCAGAGAAGAGGATGTGAGTCTGTCTGGGTGCGAATGGTGTACGTGTGGGAGTGAGCAGAGAGGGGGCTGTGAGTGTGTCTCTGGGTGTGAATGGTGTACGTGTGGGAGTGAGCAGAGAGGCGGCTGTGAGAGTGTCTCTGGGTGTGAATGGTTTACGTGTGGAGTGAGCAGAGAGGAGGCTGTGAGTGTGTCTGGGTGTGAATGGTGTACGTGTGGAGTGAGCAGAGAGGAGGCTGTGAGTGTGTCTGGGTGTGAATGGTGTATGTGTGGAGTGAGCAGAGAGGAGGCTGTGAGTGTGTCTGGGTGTGAATGGTGTACGTGTGGGAGTGAGCAGATAGGAGGCTGTGAGTGTTTCTGGGTGTGAATGGTGAACGTGTGGAGTGAGCAGAGAGGAGGCTGTGAGTGTGTCTCTGGGTGTGAATGGTGTACGTGTGGAGTGAGCAGAGAGGAGGCTTTGATTGTCTCTGAGTGTGAATGGTGTACGTGTGGAGTGAGCAGAGAGGAGGCTGTGAGTGTGTCCCTGGGTGTGAATGGTGTACGTGTGGGAGTGAGCAGAGAGGCGGTTGTGAGTATCTCTGGGTGTGAATGGTGTACGTGTGGGAGTGAGCAGAGAGGAGGCTGTGAGTGTTTCTCTGGGTGTGAATGGTGTACGTGTGGGAGTGAGCAGAGAGGGGGCTGTGAGTGTGTCTGGGTGTGAATGGTGTACGTGTGGGAGTGAGCAGAGAGGAGGCTGTGAGTGTGTCTCTGGGTGTGAATGGTGTAAGTGTGGGAGTGAGCAGAGAGGAGGCTGTGAGTTTGTCTCTGGGTGTGAATGGTATACGTGTGGGTGCGAGCAGAGAGGAGGCTGTGAGTGTGTATCTGGGTGTGAATGGTGTACGTGTGGGAGTGAGCAGAGAGGCGGCTGTGAGTGTGTCTGGGTGTGAATGGTGTACGTGTGGGAGTGAGCAGAGAGGAGGCTGCGAGTGTGTCTCTGGGTGTGAATGGTGTACGTGTGGAGTGAGCAGAGAGGATGCTGTGAGTGTGTCTCTGGGTGTGAATGGTGTACGTGTGGGAGTGAGCAGAGAGGAGGCTGTGACTGTGTTTCTGGGTGTGAATGGCGTACGTGTGGGAGTGAGCAGCGAGGAGGCTGTGAGTGTGTCTGGGTGTGAATGGTGTACGTGTGGGAGTGAGCAGAGAGGAGGCTGTGAGTGTGTCTGGGTGTGAATGGTGTACGTGTGGGAGTGAGCAGAGAGGGGGCTGTGAATGTGTGTCTGGGTGTGAATGGTGTACGTGTGGGAGTGAGCAGAGAGGAGGCTGTGAGCGTTTCGGTGTGTGAATGGTGTACGTGTGTGAGTGAGCAGAGAGGGGGCTGTGAGTGTGTCTCAGAATGTGAATGGTGTACATGTGGGAGTGAGCAGAGAGGAGGCTGGGAATGTGTCTGGGTGTGAATGATGTACGCGTGGGAGTGAGCAGAGAGGAGGCTGTGAGTATGTCTTTGGGTGTGAATGGTGTACGTGTGGAGTGAGCACAGAGGAGGCTGTGAGTGTGTCTCTGGGTGTGAATGGTGTACGTGTGGGAGTGAGCAGAGAGGGGGCTGTGAGTGTGTCTGGCTGTGAATGGTGTACGTGTGGGATTGAGCAGAGAGGAGGCTGTGAGTGTCTCTGGGTGTGAATGGTGTACGTGTGGGAGTGAGCAGAGAGGAGGCTGTGAGTGTGTCTCTGGGTGTGAATGGTGTACGTGTGGGAGTGAGCAGAGAGGGGGCTGTTAGTGTGTCTGGGTGTGAATGGTTTACGTGTGGGAGTGAGCAGAGAGGCGGCTGTGAGTGTGTCTCTGGGTGTGAATGGTGTACGTGTGGGAGTGAGCAGAGAGGAGGCTGTGTGTGTGTCTCCGGGTGTGAATGGTGTACGTGTGGGAGTGAGCAGAGAGGAGGTTGTGAGTGTGTCTGGGTGTGAATGGTGCACGTGTGGGAGTGAGTAGAGAGGAGGCTGTGTGTGTGTCTAGGTGTGAATGGTGTACGTGTGGGAGTGAGCAGAGAGGAGGATGTGAATGTGTCTGGTTGTGAATGGTGTATGTGTGGGAGTGAGCAGAGAGGGTGCTGTGAGTGTGTCTCTGGGTGTGAATGGTGTACGTGTGGCAGTGAGCAGAGAGGCGGCTGTGAGTGTGTCTCTGGGTCTGAATGGTGTACGTGTGGAGTGAGCAGAGAGGAGGCTGAGAGTGTGTCTGGGTGTGAATGGTGTACGTGTGGAGTGAGCAGAGAGTAGGCTGTGAGTGTGTCTGGGTGTGAATGGTGTACGTGTGGAGTGAGCAGAGAGGAGGCTGTGAGTGTGTCTGGGTGTGAATGTTGTACGTGTGGGAGTGAGCAGATAGGAGGCTGTGAGTGTCTCTGGGTGTGAATGGTGTACGTGTGGAGTGAGCAGAGAGGAGGCTGTGAGTGTGTCTCTGGGTGTGAATGGTGTACATGTGGAGTGAGCAGAGAGGAGGCTGTGAGTGTCTCTGAGTGTGAATGGTGTACGTGTGGAGTGAGCAGAGATGAGGCTGTGAGTTGTCCCTGGGTGTGAATGGTGTACGTGTGGGAGTGAGCAGAGAGGCAGCTGTGAGTGTCTCTGGGTGTGAATGGTGTACGTGTGGAATGAGCAGAGAGGAGGCTGTGAGTGTCTCTGGGTGTGAATGTGTTACGTGTGGAGTGAGCAGAGAGGAGGCTGTGAGTGTGTCTCTGGGTGTGAATGGTGTACGTGTGAGAGTGAGCAGAGAGGAGGCTGTGAGTCTGTCTCTGGGTGTGAATGGTGTACGTGTGGGAGTGAGCAGAGAGTGGGCTGTGAGTGTGTCTCTGGGTGTGAATGGTGTACGTGTGGGAGTGAGCAGAGAGGAGGCTGTGACTGTGTCTCTGGGTGTGAGTGGTGTACGTGTGGGCGTGAGCAGAGAGGGGGCTGTGAGTGTGTCTGGGTGTGAATGGTGTATGTGTGGGAGTGAGCAGAGAGCAGGCTGTGAGTGTGTCTCTTGGTGTGAATGGTGTACGTGTGGGAGTGAGCAGAGAGGAGACTGTGAGTGTGACTCGGTGTGTGAATGGTGTACGTGTGGGAGTGAGCAGAGAGGAGGCTGTGAGTGTGTCTCTGGGTGCGAATGGTGTACGTGTGGGAGTGAGCAGAGAGGGTGCTGTGAGTGTGTCTGGGTGTGAATGGTGTACGTGTGGGAGTGAGCAGAGAGGGGGCTGTGAGTGTGTCACTCGGTCTGAATGGTGTACTTGTGGGAGTGAGCAGAGTGGGGGCTGTGAGTGTGTCTCTGGGTGTGAATGGTGTACGTGTGGGAGTGAGCAGATAGGCGGCTGTGAGTGTGTCTGGGTGTGAAAGGTGTACGTGTGGGAGTGAGCAGAGAGGAGGCTGTGAGTGATTCTATGGGTGTGAATGGTGTACGTGTGGGAGTGAGCAGAGAGCGTGTTGTGAGTGTGTCTCTGGGTGTGAATGGTGTACGTGTGGGAGTGAGCAGAGAGGAGGCTGTGAGTGTGTCTGTGTGTGAATGGTGTACGTGTGGGAGAGAGCACAGAGGAGGCTGTGAGTGTCTCTGGGTGCGAATGGCGTACGTGTGGTAGTGAGCAGAGAGGAGGCTGTGAGTGTGTCTGGGTGTGAATGGTGTACGTGTGGGAGTGAGCAGAGAGGGGACTTTGAGTGTTTCTCTGGGTGTGAATGGTGTACGTGTGGGAGTGAGCAGAGAGGGGGCTGTGAGTGTGTCTCTGGATGTGAATGGTGTACGTGTGGGAGTGAGCAGAGAGGAGGCTGTGAGTGTGTCTCTGGGTGTGAATGGTGTACGTGTGGGAGTGAGCAGAGGGTAGGCTGTGAGTGTGTCTCTGGGTGCGAATGGTGTACGTGTGGGAGTGAGCAGAGAGGAGGCTGTGAGTGTGTCTCTGGGTGTGAATGGTGTACGTGTGGGAGTGGTCAGAGAGACGGCTGTGAGTGTGTCTGTGTGTGAATGGTGTACGTGTGGCAGTGAGCAGAGAGGAGGCTGTGAGTGTGTCTCTCGGTGTGAATGGTGTACGTGTGGGAGTGAGCAGAGAGGAGAATGTGAGTGTGTCTGGTTGTGAATGGTGTACGTGTGGGAGTGAGCAGAGAGGGTGCTGTGAGTGTGTCTCTTGGTGTGAATGGTGTACGTGTGGCAGTGAGCAGAGAGGCGGCTGTGAGTGTGTCTCTGGGTCTGAATGGTGTACGTGTGGAGTGAGCAGAGAGGAGGCTGTGAGTGTGTCTGGGTGTGAATGGTGTACGTGTGGAGTGAGCAGAGAGGAGGCTGTGAGTGTGTCTGGGTGTGAATGGTGTACGTGTGGAGTGAGCAGAGAGGAGGCTGTGAGAGTGTCTGGGTGTGAATGTTGTACGTGTGGGAGTGAGCAGATAGGAGGCTGTGAGTGTCTCTGGGTGTGAATGGTGTACGTGTGGAGTGAGCAGAGAGGAGGCTGTGAGTGTGTCTCTGGGTGTGAATGGTGTACGTGTGGAGTGAGCAGAGAGGAGGCTGTGAGTGTCTCTGAGTGTGAATGGTGTACGTGTGGAGTGAGCAGAGATGAGGCTGTGAGTTGTCCCTGGGTGTGAATGGTGTACGTGTGGGAGTGAGCAGAGAGGCGGCTGTGAGTGTCTCTGGGTGTGAATGGTGTACGTGTGGAATGAGCAGAGAGGAGGCTGTGAGTGTCTTTGGGTGTGAATGTGTTACTTGTGGAGTGAGCAGAGAGGAGGCTGTGAGTGTGTCTCTGGGTGTGAATGGTGTACGTGTGAGAGTGAGCAGAGAGGAGGCTGTGAGTCTGTCTCTGGGTGTGAATGGTGTACGTGTGGGAGTGAGCAGAGAGTGGGCTGTGAGTGTGTCTCTGGGTGTGAATGGTGTACGTGTGGGAGTGAGCAGAGAGGAGGCTGTGACTGTGTCTCTGGGTGTGAGTGGTGTACGTGTGGGCGTGAGCAGAGAGGGGGCTGTGATTGTGTCTGGGTGTGAATGGTGTATGTGTGGGAGTGAGCAGAGAGGAGGCTGTGAGTGTGTCTCTTGGTGTGAATGGTGTACGTGTGGGAGTGAGCAGAGAGGAGACTGTGAGTGTGACTCGGTGTGTGAATGGTGTACGTGTGGGAGTGAGCAGAGAGGAGGCTGTGAGTGTGTCTCTGGGTGCGAATGGTCTACGTGTGGGAGTGAGCAGAGAGGGTGCTGTGAGTGTGTCTGGGTGTGAATGGTGTACGTGTGGGAGTGAGCAGAGAGGGGGCTGTGAGTGTGTCACTCGGTGTGAATGGTGTACGTGTGGGAGTGAGCAGAGTGGGGGCTGTGAGTGTGTCTCTGGGTGTGAATCGTGTACGTGTGGGAGTGAGCAGATAGGCGGCTGTGAGTGTGTCTGGGTGTGAAAGGTGTACGTGTGGGAATGAGCAGAGAGGAGGCTGTGAGTGATTCTATGGGTGTGAATGGTGTACGTGTGGGAGTGAGCAGAGAGGGGACTTTGAGTGTTTCTCTGGGTGTGAATGGTGTACGTGTGGGAGTGAGCAGAGAGGGGGCTGTGAGTGTGTCTCTGGATGTGAATGGTGTTCGTGTGGGAGTGAGCAGAGAGGAGGCTGTGAGTGTGTCTCTGGGTGTGAATGGTGTACGTGTGGGAGTGAGCAGAGGGTAGGCTGTGAGTGTGTCTCTGGGTGCGAATGGTGTACGTGTGGGAGTGAGCAGAGAGGAGGCTGTGAGTGTGTCTCTGGGTGTGAATGCTGTACGTGTGGGAGTGATCAGAGAGACGGCTGTGAGTGTGTCTGTGTGTGAATGGTGTACGCGTGGCAGTGAGCAGAGAGGAGGCTGTGAGTGTGTCTCTCGGTGTGAATGGTGTACGTGAGGGAGTGAGCAGAGAGGAGGCTGTGCGTGAGTCTCTGGGTGTGAATGGTGTACGTGTGGGTGTGAGCAGAGAGGAGGCTGTGAGTGTGTCTGGGTGTGAATGGTGTACGTGTAGGAGTGAGCATAGAGGCGGCTGTGAGAGTGTCTCTGGGTCTGAATGGTGTAAGTGTGGGAGTGAGCAGAGAGGAGGCTGTGAGTGTGTCTGGGTGTGAATGGTGTACGTGTGGGAGTGAGCAGAGAGGAGGCTGTGAGTGTGTCTGGGTGTGAATGATGTACGTGTTGGAGTGAGCAGATAGGAGGCTGTGAGTGTCTCTGGCTGTGAATGGTGTACGTGTGGAGTGAGCAGAGAGGAGGCTATGAGTGTGTCTCTGGGTGTGAATGGTGTACGTGTGGAGTGAGCAGAGAGGAGGCTGTGAAAGTCTCTGAGTGTGAATGGTGTACGTGTGGAGTGAGCAGAGAGGAGGCTGTGAGTTGTCCCTAGGTGTGAATGGTGTACGTGTGGGAGTGAGCAGAGAGGCGGCTGTGAGTGTCTCTGGGTGTGAATGGTGTACGCGTGGAGTGAGCAGACAGGAGGCTGTGAGTGTCTCTGGGTGTGAATGTGTTACGTGTGGAGTGAGCAGAGAGGAGGCTGTGAGTGTGTCTCTGGTTGTGAATGGTGTACGTGTGAGAGTGAGCAGAGAGGAGGCTGTGAGTCTGTCTCTGGGTGTGAATGGTGTACGTGTGGGAGTGTGCAGAGAGTGGGCTGTGACTGTGTCTCTGGGTTTGAGTGGTGTACGTGTGGGAGTGAGCAGAGAGGGGGCTGTGAGTGTGTCTGGGTGTGAATGGTGTATGTGTGGGAGTGAGCAGAGAGGTGGCTGTGAGTGTGTCTCTGGGTGTGAATGGTTTACGTGTGGGAGTGAGCAGAGAGGAGACTGTGAGTGTGACTCGGTGTGTGAATAGTGTACCTGTGGGAGTGAGCAGCGAGGAGGCTGTGAGTGTGTCTGGGTGTGAATGGTGTACGTGTGGGAGTGAACAGAGAGGAGGCTGTGAGTCTGTCTGGGTGTGAATGGTGTACGTGTGGGAGTGAGCAGAGAGGGAGCAGTGAATGTGTGTCTGGGTGTGAATGGTGTACGTGTGGGAGTGAGCAGAGAGGAGGCTGTGAGCGTGTCGTTGTGTGAATGGTGTACGTGTGGGAGTGAGCAGAGAGGGGGCTGTGAGTGTGTCTCAGAATGTGAATGGTGTACATGTGGGAGTGAGCAGAGAGGAGGCTGGGAGTGTGTCTGGGTGTGAATGATGTACGCGTGGGAGTGAGCAGAGAGGAGGCTGTGAGTATGTCTTTGGGTGTGAATGGTGTACGTGTGGAGTGAGCAGAGAGGAGGCTGTGAGTGTGTCTCTGGGTGTGAATGGTGTACGTGTGGGAGTGAGCAGAGAGGGGGCTGTGAGTGTGTCTTGGTGTGAATGGTGTACGTGTGGGAGTGAGCAGAGAGGAGGCTGTGAGTGTCTCTGGGTGTGAATGGTGTACGTGTGGGAGTGAGCAGAGAGGTGGCTTTGAGTGTGTCTCTGGGAGTGAATGGTGTACGTGTGGGAGTGAGCAGAAAGGGGGCTGTGAGTGTGTCTGGGTGTGAATGGTTTACGTGTGGGAGTGAGCAGAGAGGCGGCTGTGAGTGTGTCTCTGGGTGAGAATGGTGTACGTGTGGGAGTGAGCAGAGAGGAGGCTGTCAGTGTATCTGGGTGTGAGTGGTGCACGTGTGGGAGTGAGCAGAGAGGAGGCTGTGAGTGTGTCTAGGTGTGAATGGTGTACGTGTGGGAGTGAGCAGAGAGGAGGATGTGAGTGTGTCTGGTTGTGAATGGTGTACGTGTGGGAGTGAGCAGAGAGGGTGCTGTGAGTGTGTCTCTGGGTGTGAATGGTGTACGTGTGGCAGTGAGCAGAGAGGCGGCTGTGAGTGTGTCTCTGGGTCTGAATGGTGTACGTGTGGAGTGAGCAGAGAGGAGGCTGTGAGTGTGTCTGGGTGTGAATGCTGTACGTGTGGAGTGAGCAGAGAGGAGGCTGTGAGAGTGTCTGGGTGTTAATGGTGTACGTGTGGAGTGAGCAGAGAGGAGGCTGTGAGTGTGTCTCGGTGTGAATGTTGTACGTGTGGGAGTGAGCAGATAGGAGGCTGTGAGTGTCTCTGGGTGTGAATGGTGTACGTGTGGAGTGAGCAGAGAGGAGGCTGTGAATGTGTCTCTGGGTGTGAATGGTGTACGTGTGGAGTGAGCAGAGAGGAGGCTGTGAGTGTCTCTGAGTGTGAATGGAGTACGTGTGGAGTGAGCAGAGAGGAGGCTGTGAGTTTTCCCTGGGTGTGAATGGTGTACGTGTGGGAGTGAGCAGAGAGGCGGCTGTGAGTCTCTCTGGGTGTGAATGGTGTACGTGTGGAATGAGCAGAGAGGAGGCTGTGAGTGTCACTTTGTGTGAATGTGTTACGTGTGGAGTGAGCAGAGAGGAGGCTGTGAGTGTGTCTCTGGGTGTGAATGGTGTACGTGTGAGAGTGAGCAGAGAGGAGGCTGTGAGTCTGTCTCTGGGTGTGAATGGTGTACGTGTGGGAGTGAGCAGAGAGTGGGCTGTGAGCGTGTCGGTGTGTGAATGGTGTACGTGTGGGAGTGAGCAGAGAGGGGGCTGTGAGTGTGTCTCAGAATGTGAATGGTGTACATGTGGGAGTGAGCAGAGAGGAGGCTGGGAATGTGTCTGGGTGTGAATGATGTACGCGTGGGAGTAAGCAGAGAGGAGGCTGTGAGTATGTCTTTGGGTGTGAATGGTGTACGTGTGGAGTGAGCAGAGAGGAGGCTGTGAAAGTCTCTGAGTGTGAATGGTGTACGTGTGGAGTGAGCAGAGAGGAGGCTGTGAGTTGTCCCTAGGTGTGAATGGTGTACGTGTGGGAGTGAGCAGAGAGGCGGCTGTGAGTGTCTCTGGGTGTGAATGGTGTACGTGTGGAGTGAGCAGACAGGAGGCTGTGAGTGTCTCTGGGTGTGAATGTGTTACGTGTGGAGTGAGCAGAGAGGAGGCTGTGAGTGTGTCTCTGGTTGTGAATGGTGTACGTGTGAGAGTGAGCAGAGAGGAGGCTGTGAGTCTGTCTCTGGGTGTGAATGGTGTACGTGTGGGAGTGTGCAGAGAGTGGGCTGTGACTGTGTCTCTGGGTTTGAGTGGTGTACGTGTGGGAGTGAGCAGAGAGGGGGCTGTGAGTGTGTCTGGGTGTGAATGGTGTATGTGTGGGAGTGAGCAGAGAGGTGGCTGTGAGTGTGTCTCTGGGTGTGAATGGTTTACGTGTGGGAGTGAGCAGAGAGGAGACTGTGAGTGTGACTCGGTGTGTGAATAGTGTACCTGTGGGAGTGAGCAGCGAGGAGGCTGTGAGTGTGTCTGGGTGTGAATGGTGTACGTGTGGGAGTGAACAGAGAGGAGGCTGTGAGTCTGTCTGGGTGTGAATGGTTTACGTGTGGGAGTGAGCAGAGAGGCGGCTGTGAGTGTGTCTCTGGGTGAGAATGGTGTACGTGTGGGAGTGAGCAGAGAGGAGGCTGTCAGTGTATCTGGGTGTGAGTGGTGCACGTGTGGGAGTGAGCAGAGAGGAGGCTGTGAGTGTGTCTAGGTGTGAATGGTGTACGTGTGGGAGTGAGCAGAGAGGAGGATGTGAGTGTGTCTGGTTGTGAATGGTGTACGTGTGGGAGTGAGCAGAGAGGGTGCTGTGAGTGTGTCTCTGGGTGTGAATGGTGTACGTGTGGCAGTGAGCAGAGAGGCGGCTGTGAGTGTGTCTCTGGGTCTGAATGGTGTAC
The DNA here is from genome assembly GCF_964194155.1 of Cetorhinus maximus. Taxonomy (NCBI): domain Eukaryota; kingdom Metazoa; phylum Chordata; class Chondrichthyes; order Lamniformes; family Cetorhinidae; genus Cetorhinus; species Cetorhinus maximus. Next base: position 5,525,035 of record NC_135898.1, on the reverse strand, counting down.
GTGTGGAGTGAGCAGAGAGGAGGCTGTGAGTGTGTCTGGGTGTGAATGCTGTACGTGTGGAGTGAGCAGAGAGGAGGCTGTGAGAGTGTCTGGGTGTTAATGGTGTACGTGTGGAGTGAGCAGAGAGGAGGCTGTGAGTGTGTCTCGGTGTGAATGTTGTACGTGTGGGAGTGAGCAGATAGGAGGCTGTGAGTGTCTCTGGGTGTGAATGGTGTACGTGTGGAGTGAGCAGAGAGGAGGCTGTGAATGTGTCTCTGGGTGTGAATGGTGTACGTGTGGAGTGAGCAGAGAGGAGGCTGTGAGTGTCTCTGAGTGTGAATGGAGTACGTGTGGAGTGAGCAGAGAGGAGGCTGTGAGTTTTCCCTGGGTGTGAATGGTGTACGTGTGGGAGTGAGCAGAGAGGGAGCAGTGAATGTGTGTCTGGGTGTGAATGGTGTACGTGTGGGAGTGAGCAGAGAGGAGGCTGTGAGCGTGTCGGTGTGTGAATGGTGTACGTGTGGGAGTGAGCAGAGAGGGGGCTGTGAGTGTGTCTCAGAATGTGAATGGTGTACATGTGGGAGTGAGCAGAGAGGAGGCTGGGAGTGTGTCTGGGTGTGAATGATGTACGCGTGGGAGTGAGCAGAGAGGAGGCTGTGAGTATGTCTTTGGGTGTGAATGGTGTACGTGTGGAGTGAGCAGAGAGGAGGCTGTGAGTGTGTCTCTGGGTGTGAATGGTGTACGTGTGGGAGTGAGCAGAGAGGGGGCTGTGAGTGTGTCTTGGTGTGAATGGTGTACGTGTGGGAGTGAGCAGAGAGGAGGCTGTGAGTGTCTCTGGGTGTGAATGGTGTACGTGTGGGAGTGAGCAGAGAGGTGGCTTTGAGTGTGTCTCTGGGAGTGAATGGTGTACGTGTGGGAGTGAGCAGAGAGGGGGCTGTGAGTGTGTCTGGGTGTGAATGGTTTACGTGTGGGAGTGAGCAGAGAGGCGGCTGTGAGTGTGTCTCTGGGTGAGAATGGTGTACGTGTGGGAGTGAGCAGAGAGGAGGCTGTCAGTGTATCTGGGTGTGAGTGGTGCACGTGTGGGAGTGAGCAGAGAGGAGGCTGTGAGTGTGTCTAGGTGTGAATGGTGTACGTGTGGGAGTGAGCAGAGAGGAGGATGTGAGTGTGTCTGGTTGTGAATGGTGTACGTGTGGGAGTGAGCAGAGAGGGTGCTGTGAGTGTGTCTCTGGGTGTGAATGGTGTACGTGTGGCAGTGAGCAGAGAGGCGGCTGTGAGTGTGTCTCTGGGTCTGAATGGTGTACGTGTGGAGTGAGCAGAGAGGAGGCTGTGAGTGTGTCTGGGTGTGAATGCTGTACGTGTGGAGTGAGCAGAGAGGAGGCTGTGAGAGTGTCTGGGTGTTAATGGTGTACGTGTGGAGTGAGCAGAGAGGAGGCTGTGAGTGTGTCTCGGTGTGAATGTTGTACGTGTGGGAGTGAGCAGATAGGAGGCTGTGAGTGTCTCTGGGTGTGAATGGTGTACGTGTGGAGTGAGCAGAGAGGAGGCTGTGAATGTGTCTCTGGGTGTGAATGGTGTACGTGTGGAGTGAGCAGAGAGGAGGCTGTGAGTGTCTCTGAGTGTGAATGGAGTACGTGTGGAGTGAGCAGAGAGGAGGCTGTGAGTTTTCCCTGGGTGTGAATGGTGTACGTGTGGGAGTGAGCAGAGAGGCGGCTGTGAGTCTCTCTGGGTGTGAATGGTGTACGTGTGGAATGAGCAGAGAGGAGGCTGTGAGTGTCACTTTGTGTGAATGTGTTACGTGTGGAGTGAGCAGAGAGGAGGCTGTGAGTGTGTCTCTGGGTGTGAATGGTGTACGTGTGAGAGTGAGCAGAGAGGAGGCTGTGAGTCTGTCTCTGGGTTTGAATGGTGTACGTGTGGGAGTGAGCAGAGAGTGGGCTGTGAGCGTGTCGGTGTGTGAATGGTGTACGTGTGGGAGTGAGCAGAGAGGGGGCTGTGAGTGTGTCTCAGAATGTGAATGGTGTACATGTGGGAGTGAGCAGAGAGGAGGCTGGGAATGTGTCTGGGTGTGAATGATGTACGCGTGGGAGTAAGCAGAGAGGAGGCTGTGAGTATGTCTTTGGGTGTGAATGGTGTACGTGTGGAGTGAGCAGAGAGGAGGCTGTGAGTGTGTCTCTGGGTGTGAATGGTGTACGTGTGGGAGTGAGCAGAGAGGGGGCTGTGAGTGTGTCTTGGTGTGAATGGTGTACGTGTGGGAGTGAGCAGAGAGGAGGCTGTGAGTGTCTCTGGGTGTGAATGGTGTACGTGTGGGAGTGAGCAGAGAGGTGGCTGTGAGTGTGTCTCTGGGAGTGAATGGTGTACGTGTGGGAGTGAGAAGAGAGGGGGCTGTGAGTGTGTCTGGGTGTGAATGGTTTACGTGTGGGAGTGAGCAGAGAGGCGGCTGTGAGTGTGTCTCTGGGTGAGAATGGTGTACGTGTGGGAGTGAGCAGAGAGGATGCTGTGTGTGTGTCTCCGGGTGTGAATGGTGTACGTGTGGGAGTGAGCAGAGAGGAGGCTGTGAGTGTATCTGGGTGTGAATGGTGCACGTGTGGGAGTGAGCAGAGAGGAGGCTGTGAGTGTGTCTAGGTGTGAATGGTGTACGTGTGGGAGTGAGCAGAGAGGAGGATGTGAGTGTGTCTGGTTGTGAATGGTGTAAGTGTGGGAGTGAGCAGAGAGGGTGCTGTGAGTGTGTCTCTGGGTGTGAATGGTGTACGTGTGGCAGTGAGCAGAGAGGCGGCTGTGAGTGTGTCTCTGGGTCTGAATGGTGTACGTGTGGAGTGAGCAGAGAGGAGGCTGTGAGTGTGTCTGGGTGTGAATGCTGTACGTGTGGAGTGAGCAGAGAGGAGGCTGTGAGTGTGTCTGGGTGTTAATGGTGTACGTGTGGAGTGAGCAGAGAGGAGGCTGTGAGTGTGTCTGGGTGTGAATGATGTACGCGTGGGAGTGAGCAGAGAGGAGGCTGTGAGTATGTCTTTGGGTGTGAATGGTGTACGTGTGGAGTGAGCAGAGAGGAGGCTGTGAGTGTGTCTCTGGGTGTGAATGGTGTACGTGTGGGAGTGAGCAGAGAGGGGGCTGTGAGTGTGTCTTGGTGTGAATGGTGTACGTGTGGGAGTGAGCAGAGAGGAGGCTGTGAGTGTCTCTGGGTGTGAATGGTGTACGTGTGGGAGTGAGCAGAGAGGTGGCTTTGAGTGTGTCTCTGGGAGTGAATGGTGTACGTGTGGGAGTGAGCAGAGAGGGGGCTGTGAGTGTGTCTGGGTGTGAATGGTTTACGTGTGGGCGTGAGCAGAGAGGCGGCTGTGAGTGTGTCTCTGGGTGAGAATGGTGTACGTGTGGGAGTGAGCAGAGAGGAGGCTGTCAGTGTATCTGGGTGTGAGTGGTGCACGTGTGGGAGTGAGCAGAGAGGAGGCTGTGAGTGTGTCTAGGTGTGAATGGTGTACGTGTGGGAGTGAGCAGAGAGGAGGATGTGAGTGTGTCTGGTTGTGAATGGTGTACGTGTGGGAGTGAGCAGAGAGGGTGCTGTGAGTGTGTCTCTGGGTGTGAATGGTGTACGTGTGGCAGTGAGCAGAGAGGCGGCTGTGAGTGTGTCTCTGGGTCTGAATGGTGTACGTGTGGAGTGAGCAGAGAGGAGGCTGTGAGTGTGTCTGGGTGTGAATGCTGTACGTGTGGAGTGAGCAGAGCGGAGGCTGTGAGTGTGTCTGGGTGTTAATGGTGTACGTGTGGAGTGAGCAGAGAGGAGGCTGTGAGTGTGTCTGGGTGTGAATGTTGTACGTGTGGGAGTGAGCAGATAGGAGGCTGTGAGTGTCTCTGGGTGTGAATGGTGTACGTGTGGAGTGAGCAGAGAGGAGGCTGTGAATGTGTCTCTGGGTGTGAATGGTGTACGTGTGGAGTGAGCAGAGAGGAGGCTGTGAGTGTCTCTGAGTGTGAATGGAGTACGTGTGGAGTGAGCAGAGAGGAGGCTGTGAGTTTTCCCTGGGTGTGAATGGTGTACGTGTGGGAGTGAGCAGAGAGGCGGCTGTGAGTCTCTCTGGGTGTGAATGGTGTACGTGTGGAATGAGCAGAGAGGAGGCTGTGAGTGTCACTTTGTGTGAATGTGTTACGTGTGGAGTGAGCAGAGAGGAGGCTGTGAGTGTGTCTCTGGGTGTGAATGGTGTACGTGTGAGAGTGAGCAGAGAGGAGGCTGTGAGTCTGTCTCTGGGTGTGAATGGTGTACGTGTGGGAGTGAGCAGAGAGTGGGCTGTGAGCGTGTCGGTGTGTGAATGGTGTACGTGTGGGAGTGAGCAGAGAGGGGGCTGTGAGTGTGTCTCAGAATGTGAATGGTGTACATGTGGGAGTGAGCAGAGAGGAGGCTGGGAATGTGTCTGGGTGTGAATGATGTACGCGTGGGAGTAAGCAGAGAGGAGGCTGTGAGTATGTCTTTGGGTGTGAATGGTGTACGTGTGGAGTGAGCAGAGAGGAGGCTGTGAATGTGTCTCTGGGTGTGAATGGTGTACGTGTGGGAGTGAGCAGAGAGGGGGCTGTGAGTGTGTCTTGGTGTGAATGGTGTACGTGTGGGAGTGAGCAGAGAGGAGGCTGTGAGTGTCTCTGGGTGTGAATGGTGTACGTGTGGGAGTGAGCAGAGAGGTGGCTGTGAGTGTGTCTCTGGGAGTGAATGGTGTACGTGTGGGAGTGAGCAGAGAGGGGGCTGTGAGTGTGTCTGGGTGTGAATGGTTTACGTGTGGGAGTGAGCAGAGAGGCGGCTGTGAGTGTGTCTCTGGGTGAGAATGGTGTACGTGTGGGAGTGAGCAGAGAGGATGCTGTGTGTGTGTCTCCGGGTGTGAATGGTGTACGTGTGGGAGTGAGCAGAGAGGAGGCTGTGAGTGTATCTGGGTGTGAATGGTGCACGTGTGGGAGTGAGCAGAGAGGAGGCTGTGAGTGTGTCTAGGTGTGAATGGTGTACGTGTGGGAGTGAGCAGAGAGGAGGATGTGAGTGTGTCTGGTTGTGAATGGTGTAAGTGTGGGAGTGAGCAGAGAGGGTGCTGTGAGTGTGTCTCTGGGTGTGAATGGTGTACGTGTGGCAGTGAGCAGAGAGGCGGCTGTGAGTGTGTCTCTGGGTCTGAATGGTGTACGTGTGGAGTGAGCAGAGAGGAGGCTGTGAGTGTGTCTGGGTGTGAATGCTGTACGTGTGGAGTGAGCAGAGAGGAGGCTGTGAGTGTGTCTGGGTGTTAATGGTGTACGTGTGGAGTGAGCAGAGAGGAGGCTGTGAGTGTGTCTGGGTGTGAATGTTGTACATGTGAGAGTGAGCAGATAGGAGGCTGTGAGTGTCTCTGGGTGTGAATGGTGTACGTGTGGAGTGAGCAGAGAGGAGGCTGTGAATGTGTCTCTGGGTGTGAATGGTGTACGTGTGGAGTGAGCAGAGAGGAGGCTGTGAGTGTCTCTGAGTGTGAATGGTGTACGTGTGGAGTGAGCAGAGAGGAGGATGTGAGTTTTCCCTGGGTGTGAATGGTGTACGTGTGGGAGTGAGCAGAGAGGCGGCTGTGAGTGTCTCTGGGTGTGAATGGTGTACGTGTGGAATGAGCAGAGAGGAGGCTGTGAGTGTCTCTTTGTGTGAATGTGTTACGTGTGGAGTGAGCAGAGAGGAGGCTGTGAGTGTGTCTCTGGGTGTGAATGGTGTACGTGTGAGAGTGAGCAGAGAGGAGGCTGTGAGTCTGTCTCTGGGTGTGAATGGTGTACGTGTGGAGTGAGCAGAGAGTGGGCTGTGAGTGTGTCTCTGGGTGTGAATGGTGTACGTGTGGGAGTGAGCAGAGAGGAGGCTGTGACTGTGTCTCTGGGTGTGAGTGGTGTACGTGTGGGAGTGAGCAGAGAGGGGGCTGTGAGTGTGTCTGGGTGTGAATGGTGTATGTGTGGGAGTGAGCAGAGAGGAGGCTGTGAGTGTGTCTCTGGGTGTGAATGGTGTACGTGTGGGAGTGAGCAGAGAGGAGACTGTGAGTGTGACTCGGTGTGTGAATGGTGTACGTGTGGGAGTGAGCAGAGAGGAGGCTGTGAGTGTGTCTCTGGGTGCGAATGGTGTACGTGTGGGAGTGAGCAGAGAGGGTGCTGTGAGTGTGTCTGGGTGTGAATGGTGTACGTGTGGGAGTGAGCAGAGAGGGGGCTGTGAGTGTGTCACTCGGTGTGAATGGTGTACGTGTGGGAGTGAGCAGAGAGGGGGCTGTGAGTGTGTCTCTGGGTGTGAATGGTGTACGTGTGGGAGGGAGCAGATAGGCGGCTGTGAGTGTGTCTGGGTGTGAAAGGTGTACGTGTGGGAGTGAGTAGAGAGGAGGCTGTGAGTGATTCTCTGGGTGTGAATGGTGTACGTGTGGGAGTGAGCAGAGAGCGGGCTGTGAGTGTTTCTCTGGGTGTGAATGGTGTACGTGTGGGAGTGAGCAGAGAGGAGGCTGTGAGTGTGTCTGTGTGTCAATGGTGTACGTGTGGGAGAGAGCAGAGAGGAGGCTGTGAGTTGTCCCTGGGTGTGAATGGTGTACGTGTGGGAGTGAGCAGAGAGGCGGCTGTGAGTGTCTCTGGGTGTGAATGGTGTACGTGTGGAATGAGCGCAGAGGAGGCTGTGAGTGTCTCTGGGTGTGAATGTGTTACGTGTGGAGTGAGCAGAGAGGAGGCTGTGAGTGTGTCTCTGGGTGTGAATGGTGTACGTGTGAGAGTGAGCAGAGAGGAGGCTGTGAGTCTGTCTCTGGGTGTGAATGGTGTACGTGTGGGAGTGAGCAGAGAGTGGGCTGTGAGTATGTCTCTGGGTGTGAATGGTGTACGTGTGGGAGTGAGCAGAGAGGAGGCTGTGACTGTGTCTCTGGGTGTGAGTGGTGTACGTGTGGGAGTGAGCAGAGAGGGGGCTGTGAGTGTGTCTGGGTGTGAATGGTGTATGTGTGGGAGTGAGCAGAGAGGAGGCTGTGAATGTGTCTCTGGGTGTGAATGGTGTACGTGTGGGAGTGAGCAGAGAGGAGACTGTGAGTGTGACTCGGTGTGTGAATGGTGTACGTGTGGGAGTGAGCAGAGAGGAGGCTGTGAGTGTGTCTCTGGGTGCGAATGGTGTACGTGTGGGAGTGAGCAGAGAGGATGTGTGAGTGTGTCTGGGTGTGAATGGTGTACGTGTGGGAGTGAGCAGAGAGGGGGCTGTGAGTGTGTCACTCGGTGTGAATGGTGTACGTGTGGGAGTGAGCAGAGAGGGGGCTGTGAGTGTGTCTCTGGGTGTGAATGGTGTACGTGTGGGAGTGAGCAGATAGGCGGCTGTGAGTGTGTCTGGGTGTGAAAGGTGTACGTGTGGGAGTGAGCAGAGAGGAGGCTGTGAGTGATTCTCTGGGTGTGAATGGTGTACGTGTGGGAGTGAGCAGAGAGCGGGTTGTGAGTGTGACTCTGGGTGTGAATGGTGTACGTGTGGGAGTGAGCAGAGAGGAGGCTGTGAGTGTGTCTGTGTGTGAATGGTGTACGTGTGGGAGAGAGCAGAGAGGAGGCTGTGAGTGTGTCTGGGTGTGAATGGCGTACGTGTGGTAGTGAGCAGAGAGGAGGCTGTGAGTGTGTCTGGGTGTGAATGGTGTTTGTGTGGGAGTGAGCAGAGAGGGGACTTTGAGTGTTTCTCTGGGTGTGAAAGGTGTACGTGTGGGAGTGTGCAGAGAGGGGGCTGTGAGTGTGTCTCTGGGTGTGAATGGTGTATGTGTGGGAGTGAGCAGAGAGTAGGCTGTGAGTGTGTCTCTGGGTGTGAATGGTGTACATGTGGGAGTGAGCAGAGAGGAGGCTGTGAGTGTGTCTCTGGGTGTGAATGGTGTACGTGTGGGAGTGATCAGAGAGGCGGCTGTGAGTGTGTCTGGGTGTGAATGGTGTACGTGTGGCAGTGAGCAGAGAGGAGGCTGTGAGTGTGTCTCTCGGTGTGAATGGTGTACGTGAGGGAGTGAGCAGAGAGGAGGCTGTGAGTGAGTCTCTGGGTGTGAATGGTGTACGTGTGGGTGTGAGCAGAGAGGAGGCTGTGAGTGTGTCGGGGTGTGAATGGTGTACGTGCAGGAGTGAGCATAGAGGCGGCTGTGAGTGTGTCTCTGGGTCTGAATGGTGTAAGTGTGGGAGTGAGCAGAGAGGAGGCTGTGAGTGTGTCTGGGTGTGAATGGTGTACGTGTGGGAGTGAGCAGAGAGGCGGCAGTGAGTGTGTCTGGGTGTGAATGGTGTACGTGTGGGAGTGAGCAGAGAGGAGTCTGTGATTGTGTCTCTGGGTGTGAATGGTGTAAGTGTGGGAGTGAGCAGAGAGGTGTCTGTGAGTGTGTCTCTGGGTGTGAATGGTGTACGTGTGGGAGTGAGCAGAGAGGAGACTGTGAGTGTGTCTCTTGGTGTGAATGGTGTACGTGTGGAATGAGCAGAGAGGAGGCTGTGAGTGTGTCTGGGTGTGAATGTTGTACGTGTGGGAGTGAGCAGATAGGAGGCTGTGAGTGTCTCTGGGTGTGAATGGTGTACGTGTGGAGTGAGCAGAGAGGAGGCTGTGAGTGTGTCTCTGGGTGTGAATGGTGTACGTGTGGAGTGAGCAGAGAGGGGGCTGTGAGTGTCTCTGAGTGTGAATGGTGTACGTGTGGAGTGAGCAGAGAGGAGGCTGTGAGTTGTCCCTGGGTGTGAATGGTGTACGTGTGGGAGTGAGCAGAGAGGCGGCTGTGAGTGTGTCTGGGTGTGAATGGCGTACGTGTGGTAGTGAGCAGAGAGGAGGCTGTGAGTGTGTCTGGGTGTGAATGGTGTTTGTGTGGTAGTGAGCAGAGAGGGGACTTTGAGTGTTTCTCTGGGTGTGAAAGGTGTACGTGTGGGAGTGTGCAGAGAGGGGGCTGTGAGTGTGTCTCTGGGTGTGAATGGTGTATGTGTGGGAGTGAGCAGAGAGTAGGCTGTGAGTGTGTCTCTGGGTGTGAATGGTGTACCTGTGGGAGTGAGCAGAGAGGAGGCTGTGAGTGTGTCTCTGGGTGTGAATGGTGTACGTGTGGGAGTGATCAGAGAGGCGGCTGTGAGTGTGTCTGGGTGTGAATGGTGTACGTGTGGCAGTGAGCAGAGAGGAGGCTGTGAGTGTGTCTCTCGGTGTGAATGGTGTACGTGAGGGAGTGAGCAGAGAGGAGGCTGTGAGTTAGTCTCTGGGTGTGAATGGTGTACGTGTGGGTGTGAGCAGAGAGGAGGCTGTGAGTGTGTCGGGGTGTGAATGGTGTACGTGTAGGAGTGAGCATAGAGGCGGCTGTGAGTGTGTCTCTGGGTCTGAATGGTGTAAGTGTGGGAGTGAGCAGAGAGGAGGCTGTGAGTGTGTCTGGGTGTGAATGGTGTACGTGTGGGAGTGAGCAGAGAGGCGGCAGTGAGTGTGTCTGGGTGTGAATGGTGTACGTGTGGGAGTGAGCAGAGAGGAGTCTGTGATTGTGTCTCTGGGTGTGAATGGTGTAAGTGTGGGAGTGAGCAGAGAGGTGTCTGTGAGTGTGTCTCTGGGTGTGAATGGTGTACGTGTGGGAGTGAGCAGAGAGGAGACTGTGAGTGTGTCTCTTGGTGTGAATGGTGTACGTGTGGAATGAGCAGAGAGGAGGCTGTGAGTGTGTCTGGGTGTGAATGTTGTACGTGTGGGAGTGAGCAGATAGGAGGCTGTGAGTGTCTCTGGGTGTGAATGGTGTACGTGTGGAGTGAGCAGAGAGGAGGCTGTGAGTGTGTCTCTGGGTGTGAATGGTGTACGTGTGGAGTGAGCAGAGAGGAGGCTGTGAGTGTCTCTGAGTGTGAATGGTGTACGTGTGGAGTGAGCAGAGAGGAGGCTGTGAGTTGTCCCTGGGTGTGAATGGTGTACGTGTGGGAGTGAGCAGAGAGGCGGCTGTGAGTGTCTCTGGGTGTGAATGGTGTACGTGTGGAGTGAGCAGAGAGGAGGCTGTGAGTGTCTCTGGGTGTGAATGTGTTACGTGTGGAGTGAGCAGAGAGGAGGCTGTGAGTGTGTCTCTGGGTGTAAATGGTGTACGTGTGAGAGTGAGCAGAGAGGAGGCTGTGAGTGTGTCTCTGGGTGTGAATGGTGTACGTGTGGGAGTGAGCAGAGAGTGGGCTGTGAGTGTGTCTCTGGGTGTGAGTGGTGTACGTGTGGGAGTGAGCAGAGAGGGGGCTGTGAGTGTGTCTGGGTGTGAATGGTGTATGTGTGGGAGTGAGCTGAGAGGAGGCTGTGAGTGTGTCTCTGGGTGTGAATGGTGTACGTGTGGGAGTGAGCAGAGAGGAGACTCTGAGTGTGACTCGGTGTGTGAATGGTGTACGTGTGGGAGTGAGCAGAGAGGAGGCTGTGAGTGTGTCTCTGGGTGCGAATGGTGCACGTGTACGAGTGAGCAGAGAGGGTGCTGTGAGTGTGTCTGGGTGTGAATGGTGTACGTGTGGGAGTGAGCAGAGAGGGGGCTGTGAGTGTGTCACTCGGTGTGAATGGTGTACGTGTGGGAGTGAGCAGAGAGGGGGCTGTGAGTGTGTCTCTGGGTGTGAAAGGTGTACGTGTGGGAGTGAGCAGAGAGGAGGCTGTGAGTGATTCTCTGGGTGTGATTGGTGTACGTGTGGGAGTGAGCAGAGAGCGGACTGTGAGTGTGATTTTGGGTGTAAATGGTGTACGTGTGGGAGTGAGCAGAGAGGAGGCTGTGAGTGTGTCTGTGTGTCAATGGTGTACGTGTGGGAGAGAGCAGAGAGGAGACTGTGAGTTGTCCCTGGGTGTGAATGGTGTACGTGTGGGAGTGAGCAGAGAGGCGCTGTGAATGTCTCTGGGTGTGAATGGTGTACGTGTGGAATGAGCAGAGAGGCGGCTGTGAGTGTCTCTGGGTGTGAATGTGTTACGTGTGGAGTGAGCAGAGAGGAGGCTGTGAGTGTGTCTCTGGGTGTGAATGGTGTACGTGTGAGAGTGAGCAGAGAGGAGGCTGTGAGTCTGTCTCTGGGTGTGAATGGTGTACGTGTGGGAGTGAGCAGAGAGTGGGCTGTGAGTGTGTCTCTCGGTGTGAATGGTGTACGTGTGGGAGGGAGCAGAGAGGAGGCTGTGACTGTGTCTCTGGGTGTGAGTGGTGTACGTGTGGGAGTGAGCAGAGAGGGGGCTGTGAGTGTGTCTGGGTGTGAATGGTGTATGTGTGGGAGTGAGCAGAGAGGAGGCTGTTAGTGTGTCTCTGGGTGTGAATGGTGTACGTGTGGGAGTGAGCAGAGAGGAGACTGTGAGCGTGACTCGGTGTGTGAATGGTGTACGTGTGGGAGTGAGCAGAGAGGAGGCTGTGAGTGTGTCTCTGGGTGCGAATGGTGTACGTGTGGGAGTGAGCAGAGAGGGTGCTGTGAGTGTGTCTGGGTGTGAATGGTGTACGTGTGGGAGTGAGCAGAGAGGGGGCTGTGAGTGTGTCACTCGGTGTGAATGGTGTACGTGTGGAAGTGAGCAGAGAGGGGGCTGTGTGTGTGTCTCTGGGTGTGAATGGTGTACGTGTAGGAGTGAGCAGATAGGCGGCTGTGAGTGTGTCTGGGTGTGAAAGGTGTATGTGTGGGAGTGAGCAGAGAGGAGGCTGTGAGTGATTCTCTGGGTGTGAATGGTGTACGTGTGGGAGTGAGCAGAGAGCGTGTTGTGAGTGTGTCTCTGGGTGTGAATGGTGTACGTGTGGGAGTGAGCAGAGAGGAGGTTGTGAGTGTGTCTGTGTGTGAATGGTGTACGTGTGGGAGAGAGCAGAGAGGAGGCTGTGAGTGTGTCTGGGTGTGAATGGCGTACGTGTGGTAGTGAGCAGAGAGGAGGCTGTGAGTGTGTCTGGGTGTGAATGGTGTATGTGTGGGAGTGAGCAGAGAGGGGACTTTGAGTGTTTCTCTGGGTGTGAATGGTGTACGTGTGGGAGTGAGCAGAGAGGGGGCTGTGAGAGTGTCTCTGGATGTGAATGGTGTACGTGTGGGAGTGAGCAGAGAGGAGGCTGTGAGTGTGTCTCTGGGTGTGAATGGTGTACGTGTGGGAGTGAGCAGAGAGTAGGCTGTGAGTGTGTTTCTGGGTGTGAATGGTGTACGTGTGGGAGTGAGCAGAGAGGAGGCTGTGAGTGTGTCTCTGGGTGTGAATGGTGTACGTGTGGGAGTGATCAGAGAGGCGGCTGTGAGTGTGTCTGGGTGTGAATGGTGTACGTGAGGGAGTGAGCAGAGAGGAGGCTGTGAGTGAGTCTCTGGGTGTGAATGGTGTACGTGTGGGTGTGAGCAGAGAGGAGGCTGTGAGTGTGTCTGGGTGTGAATGGTGTACGTGTAGGAGTGAGCATAGAGGCGGCTGTGAGTGTGTCTCTGGGTGTGAATGGTGTACGTGTGGGAGTGAGCAGAGAGGGGGCTGTGAGTGTGTCACTCGGTGTGAATGGTGTACGTGTGGGAGTGAGCAGAGAGGGGGCTGTGAGTGTGTCTCTGGGTGTGAATGGTGTACGTGTGGGAGTGAGCAGATAGGCGGCTGTGAGTGTGTCTGGGTGTGAAAGGTGTACGTGTGGGAGTGAGCAGAGAGGAGGCTGTGAGTGATTCTCTGGGTGTGAATGGTGTACGTGTGGGAGTGAGCAGAGAGCGGGCTGTGAGTGTGTCTCTGGGTGTGAATGGTGTACGTGTGGGAGTGAGCAGAGAGGAGGCTGTGAGTGTGTCTGTGTGTGAATGGTGTACGTGTGGGAGAGAGCAGAGAGGAGGCTGTGAGTGTGTCTGGGTGTGAATGGCGTACGTGTGGTAGTGAGCAGAGAGGAGGCTGTGAGTGTGTCTGGGTGTGAATGGTGTTTGTGTGGGAATGAGCAGAGAGGGGACTTTGAGTGTTTCTCTGGGTGTGAATGGTGTACGTGTGGGAGTGAGCAGAGAGGGGGCTGTGAGTGTGTCTCTGGATGTGAATGGTGTACGTGTGGGAGTGAGCAAAGAGGAGGCTGTGCGTGAGTCTCTGGGTGTGAATGGTGTACGTGTGGGAGTGAGCAGAGAGGCGGCTTTGAGTGTCTCTGGGTGTGAATGGTGTACGTGTGGAGTGAGCAGAGAGGAGGCTGTGAGTGTCTCTGGGTGTGAATGTGTTAAGTGTGGAGTGAGCAGAGAGGAGGCTGTGAGTGTGTCTCTGGGTGTGAATGGTGTACGTGTGAGAGTGAGCAGAGAGGAGGCTGTGAGTCTGTCTCTGGGTGTGAATGGTGTACGTGTGGGAGTGAGCAGAGAGTGGGCTGTGATTGTGTCTCTGGGTGTGAGTGGTGTACGTGTGGGAGTCAGCAGAGAGGGGGCTGTGAGTGTGTCAATGGGTGTGAATGGTGTACGTGTGGGGGTGAGCAGAGAGGAGACTCTGAGTGTGACTCGGTGTGTGAATGGTGTACGTGTGGGAGTGAGCAGAGAGGAGGCTGTGAGTGTGTCTCTGGGTGCGAATGGTGTACGTGTACGAGTGAGCAGAGAGGGTGCTGTGAGTGTGTCTGGGTGTGAATGGTGTACGTGTGGGAGTGAGCAGAGAGGGGGCTGTTAGTGTGTCACTCGGTGTGAATGGTGTACGTGTTGGAGTTAGCAGAGAGGGGGCTGTGAGTGTGTCTCTGGGTGTGAAAGGTGTACGTGTGGGAGTGAGCAGAGAGGAGGCTGTGAGTGATTCTCTGGGTGTGAATGGTGTACGTGTGGGAGTGAGCAGAGAGCGGACTGTGAGTGTGTCTCTGGGTGTGAATGGTGTACGTGTGGGAGTGAGCAGAGATGAGGCTGTGAGTGTGTCTGTGTGTCAATGGTGTACGTGTGGGAGAGAGCAGAGAGGAGGCTGTGAGTTGTCCCTGGGTGTGAATGGTGTACGTGTGGGAGTGAGCAGAGAGGAGGCTGTGAGTGTCTCTGGGTGTGAATGGTGTACGTGTGGTATGAGCAGAGAGGAGGCTGTGAGTGTCTCTGGGTCTGAATGTGTTACGTGTGGAGTGAGCAGAGAGGAGGCTGTGAGTGTGTCTGGGTGTGAATGGTGTTTGTGTGGGAGTGAGCAGAGAGGGGACTTTGAGTGTTTCTCTGGGTGTGAAAGGTGTACGTGTGGGAGTGTGCAGAGAGGGGGCTGTGAGTGTGTCTCTGGGTGTGAATGGTGTATGTGTGGGAGTGAGCAGAGAGTAGGCTGTGAGTGTGTCTCTGGGTGTGAATGGTGTACATGTGGGAGTGAGCAGAGAGGAGGCTGTGAGTGTGTCTCTGGGTGTGAATGGTGTACGTGTGGGAGTGATCAGAGAGGCGGCTGTGAGTGTGTCTGGGTGTGAATGGTGTACGTGTGGCAGTGAGCAGAGAGGAGGCTGTGAGTGTGTCTCTCGGTGTGAATGGTGTACGTGAGGGAGTGAGCAGAGAGGAGGCTGTGAGTGAGTCTCTGGGTGTGAATGGTGTACGTGTGGGTGTGAGCAGAGAGGAGGCTTTGAGTGTGTCGGGGTGTGAATGGTGTACGTGTAGGAGTGAGCATAGAGGCGGCTGTGAGTGTGTCTCTGGGTCTGAATGGTGTAAGTGTGGGAGTGAGCAGAGAGGAGGCTGTGAGTGTGTCTGGGTGTGAATGGTGTACGTGTGGGAGTGAGCAGAGAGGCGGCAGTGAGTGTGTCTGGGTGTGAATGGTGTACGTGTGGGAGTGAGCAGAGAGGAGTCTGTGATTGTGTCTCTGGGTGTGAATGGTGTAAGTGTGGGAGTGAGCAGAGAGGTGTCTGTGAGTGTGTCTCTGGGTGTGAATGGTGTACGTGTGGGAGTGAGCAGAGAGGTGTCTGTGAGTGTGTCTCTTGGTGTGAATGTTGTACGTGTGGGAGTGAGCAGATAGGAGGCTGTGAGTGTCTCTGGGTGTGAATGGTGTACGTGTGGAGTGAGCAGAGAGGAGGCTGTGAGTGTGTCTCTGGGTGTGAATGGTGTACGTGTGGAGTGAGCAGAGAGGGGGCTGTGAGTGTCTCTGAGTGTGAATGGTGTACGTGTGGAGTGAGCAGAGAGGAGGCTGTGAGTTGTCCCTGGGTGTGAATGGTGTACGTGTGGGAGTGAGCAGAGAGGCGGCTGTGAGTGCGTCTGGGTGTGAATGGCATCCGTGTGGTAGTGAGCAGAGAGGAGGCTGTGAGTGTGTCTGGGTGTGAATGGTGTTTGTGTGGTAGTGAGCAGAGAGGGGACTTTGAGTGTTTCTCTGGGTGTGAAAGGTGTACGTGTGGGAGTGTGCAGAGAGGGGGCTGTGAGTGTGTCTCTGGGTGTGAATGGTGTATGTGTGGGAGTGAGCAGAGAGTAGGCTGTGAGTGTGTCTCTGGGTGTGAATGGTGTACATGTGGGAGTGAGCAGAGAGGAGGCTGTGAGTGTGTCTTTGGGTGTGAATGGTGTACGTGTGGGAGTGATCAGAGAGGCGGCTGTGAGTGTGTCTGGGTGTGAATGGTGTACGTGTGGCAGTGAGCAGAGAGGAGGCTGTGAGTGTGTCTCTCGGTGTGAATGGTGTACGTGAGGGAGTGAGCAGAGAGGAGGCTGTGAGTTAGTCTCTGGGTGTGAATGGTGTACGTGTGGGTGTGAGCAGAGAGGAGGCTGTGAGTGTGTCGGGGTGTGAATGGTGTACGTGTAGGAGTGAGCATAGAGGCGGCTGTGAGTGTGTCTCTGGGTCTGAATGGTGTAAGTGTGGGAGTGAGCAGAGAGGAGGCTGTGAGTGTGTCTGGGTGTGAATGGTGTACGTGTGGGAGTGAGCAGAGAGGCGGCAGTGAGTGTGTCTGGGTGTGAATGGTGTACGTGTGGGAGTGAGCAGAGAGGAGTCTGTGATTGTGTCTCTGGGTGTGAATGGTGTAAGTGTGGGAGTGAGCAGAGAGGTGTCTGTGAGTGTGTCTCTGGGTGTGAATGGTGTACGTGTGGGAGTGAGCAGAGAGGAGACTGTGAGTGTGTCTCTTGGTGTGAATGGTGTACGTGTGGAATGAGCAGAGAGGAGGCTGTGAGTGTGTCTGGGTGTGAATGTTGTACGTGTGGGAGTGAGCAGATAGGAGGCTGTGAGTGTCTCTGGGTGTGAATGGTGTACGTGTGGAGTGAGCAGAGAGGAGGCTGTGAGTGTGTCTCTGGGTGTGAATGGTGTACGTGTGGAGTGAGCAGAGAGGAGGCTGTGAGTGTCTCTGAGTGTGAATGGTGTACGTGTGGAGTGAGCAGAGAGGAGGCTGTGAGTTGTCCCTGGGTGTGAATGGTGTACGTGTGGGAGTGAGCAGAGAGGCGGCTGTGAGTGTCTCTGGGTGTGAATGGTGTACGTGTGGAGTGAGCAGAGAGGAGGCTGTGAGTGTCTCTGGGTGTGAATGTGTTACGTGTGGAGTGAGCAGAGAGGAGGCTGTGAGTGTGTCCCTGGGTGTAAATGGTGTACGTGTGAGAGTGAGCAGAGAGGAGGCTGTGAGTGTGTCTCTGGGTGTGAATGGTGTACGTGTGGGAGTGAGCAGAGAGTGGGCTGTGAGTGTGTCTCTGGGTGTGAGTGGTGTACGTGTGGGAGTGAGCAGAGAGGGGGCTGTGAGTGTGTCTGGGTGTGAATGGTGTATGTGTGGGAGTGAGCTGAGAGGAGGCTGTGAGTGTGTCTCTGGGTGTGAATGGTGTACGTGTGGGAGTGAGCAGAGAGGAGACTCTGAGTGTGACTCGGTGTGTGAATGGTGTACGTGTGGGAGTGAGCAGAGAGGAGGCTGTGAGTGTGTCTCTGGGTGCGAATGGTGCACGTGTACGAGTGAGCAGAGAGGGTGCTGTGAGTGTGTCTGGGTGTGAATGGTGTACGTGTGGGAGTGAGCAGAGAGGGGGCTGTGAGTGTGTCACTCGGTGTGAATGGTGTACGTGTGGGAGTGAGCAGAGAGGGGGCTGTGAGTGTGTCTCTGGGTGTGAAAGGTGTACGTGTGGGAGTGAGCAGAGAGGAGGCTGTGAGTGATTCTCTGGGTGTGATTGGTGTACGTGTGGGAGTGAGCAGAGAGCGGACTGTGAGTGTGATTTTGGGTGTAAATGGTGTACGTGTGGGAGTGAGCAGAGAGGAGGCTGTGAGTGTGTCTGTGTGTCAATGGTGTACGTGTGGGAGAGAGCAGAGAGGAGACTGTGAGTTGTCCCTGGGTGTGAATGGTGTACGTGTGGGAGTGAGCAGAGAGGCGCTGTGAATGTCTCTGGGTGTGAATGGTGTACGTGTGGAATGAGCAGAGAGGCGGCTGTGAGTGTCTCTTGGTGTGAATGTGTTACGTGTGGAGTGAGCAGAGAGGAGGCTGTGAGTGTGTCTCTGGGTGTGAATGGTGTACGTGTGAGAGTGAGCAGAGAGGAGGCTGTGAGTCTGTCTCTGGGTGTGAATGGTGTACGTGTGGGAGTGAGCAGAGAGTGGGCTGTGAGTGTGTCTCTCGGTGTGAATGGTGTACGTGTGGGAGGGAGCAGAGAGGAGGCTGTGACTGTGTCTCTGGGTGTGAGTGGTGTACGTGTGGGAGTGAGCAGAGAGGGGGCTGTGAGTGTGTCTGGGTGTGAATGGTGTATGTGTGGGAGTGAGCAGAGAGGAGGCTGTTAGTGTGTCTCTGGGTGTGAATGGTGTACGTGTGGGAGTGAGCAGAGAGGAGACTGTGAGCGTGACTCGGTGTGTGAATGGTGTACGTGTGGGAGTGAGCAGAGAGGAGGCTGTGAGTGTGTCTCTGGGTGCGAATGGTGTACGTGTGGGAGTGAGCAGAGAGGGTGCTGTGAGTGTGTCTGGGTGTGAATGGTGTACGTGTGGGAGTGAGCAGAAAGGGGGCTGTGAGTGTGTCACTCGGTGTGAATGGTGTACGTGTGGAAGTGAGCAGAGAGGGGGCTGTGTGTGTGTCTCTGGGTGTGAATGGTGTACGTGTAGGAGTGAGCAGATAGGCGGCTGTGAGTGTGTCTGGGTGTGAAAGGTGTATGTGTGGGAGTGAGCAGAGAGGAGGCTGTGAGTGATTCTCTGGGTGTGAATGGTGTACGTGTGGGAGTGAGCAGAGAGCGTGTTGTGAGTGTGTCTCTGGGTGTGAATGGTGTACGTGTGGGAGTGAGCAGAGAGGAGGTTGTGAGTGTGTCTGTGTGTGAATGGTGTACGTGTGGGAGAGAGCAGAGAGGAGGCTGTGAGTGTGTCTGGGTGTGAATGGCGTACGTGTGGTAGTGAGCAGAGAGGAGGCTGTGAGTGTGTCTGGGTGTGAATGGTGTATGTGTGGGAGTGAGCAGAGAGGGGACTTTGAGTGTTTCTCTGGGTGTGAATGGTGTACGTGTGGGAGTGAGCAGAGAGGGGGCTGTGAGAGTGTCTCTGGATGTGAATGGTGTACGTGTGGGAGTGAGCAGAGAGTAGGCTGTGAGTGTGTCTCTGGGTGTGAATGGTGTACGTGTGGGAGTGAGCAGAGAGTAGGCTGTGAGTGTGTTTCTGGGTGTGAATGGTGTACGTGTGGGAGTGAGCAGAGAGGAGGCTGTGAGTGTGTCTCTGGGTGTGAATGGTGTACGTGTGGGAGTGATCAGAGAGGCGGCTGTGAGTGTGTCTGGGTGTGAATGGTGTACGTGAGGGAGTGAGCAGAGAGGAGGCTGTGAGTGAGTCTCTGGGTGTGAATGGTGTACGTGTGGGTGTGAGCAGAGAGGAGGCTGTGAGTGTGTCTGGGTGTGAATGGTGTACGTGTAGGAGTGAGCATAGAGGCGGCTGTGAGTGTGTCTCTGGGTGTGAATGGTGTACGTGTGGGAGTGAGCAGAGAGGGGGCTGTGAGTGTGTCACTCGGTGTGAATGGTGTACGTGTGGGAGTGAGCAGAGAGGGGGCTGTGAGTGTGTCTCTGGGTGTGAATGGTGTACGTGTGGGAGTGAGCAGATAGGCGGCTGTGAGTGTGTCTGGGTGTGAAAGGTGTACGTGTGGGAGTGAGCAGAGAGGAGGCTGTGAGTGATTCTCTGGGTGTGAATGGTGTACGTGTGGGAGTGAGCAGAGAGCGGGCTGTGAGTGTGTCTCTGGGTGTGAATGGTGTACGTGTGGGAGTGAGCAGAGAGGAGGCTGTGAGTGTGTCTGTGTGTGAATGGTGTACGTGTGGGAGAGAGCAGAGAGGAGGCTGTGAGTGTGTCTGGGTGTGAATGGCGTACGTGTGGTAGTGAGCAGAGAGGAGGCTGTGAGTGTGTCTGGGTGTGAATGGTGTTTGTGTGGGAATGAGCAGAGAGGGGACTTTGAGTGTTTCTCTGGGTGTGAATGGTGTACGTGTGGGAGTGAGCAGAGAGGGGGCTGTGAGTGTGTCTCTGGATGTGAATGGTGTACGTGTGGGAGTGAGCAAAGAGGAGGCTGTGCGTGAGTCTCTGGGTGTGAATGGTGTACGTGTGGGAGTGAGCAGAGAGGCGGCTTTGAGTGTCTCTGGGTGTGAATGGTGTACGTGTGGAGTGAGCAGAGAGGAGGCTGTGAGTGTCTCTGGGTGTGAATGTGTTAAGTGTGGAGTGAGCAGAGAGGAGGCTGTGAGTGTGTCTCTGGGTGTGAATGGTGTACGTGTGAGAGTGAGCAGAGAGGAGGCTGTGAGTCTGTCTCTGGGTGTGAATGGTGTACGTGTGGGAGTGAGCAGAGAGTGGGCTGTGATTGTGTCTCTGGGTGTGAGTGGTGTACGTGTGGGAGTCAGCAGAGAGGGGGCTGTGAGTGTGTCTGGGTGTGAATGGTGTATGTGTGGGAGTGAGCAGAGAGGAGGCTGTGAGTGTGTCTATGGGTGTGAATGGTGTACGTGTGGGGGTGAGCAGAGAGGAGACTCTGAGTGTGACTCGGTGTGTGAATGGTGTACGTGTGGGAGTGAGCAGAGAGGAGGCTGTGAGTGTGTCTCTGGGTGCGAATGGTGTACGTGTACGAGTGAGCAGAGAGGGTGCTGTGAGTGTGTCTGGGTGTGAATGGTGTACGTGTGGGAGTGAGCAGAGAGGGGGCTGTTAGTGTGTCACTCGGTGTGAATGGTGTACGTGTTGGAGTGAGCAGAGAGGGGGCTGTGAGTGTGTCTCTGGGTGTGAAAGGTGTACGTGTGGGAGTGAGCAGAGAGGAGGCTGTGAGTGATTCTCTGGGTGTGAATGGTGTACGTGTGGGAGTGAGCAGAGAGCGGACTGTGAGTGTGTCTCTGGGTGTGAATGGTGTACGTGTGGGAGTGAGCAGAGATGAGGCTGTGAGTGTGTCTGTGTGTCAATGGTGTACGTGTGGGAGAGAGCAGAGAGGAGGCTGTGAGTTGTCCCTGGGTGTGAATGGTGTACGTGTGGGAGTGAGCAGAGAGGAGGCTGTGAGTGTCTCTGGGTGTGAATGGTGTACGTGTGGTATGAGCAGAGAGGAGGCTGTGAGTGTCTCTGGGTCTGAATGTGTTACGTGTGGAGTGAGCAGAGAGGAGGCTGTGAGTGTGTCTCTGGGTGTGAATGGTGTACGTGTGAGAGTGAGCAGAGAGGAGGCTGTGAGTCTGTCTCTGGGTGTGAATGGTGTACGTGTGGGAGTGAGCAGAGAGTGGGCTGTGAGTGTGTCTCTGGGTGTGAATGGTGTACGTGTGGGAGTGAGCAGAGAGGAGGCTGTGACAGTGTCTCTGGGTGTGAGTGGTGTACGTGTGGGAGTGAGCAGAGAGGGCGCTGTGAGTGTGTCTGGGTGTGAATGGTGTATGTGTAGGAGTGAGCAGAGAGGAGGCTGTGAGTGTGTCTCTGGGTGTGAATGGTGTACGTGTGGGAGTGAGCAGAGAGGAGACTGTGAGCGTGACTCGGTGTGTGAATGGTGTACGTGTGGGAGTGAGCAGAGAGGAGGCTGTGAGTGTGTCTCTGGGTGCGAATGGTGTACGTGTACGAGTGAGCAGAGAGGGTGCTGTGAGTGTGTCTGGGTGTGAATGGTGTACGTGTGGGAGTGAGCAGAGAGGGGGCTGTGAGTGTGTCACTCGGTGTGAATGGTGTACGTATGGGATTGAGCAGAGAGGGGGCTGTGAGTGTGTCTCTGGGTGTGAAAGGTGTACGTGTGGGAGTGAGCAGAGAGGAGGCTGTGAGTGATTCTCTGGGTGTGAATGGTGTACGTGTGGGAGTGAGCAGAGAGCGGACTGTGAGTGTGTCTCTGGGTGTGAATGGTGTACGTGTGGGAGTGAGCAGAGAGGAGGCTGTGAGTGTGTCTGTGTGTCAATGGTGTACGTGTGGGAGAGAGCAGAGAGGAGGCTGTGAGTTGTCCCTGGGTGTGAATGGTGTACGTGTGGGAGTGAGCAGAGAGGCGGCTGTGAGTGTCTCTGGGTGTGAATGGTGTACGTGTGGAATGAGCAGAGAGGAGGCTGTGAGTGTCTCTGGGTCTGAATGTGTTACGTGTGGAGTGAGCAGAGAGGAGGCTGTGAGTGTGTCTCTGGGTGTGAATGGTGTACGTGTGAGAGTGAGCAGAGAGGAGGCTGTGAGTCTGTCTCTGGGTGTGAATGGTGTACGTGTGGGAGTGAGCAGAGAGGGCGCTGTGAGTGTGTCTGGGTGTGAATGGTGTATGTGTGTGAGTGAGCAGAGAGGAGGCTGTGAGTGTGTCTCTGGGTGTGAATAGTGTACGTGTGGGAGTGAGCAGAGAGGAGACTGTGAGCATGACTCGGTGTGTGAATGGTGTACGTGTGGGAGTGAGCAGAGAGGAGGCTGTGAGTGTGTCTCTGGGTGCGAATGGTGTACGTGTGGGAGTGAGCAGAGAGGGTGCTGTGAGTGTGTCTGGGTGTGAATGGTGTACGTGTGGGAGTGAGCAGAGAGGGGGCTGTGAGTGTGTCACTCGGTGTGAATGGTGTACGTGTGGAAGTGAGCAGAGAGGGGGCTGTGAGTGTGTCTCTGGGTGTGAATGGTGTACGTGTAGGAGTGAGCAGATAGGCGGCTGTGAGTGTGTCTGGGTGTGAAAGGTGTACGTGTGGGAGTGAGCAGAGAGGAGGCTGTGAGTGATTCTCTGGGTGTGAATGGTGTACGTGTGGGAGTGAGCAGAGAGCGGGCTGTGAGTGTGTCTCTGGGTGTGAATGGTGTACGTGTGGGAGTGAGCAGAGAGGAGGTTGTGAGTGTGTCTGTTTGTGAATGGTGTACGTGTGGGAGAGAGCAGAGAGGAGGCTGTGAGTGTGTCTGGGTATGAATGACGTACGTGTGGTAGTGAGCAGAGAGGAGGCTGTGAGTGTGTCTGGGTGTGAATGGTCTATGTGTGGGAGTGAGCAGAGAGGGGACTTTGAGTGTTTCTCTGGGTGTGAATGGTGTGCGTGTGGGAGTGAGCAGAGAGTAGGCTGTGAGTGTGTCTCTGGGTGTGAATGGTGTACGTGTGGGAGTGAGCAGAGAGGAGGCTGTGAGTGTGTCTCTGGGTGTGAATGGTGTACGTGTGGGAGTGATCAGAGAGGCGGCTGTGAGTGTGTCTGTGTGTGAATGGTGTAAGTGAGGGAGTGAGCAGAGAGGAGGCTGTGAGTGAGTCTCTGGGTGTGAATGGTGTACGTGTGTGTGTGAGCAGAGAGGAGGCTGTGAGTGTGTCTGGGTGTGAATGGTGTACGTGTAGGAGTGAGCATAGAGGCGGCTGTGAGTGTGTCTCTGGGTCTGAATGGTGTAAGTGTGGGAGTGAGCAGAGAGGAGGCTGTGAGTGTGTCTGGGTTTGAATGGTGTACGTGTGGGAGTGAGCAGAGAGGCGGCAGTGAGTGTGTCTGGGTGTGAATGGTGTACGTGTGGGAGTGAGCAGAGAGGAGTCTGTGATTGTGTCTCTGGGTGTGAATGGTGTAAGTGTGGGAGTGAGCAGAGAGGTGTCTGTGAGTGTGTCTCTGGGTGTGAATGGTGTACGTGTGGGAGTGAGCAGAGAGGAGATTGTGAGTGTGTCTCTTGGTGTGAATGGTGTACGTGTGGAGTGAGCAGAGAGGAGGCTGTGAGTGTGTCTGGGTGTGAATGTTGTACGTGTGGGAGTGAGCAGATAGGAGGCTGTGAGTGTGTCTAGGTGTGAATGGTGTACGTGTGGAGTGAGCAGAGAGGAGGCTGTGAGTGTGTCTCTGGGTGTGAATGGTGTACGTGTGGAGCGAGCAGAGAGGAGGCTGTGAGTGTCTCTGAGTGTGAATGGTGTACGTGTGGAGTGAGCAGAGAGGAGGTTGTGAGTTGTCCCTGGGTGTGAATGGTGTACGTGTGGGAGTGAGCAGAGAGGCGGCTGTGAGTGTCTCTGGGTTTGAATGGTGTACGTGTGGAGTGAGCAGAGAGGAGGCTGTGAGTGTCTCTGGGTGTGAATGTGTTACGTGTGGAGTGAGCAGAGAGGAGGCTGTGAGTGTGTCTCTGGGTGTGAATGGTGTACGTGTGAGAGTGAGCAGAGAGGAGGCTGTGAGTGTGTCTCTGGGTGTGAATGGTGTACGTGTGGGTGTGAGCAGAGAGGAGGCTGTGAGTGTGCCTGGGTGTGAATGGTGTACGTGTAGGAGTGAGCATAGAGGCGGCTGTGAGTGTGTCTCTGGGTCTGAATGGTGTATGTGTGGGAGTGAGCTGAGAGGAGGCTGTGAGTGTGTCTGGGTGTGAATCGTGTACGTGTGGGAGTGAGCAGAGAGGCGGCAGTGAGTGTGTCTGGGTGTGAATGGTGTACGTGTGGGAGTGAGCAGAGAGGAGTCTGTGATTGTGTCTCTGGGTGTGAATGGTGTAAGTGTGGGAGTGAGCAGAGCGGTGTCTGTGAGTGTGTCTCTGGGTGTGAATGGTGTACGTGTGGGAGTGAGCAGAGAGGAGACTGTGAGTGTGTCTCTTAGTGTGAATGGTGTACGTGTGGAGTGAGCAGAGAGGAGGCTGTGAGTGTGTCTGGGTGTGAATGTTGTACGTGTGGGAGTGAGCAGATAGGAGGCTGTGAGTGTCTCTGGGTGTGAATGGTGTACGTGTGGAGTGAGCAGAGAGGAGGCTGTGAGTGTGTCTCTGGGTGTGAATGGTGTAAGTGTGGAGTGAGCAGAGAGGAGGCTGTGAGTGTCTCTGAGTGTGAATGGTGTACGTGTGGAGTGAGCAGAGAGGAGGCTGTGAGTTGTCCCTGGGTGTGAATGGTGTACGTGTGGGAGTGAGCAGAGAGGCGGCTGTGAGTGTCTCTGGGTGTGAATGGTGTATGTGTGGAGTGAGCAGAGAGGAGGCTGTGAGTGTCTCTGGGTGTGAATGTGTTACGTGTGGAGTGAGCAGAGAGGAGGCTGTGAGTGTGTCTCTGGGTGTGAATGGTGTACGTGTGAGAGTGAGCAGAGAGGAGGCTGTGAGTGTGTCTCTGGGTGTGAATGGTGTACGTGTGGTAGTGATCAGAGAGGCGGCTGTGAGTGTCTCTCGGTGTGAATGGTGTACGTGAGGGAGTGAGCAGAGAGGAGGCTGTGAGTGAGTCTCTGGGTGTGAATGGTGTACGTGTGGGTGTGAGCAGAGAGGAGGCTGTGAGTGTGTCTGGGTGTGAATGGTGTACGTGTAGGAGTGAGCATAGAGGCGGCTGTGAGTGTGTCTCTGGGTCTGAATGGTGTAAGTGTGGGAGTGAGCAGAGAGGAGGCTGTGAGTGTGTCTGGGTGTGAATGGTGTACGTGTGGGAGTGAGCAGAGAGGCGGCAGTGAGTGTGTCTGGGTGTGAATGGTGTACGTGTGGGAGTGAGCAGAGAGGAGTCTGTGATTGTGTCTCTGGGTGTGAATGGTGTAAGTGTGGGAGTGAGCAGAGAGGTGTCTGTGAGTGTGTCTCTGGGTGTGAATGGTGTACGTGTGGGAGTGAGCAGAGAGGAGACTGTGAGTGTGTCTCTTGGTGTGAATGGTGTACGTGTGGAGTGAGCAGAGAGGAGGCTGTGAGTGTGTCTGGGTGTGAATGGTGTACGTGTGGACTGAGCAGAGAGGAGGCTGTGAGTGTGTCTCTGGTTGTGAATGGTGTACGTGTGGAGCGAGCAGAGAGGTGGCTGTGAGTGTCTCTGAGTGTGAATGGTGTACGTGTGGAGTGAGCAGAGAGGAGGCTGTGAGTTGTCCCTGGGTGTGAATGGTGTACGTGTGGGAGTGAGCAGAGAGGCAGCTGTGATTGTCTCTGGGTGTGAATCGTGTACGTGTGGAGTGAGCAGAGAGGAGGCTGTGAGTGTCTCTCGGTGTGAATGTGTTACGTGTGGAGTGAGCAGAGAGGAGGCTGTGAGTGTGTCTCTGGGTGTGAATGGTGTACGTGTGAGAGTGAGCAGAGAGGAGGCTGTGAGTGTGTCTCTGGGTGTGAATGGTGTACGTGTGGGAGTGAGCAGAGAGTGGGCTGTGAGTGTGTCTCTGGGTGTGAGTGGTGTACGTGTGGGAGTGAGCAGAGAGGGGGCTGTGAGTGTGTCTGGGTGTGAATGGTGTATGCGTGGGGGTGAGCAGAGAGGAGGCTGTGAGTGTGTCTCTGGGTGTGAATGGTTTACGTGTGGGAGTGAGCAGAGAGGAGACTGTGAGTGTGACTCGGTGTGTGAATGGTGTATGTGTGGGAGTGAGCAGAGAGGAGGCTGTGAGTGTGTCTCTGGGTGCGAATGGTGTACGTGTGGGAGTGAGCAGAGAGGGTGCTGTGAGTGTGTCTGGGTGTGAATGTTGTACGTGTGGGAGTGAGCAGATAGGAGGCTGTGAGTGTGTCTAGGTGTGAATGGTGTACGTGTGGAGTGAGCAGAGAGGAGGCTGTGAGTGTGTCTCTGGGTGTGAATGGTGTACGTGTGGAGCGAGCAGAGAGGAGGCTGTGAGTGTCTCTGAGTGTGAATGGTGTACGTGTGGAGTGAGCAGAGAGGAGGTTGTGAGTTGTCCCTGGGTGTGAATGGTGTACGTGTGGGAGTGAGCAGAGAGGCGGCTGTGAGTGTCTCTGGGTTTGAATGGTGTACGTGTGGAGTGAGCAGAGAGGAGGCTGTGAGTGTCTCTGGGTGTGAATGTGTTACGTGTGGAGTGAGCAGAGAGGAGGCTGTGAGTGTGTCTCTGGGTGTGAATGGTGTACGTGTGAGAGTGAGCAGAGAGGAGGCTGTGAGTGTGTCTCTGGGTGTGAATGGTGTACGTGTGGGTGTGAGCAGAGAGGAGGCTGTGAGTGTGCCTGGGTGTGAATGGTGTACGTGTAGGAGTGAGCATAGAGGCGGCTGTGAGTGTGTCTCTGGGTCTGAATGGTGTATGTGTGGGAGTGAGCTGAGAGGAGGCTGTGAGTGTGTCTGGGTGTGAATCGTGTACGTGTGGGAGTGAGCAGAGAGGCGGCAGTGAGTGTGTCTGGGTGTGAATGGTGTACGTGTGGGAGTGAGCAGAGAGGAGTCTGTGATTGTGTCTCTGGGTGTGAATGGTGTAAGTGTGGGAGTGAGCAGAGCGGTGTCTGTGAGTGTGTCTCTGGGTGTGAATGGTGTACGTGTGGGAGTGAGCAGAGAGGAGACTGTGAGTGTGTCTCTTAGTGTGAATGGTGTACGTGTGGAGTGAGCAGAGAGGAGGCTGTGAGTGTGTCTGGGTGTGAATGTTGTACGTGTGGGAGTGAGCAGATAGGAGGCTGTGAGTGTCTCTGGGTGTGAATGGT
Organism: Cetorhinus maximus; assembly: GCF_964194155.1. Lineage (NCBI taxonomy): Eukaryota > Metazoa > Chordata > Chondrichthyes > Lamniformes > Cetorhinidae > Cetorhinus > Cetorhinus maximus. The sequence continues at coordinate 5,498,769 of NC_135898.1, read as the reverse complement.
GTACGTGTGGAGTGAGCAGAGAGGAGGCTGTGAGTGTGTCTCTGGGTGTGAATGGTGTAAGTGTGGAGTGAGCAGAGAGGAGGCTGTGAGTGTCTCTGAGTGTGAATGGTGTACGTGTGGAGTGAGCAGAGAGGAGGCTGTGAGTTGTCCCTGGGTGTGAATGGTGTACGTGTGGGAGTGAGCAGAGAGGCGGCTGTGAGTGTCTCTGGGTGTGAATGGTGTATGTGTGGAGTGAGCAGAGAGGAGGCTGTGAGTGTCTCTGGGTGTGAATGTGTTACGTGTGGAGTGAGCAGAGAGGAGGCTGTGAGTGTGTCTCTGGGTGTGAATGGTGTACGTGTGAGAGTGAGCAGAGAGGAGGCTGTGAGTGTGTCTCTGGGTGTGAATGGTGTACGTGTGGTAGTGATCAGAGAGGCGGCTGTGAGTGTCTCTCGGTGTGAATGGTGTACGTGAGGGAGTGAGCAGAGAGGAGGCTGTGAGTGAGTCTCTGGGTGTGAATGGTGTACGTGTGGGTGTGAGCAGAGAGGAGGCTGTGAGTGTGTCTGGGTGTGAATGGTGTACGTGTAGGAGTGAGCATAGAGGCGGCTGTGAGTGTGTCTCTGGGTCTGAATGGTGTAAGTGTGGGAGTGAGCAGAGAGGAGGCTGTGAGTGTGTCTGGGTGTGAATGGTGTACGTGTGGGAGTGAGCAGAGAGGCGGCAGTGAGTGTGTCTGGGTGTGAATGGTGTACGTGTGGGAGTGAGCAGAGAGGAGTCTGTGATTGTGTCTCTGGGTGTGAATGGTGTAAGTGTGGGAGTGAGCAGAGAGGTGTCTGTGAGTGTGTCTCTGGGTGTGAATGGTGTACGTGTGGGAGTGAGCAGAGAGGAGACTGTGAGTGTGTCTCTTGGTGTGAATGGTGTACGTGTGGAGTGAGCAGAGAGGAGGCTGTGAGTGTGTCTGGGTGTGAATGGTGTACGTGTGGACTGAGCAGAGAGGAGGCTGTGAGTGTGTCTCTGGTTGTGAATGGTGTACGTGTGGAGCGAGCAGAGAGGTGGCTGTGAGTGTCTCTGAGTGTGAATGGTGTACGTGTGGAGTGAGCAGAGAGGAGGCTGTGAGTTGTCCCTGGGTGTGAATGGTGTACGTGTGGGAGTGAGCAGAGAGGCAGCTGTGATTGTCTCTGGGTGTGAATCGTGTACGTGTGGAGTGAGCAGAGAGGAGGCTGTGAGTGTCTCTCGGTGTGAATGTGTTACGTGTGGAGTGAGCAGAGAGGAGGCTGTGAGTGTGTCTCTGGGTGTGAATGGTGTACGTGTGAGAGTGAGCAGAGAGGAGGCTGTGAGTGTGTCTCTGGGTGTGAATGGTGTACGTGTGGGAGTGAGCAGAGAGTGGGCTGTGAGTGTGTCTCTGGGTGTGAGTGGTGTACGTGTGGGAGTGAGCAGAGAGGGGGCTGTGAGTGTGTCTGGGTGTGAATGGTGTATGCGTGGGGGTGAGCAGAGAGGAGGCTGTGAGTGTGTCTCTGGGTGTGAATGGTTTACGTGTGGGAGTGAGCAGAGAGGAGACTGTGAGTGTGACTCGGTGTGTGAATGGTGTATGTGTGGGAGTGAGCAGAGAGGAGGCTGTGAGTGTGTCTCTGGGTGCGAATGGTGTACGTGTGGGAGTGAGCAGAGAGGGTGCTGTGAGTGTGTCTGGGTGTGAATGTTGTACGTGTGGGAGTGAGCAGATAGGAGGCTGTGAGTGTGTCTAGGTGTGAATGGTGTACGTGTGGAGTGAGCAGAGAGGAGGCTGTGAGTGTGTCTCTGGGTGTGAATGGTGTACGTGTGGAGCGAGCAGAGAGGAGGCTGTGAGTGTCTCTGAGTGTGAATGGTGTACGTGTGGAGTGAGCAGAGAGGAGGTTGTGAGTTGTCCCTGGGTGTGAATGGTGTACGTGTGGGAGTGAGCAGAGAGGCGGCTGTGAGTGTCTCTGGGTTTGAATGGTGTACGTGTGGAGTGAGCAGAGAGGAGGCTGTGAGTGTCTCTGGGTGTGAATGTGTTACGTGTGGAGTGAGCAGAGAGGAGGCTGTGAGTGTGTCTCTGGGTGTGAATGGTGTACGTGTGAGAGTGAGCAGAGAGGAGGCTGTGAGTGTGTCTCTGGGTGTGAATGGTGTACGTGTGGGTGTGAGCAGAGAGGAGGCTGTGAGTGTGCCTGGGTGTGAATGGTGTACGTGTAGGAGTGAGCATAGAGGCGGCTGTGAGTGTGTCTCTGGGTCTGAATGGTGTATGTGTGGGAGTGAGCTGAGAGGAGGCTGTGAGTGTGTCTGGGTGTGAATCGTGTACGTGTGGGAGTGAGCAGAGAGGCGGCAGTGAGTGTGTCTGGGTGTGAATGGTGTACGTGTGGGAGTGAGCAGAGAGGAGTCTGTGATTGTGTCTCTGGGTGTGAATGGTGTAAGTGTGGGAGTGAGCAGAGCGGTGTCTGTGAGTGTGTCTCTGGGTGTGAATGGTGTACGTGTGGGAGTGAGCAGAGAGGAGACTGTGAGTGTGTCTCTTAGTGTGAATGGTGTACGTGTGGAGTGAGCAGAGAGGAGGCTGTGAGTGTGTCTGGGTGTGAATGTTGTACGTGTGGGAGTGAGCAGATAGGAGGCTGTGAGTGTCTCTGGGTGTGAATGGTGTACGTGTGGAGTGAGCAGAGAGGAGGCTGTGAGTGTGTCTCTGGGTGTGAATGGTGTAAGTGTGGAGTGAGCAGAGAGGAGGCTGTGAGTGTCTCTGAGTGTGAATGGTGTACGTGTGGAGTGAGCAGAGAGGAGGCTGTGAGTTGTCCCTGGGTGTGAATGGTGTACGTGTGGGAGTGAGCAGAGAGGCGGCTGTGAGTGTCTCTGGGTGTGAATGGTGTATGTGTGGAGTGAGCAGAGAGGAGGCTGTGAGTGTCTCTGGGTGTGAATGTGTTACGTGTGGAGTGAGCAGAGAGGAGGCTGTGAGTGTGTCTCTGGGTGTGAATGGTGTACGTGTGAGAGTGAGCAGAGAGGAGGCTGTGAGTGTGTCTCTGGGTGTGAATGGTGTACGTGTGGTAGTGATCAGAGAGGCGGCTGTGAGTGTCTCTCGGTGTGAATGGTGTACGTGAGGGAGTGAGCAGAGAGGAGGCTGTGAGTGAGTCTCTGGGTGTGAATGGTGTACGTGTGGGTGTGAGCAGAGAGGAGGCTGTGAGTGTGTCTGGGTGTGAATGGTGTACGTGTAGGAGTGAGCATAGAGGCGGCTGTGAGTGTGTCTCTGGGTCTGAATGGTGTAAGTGTGGGAGTGAGCAGAGAGGAGGCTGTGAGTGTGTCTGGGTGTGAATGGTGTACGTGTGGGAGTGAGCAGAGAGGCGGCAGTGAGTGTGTCTGGGTGTGAATGGTGTACGTGTGGGAGTGAGCAGAGAGGAGTCTGTGATTGTGTCTCTGGGTGTGAATGGTGTAAGTGTGGGAGTGAGCAGAGAGGTGTCTGTGAGTGTGTCTCTGGGTGTGAATGGTGTACGTGTGGGAGTGAGCAGAGAGGAGACTGTGAGTGTGTCTCTTGGTGTGAATGGTGTACGTGTGGAGTGAGCAGAGAGGAGGCTGTGAGTGTGTCTGGGTGTGAATGGTGTACGTGTGGACTGAGCAGAGAGGAGGCTGTGAGTGTGTCTCTGGTTGTGAATGGTGTACGTGTGGAGCGAGCAGAGAGGTGGCTGTGAGTGTCTCTGAGTGTGAATGGTGTACGTGTGGAGTGAGCAGAGAGGAGGCTGTGAGTTGTCCCTGGGTGTGAATGGTGTACGTGTGGGAGTGAGCAGAGAGGCAGCTGTGATTGTCTCTGGGTGTGAATCGTGTACGTGTGGAGTGAGCAGAGAGGAGGCTGTGAGTGTCTCTCGGTGTGAATGTGTTACGTGTGGAGTGAGCAGAGAGGAGGCTGTGAGTGTGTCTCTGGGTGTGAATGGTGTACGTGTGAGAGTGAGCAGAGAGGAGGCTGTGAGTGTGTCTCTGGGTGTGAATGGTGTACGTGTGGGAGTGAGCAGAGAGTGGGCTGTGAGTGTGTCTCTGGGTGTGAGTGGTGTACGTGTGGGAGTGAGCAGAGAGGGGGCTGTGAGTGTGTCTGGGTGTGAATGGTGTATGCGTGGGGGTGAGCAGAGAGGAGGCTGTGAGTGTGTCTCTGGGTGTGAATGGTTTACGTGTGGGAGTGAGCAGAGAGGAGACTGTGAGTGTGACTCGGTGTGTGAATGGTGTATGTGTGGGAGTGAGCAGAGAGGAGGCTGTGAGTGTGTCTCTGGGTGCGAATGGTGTACGTGTGGGAGTGAGCAGAGAGGGTGCTGTGAGTGTGTCTGGGTGTGAATGGTGTACGTGTGGGAGTGAGAAGAGAGTGGGCTGTGAGTGTGTCACTCGGTGTGAATGGTGTACGTATGGGAGTGAGCTTAGAGGGTGCTGTGAGTGTGTCTCTGGGTGTGAATGGTGTACGTGTGGGAGTGAGCAGATAGGCGGCTGTGGGTGTGTCTGGGTGTGAATGGTGTACGTGTGGGAGTGAGCAGAGAGGAGGCTGTGAGTGTTTCTCTGGGTGTGAATGATGTACGTGTGGGAGTGAGCAGAGAGGAGGCTGTGAGTGTGTCTCTGGGTGTTAATGGTGTACGTGTGGGAGTGAGCAGAGAGTAGGCTGTGAGTGTGTCTCTGGGTGTGAATGGTGTATGTGTGGGAGTGAGCAGAGAGGAGGCTGTGAGTGTGTCTCTGGGTGTGAATGGTGTACGTGTGGGAGTGATCAGAGAGGCGGCTGTGAGTGTGTCTGGGTGTGAAAGGTGTACGTGTGGGAGTGAGCAGAGAGGAGGCTGTGAGTGTGTCTCTCGGTGTGAATGGTGTACGTGAAGGTGTGAGCAGAGAGGAGGCTGTGAGTGAGTCTCTGGGTGTGAATGGTGTACGTGTAGGTGTGAGCAGAGAGGAGGCTGTGAGTGTGTCTGGGTGTGAATGGTGTACGTGTAGGAGTGAGCATAGAGGCGGCTGTGAGTGTGTCTCTGGGTGTGAATGGTGTAAGTGTGGGAGTGAGCAGAGAGGAGGCTGTGAGTGTGTCTGGGTGTGAATGGTGTACGTGTGGGAGTGAGCAGAGAGGCGGCAGTGAGTGTGTCTGGGTGTGAATGGTGTACGTGTGGGAGTGAGCAGAGAGGAGTCTGTGATTGTGTCTGTGGGTGTGAATGGTGTAAGTGTGGGAGTGAGCAGAGAGGTGGCTGTGAGTGTGTCTCTGGGTGTGAATGGTGTACGTGTGGGAGTGAGCAGAGAGGAGGCTCTGAGTGAGTCTCTGGGTGTGAATGGTGTTAGTGTGGGAGTGAGCAGAGAGCAGGATGTGAGTGTGTCTCTGGGTGTGAATGGTGTACGTGTGGGATTGAGCAGAGAGGGGGCTGTGAGTGTGTCTCTGGGTGTGAATGGTGTACGTGTGGGAGTGAGCAGAGAGGAGGCTGTGAGTGTGTTACTGGGTGTGAATGGTGTACGTGTGGGAGTGAGCAGAGAGGTGGCTGTGAGTGTGTATCTCGGAGTGAATGGTGTACGTGTGGGAGTGAGCAGAAAGGAGGCTGTGAGTGTGTCTGGGTGTGAATGGTGTACATGTGGGAGTGAGCAGAGAGGAGGCTGTGAGTGTGTCTGGGTGTGAATGGCGTACGTGTGGGAGTGAGCAGAGAGGCGGCTGTGAGTGTGTCACTCGGTGTGAATGGTGTGCGTGTGGGAGTGAGCAGAGAGGGGGCTGTGTGTGTGTCTCTGGGTGTGAATGGTGTATGTGTGGGAGTGAGCAGATAGGAGGCTGTGAGTGAGTCTCTGGGTGTGAATGGTGTACGTGTGGGAGTTAGCAGAGAGGGGGCTGTGAGTGTGTCTCTGGGTGTGAATGGTGTACGTGTGGGAGGGAGCAGAGAGGAGGCTGTGAGTGAGTCTCTGGGTGTGAATGGTGTACGTGTGGGTGGGAGCAGAGAGGAGGCTGTGACTGTGTCTGGGTGTGAATGGTGTACGTGTGGGAGTGAGCAGAGAGGAGGCTGTGAGTGTGTCTGGGTGTGAATGGTGTACGTGTGGGTGTGAGCAGAGAGGAGGCTGTGAGTGTCTCTGGGTGTGAATGTTGTACGTGTGGGAGTGAGCAGAGAGGGGACTGTGAGTGTTTCTCTAGGTGTGAATGGTGTACGTGTGGGAGTGAACAGAGAGGGGGCTGTGAGTGTGTCTCTGGGTGTGAATGGTGTACGTGTGGGAGTGAGCAGAGAGGAGGCTGTGATTGTGTCTATGGGTGTGAATGGTGTACGTGTGGGAGTGAGCAGAGAGGAGGCTGTGAGTGTGTCTCTGGGTGTGAATGGTGTACGTGTGGGAGTGAGCAGAGAGGCGGCTGTGATTGTGTCTGGGTGTCAATGGTGTACGTGTGGGAGTGAGCAGAGAGGAGGCTGTGAGTGAGTCTCTGGGTGTGAATGGTGTACGTGTGGGAGTGAGCAGAGAGGAGGCTGTGAGTGTGTCTCTCGGTGTGAATGGTGTATGTGTGGGAGTGAGCAGAGAGTAGGCTGTGAGTGTGTCTCTGGGCGTGAATGGTGTAAGTGTGGGAGTGAGCAGAGAGGAGGATGTGAGTGTGTCTCTGGGTGTGAATGGTGTACGTGTGGGAGTGAGCAGAGAGGGGGCTGTGAGTGTGTCTCTGGGTGTGAATGGTGTACGTGTGGGAGTGAGCAGAGAGGAGGCTGTGAGTGTGTTACTGGGTGTGAATGGTGTACGTGTGGGAGTGAGCAGAGATGTGGCTGTGAGTGTGTATCTCGGAGTGAATGGTTTCCGTGTGGGAGTGAGCAGAAAGGAGGCTTTGAGTGTGTCTGGGTGTGAATGGTGTACATGTGGGAGTGAGCAGAGAGGAGGCTGTGAGTGTGTCTGGGTGTGAATGGTCTACATGTGGGAGTGAGCAGAGAGGGGGCTGTGAGTGTGTCACTCGCTGTGAATGGTGTACGTGTGGGAGTGAGCAGAGAGGGGGCTGTGAGTGTGTCTCTGGGTGTGAATGGTGCACGTGTGGGAGTGAGCAGAGAGGAGGCTGTTAGTGTGTCTCTGGGTGTGAATGGTGTACGTGTGGGAGTGAGCAGAGAGGGGGCTGTGAGTGTGTCTGGGTGTGAATGGTGTACGTGTGGGAGTGAGCAGAGAGGGGGCTGTGAGTGTGTCTCTGGGTGTGAATGGTGCACGTGTGGGAGTGAGCAGAGAGGCGGCTGTGAGTTTGTCTGAGTGTGAATGTTGTATGTGTGGGAGTGAGCAGAGAGGGGGCTGTGAGTGTGTCTCTGGGTGTGAATGGTGTACGTGTGGGAGTGAGCAGAGAGTGGGCTATGAGTGTATCTCTGGGTGTGAATGGTTTACGTGTGGGAGTGAGCAGAGAGGAGGCTTTGAGTGTGTCTCTGGGTGTGAATGTTGTACGTGTTGGAGTGAGCAGAGAGGAGGCTGTGAGTGTGTCTCTGGGTATGAATGGTGTACTTTTGGGAGTGAGCAGAGAGGCGGCTGTGATTGTGTCTGGGTGTGAATGGTGTACTTGTGGGAGTGAGCAGAGAGGAGGCTGTGAGTGAGTCTCTGGGTGTGAATGGTGCACGTGTGGGAGTGAGCAGAGAGGAGGCTGTGAGTGTGTCTCTCGGTGTGAATGGTGTACGTGTGGGAGTGAGCGGAGAGGAGGCTGTGAGTGAGTCTCTGGGTGTGAATGGTGTAAGTGTGGGAGTGAGCAGAGAGGAGGATGTGAGTGTGTCTCTGGGTGTGAATGGTGTACGTGTGGGAGTGAGCAGAGTGGAGGCTGTGAGTGTCTCTGGGTGTGAATGGTGTACGTGTGGGAGTGAGCAGAGAGGAGGCTGTGAGTGTGTCTGGGTGTGAATGGTGTACGTGTGGGAGTGAGCAGAGATGGGGCTCTGAGTGTGTCTCTGGGTGTGAATGGTGTACGTGTGGGAGTGAGCAGAGAGGCGGCTGTGAGTGTGTCTCTTGTTGTGAGTGGAGGCTGAGGGATGGAGCTCGTGGAGGGGAGCACATGATAATGGTGGAGACTGTATTGTAGGATATTTGGCTGTTGAGTAAGTTGGGTTCATCGCCTCGTGGATGGGTTTGTGATGGAGCTGGTTTCCATTTCCACATATCAACAAGTCAGATCCTGTCACCCCTTTCAGCATTCTGGAGAGTGACACACTGAGCCTTACAGCACAGGCGGTGGTTCATTGTGCTGTGTATCCCTGGAATACACCTTCTCCCAGTCCTTATCCATGCCTTTGTTATCTGTAGACTTACATTTTCCTCTAACTGTCCTCTCTTAACTTGGCTCAGCCAAAACGCTGCTCTTCGTATCCTCACTTGCACTAAGTTCCTTTCTCCTCTCAGACCCTGTACTCGGTTATCTACATTGGCTCCAGACCACCAACACCTCAGTTTAAAATTCTCCTCCTTGTTTCCAAGTCCCTCCTGGTTTTTGCCCCCTTCCTGTCTCTGTCATCTCCTGCAGCCCTGCAACCCTCTCCGATCTCTCCGATCTTCCAATAGCAGCCTGTTGAACAGCCCGATTTCATTTCTTCCCCCATTGGCATCTGTGGCTTTATCTGCCTGGGCCCTCAGCTCTGGAATTGCTCCCCTAAACATCTCTGCCTCTCTACCTATCCCTCTGTCTTTAAGACTCTTTAAAACCTACCTCTTTGACTAAGCTTTTGGTCACCCATCCTAATATCTGCTCATAAGAAAGTAAGAACATGAGAAATAGGAACAGGAGTAGGCCATTCGGCCCCTCGGGCCTGCTCCGCCATTTATTAAGATCGTAGCTGATCTTCTTGTGTTTGGATTTCCACGTTCCCATCTAACCCCGATAACCTTTGATTCCCTTGCCAAACAAGAATCTATCTACCTCTGCCTTAAAAATATTCACTGACCCCGCCTCCAGCAACTTCTGAGGCAGAGAGTTCCAAAGTCGCAAAACCCTCTGAGAAAAAATTTCTCTTCATCTCTGTCCTAAAAGGGCGACCACTAATTTTAAAACTTTAATAGTTCTGGACTCACCCACAAGGGGAAACATCCTTTCAATGTCCACTTTGTCAAGGCCATTCAGGATCTTGTATACTTCAATCAAATCACCCCTCAGTCTTCTAAACTCCAGTAGAAACAAGCCCAGTCTGTCCAACCTTTCCTCATAAGACAACCCACTCATTCCAGGTATCAATCTAGTAAACCTCCTCTGAACCGCCTCCAATGCATTTACACCCTTCCTGAAATAAGGAGACCAAAGCTGCACACAGTATTCGAGGTGCTGTCTCACCAATGCCCTGTATAGCTGAAGCATAACATCCTTATTTTTATGTTCAATCTCTCTCGCAATAAAGGATAGCATTCCATTAGCCTTCTTTATTCCTTGCTGTACCTGCATACTAACTGTTTGTGACTCATGTACTAGTACACCTAGATCCCTCTGTGCCTCAGGATTATGTGGCCCAGTGTTAAATTGTGTTTGATTACATCCCTGTGAAGCTTCTTGGAAATCTTATGTAACATGTTCTGAAAATTGGACTTAGCTTGGTGTTGAGAGCAGAACTTTACCTCCCTACAGGTCTCGAAGCACTTGCGCATGCACAGACTGAGAGCAATGCTGCATTTTTAAGTTACAGACATGAAAGGAGTTCTATAAATCCAAGTCATTCTTGATCCATTGTCTATTTGCCCGATGAAAACCTTTCGGAATTTTTGAAGCGTTTTTATGAAATCTCCTCTTCCCTTCTTTCTGTGCCACCATTGAAAATCTCGGCATTGATTCCTGGATGGGGTACAAGCTCAAATTACAGTCAAGTCATCACGTTGGTTTGCCTTACATTTGGATCGAAGCCTTTGGCTGCAGAAGTTGTTCTCCCAAGATGGAGCACGACCTTAACGGAAGTTTGGGTGCCCCCAGCCCACATTTCCCCAGGCATTCAAATTCAGCTCTTGCTGAGTGAAGGGAGAGTGTCAGAAATGGAATCCTACTGAGCAGCCAATGATTTCTCAACGCCAGTCCCATCACTGAATCCCTCCACGGCCAACATCCTGCGCAGGGGCAGGTCAGTCAGTCGGTCATCACTCACCAGATGCTCAACAGAGCAGGTCAGGAGATGGGTATACTGCAGTGAGTAACTACCTCCTGACTCCCCAAAGCCTCTCCACCATCTACAAGGCACCCACTCCAAGGCTGTGACATCCTGTCTAAAGTGTGGTGCCTAGAATTGAATGCAATACTCCCACTGAGGCTGAACCAGTGTTTCATAAAAACAATTCGAACAACTTCCTTGTTTTGTGTCCTTTTTTTGTTTCATCAAACCAAGAATCCAGTCTGTTTTCTAAACTGCCTGGTTATTCCTGAAGGGATGCTGCTTTCTTGAAGGGGCATTCCATTTGGAGCTGTCTTGCCACCAGATGGGCATCAATCATCCTGTGGTTCTCTTTGAGTCTCCTGGTCAACATGTCTCCTTCACTGCATCGAAACCCAGTTTAATTTATGGGATCTCGCTATGTTCCAGGCGCGTACAATGGCTGGGAGATGTTCCCAAGGCAGGATGGACAAATAAGGTCAAGTACATTCTTCCCCTGACGCTGTTCGACATTGCCGGCCGCAAGTTGGCAGAGGGACCTCGGGTTTGGCAGTAAGTTGCTGTCCAGCGATGATAATGGATAAAGAATTCCCAATGAGTTTGTGTGATCAGGGTTCAGCCCCAGTGGTTAGAAGGTTCCAGCTGTTAAAGTTTGATGGGGGCCAGGGCCGTGCTCAAGTTTACAGTGTCCAGCTGGAAAATCATGAGTCTCCTGCTCCTTGCTTGCTGTTGATTCACTCTGAGCTACCACAAGCACCCACCACCCATCACACCCCCCGCGATGTGGTCTGCTCAGAGAGCGGTTGTGCGATTTCTGCAAAAGTGACCACAAAGCTGCCGGTTTATCAGAAAAAAAACCGGCCGATTCACTGATGTCCTTGAGGGGAGGAAATCTGCCATCCTAAACCTGACCTGTGGTTACATCTGGCACCAGTCCCACACCGAAAGTGCTTGTCTCTAACCAGCCCTCTGAAGTAGCTTTGTCTCAAACCCATGACCACTATTCTCAGGGGAGGCGGTCCAAGGCCACGGAACTCAGCGCAACCGAGGATGGAAAATAAGTGCGGATCATGCCCACATCCTGAGAATTCAAAAAAAAACACAGATGGCCAAGCCATGAGCTGTCGTTCATCCCCAAATTGTGAAAAGACACTGTTTAGGACAGAGTGCTATCAGACAGCAAGGACATCAAGGTTTGCAGCAGATGTTAATTGTTACAACATCTAATAGTTCCTAAGATCCACTCAATTCTGATTTACAAAGGCTGGAATATAAGTAATTGGGGCTGAAGTATAACACACATTTCCTCTCCAGTATAAAATTGACAGGTAGCAATACATTTCCCCAGTTAGTCAGTCTTCCAATGTGGAAAGTTATCCCTTTGCAAATTTACCCACAAAATGAATTATTCCAAAACAGGGTTTAACTAAAGAGAACTGGCATTCTCATTCATCCACCGTGATTCTGGATTTGGTTGAATCAGAGCTCTTCAGATTAAATCACATTATCGAGCACCAGATAGCTTTAATCTTGCCTCTTTGTGCCTCATTTTAATCAAATATAATGAATAATTCAACGGATTGAGTAGATAAACATTGAAGTCAACGAGAACAATTTCTGTTTTTGGACTGGTTTTAAACTGAGAACCTTTTTAAAGATGAGGACATTGTGTTCTTTTAGTATCAGGTAAAGATAAATCAAAATTATATGGGAATAAACATCATTGACAACTGCTTGTAATGTATAATTGAGTCGCTTACAGCCCTAGAATCCACCTCTTGACAATTTTGGCTCTTGCACAGCCCCATTTCCACCATTCCACCACTGGTGGCTGCGCCTTCAGCTGCCTGGGGCCCAAGCTCTGAAATTCCTGCCCCCAAACCTCTCTGCCCCTCTCTCTTCCTTCAAGATGTTCCTTCATGCTGGAAAAATTAGTGGTCGGCCTGGAGTTTGGGAACCTTCAGGTACCAGCAAAGGATGACTTAAAAAAAAAGGAAACAATTGGAGTATGAAAGAAAACTAGCTCGAAACATAATAACAGACAGTAAAAGCTTCATCAAGTAAATAAAAAAGGAAGAGAGCAGCTAAAATGAGCATTGGTTTCTTGGAGGGTGAGACTGGAGGTTTAATAATAGGAAACAAGGAAATGGCAGTGACTTTCCACAGATATTTTGTACCTGTCTTCACAGTGGAAGACACAAAACAATCCCAAGGATAGTAGAAAATCACGGGGCAAAAGGGAGGGAGGAACTGACTACAATCACGGTCAGGAGAGAAAAAGTACCAGGAAAACTAGGGGAATCTAAGGCTGACAAGGGCTCTGGGACTGATGGCCTGAATCCTTGGGTCTTAAGAAAATGGCTGCAGAGGTAGTGGATGCATTGGTTATAATCTTTCAAAATTCAAATAGATCTTGGAAAGGTCCCAGTGGATTGGAAAATCACAAATGTAACACCTCAATTCAAGAAGTGAGGGAGACGGAAAATAGAAAACTACAGTCCAGTTAGTCTAACACCTGTCATGGAGAAAATGCTGGAATTCATTATGAATGAGGCAGGATGCAGAACATTGACAAAGTACAATCAAGCTGAGTCAATATGGTTTTGTGAAAGGTAAATCGTGTTTAACAAGCTTCTTGGAGTTCTTTGAGGGTGGAACAAGCTGGGTGGATAAAGGGGAAACCAGTAGATGTAGTGTATTTGGATTTCCAAAAGGCATTCGATAAGGTGCCAAATAAAACGTTAATGTTCAACATAAGAGCTCATAGTGTTGGATTGCTTTGTTAGCATGGAAGGTGGATTGGCTAACCAATAGGAAACAGAGAGTGGGGATAAATGGGACAATTTCAGGTTGCAAACTGTAACTTGTGGAGTGTCGAAAGGATCACTGTTGGGGCCTCAACCATATATGCAGCCAAATCTGCTGACGATACAAAATAGGCAGGAAAGTCAGCTGTGAGGAGGACACAATGAGATATGAGTGAGTGGGCAAAAATTTGGGAGATGGAAAATAATCTGGGAAAATGGGAGGTTGTCCACTTTGGAGGAAGAATAAAAAAGCAGAATATTATTTAAATGGAGAGAGACTGCCTGGATAAGTGCAGCTCCAACAACACTCAACAAGCTTGACACCGTCCAGGACAAAGCAGCCCGCTTGATTGGCACCTCATCCACAAACATTCACCCCTCCAGTGCTGACGCACATTAGCAGCAGTGTGTACCATCTACAAGATGCACTGCAGGAATTCACCAAGGCTCCTTAGACAACACCTTCCAAACCCATGACCACTACCATTCAGAAGGACAAGGGCATTAGATAAATTGGAACACCAACACCCGGAAGTTCCCCTCCAAGTCACTCACCATCTTGACTTAGAAATATATCACGGTATCCCGAGTTGCCCTTGAGAAGGTGGTGGTGAGCTGCCTTCTTGAACTGCTGCAGTCCATATGGTGTAGGCACACCCATGGTGCTGTTAGGAAGGGAGTTCCAGGATTTTGACCAAGCAACAGTGAAGGAACGGTGATATATTTTCAAGTCAGGATGGTGAGTGACTTGGAGGGGAACTTCCAGGTGGTGGTGTTCCCATCTATCTGCTGCCCTTGTCCTTCTAGATGATAGTGGTCGGGGGTTTGGAAGGTGCTGTCTAAGGAGCTTTGGCGAATTCCTGCAGTGCAACTTGTAGATGGTACACACTGCTGCTACTGTGCGTCGGTGGTGAAGGGAGTGAATGTTTGGGGATGTGTGCCAATCAAGCGGGCTGCTTTGTCCTGGATGGTGTCAAGTTTCTTGAGTGTTGTGGGAACTGCACTCATCCAGGCAAGTGGAGAGTATTCCATCACACTCTGACTTGTGCCTTGTAGATGGTGGACAGGCTTTGGGAAGTCAGGAGGTGAGTTACTCATCGCACGATTCCTAGCCTCTGACCTGCTCTTGTAGCCACAGTATTTATATGGCTAGTCCAGTTCAGTTTCTGGTCAATGGTAACCCTCCAGGATGTTGATAGTGGGGGATTCAGTGATGGTAATGTCATTGAATGTCAAGGGGTGATGGTTGGATAATCTCTTGTTGGAGATGGTCATTGCCTGACACTTGTGTGGCATGAATGTTATTTGCCACTTGTCAGCCCAAGCCTGGATGTTGTCCACCTCTTGCTGCATTTGGACATGGGCTGCTTCAGTGTCTGAGGAGTCGCAAATGGTGCTGAACATTGTGCAATCATCAACGAACATCCCAACTTCTGACCTTATGATGGAAGAAAGGTCATTGATGAAGCAGCTGAAGATGGTTGGGCTGAGGACACTATCCTGAGGAACTTCTGCAGTGATGTCCTGGAGCTGAGATGACTGACCTACAACAATCACAACCATCTTCCTTTGTGCTGGGTATGACTCCAACCAGCGGAGAGTTTTCCCCCTGATTCTTATTGACTCCAGTTTTGCTAGGGCTCCTTGATGCCACACTCGGTCAAATGTTGACTTGATGTCAAGGGCAGTCACTCTCACCTCACCTCGGGAGTTCAGCTCTTTTGTCCATGTTTCAACCAAGGCTGTAATGAGGTCAGGAGCTGAGTGGCCCTGGCAGAACCCAAACTGGGCATCAGTGAGCAGGTTATTGCTAAACAATTGCCGCTTGATAGCATTGTTGATGACCCCTTCCATTACTTTACTGATGACCGAGAGTAGACTGATGGGATGGTAATTGGCTGGGTTAAATTTGTCAATTGGCAACTGGGCAATTTTCCACATAGCCGGGTAGATGCCAATGTTGTAGCTGTCCTGGAACAGCTTAGCCAGGGGCACAGCAAGTTCTGGAGCATAAGTCTTCAGTATTATTGCTGGAATATTGTCAGGACCCATACCCTTTGCAGTATCCAGTGCCTTCAGCCATTTCTTGATATCACGTGGAGTGAATCAAATTTGCTGATGACTGGGATCTGTGATGCTGGGAACCTCCGGAGGAGGCCAAGATGGATCATCCACTTAGCACTTCTGGCTGAAGTTTATAGCAAATGCTTCAGCCTTATCTTTTGCACTGCTGTGCTGGGCTCCCCCATCATTGAGGATGGGGATATTTGTGGAGCCACCTCCTCCAGTGAGTTATTTAATTTTCCATCGCCATTCATGGCTGGATGTGGCAGCACTGCAGAGCTTAGATCTGATCCTTTGGTTGTGGGATTGCTTATCTCTATCATCTGCTGCTTATGCTGTTTGGCACGCAAGTAGTCCTGCGCTGTATCTTCACCAGGTTGACACCTCATTTTTAGGTATGCTTGGTGCTGCTCCTGGCATGTTCTCCTGCACTCTTCATTGAACCAGGGTTGATCCCCTGGCTTGATGGTAATGGTAGAGTGGGGGATATGCTGGGCCATGAGGTTACAGATTGTGTTGGAGTACAATTCTGCTGCTGCTGATGGCCCACATCGCCTCATGGATGCCCAGTCTTGAGTTGCTAGATCTGTTCGAAATCTATCCCATTTAGCACAGTGGTAGTGCCACACAACACAATGGAGGGTATCCTCAATGTGAAGACGGGACTTTGTCTCCACAAGGACTGTGCATGTGGTCACTCCTACCAATACTGTCATGAACAGATGCATCTGCGGCAGGCAGGTTGATGAGGATGAGGTCAAGTATGTTTTTCCCTCTTGTTGGCACACTCACCACCTGCCACAGACCCAGTCTAGCAGCTATGTCATTTAGGGCTCAGCCAGCTCAGTCAGTAGTGGTGCTACCGAGCCACTCTTGGTGATGGACATTGAAGTTCCCCACCCAGAGCACATTCTGTGTCATTTTCCCCCTCAGTGCTTCCTCTAGGTGGTGTTCAACATGGAGGAGCACTGATTCATCAGCTGAGGGAGGGCGGTACGTGGTAATCAGCAGGAGGGTTCCTTGCCCATGTTTGACCTGATGCCCTGAAACTTAATGGGGTCCAATGTTGATGTTGAGGACTCCCAGGGAAACCCCCTCCTGAGTGTACACCACTACGCCACCTCTGCTGGGTCTGTCCTGCCGGTGGGACCGGACATACCCAGGGATGGTGATGGTGGTGTCTGGGACATTATCTGTAAGGTATGATTCTGTGAGGATGACTATGTCAGGCTGTTGCTTGACTTGTCTGTGAGACAGCTCTCCCAATTTTGGCACTAGTCCCCAGATGTTAGTAAGGAGGACTTTGCAGGGTCGACAGGGCTGAAATTGCTGTTGTCCTTTTCGGAGCCTAGGTCGATGCCGGGTGGTCTGTCCAGTTTCATTCCTTTTTGAGGCTTTGTAGCAGTTTGATACAACTGAGCGGCTTGCTGAGTGCTCATATAAATACTTCTTAAATGTTGTGAGGGTTCCTGCCTCTACCACCCTCTCAGACAGTGTGTTCCAGATTCCAACCACCCTCTGAATGAAAACATTTTTCCTCAAATCCCCTCTAAACCTCCTCGCCTTACCTTAAATCTATGCCCCCTGGTTATTGTCACCTCCACTAAGGGGAAAAAATTTCTTCCGATCTACCCTATCTATGCCTCTCATAATTTTGTATACCTCTATCAGGTCCTCCCTCAGCCTTCTCTGCTCCAAGGAAAACAACCCTAGCCTATCCAGTCTCTCTTCATAGCTGAAACGCTCCAGCCCAGGTAACATCCTGGTGAATCTCCTCTGCACCCTCTCCAGTGTAATCACATCCTTCCTATAGTGTGGCGACCAGAACTGCACACAGTACTCCAGCTGTGGCTTAACTCACATTTTATACAACTCCAACATAACCTCCCTGCTCTTGTATTGTATGCCTCGGCTAATAAAGGCAAGTATCTCATATGCTTTCTTAACCACCTTATCTACCTGTGCTGCTGCCTTCAGGGATCGATGGGCATGTACACCAAAGTTCCTCTGATCCTCTGTACTTCCAAAGGTCCTACCATTCATTGCGTATTCTCTTGCTGTGCTAGTCCTCCCAAAATGCATCACCGAACACGTCTCAGGATTAAATTGCATTTGCCACTGCTCTGCCCATCTTACCAGCCCATCTATATCGTCCTGTAATCTAAGGCTTTCCGCTTCATTATTTATGACACCAGCAATTTTTGTGTCATCAGCGAACTTACTGATCATACCTCCTATATTTACATCTAAATCATTAATGTACACTACATACAGCAAGGGTCCCAGCTCCGATCCCTGCAGTACAGCACTCATCACAGGCTTCCAATCGCAAAAACAATCTTCAACCATCACCCTCTGCCTTCTGCCACGAAGCCAATTTTGGATCCAATTTGTCAAATGCCCTGGATCCCATGGGCTCTTACCACCTTGACCGTTCTCCCATGCGGGACCTTATCAAAAGCCTCACTGAAGTCCAAGTAGACTACGTCAACAGCATTACCTTCATCTACACAACTAGTCACTTCCCCGAAAAATTCAGTCAAATTTGTTAGACATGATCTCCCCCTGACAAAGCCATGCTGACTATCCCTGATTAATCCCTGCCTCTCCAAATGGAGATTAATTCTGTCCCTCAGAATTTTTTCCAATAGTTTCCCTACCACTGATGTTAGACTCACTGGCCTGTAATTACCTGGTCTATCCCTACTACCCATCTTGAATAATGGTACCACATTCGCAGTCCTCCAGTCCTCTGGCACCTCTCCTATAGCCAGAGAGGATTTGAAAATTAGTGTCAGAGTCCCTGAAATCTGCTCCTTTGCCTCACATAGCAGCCTGGGATATATCTCATCTGGGCCTGGGGATTTCTCCACTTTTAAGCCTGCTAAAACTGCTAATACCTCCTCCCTTTCAGTGCTAATTTGTTCAAGTATATCACAGCCCCCCTCCCAGATTTCTACACCTACATCGTCCTTCTCCATAGTGAACACAGATGAAAAGTAATTATTTAAAACCTCACCTATGTCCTCTGGCTCCACACACAGATTGCCACTTTGGTCCCTAATGGGCCCTACTCTTTCCCTGGTTATCCTCTTGCCCTAAATATCTTTGTAAAATGCCTTGGAATTTTCCATTATCTTGGGTTTTTTCGCCAGTGTTTTTCATGCCCCCTCTTTGCTCTCCTAATTACTTTTTTTCAGTACCCCCTATACTTTTTATACTCCTCTAGGGCTTCTGCTGTTTTCAGCCCTCTGTATCTGCCATAAGCCTCCTTTCTTTCCCTTATCCAATCCTCTACCCTTGACATCCAGGGTTCCCTGGACTTGTTGGACTTACCCTTCACCTTTATGGGAATGTTGGCCCTGGACTCTCACTATTTCCTTTTTGAATGACTCCCACTGGTCTGATGGAGTCTTTCCTACAAGTAGCTGCTCCCAGTCCACTTTGGCCAGGTCCTGTCTTATCACATTGAAATCGGCCTTCCCCCAAATCAGGACCTTTATTTCAGGTCCACCTTTGTCCTTTCCCTTAACTACTTTAAATTTTACAGAGTTATGGTCACTATCCCCGAAATGCTCCTCCACTGACACTTCTACCACTTGCCCGACTTCATTCCCTAAGATGAGGTCCAGTATCGCCCCTTCTCCTGTGGGACCTTCTACGTGTTGGCTCAAAAAGCTCTCCTGGATGCACTTTAAGAATTCCATCACCTCTAAACCTTTCACACTAAGACTATCCCAGTTAATACTGGGGAAGTTGAAATCCCCTACTATTATTACCCTATTATTTTTACACTTCTCTGAGATTTGCCTACATATCTGCTCCTCTGTCTCCCGCTGACAGTTTGGAGGCCTATAGTACACACCCAGCAAAGTGATTGTCCCCTTTTTGTTTTTAAATTCTATCCATATGGCCTCATTTGAGGAACCTTCTAA
Organism: Cetorhinus maximus; assembly: GCF_964194155.1. Taxonomy (NCBI): domain Eukaryota; kingdom Metazoa; phylum Chordata; class Chondrichthyes; order Lamniformes; family Cetorhinidae; genus Cetorhinus; species Cetorhinus maximus. The sequence goes on along the minus strand of NC_135898.1, from coordinate 5,479,968 downwards.
GATGCCATCCCTCTTACTGCAGTAATTCAGTAATTGGCTCCTTGATCGATAGTGCAATGCCACCTCCTCTTTTATGTTCCACCCCCCCCACATCATGCCTGATCCTATACCCTGGAATATTGAGCTGCCAGTCCTGCCCTTCCCTCAACCATGTCTCTGTGATAGCAACAATGTCATTCCCATGTGGTAATCACCACCCTCAATTCATCTGTCTTACTTGTAAGACTCCTTGTGTTAAAGTAGATGTAATCCAGCCTCGCATTATTCTCTTGTGCCTTAACAGGTCTATATTTGCCCTGCGTTCCAGACTGACTCAGTTTCTCTTTATATTCCTGTGCATCACCCCCGACTGTACCTCCACTCTGTATCCTATACCCCTGCCAAATTAGTTTCATGTGTTGTCTGATAAGCGTTCATCCAATTCCCTTTTGAACCAACTCCATATCCTGACTTCAGATCATGCGACAGGTACATACATATTAAAAAAAAACGTTTTATTTCATGTGTCAGAAGCTTAAATAGTTTAACATATATTTTGAGTTCTTTTCTGCTCGTTAAATAATTAAACAATCCCACAGGTATTTTTCAACACTTTTAACTTACATTCTGTAACTCTTCAAGAGGAAGTAGTTTGCTTCACTGCATGAATATCAATATTTCTATAAATTAATCGACAAAAAGAAACAGCAAAAAAAAAGAAAGAAAAGTCCCACATAATACAAAATGTTTTCCTTTGTGCTCCTCAGTAGATGTTGTCCCTCTACCTGGAGGTGAGGTCCCCTCAGGTAAGGCAGGAATGTCGAGGTCAGGTGCCTGTTCCAGTGCTGTGGCAGTGCAGAGATAGATGCATGGATAGAGGTCAGAAGTGGCCAGCACTTGGCAGATCGCAGTGTTCCTCACACCCCTGTCCGAAACAGAAAGCCAAGAGTTGGTAAAACAGACACTGCCACCGGGAACACGACATCAAGCAGGTACAAGGCCACTACATCAAAAGAGAAAGACCCTCATTTCCACGACGCTTCTCGGGGCCTCAGGATGTCCCAAAGCGCTTGACAGCCAATGACGGACTCTTTGAGGTGCAGCCACTGTCGTCAAGTAGGAAATGCGGCCGCCAGTTTGTGCACAGCAAGATCCCACAAACAGAAAGGTGACCATCAGCTGATAATCTGATGACTGAGGGGTGAATATCAGCCCCAGGGCATGTGATCTTGTAGGAGGGTGCAGACCGGGGTCTCAGTTTAACATCTCATCCTAAAAAAACGTCACCTCTGCTGGTGCAGCACTCTCTCAGTGCTACACTCAGAGACTCAGCCAGGGCTTTGCTCGGGTCTCGGGGGTTCCAGCTTCCTGATTCAGAGGGGAGAGAGTGCTGCCCACTGGGCCAGGGCTATGAATAAACGCAGGAACCCAGTAAGTATGCACTGTCATTGCGGAAGTGTTCCCCTTGCCTGTGTCTCCCTGATTGCCGGTGGATCCACTCTTTAGCAGGCTGGCTTCCGGTTTAGTAAATATCCTTCGGCACAGTTCACACTTCCTTTGCTTCCGACAACAACTGCCAGAGAGAGAAAACAAAGAGTTTGGTCAGTAAAACCAGGCGGATGTGGCTTATTCAATCATAGGATGGTGGGTGCTGCTGACAAGGCTAGAGTTTATTTCCCATCCCTAATTGCTCTCGAGAAGGTGGTGGTGAGCCGCCTTCTTGAACCACTGAGTGACTCATTTGGCCATTTCAGAGGGCAGTTAAGAGTCAACCACATTACTGTGCGTCTGGAGTCACATGCAGGCCAGACCAGATGAGGATTGTAGATTTCCTTCTCTAAAGGACATTAGTGAACCAGATGCGTTTTTACAACAAACTGGTGGTTTTGTGGTCACCATTACTGTGATTATTTTTATAATCCAGATTTAGTTAATGAACTGAATTTAAATTCCCCAGCTGACTGTCACCAAGAGGCTTGTATAATATGGGGGCATAGAAGGTTCAGGAGTGATTTGATTGAGCTTTTTGGAGGATTCTCTAAAGGAGTTGATCGTGTAGATAAAGAGGAATCTTTTCCCAATGGTGAAGTGAGTCTGGGGTAAAGGAGGCAACATCTGAAAGACAGAGCCAGACCAATCTGGAGCCAAGTTAGGAAACACCTCTTCACTTCTCTCCCACAAAAATAAGTGGCTTTTAACCCATGAATCACCAAGTCTGAGATCAATGGATATTTTCAAGGCAAGGATAAAGGATATGGAAAGCAAGGCAAGAGCTGGTGTTCAGATCCAGAGCACTCATGCATTTATTGAATGGCCAAATGGGTTTGAGGGGCTGAATGGCCTCCTCCTTGTTCCTGTGATATATTTTGGTGTGACTGGCTTTCCTTTAATTCCAAACTCACTTCCGCCTGGATGCTCCTCATCTTACTCAGTATCATTGGACTCACAATGATATCAAGAGATGTCACTTCTGTGGAGGGTCAACAGGAGCATACTGGAGAATAGAAGCGGGGAGGGGGGGATGAATTTCCCTTCTCACTGGGAGTTGCTCTGCTGACCTGGAATGCTGTGCATGAAAGGACAGCGGGAGCAGATTCAACCGGGAACTTGAAAAGGGAATTGGATAAATACCTTAAGTGGGGCATTGGGGAAGGAGCAGTGAGGAGTGAGGATAATTAGATAGCTCTTTCACAGAGCTGGTATGAACAGGCTCATGGTCTCCTTCTTGGCTGCATCCTTCAATGAAGCAGGTTTGTTCAGTAACAGGCACAATGCAACATTACATTTCAGATTGAATCCAAACTCCGGGTGACAGAGCTTTTTTTTACAGATCCAGATGTTGAGGATTGCTGCTCTTGTGGAGGGGAAACATTCACATGGGACTGCTGGGGGCCACATGTTTCAATGTTTTATTGTTGAAGCCATCCTCTTTAACTGGACTTAGAGTGGTGCTCAAAGTCATTCTCTCCTCCTTGAATTGTTCGTGCATGTCTTCGTGCATGATGTTGTGCAACATCCATGTCTTCAGCTGTCTAGATCTCAAACTCTGGAATTCCCTCCCTAAAACCTCTTGGCCTCTCTCTCTCCTCCTTTGAGTCGCTCCTTAAAGCCAACCTCTTTCACCAAGCTGTCCTTAGGTCTCCTTCCAGTATATGGCCTGGGGTCAATTTTTGCCTGATTAAGGTCCTATGAAGGACCGTGGGCTGTTTTCACTATGTTATGGGTGCTATATAAATATCATTTACTGTTATTGAGTGGGTATTGTTATTGTCAAGGAGTGACCTCTTCACCAGCTTATGAGCTGTATCATACCCAGGGACAATTTGGGGTGATTCTGCGCTCTGGGGGCTTGCTTGTCATGAGCGCACCCGGAAGAGGTGCATCTTGGGGAGTTCTAGCCATCCGATTCACTGATTGAGTTTTCATACACTGAAAGCCAGAGTGCGTGGCCTCAAGAGCAGAGATTTGCTTGCTTCAAGCATCGTTCTGCTGCACCACTGACTTCCTCTCTTTCTACCCATTTCCGTGCTAGATCTGAGAGAGTGAGGAAACCAATAAAACCTCTGGAGGGGTTTAGTGAAACCATCTTGTTTTCAGATCAGCTCTTCAGTTCTGACAAGTCCCTGGAGGAATCTGACCACCGCCACAACCCCATTCTGCAGACAGAACTTACTGTAGTAAGACACAAGCTGCGATCAGGAGGACTGATACAATGACCGACACCACCACTAAGGTAGCGATGGCTTGTTGTTTCTGCCTGATGGCCACCACAGCAAGCAGGTCAGCATGTTCACATCGGATGCCTATGTAGCCAGAGCGACAGCTGCAAAACAAATGTTTGATTTGTAAAAGACACTCGCCAGATGATACAATTACATAGCACAGCAGGAGGCCATTCAGCCCATCTGGCCTGTCTGGATCTTGAAAACAGCCATACAATTAATCCAGCCTGCCACTCCACCTTGCCGATTCCCCAGAGCCCAGCAAGTCTTCCCTTTTCCAATTCCCTTTCAGAGTTACGACCAAATCTGCTTCTACCTTCTCGACAAGTGCAGAACAGATCAAAAAACAATCTCAACTCCCTCCGATTCCTCTGCAAATTATCTTAACTCCTGTTTCTCCCTGTCTACCTATCAAAGCCCTTTGTGATTTTGAACACCTCTGTTAAATCTCCCCTTAACCTTCTCTACTCTAAGGAGAACAATCCCAGCCTCTCCAAGTAACAACTCAGGGCCCTCATTCCTGGAACCACTCTGCCAGATCTCTTGTATACTCCATCCAAGGTCTTCAAATCCTTCCAAAAAAATCTGGCTCTGAGAATTGTAGACAACCTTCCAGCTTTTCTAGTCTCTCTACATTTCATTTCTGTTTGGTTTAGATTTGCTTGCTGAGTCACTCACTGTAATGGTGGGGTGGGGTGGGGTGGGGGACGGGTGGGTGGGGGTGGAATTGGTTGACCAACAGTTGTGGCTTCTTCATTTCCCACTGGAGCATCTCAACAGAACCACAGTGAAGTCACCTGAGCAGAAGGCTTACGCCTCCCAAAGTTGCTTCAGTGAGTAACCCACCCAATGTGAGCCAGACACAAGGAGGCAATTTTCACACCTGTGGTCTGGACAGAGTCGATCGGGAGAAACTGGTCCCACTGGTGGAAAGATCAAGAACCAGAGGACACACATTTGAAGGTCATTGGCAAAAAGAAGCAATGGTGACATGAGGGAAAACCTCTTTCAGGCAACGAGTGGTTCAGATCTGGAATGCTCTGCCTGGGGTGTGGGGGAGGCAGGTTCAATTGTGGTTTTCAAAAGGGAAGTGGAGGAGGATGAATTTGCAGAGCTACGGAGAAAAAATGGGAGAAAGAGGGGTAAATGTTGGTGTACAGAGGGATCTGGCTGTCCTTGTGACACACAGCAAGCAATCAGGAAGGCAAATGGCATATTGGTCTTTCTTGCGAGGAGATTGGAGTACAGGAATAAAGAAGTCTTGCTACAGTTGCACAGGGATTTATTGAGACCACACCTGGAATACTGTGCAGTTTTTGTTGGAAGAGGTACGATGAAGAATCACGAGATTGATTCTGAGTATGAGAGTCCTAACAGGAGAGACTGGGCCTATATTCTTTGGAGTTTTGAAGAATGAGCGCTGATCTTATTGAAGGATACAACATTCTTAGAGAGCTTGACAATGTAGACACTGAGAAGCTGTTTCCCCCAGCCTGGAGAATGCAGAACATGGGGGCACAGTCTCTGGATAAGGGGTTGGCCATTTAAGACTTAAATGAGGAGAGATTTATTCACTCCGAGGGTTGTGAATCTTTGGAATTCTCTATCCCAGAGGGTTGTGGGTGCTGAGTCGCCAGTATATTCAAGACTGAAATAGATAGATAGATGATTGCACCCTAAAGAAATTGAGGAGCAGAAGGATTAGGCGGGGAAAGCAGAATTGATGCAGAAGATCAGCCAGGATCTGATGGAATGGCAGAGCTGGGCAGGTTCGAGGGGCTGATTGGCCTACTCCAGCTCCTATTTGTTATGTTCCAGCTGCTCCTCAAAGATGCTTCATTTATTCAAGGGTTTTCTGAACAAAGCCACTTACATGCATGCTGCAGAAGACTCTTGCACCAAAAACCGACACTTTCCATTCAAACAGAAGTTTTGGTGACTGACAGGACAATCCTCAAAGTGTGCGCGCACAGCAGCTGCTACCGGTGGACCTAGAGAGAGAGAGAGAAAAAGAACAAGGATCATTTTCATAGCCAAACCAATCTTCTCAGTCACTGCGGTAAGACTTCATTTGTGTTCTACTCTTCAGTTTCACGTGGGTTCTTCCTCAGCCTCTCTGTTTGATCAGGTTTGAGAGGCATCAGCGTACCTCAGTCGGTGCCACTCTCACCTCTGAGGCAGAAGGTTCAAACCCACTCGAGAACCTAAGCACAGAGCCCAGGTGAGCTCTTGGATGTAATGCTGAGGGAGAATTGGTTGCTGTAGGTGTCATTCTGTGGATAAGACATGAAAACAGGGTTCCTGTGGGTCTGTTCAAATGGGCACTAAATACCCTAAGGCATGATTCAAAGGCCAGAAAGTCTTCAGAGTGTTTAGTCATTTGTTGAACTCGTGGAATCTTGCTGTGCACAAATTGGCGAGCACGTTTGTCTAGATCACAATAGTGGCTGGTCTTCCAAAGAAATTATAAATGTGTCTGGATTTCTATTTTTGCTTTTAACAACCTCAGGACACCCCAGGACACCTCACAGCCAATGAGGTAATTTTGGAAGTATCATCATGGTTGTAATGTGGGAAACATAGCAGCCAATTTGCACACAGGAGGATCCCACAAACAGCTGTGTGATAATGACCAGATAACCTATTTTAGGTGTAGGTTAAGGGATGAATCTTGAGCTGGAACATTAGGGAGAGCTCCCCTGTTCTTTGAGTTTGTGTTATCAGGTTGTTTGCTGCCATTTGCTTTCCTCCAGAGAAGGGAATCCCAATCCGTCATTCTGGGATACTTTGAGATGACGGGTTGTCTTAAGCCAGATGCTGCCTGGGCCAAGATGGTGGATCTCTCTTGTTCCTTTCCAATTTAAATCTTTCTCGTACTTTGCCTCACATGTATCTTGCTCCTGATGTACAGGAGCCCTTGGTGCAGTGAAGTGTTAACAGTTTAAAAAGACATCACATGTCAATGTGTTGAAAATGTACAAGGACACCTGACACCTTCAGAACTGTGTAAAGATGCTATTGTGCAGCCAGTCTACATCGCTGTTCTTTCCATTCAAGAATACCAGAGCTTTCTTTTCCCTCAGAATGGAGACATCCTATCTCAGCAGCTGTTGTCAGCTCGGTGTCTGTACTGAGCTTTGATGCTGGTCTCTTTGATGTGCCGATGGCTGGCTTAAGTACAATCAGAACTGCTGATTCCCAAAAGCCACAGACCTTTCGAGTTACACAGGGTTTCCACTGTCTGCATTGAAGTCTTATTGAAGGAGCTTGTTCACTGGGGAGGGGGGAAGAACCATTCATCCTTCGCCCAGCTTCAGCTCGAGCTCAGCCACCACACCTGGTACTCAGTGCAGTGAGCAACTGTCCTCCAACAGGCAGGGGTGTGGGTGTCTCAGATTTCCACTGAACCCCTTGCTACCAGAATACGAAGTAAGAGGTGCATTTCTCAAGCACCTTGCCGCAGTTCAGGATGTCCCAGAAGTGTTTTACAGCCAGTGAAATACTTTTTGAAGCGTTAGGACTGCTGTAATGTAGGAAATTCCGCAACCAATTTGTGCACAGCAAGATCCCACAAGCAGCAATGTGACGGTGAGCTGATCATCAGTTTTAGTGATGGCGGTTGAGAGATACCAAGTCCCGAGGCACCAGGGAGAACTCTGTTGCTCTTTTCCTAATGGTGGCCAAAGAATCTAAGTGGGATCTCAGTTTCACGCCTCATTGAGAAGACATCATCTCTGACAGGGTGGCGCTTGGAAAGGATAAGCATCTTCAGCACAGGGGAGTTAGATTTTACTAGAATGCACAAATGAGGTGAGTCGAGGCTGGGGTTAGACTCCAGGAGTCAAAGATCTGATATTAACTGCCACCCAACCACAAACTGATGCAGTTTTTTTTATTATTTGTTCACGGGATGTGGGCATTGCTGGCTAGGCCAGCATCTATTGCCCATCCACAACTTCCCTTGTTCAGGGGGCATCAAACCAGATTGCTTGAACCCTGGTTTTGGTTATCCCCCCACCCACCCCCTCCGCCCCACCACCCAGCCCCATTGTTAAGTTTTGACCCAGATTTGGTTGCTGAAGTGCCTCCGCTTCTTATTCCCCCACCCCAATTATTTTCCAGGGACCTAGCAACATTAAGAAAAGGGTGAGGCCACTCAGCCCATCAAGGCGGCTACCAGTCAGACCATGATTGATGTGCATCTTAACCCCATTCTAAATACCCTCGTTCAATATTCATCAATCTCAGTCTTGAAGGCTCAGTTTGACTTGCAGAATCCACATCAAAGTTGGAAAATGATTCTGCATTTCCACCCCACTTTCTGTGGCTTCTCCATCGCTGCTCGATCGAATCCTTCTCTTGTTTGAAACACCTTGATTGGAGGACTCCCACCCCCACCTGCCACCTCCCCTCCGAGGTTTCTGGTTGGAGATTCTCACGGGGGTTTAGGGTTTCAGCCCCTCTGTTTTTGCTTTTAGCCAATGCTGTTATTCATAACGAGGGCTTTGGGGAAATGCAATTGTAAAAAAAAATTGAGAAATGTTTAGCCATCTGGTTGAAGAAAGCAAACAAACAAAAGACAATGTGGGCTGGAGCCTTTCCAAATCGGAGATTGCATCAATCAGATAAACTGCTTTCTCTTCCAATGTGCCTCAGGAAAGCCTTGAATAATGGGAAAAGGAAGACAATAAGAAGGAATATGCAGGAACAATACTACTGTTAGGGTGCTGAAGGGTATCATGTCCAGTGACTGAAAGGATCACGTTTTCACAAATTTCATACCGACCTTTCCAATCAACAGGTTACTTTTTCATATTGCGGAACAACTCAGACTACGAATCTAAAGCATTTCCCTATTGTCAACAAATTCCAATCGCTCACTTGGTGCCTGTGGTTTTTTTTGGGAGTTTTCTGGACAGTTGAATTTGTTTAAGATTTGGTGTCTGTTATACGGAATCCAGCTTAACTGGAGAAATTACATAGCTCTACGAGCAATGGATAACAGCTGAGTTTCAGCCAAAGGATGACATCGAGTTTACAAACGCAGAAACAGGCCATTCAGCCCATCTGCTACATGCTAGTGTTTATGCTCCACACGAGCCTCCTCCCACCCCATCTTCGTCTCACCCCATCCACAAATCCCTCTATTCCTTTCTCCCTCATGTGTTTATCCAGCTTCCCCTGAAATGTATGTAGATTATTCACCTCAACCACTCACTGTGGGAGCGAGTTCCCCATTCTCACCGCTCTCCGGGTAAAGGAGTTTCTCCTCAATTCTCAATTCAGTGACTACTCTATATTTATGAGCCTTTGCTTTGGAATCCTCTACACATGGGAACATCTATAATCTTCATGGTTTTTAAGAACTCCATTAATCTCCTCTCAGCCTTCCCTTCTCTAGTTACCAGAGTCCCAGGCAGTTGAATCTCTCCTGGTGGTTGGACTCTCTGTGGCAACATCCTTGTAAAGCTCTCTTACACCTTCCCGAGTACCTCTGCAGCCTTTTCTAACGAGGAGAGCAGTCTGAAGCCGTTCACACTCAGGGAGGGTGTGTCGCCAGCTCTTTGGTACAGACAGGTGAAGGATGTTGTTGTTCTCCTCTCTTGGAGCAGGAAGTTGTGGGAGGATTGCGGGCGGATTTAGAATCTGAACATTCCATTCATGGCCCTAACCATCTTTAGGCCAGTCGGTTGGGGGTTGTTCCTACAGCGCATGAATCTGAGATACGTGAATGCCAATGGATGCCACCCCAGAATTCTGAACCGCTCTGCATTCTGGTCTCCATTGGCCAAGGCTGTCCGGAGCGGGAATCGAGCCCTGAACTTTCAGACTCGTAGGATGGAACGCTATTACTAAATGCTCACTAGAGAGAGAGATACAAAGATTCTGCCCATGAGGATTCGGTCTTATTGGCCAGATAAAAACTGATCGATATTAGGATTTATATCTACTTGCAGAAACATGCCAGAAGTGACTGGTATTGTCTGAACTACAAGAATGGGAGCAACTTCAAGCCATTACACTGAATCCAAATAGCACAGTTCAGATGGATTGAGTAACAACTTGAGATCTCCTGGTCAAAGGGAAAGGTGCAAAAACAGAACAATAACACCTCCTGTCTTCTGTATGTATATGTCCACCTCTCCATCTCTCTGTCCACACGACATCCCTACTCTGCACAGCTGTGTGTGCTGTGGAGGCGTTATTGTTCTATCTTATTAACCGTTCTCTCAGCCTGTCCAGCCACCCTCGATGATTTATGCACATATACACACAGGTCCCTCTGCTCCTGCACCCCCTTTAGAATTGCACTTTCCGTTTTATATTGTCTCTCCGTGTTCTTCCTGCCAAAATGAATCACTTCACATTTCTCTGCGTTAAATTCCATCTGTAACCTATCTGCCCGTTCTACCAACCTGTCTACGGTCCTCCTGAAGTTCTACACTATCCTCCTCACAGCTCACAATGCCTCCAAGTTTTGTATCGTCCGCAAATTTTGAAATTGTCTCCTGTGCACCAAGGTCTAGGTCATTAATATATATCAAGGGCAGCAGAGGTCCCAACGCCAGCCCTGGGGAAATCCCTCAATAAACCTTCCTCCAGTCTGAAAAACACCTATTCACCACTACTCTGTTTCCTGTTACTCAGCCAATTTCAGATCTATATTACTGCTGTCCCTTGTATTCCATGTGCTCCAGCTCTTCAGACTTCTTGCTATGTCCTGATGAGTGTAGAGGAAAAGCATCGGCATGATTCCTTTTTCGGCAAAACTCCTTTCCTGACAAAGTTAGCGTCATTAACCCCAGCTTCTTCTCTCTGCTGCCAAGTGTTTTGGGAAACCCCTCTTTCTCTGGGAAGCTATTTTCTTGACTTTGCTAGGGCTGGTTCCCCGGGACTCTGTGGCAGGTAGCAGTGCATCAATCAGAAATCCAGGATGGTGTCCCTCTCTCATCCCTGACTGCTCACCAATCCTTTTAAGGGTGGGGGGACGAGGCGGTCGAATACCTGACAGCTGTGAGGAGCAAGTGGCTGCCCTGGGTCGACCAGCTCGCAGCTGGATTGAGAAGTGAGGTTAAGTGGAGCACAGGAGAGCGGGACAGACGAACAGGCTGTTCGAGTCACCAACACTGCTTCATTCAACCATGGGACAAGCGACGGGCTTCCCCTCTCACCTTGCTTCATTTCAGGAGGGATGTGAATACCTGAAAAACTCCACAACAAAACTCTTGATTCCCAAAGGTGATGGTTCAGAATTCTAGAATTACCGGCCACAATTACTCAGCCTGACGTTGCTACAGAAAGGCTGAACGCTGCAGCTGCTCTGCTCGCCAGCTGTCACAGTATTCCCTTACTGATGTTCATCCATCAAATGGCTTCCGACCATCGCCATTGATGAGCGTAAGTCCAGCAGTCCGTTCCAAAAGGGCGAGGAACTGTGGATGTAGATCTCGCTCAAATGGTAACCAGCCAAAAGGACTCAACAATACTCCCTCAATATAAGAGAGTCAATGGGGAATTCAGGAGAAACTTCTTCACTTTGAGAGAGTGGTGAGAATGTGGAACTCGCTGTCACAGGGAGTGGAGGTGAATGGTATAGATGCTTTGAAGGAGAAGCTGGATAAACACATGAGGGATAAGGGAGCAGAAGGATACGCTGTTAGGGTGAGATGAAGAGTGGGCATGTTTGGAGCATAAACACCAGCATGGAAATGATGGGCTGAATGGCCAGTTGTATAACTCTATGTAATTCTTGGTCAAGAGAATCGCAGCAATGTTGGGCTCTTAAGCTGCAGGACAGGATGGAGTTGCACTGAGAGGCTGCCCATAGTTACATGAACTTTTGGGATCTCAGAGAAATTCTGCTTTGAAAGGGATTCCCTTTCACTCATCCACTGAGTAGAGTAGACAGGAGACTCTTCCTCCAACACTTGCTCTCCCCAACCTCTCACTCCGCAACTTGGGGCTCAATTTTCACAGGTGGTGGGGAACAGGAGTTGGGATGGTTTCCGGATCCTGACCCTCCCCTCCCACCACCAATCCTTCCATCCCGGGAAAAACAGTCAACATCTGGGATTTTCATGAGGGGTCCCTTTTTAAAAAAATTCATTCACGGGATGTGGGCTTCACTGGCTGGGCCAGCATTTATTGCCCATCCCTAGTTGCCCTTGAGAAGGTGGTGGTGAGCTGCCTTCTTGAACCGCTGCAGTCCATATGGTGTAGGTACATCCACAGTGCTGTTAGGAAGGGAGTTCCAGGATTTTGACCCAGCAACAGTGAAGGAACGGCGATATATTTCCAAGTCAGGATGGTGAGTGACTTGGAGGGGAACTTCCAGGTGGTGGTGTTCCCATTTATCTACTGCCCTTGTCCTTCCAGATGGTAGTGGTCATGGGTTTGGAAGGTATTGTCTAAGGAGCCTTGGTGAGTTTCTGCAGTGCACCTTGTAGATGGTACACACTGCTGCTACTGTGCATCGGTGGTGGAGGGAGTGAACGTTTGTGAATGTGGTGCCGATCAAGCGGGCTGCTTTGTCCTGGACGGTGTCCAGCTTCTTCAGCGTTGTAGGAACTGCACTCTTCCAGGCAAGTGGGGAGTATTCCATCACACACCTGACTCATGCCTTGTACATGGTGGACAGGCTTTGAAGAGTCAGGAGGTGAGTTACTCGTCCAGGATTCCTAGTCTCTGACCTGCTCTTGTAACCACAGTATTTATATGGCTGGTCCAGTTCAGTTTCTGGTCAATGGTAACCCCCAGGATGTTGATAGTGGGGGATTCAGTGATGGTAATGCCATTGAACATCAAGAAGCGATGGTTGGATTCTATCTTGTTGGAGATGGTCATTGCCTGATACTTGTGTGGCACGAATGTTACTTGCCAATTGTCAGCCCAAGCCTGGATATTGTCCAGGTCTTGCTGCATTTGGACATGGACTGCTTCAGTATCTGAGGAGTTGAGAATGGTGCTGAACATTGTGCAATCTCCAGTGAACATCCCCACTTCTGATGGGAAGAAGGTCATTGATGAAGCAGCTGAAGATGGTTGGGCTGAGGACACTACCCTGAGGAACTCCTGCAGTGATGCCCTGGAGCTGAGATAACTGACCTCCAACAACCACAACCATCTTCCTTTGTGCTAGGTATGACTCCAACCAGTGGAGAGTTTTCCCTGATTCCCATTGACTCCAGTTTTGCTAGGGCTTCTTGATGCCACACTCGGTCAAATGCTGCCTTGATGTCAAGGGCAGTCACTCTCACCTCACCTCGGGAGTTCAGCTCTTTTGTCCATGTTTGAACCGAGGCTGTAATGAGGTCAGGAGCTGAGTGGCCCCAGCGGAACACAAGCTGGGCATCAGTGAGCAGGTTATTGCTAAGCAAGTGCCGCTTGATAGCACTGTTGATGACCCCTTCCATTATTTTACTGATGATCGAGAGTAGACTGATGGGGTGGTAATTGGCCAGGTTGGATTTGTCCTGCTTTTTGTGTACAGGACATACCTGGGCAATTTTCCACATAGCCGGGTAGATGCCAGTGTTGTAGCTGTACTGGAACAGCTTGGCTAGGGGCGCAGCAAGTTCTGGAGCACAAGTCTTCAGTACTATTGCCGGAATATTGTCAGGGCCCATAGCCTTTGCAGTATCCAGTGCCTTCAGCCATTTCTTGATATCACATGGAGTGAATTGAATTGGTTGAAGACTGGCATCTGTGATGCTGGGGACCTCCGGAGGAGGCTGAGATGGATCACCCACTCAGCACTTCTGGCTGAAAATTGTAGCAAATGCTTCAGCCTTGTCTTTTGCACTGATGTGCTGGGCTCCTCTATCATTGAGGATGGGGATATTTGTGGAACCTCCACCTCCAGTGAATTGTTTAATTGTCCACCACCATTCACGACTGGATGTGACAGGACTGCACAGCTTAGATCTGATCCGTTGGTTGTGGGATCGCTTAGCTCTGTCTATCACTTACTGCTTATACTGTTTGGCACACAAGTAGTCCTGTGTTATAGCTTCACCAGGTTGACACCTCACTTTTAGGTGTGCCTGGTGCTGCTCCTGGCATGCCCTCCTGCACTCTTCATTGAGCCAGGGTTGATCCCCTGTCTTGATGCTAATGGTAGAGTGGAGGATATGCCGGGCCATGAAGTTACAGATTGTGTTGGAGTACAATTCTGCTGCTGCTGATGGCCCACAGCGCCTCATGGATGCCCAGTCTTGAGTTGCTCGATTTGTTTGAAGTCTATCCCATTTAGCACATTGGTAGTGCCACACAACACGATGGAGTGTACCGTCAATGTGAATGCGGGACTTCATCTCCACAGTGACTATACAGTGGTCACTCCTACCGATACTGTCATGGACAGATGCATCTGCGTCAGGCAGATTGGTGAGGATGAGGTCAAGTATGTTTTTCCCTCACCACCTGCCGCAGACCCAGTCTAGCAGCTATGTCCTTTAGGACATGGCAAGTTTGGTCAGTAGTAGTGCTATCGAGCCACTCTTGGAGATGGGCATTGAAGTCCCCAGAGTACATTCTGTGTCCTTGCCACCCTCAGTACTTGCTTCAAATGATGTTCAACATGGAAGAGCACTGATCCATCAGCTGAGGGAGGGCGGTATGTGGTAATCAGCAGGAGGTTTGACCTTGCCCATGTTTGACCTGACCTTCACCTGATGCCATGAGACTTCATGGGGTCCTGAGTTGATGTTGAGGACTCCCAAGGCAACTCCCTCCTGACTGTATACCACTGTGCCGCCACTTCTGCTGGGTCTGACAGTGGGACAGGACATACCCAGGGATGGTGACGGTGGAGTCTGGAACATAGCTCTCCCAATTTTAGCACTAGCCCCCAGATGTTAGTGAGGAGGACTTTGCTAGGTCACAGAGCTGCGATTGCCGTTGTTGTTTCCGGTGCCTAGGTCAATGCCGGGTGGTCCGTCTGGTTTCATTACTTTTTTGTTACAACTGAGTAGCTTGCTAGGCCATTTCAGGGGGCAGTTAAGAGTCAACCACGTTGCTGTGGGTCTGGAGTCACATGTAGGGCAGACCAGGTAAGAACAGCAGATTTCCCTCCCTGAAGGACATTAGTGAACCAGATGGGTTTTTACGACAAGCGACAATGGTTTCATGGTCACCATTAGACTTTTAATTCCAGATTTTTATTAAATTCAAATTCCACCATCTGCCATGGCAGGATTTGAACCCAGGTCCCCAGAGCATTTACCCTGGGTCTCTGGAATACTAGTCCAGCGACAATACCACTACATCATCGCCTCCCCCCTTAATTAGCACGGTGACAGGCTTCCTGTTCAATTAATGGCTGTGGACTCTTGTAGCTAGACAGCCAATCAGAGGTCAGCCAGCTTCAGAGGAACAGGGTCAGTCACTGAGAGGGTCAGTCACTGAGAGGGTCAGTCACTGAGAGGGTCAGTCACTGAGAGGGTCAGTCACTGAGAGGGTCAGTCACTGAGAGGGTCAGTCACTGAGAGGGTCAGTCACTGAGAGGGTCAGTCACTGAGAGGGCGTTTCCACGTGAAGGCACTCTCTCAGCAACAATTTGAAAAATGTTATTAAAAATAGAGAAAGCAGCCAGGCCACCATGGTGGGGGGATATTGGGGAACCCCTCTCCATGGCAACCTTTATTGTAGTCCTCGTTAGGCCTGCCTGGCGCACTGTCCCCCACCCTCAATCCCCTGCCCTGCCGCTGGGTGTACACCTCCAGGCAGTTAAAATGTTCCCCCCCACCCCCATCCCACATCATGTGAGAAAACTGGAAAATCCCTCCTTCCCCCACCCCCTGATGAACAAGGGGGCTCTTATCTAGCCTAACTGGGCACTCTGCTGGCCCCAAACCTGATACTGGGAGTGGGGTTGGGAAATCAGCACACCAGTCGCGCTCCCTCCACCTCCGTTCCCGACCTCATCGGGTCTGAGCATTCCGCTCGGGCTGTGTGGCAGGAGCCATTCCTTGGAACTGCTGCGGGTCCACCAAATACAGAAACGGGGAACGTCCGGGGGACTCGGTTTTAGAGCGGGTCGGGTTGGCTAGGAACTGGCAGGTCACTCAGGGGTGATGTGTCTGGCAGGGGTCCGTTCAGGACGTGGTGACAGAAAAGGTCCCTGTCGACCCACTGTTGTTTGCTTCTGGCACTAAGATTCTGACCAACGTTCATGCCAATTGGGCAAGCGGCTGCTGAGGGAACACAGCATCCCAGGCAAACTATTTGGCAGTCTGTGTAATTGTCACACTTGGAGCTTCAATTCATGGCATTTCTTCACTTTTCGTCTTACAGGAACTGCAGGAGCATTTGGCCAGAAAAATAAGATTTTTTTTTAAAAAAAAAAGCTTCCCAATGCAAACTCTCCGTTATTATTGGCCAGTCAATGAGAATGTAGCCAGCCTGCCTGGCTGGTGTGTGGCCAGCAGAGCCGAGTGGCGCCTAGCTTCTTTCATACTTCATTAAGATGCATAGCATCTGTGTCAATGACTTTCTGTCAGTGTGTCCTGCTGAATAGTCAAGCGATACAGATGGAGAATGCTCAGAATCGTGAAGTGCCTCTTAATTCCTGGGATAATTGGAAAAGAGTCGAGGATAGGAGGATGTAGAAACATGCCTTTTAATCCTCAATAGCTGCGCAAATCCCCAATCTGTCAGATGCAGAAAGATTCCGTGAGTTAAGGATTGGCAGGTTAAATCATTCGGATCATGTTAGGGCTGCCTTTGAAGCAGGGCCTTCAAATTGCCTTCGAGCCGATTGAGGTGAATGTCTCACAAGACTGCCTTGGGTTGCCAAGCCGCCAGGATTTCAGGAATCATGGTGATTGCTCAGGAACGCAGCTCCCAGCAAAGACGCAGCGAAAAGAAATCATAGTCAGCGTGAGCCAACATTTCTTTGAACGTTTCAGTCCGTCAGTAATAAAAGTGTCGGGAATGGCAGGGAAGGTTATCTGGCCGCCAGATGATCCAAGCAGGCAACCGATCCTTTTCCAATGAGGTTTATGGAAGGCGGGGGCACAGCGAGGGTACACATGTTGACGGGTGTGTGGGGGTGCGGTGGCTAAAGGCAGGAGGTCATGTGATCCCTCCAAAAACATGTCCCTCCAGGAGCTGGATACACCCTGTGACAATAGCAGCCTGACTGGAGTGATTCTGTGAGCTGGGCCTGGAGGTTAGATGATCGCAGTTTGGGGACCGAGTGAAACCAGGTGATCAGCAGTGACAGAGAAGGCTGTGGTTATCAACGGTCAGGAGATCATGGCCTGGTATGGCATAATCTCTTGATTGATGACCCCCAGCATGGATCAGAAGCAACGAAACTTAAGGTCCTAGGCCTGGTTTCTTAGCTTCAATATTCATTCCCAGAACGTGGGCATCCTGAGTTCCCGTGAAGCAGCTTCATCGAACAGAGTGCCTTGCTTGGCCACGGACAGTTAAGAGTCCATCACATTGGTCATGGGATTGGAGTCATGTATCGAGTCACAGAATCATTAAGGCATAGGACGTCATCATTTGGCCTCTACATCTCCAGACCAGGTCAGGACAGCAGGTGTCCTGACACCCGTCCGCTCACTTAAGCGGACTGAGAGATCCTGTAGTTACTTACTTCCAAGAGGAGCAGGGGGGAGTTCTCCCCAGTGTCCTGGGCCCATTTTATCCCTCACCTAGCAGAAATAAAGACAAGATTATCTGCTCGTTGATCGCATCGCTGCTGGTGGGAGCTTGCTGTGCGCATTGGCCGCAAAGCAATTTGTAGGGCTCGAGAGGAATGTAAGTTCTTTCGGTCGTCACACTTGCACCAGGTGCAATCCGAGCTTCCACGACAAACAGACAAGAATCTCCCCCGAAATAAAAAACAGAAAGTGCTGGAAATGCTCAGCAGGTCTGGCAACATCTGCATGGAGAGAAACAGGGTTAAGGTTTCGAGTCCGCATGACTCTTCTTCCAATCACCCCGATACAAGACTGAGCTCAGATCCATGGTAATTTGACTGGGACTCACTGGTATTCACTCTGAACTATAAAGACTGATGGTTGATACATTCCCTGGTGTTTAACTGGAAGTGCCCTTGTGGATCCCTCCTCCCCTCCTTGTGGATTTTACCCAGTTTCTTGAGCAAAGTAAATTTGGGAGGGAGAATCCTCAAATTTATGTCAAGGCTTTCTGAATGAGTGCCTTTCATTGATCTGTTCTTACTGAGGTCTGCGATCCCTGAGTAAAGTTGTCCACAGCTTAGGTTAGGCACTGATGTGTGTCTCCCTCTTCCCGAGCAACTTCAGCCACCTGAGCAGGTTACAAATCTAGATGGAGGTGCAGTGCCGAGGGAGTGCTGCACTGTCTGAGGTGCCATCTTTCAGATGATGCGTTTAACTGGGGTCCTGTCTGCCCCGTCAGGTGGATGAAAAAGATCCCACAGCCATTATTTTGAAGAAGAGCCGGGGGGTGGGGTGGGGGGAAGAGGTGTGTTCTCCCCAGTGTTCTGGCCAATATTCATCCCCCGACAAACATCACAAAAACAGATTATCTGGTCCTTATCATATTGCTGTTTGTGGGAGCTTGCTGTGCTGGAATTGGCTGCTCAGTTTCCTACATTATAACACCGACTACACTTCAAAAATATCTGATTGGCTGTAAAGTGCTTTGCAATGTCCTGGAGTTGTGAAAGGCGCTACAGGAATTCAAAGTCTTCCTTTAGTTTTTCTAGACCACGGGTGTGGTGGTGGTCTGGGTGATCTCAGGCACAACTGGAGAATGTGATTGTAGCTCAGAGCTTTCAAGCATGCTTGTTAACCAGGGCTAACAGGCTTCTAAGGTCAGGTTGCATAGACCAGGCTGGTATTTGCTCAAGTATAGAAGATTATGAGGTAATCTAATTGGGGTGTTTAAGATGATTCAACGCTTAGACAGGGTTGATAGAGAAAAACGATTTCCTCTAATGTGGGGATGGGAGGGGGGGTGTGTGTGGGAGAGTCCAGAACGTGGGGAACAAAGGGACGTAACCTTCACATTCGAGTCAGGCCACTCAGCGGTGAGGTCGGGGAACACTCAATAGACTGCTGAGGCTGCAGGAATCAATTCTCAATTTCAAAAGTCAGATGGTTAGGTCTTTGTTGGACCGGGGGTCAAAGGATATGGAAGCTCAGAGTTCAGGCACAGATCAGCCGCAATCTCACAGAGCCGGGGAGGGGCTGAATGGCCTCCTTCTGTTCCTGTATTTCGATCGAGCCAGTTTGTCCATTTCCTCCTGGACAAGGGGATAACTGAAGCAGAGACACAGGGATTGGAGAAGGTGTGGGTTGAGGATTCCCTCTCAGTCTGCGTCCGCGGGAGCTCCCCACCTTTCTCTGTCCTGATCCATGGAGAGCCTTGTCTTCTCTATCAGATCAATCCAGAATCCCTTCACCTCTGTTATTCTGCTGGAGCTATGATCGTCCTTCACTGGACTATCTCCTTAACTGAAACCTTCACTCCGTTTCTCTCTCCAGAGGTGCTGCCTGACTAGCTGAGAATTTCCCAACATTTTCTGTTTTTATTTCTTCTCTCCAGCATTCATGGTCTTTCACATCCGGTTACCGCTCTGCTGATCCCTACCCCAGGGAAATAAAGTCACAACTCCACAAATCGGAAAATTGGCATGCAAATATTTGGAATTCTACTTGGAAGAAGGGCAGGGGAGTTCTCCCTGCTGTCCTGGCCAATATTTATCCGTCAATCAACATCACGGATAAATAAACAGGTTATCTGGTCATCATGGTATTGCTGCACGTGGGATCTTGCTGTGTACAAATTAACCTCCTCATTTCCTACAGCGACGGCACCTTAAAAGTATGTCATTGGCTGTAAAATGCTTTGAGTTGTTCTGGGGCTGTGAGAGGTGTGATAGTAATCTCAGATCTTACTGTGTAAATTTCTACTTTCAAATTCAGAGTCAAGGTTCCCTCAGCAGATAGCAGTCAGGCAAAATAGCTCGTTCCCCCAGTGACACCAGAACTCTGCAGTATAATTACTACCTTGAAACTCCTTCCTGGTATTTGATAACTTACACTATTTTATTTTTGGTGCAGGAATGCAGAGGAATGAACAGATTAGAAAATTCCACAGCACAACAGCTCTAAAAGATTCTGGCTTCAATTACTGCTTCACAATGACTCTGCTAATTTAAGGCCAGCTATTAATTGGGAGGTGACTACTGACCTCAGTGCCTTTGGTTTAGCGAAGGCAAGAATCAGCAAGGCTGAATTTTATTTTAGTTCGTTCTTGGGGCATTGGCAGGGTCAGCATTTGCTACCCATCCCTAGTTGCCCTTGAGAAGGTGGTGGTGAGCTGCCTTCTTGAACCGCTGCAGCCCATGTGGTGTAGGTACACCCACAGTGCTGTTAGGGAGGGATTTTGACCCAGCAACAGTGAAGGAACGCCGATATATTTCCAAGTCAGGGTGGTGTGTGGCTTGGAGGGGAACTTGCAGTTGGTGGTGTTCCCAAGTGTCTGCTGCCCTTGTCCTTCTGGTTGGTAGTGGTTGTGGGTCATCTTGTTTAATTTAAATCTGACAACATTCAGTGTTGCTCCCCATTGGGTTATAGACTGAATACTGCAGCAGTTACCATTCCTGAGGGGTTTCCCAGGGATGAGGGATACCTGATTCCAGTCGGAGTGGCAATCAGTTGACGTCAACTCTCGGGCGGGAATTTTACAGCCCCATCACAGCGAGCCACTTTAAACTCCATTGACTTCGGCAGGACTGTAAAATCCCGCTCTCGTAAAATTCCACCCTTGACATACTTTCCAGAGCCCTGACCAAGATGGATCTCGAATGGACACCTTTGCAAAGATTTCCAAGTTGTAAATCAGAGGGTCATCACTGAGCATCCTCTGGCAACCAGATGGAGTGCATGACAGTGTAACACACGCCTCTCACTTACAGCATTGCCTCACGTTGAGGTCACGCTCCCCTGTTACGGCTTCACCCCCTCGTGTGGGCAAGGATGAGTTTAATGATTTGAAATCAGCAGTGAAGGAGAGATGACTTTTATTTTTTACACAGTGAGTTGATGCGATCTGGAATTCGCTGCCTGAAAGGGTGGTGGAAGCAGATCCCATTACACTCAAAAGGAAACTGGACAAATATTGGAAAAATCAAACTGCTGTACCACTGTGGAGGAAGAGCGGGATGGGAACTAACTGGCGACTTGCTTCCATGAGCCGTCAGAGCCACAATGCTGCATCCCCGAGGATGTGAAAGGCACTATAGGAATGCAAGTCTTTAGGTTACAGAGGAGAGTATTGGTTAATCGATTCTGGAGGTGGGAAAAACAGGAAGTATCATGATGATCATTATCAGGCAGCAACACAGGCGTTCCAAATTCTCCCACTGACTTTGTGCAATCAACATCCTGTTACCTCCAGCCAGAGGCTTCTGCTTTACATCACCCTGTTAACATGAGACTGAAACCTGCTGCCCAGAATACACTCAGCTCAGATGCAGCAATCAGCTTGTTTGCAGAAATAAAAGCAGTTGACTGGGCAGTGGTTTCCTGGATGGAGCAACTTTCTATCTATGTGACCGGAGACTGGGAAATATTTCACAGCTGCAGCTCAAAAAAGCTGATCCTTGGCTCTGGAATGTCACAGCCATTCTAACTGAAGGTTTTCTCCATCACCACACTATCTAATCCACTGATCTGTCCAGCAGCACTATTGAAATAAGGGAAGGGGAGTTCTCCTCCGTTTCCTGTCCAATATTTGTCCCTTGATCAACTTCATTGACGTGGATCATATGCTCATTATCACATTGCTGTCTGCTCGCAACAGCTTGACTTGAAAATTCTCATCCTTTAAAACCCTCCAGAGCCTCACCCCTCCCTACAACAACAGCTTTTATCTGTATAGCACCAGTAATATAATCAAACGTCCTAAGGTGTTTCAACAGGACCATTATTAAACTAAGTCTGACACCAAGCCACAGAAAGAATTATTAGGCCCAGATGATTAAAACTTGGACAAAGAGGTGGGTTTTAAAGAAGTGTCTTAAAGGAGGAAAGCGAGGTAGAGAAGTGGAGAGGTGTAGGGAGGGAATTCCAGGGTCTGGGGACTAGGCAACTGAAGGCACGGCCGCCAATGGTGGGGTGATTAAAACTGGGATGTGCAAGAGGCCAGAGTTAGAGGAATGCAGAGATCTCGGAGCGTTGTGTGGTTGGAGAAAATTACAAGGATAGGGTGGGGCAAACCATGGAGGGATTTGAAAACAAGGATGAGAATTTTAAATTCAGGATGTTGCTTGGTCAGGGGTGGGGTGTAGGTCAGTGAGCACGAGGGTGATCGGGAAACGGGACTTTGCGAGTTAAGACAGAGGCAGCAGAGTTTTGGATGACCTCACGTTTATGGAAGGTAAAAATGTGGGAGGCCAGCCCAGAATGCGTTGAAACAGTTGTGTGTAGAGGTAACAAAGGCATGAATGAGGTTTCAGCAACTGATGAGCTGAGATAGCGAGTGGGTGAGGTCGAACAGTAGACTGAAAACAAGAATGAGAATTTGAAGTCTTGGTGAAAGTTTGCTTCTCTCTACCCGATCTGATTTGATCATCGTCTTGAAGAGTTCTACCAGCCAGGTGCTTTTCTACCTCACTGTGATACCCTGTGCGTTGCCCCAGGGTACAAGGCACTGAAATGGACTCAGAAGTTCTGGAAAGAAAAATTCCAAGAACATACACTGATCATTTCTTCCGGACTGAGAAACACGAATCATGTTTCATATCAGAGCCTCCGTCCAGGTGCGGTGAAACCTGAGATCTTTCAGAGTGCATTCCATTCCGAGCCCTTGATAAACAGAATAATGTAAACACGGATAGATCCACTGAAGGTGCCCCTGTACAGATTGTCAAATTTTACAAATCCCTGTTGAATTTCACCCTCAAGTTGGGGCTGAATCTGTGTCTTGTGTAGAACTGTTGCGACAGCTATTAGACTACCAGCTAGTGGTGGAGCTCCATTTCAAACCTTCGCTTATTGTTGTTCAATCTCCATGGCTACGGGGGAAGAATAGAGCCGTGGGATTAATTAGATCTTTCAAAGAGCCAGCACAGACTGGATGGGGTGAATGGCCTCCATTCCATGATTATACAATCATTTACAGCACAGTTTACAGAATTTCAGTTTGTTTTCGTGCTGTAGCTAGAATTGGGCAGCTTCTGAGCCATTCTCTTAACATGACGCCTCAGCTAATTATTTGGTGCCATGTCTCAGTGGGGAGCATTCTCACCGCTGAGTCAGAGAGTTGTCGGTTCGAGTCTCACTCCAGAGACGAGCACAAAAGTCCACGTCTCAGTGCAGTACTGAGGGAGTGCTGCACTGTCTGACTCACAGCTGACCTCTTTCAGATGAGATGTCTCGGGTCCACATTAGAGATCCAGTGGCCACTGATTTGGAGAAGAGCAGGGGCACTCTCCCTGGTGTCCTGGTCGATGTTTATCTCTCGCAAAAAAAAAGAACAGATTATGTCATTAGCACATGGCTGTTTGTGGGATCCTCCTGTGCACAAGTTGGCCACTCAATTTCCTACATTACAACGGTGAGACCACTTCAACAAGTCCTCCATTGGTTGTGAGGCATTTTGGAATAGCATGAGGATGTGA
This sequence comes from Cetorhinus maximus, assembly GCF_964194155.1. NCBI lineage: Eukaryota > Metazoa > Chordata > Chondrichthyes > Lamniformes > Cetorhinidae > Cetorhinus > Cetorhinus maximus. The sequence goes on along the minus strand of NC_135898.1, from coordinate 5,456,640 downwards.
AAGGCGCTACATGAATGCTTTTGTCTTTTGTCTTCCCTCGATTCAGTAAGTTTGAGGCCCTCTCTGAAGTCATGTGTGCTGATACTGCAGTGCTGAAGGAGTGCTGCACTGTCAGAGGTGCCTAGTGGATAGCTGGAAAAGCTCTGAAGGCCTCAGCACTACTGAAAGAAGGTGAGGGCGTTCTGCTGTCCTCACTACCTGCAGCAACTCACCAAGGCTCCTTAGACAGCACCTTCCAAACCCACGGCCACTACCATCTAGAAGGACAAGGGCAGCAGATAGATGGGAACACCACCACCTGGAAGTTCCCCTCCAAATCACTCACCATCCTGACTTGGAAATATATCGGCCGTTCCTTCACTGTCGCTGGGTCAAAATCCTGGAACTCCCGCACTAACAGCACTGTGGGTGTGCCTACACCACATGGACTGCAGCGGTTCAAGAAGGCAGCTCACCACCACCTTCTCAAGGGCAACTAGGGATGGGCCATAAATACTGGCCCAGCCAGCGAGGCCCACACCCCATGAATGAATAATAAAACTAACACCTGTCTGTCAGTCAACAGCAAAATGAGGCCCCTGCATGAATTGGAAGTGTGAAAAGCAGAAGGAACACTGTGCTGCATTTGGAAAGTCCTGGGAAATGTTTTGCATGGCCTGAGGCTGTGTTATACAAAATCTCTCTCTCTCTCTCTCTCTCTCATCAAGTTTCTGCTCAACACAACAGATTTGACATGTTATGCAGAAACTGAAACAGATAGAGAACATACAGACATTCTCATTCACTATTCAAAGGCAATTGTTTATCAGCTAATTAAGCCTCATGAATGAGTGATCCCACTGTCGGTAACATCATAGGCGTAGGCCACAGTGCAGGGAGTAGCACTCTCATTGTGGAGTCAGAAGGCAAGTCGCTCCAGAGAGTGGAAGCACACCGAAGTACCGAGGGAGTGCTGCACTGTCGGAGGTGTTAAACCATTGGTCCCATCTGTTCTGGACATAAAAGACCCCACAGCACAATTGAAAGTAGAGCAGGAGAGTTCTCCCCACTGCCCTGGCCAATACTCATTCCTCAATCAACATCACGAAAACTGATTATCCAGGCATCAGCACATGGTTGTTTGTGGGAGCTTGCTGTGCACAAAGTGGGTGCCACATTTCCTACATCACAATAGTGTTTACACTTCAAAAAGTACTTGATTGGCTGTAAATCCCTTTGGGACTTCCTAAGGATGTGAAAGGTGCTAGAGAGATGCAAGTTCTAGTCTTGAAATGACACGGAGGGGTTGGAGTAATTGTGAGGTCAAGCAAGAGGGTAAATCAGAGAGACCAGCGTGACTGTCTGTTGAACACCTCTTGTGCTCTGGAAGTCGAAGGGAGCGATCCACTATTGCAACAAGTAACCACAAAGCATCCCACTGTGAAGTATCAAATGTTTGATGCTTTCAGTATGACAACCCATAGGAACAAAGGAGCAGGAGTAGGCCATTCGGTCCATCGAGCCTGCTTCACCATTCAATTCAAGCATGGCCGATTATCTACCTCAACGCCACTTTCCCAAACTATCTCCATATCCTTTGATGTCATTAGCACCCAGAAATCTGGCGATTTCTGTCTTGAACAAGGTCAATCAGTGATTGAGCTTTCAAAGGCCTCTGGGGTAGAGAATTCCAAAGATTCATCGCCCTCTGAGTGAAGAAATTCCTCCTCATCTCAGTGGCCTGCCCCTTCTTCTGAGACTAGTTCCCCGGTTGTAGACTCAGCGCTTCAGGAGAAACCTCCTATCCACCCTCTGTTCACCAGCGGGACATGGCCCTGTTTAACTGTAGAAAGAGCTGAGCTGGGGAATCCCACAGAACCAAACTGAGCAAAGCAGTTGCCTCCAGATGGTTTTGTGTGTTTCCTGAATTCGGGGACTGGCCCGGCAAACAGGATCACTGAGGCGTTGGGCTGATGTCTTCAAGACATGAACATTTTGTCTCATTTTTGTAATATTTGCAATGAACATTGTTGCTTTATCGAGCCCTTGAATTCAGAAAGTTGTGGCTGATCATGTTTACAATATTCGAAGGATTCGGCAGATACAGAGAAACAATTTGCTCCTGGTGAGTTGACTGCAGGACAAGGGAACACCTCAGGGTCGATGTCAGGAAGCTTTTCTTTCATATCAAGGGTCACAGGAACCTCAGGGTCCCCTCCCCACCCCAGCCCCTCATAAAAAAGCTGTGGATGGTACTGGAGTCAATCAGAACTTTCAAGGTTGAGGCTGAAACTTTTGGCGTTTGGTCAGGTCATCAAAAGGATATCAAGCGAAGGCAAATAACTGGGCTAAAGATAAAAGACCGGCTGTGATCGAACAGGCTCGATGGGCTGAATGGCCGCAACCCCCTGCTTGGATGCGATTGAGAAGATTGCCCTTTGCAAAGTTACTGTGGAGGATTAAATTAAACATAAAATGCGAAGTTGAGTGTGGAATCCACTCACTCACTCACTCACCAGTCGGTATGGAGCTTGTGTTTTCCAGGGAGTTACAGACAGTGAAAACAAGACCTGTGAAAGGAGCAGACAGGAATAAATGACAGCCATCAGTGTGAGCAATGGTAAAGAACATCCTGATTTGACACATTCCTTTTATACCGTTCGTCACTGAGAGCTACTTTCATTGAACAAAGTTAAGATTTCAAAATCACTTTAAACGAGCCCAGTTTAATAATGACAAGACACACAGGAATGTTTTTCTGTCAGAGTTTGCAGAATCCAGCTATTCAGCCCATCATTCAGCCTGTAGCAGCTCTTGGAAAGAACTATCTAGTTATATGTCACCACCCCCCACCCCCCCACCCCGACTCCTGCTCCTTTCCCCATAACCTGCTCCTTCTCAAATATTGAACCAATTCCCCCTTTTGCAGGCTGCTGTTGATCCTGTTTCCAGCACTCTTCCAGCTCAGAGCAACTCACTGCTTCCAATCTTTCCCCAGTCTAGCCTGGTTTCCTTTGCATCTGAATTCTGGGTTCCTCTGCGTTATTCATCTTCCCACCAGGAGGAAACCATTGTTTTAAATTAAATTTACTGTCTTGTAATCCCTCCCTAAAGCTGAACACCTAGATTAAGTCCTCCTCCTAATCTTTCACGCACTGAGCTGGAGAGGCTCCTTTTCTCCGATCCTGAGATAACTGGGGTCCCAAATCCCCACAGTCATCAGAAGGAAGCTCCTCCAAACCCTGTCCAATTCCTCCAATCGCTCCCTAAAGTGCCGTGCCCATTATTCAACACGACACTCCGGCTGGGACCTAACCGCTGGTTTATCACGCTTTGGCAGAACTTCCTTCCTTTTGTTCTCTGCTCAATAAAACTAAGGATCCCACAGGACTTTTTAAAAAAAATCAACACAGCTTGACAACACCCCCCACCCACCCCGATGTCCTGGCTCACATTCACCCAGCATCACGACAACAGGTACAAACGCAAAATACGTCACAGGTAATGATCGTTCTGATGGAAGGTTAACTCGGTTTCTCTCTCCGCACACGTTGCCTGACCTGCTGAGGGTTTGGAATTCGGAAACATGGCCCTTTTGAGGCCACGGAGCAGCTGGGCAGGCGGGATTGCTGGGCAGCAGCTGGCAGAGAGGTGTTTGTAAGGAGGAGGCTGCGCGCCGCTGCCCAGTTCTCCTTGTCTGCCCAGCTGCTCTCTCTTGGCTCAGAGGGCCATGTTTCCAAATCCCACTGAAAACAAGTAACCCCAGCCCAGCAGCTACTGCACCACACACCCCTCCCACCCCCCTCCCCCCAGCCTGAGGCCACAACCACATTTTTCATCTTCCCCAGAGCACCGGCTGCCCATAAATAGTAGGGAGACCCTGCATTTCCATAGCGCCTTTCACAACATCCCGAAGCGCTTCACTTCCAAGTGCAGTCACTCACTGTTGTAATGTGACAGCCAATTTGCACACAGCAAGATGCCTGCCAGTGCAATAACTGAGCAGAGAGGCTATTTGAGTGATGTGGGTTGAAGGATCAACACTGACCAGTATACCGGGGACAACTTCCCTGATCCTTCTCGAAGACTAACCACGGAATCGTTTACATCTACCCGAGAGGGCAGACGGAGACTTAACAGGGGCTCATGCCTCTGGAGTGGAATTTAGCGACAGGACTGCCTGCCTCAGGGGTGAGAATGCTACGCATCAAGCCGCTGTCGACACCTAAAGGGATGTGAAAACGTTGGAATGAACCTTTACATCCCCACAGAGTAAAATCCAAACCCAGGAAACACCTGGATTGAGCAGCGACTGCGCCTGATGACACAGGGGATTGGTAACTCCAGGGGGTGAACCAACAGGTCACAGGTCAACACCGTGCACTGGACTTCATTGTGACCGCTATATCGTCAGTGAGAGCCAGCGTGCAGCAATAATGTTGTTCCTGACAATGTTAGCAAATCTCTGCAGTGAAGTCTTGCTGCCACTTTCAAAGCAAGGTTGGTGCGGAGAGGACCTCCCACAAAACAATGTGGAGTGACTAACAGAGATGGGGGGGGGTGCAGAGGAAGCCAGAAAGACAATTTTGAATTTGTGTCTCTCAGTTTGAAGGCAATCTTGTCCCATTTCCCCAGGATCCGCTGTCGTATCATTGGTGCTGGGGATTAAGAGAGATTAGCAGGGGAGCTAAGCTACTGATTTCTGAACCAGAATTAAACCTGCTTCCTCGAATAGTTATTTTTTAATGAGTGGGAAGGGAAGCCGGATACTTGCGATTTAATTAACGCTGAACACGGTGTCTGAATGAGTGTTTTTTTTTTCCCCCAAAGGCTGAATGAATCTGTAGCCTATTCTGGGAGGCGATTGAGGAATCAGGGCCACCAAGGCTCCATTTCTCTTGCCTCTGTTGGTCTTGTTTTGCCCCACACCCAATCCCCGAAGGGCACCAGGAGGTGACGGGCTGATGCCAGGGGGTCTACACACCGCCCCCTTCTCAAGGGCAATTCGCCCATATCGCATGAAAGAATAGAAAAATTGCTTTCTCTGTGATGTGGAGATGCGGTGGGGGGTGGGTGGGGGGGAGAAAGGATGAAGCTCAAGTAAGTTACTGAGCTTCCAGCCTTACTGGTGTCACAATGATTGACCCAGCCTAGTAGACTTCCAAGGGAGGAGGAGGAGGAGGGGGAGGAGGGTGTGGCGGGCAGGAAGGGTCGGATTGCGGGCAATGAACTCACCATGTGCGAGTGGCAAGTTGGCCAACAATGGAGACCATTTGGTCAGTGGCTGGAGAGGCAGGAGGACTTGGGGTGGTGGGGGGTGTGTGTGGTGGAGGGGAGGTTCTGCGTGGGGGTGGGTGGGGGTGCTGTTGGGGATTCCTTGGTGGGCGAGGATTATATTGAGCTTACGGAACAGAATCAGGCCATTCAGCCCATCTAGTTCATGCTCCCCAGGGAGGAGCCTATGCCCAAACCTAGCTCACCTGGCCCCCATCAAGATCAACAACAATTTATGTTACACCTTTAATGTATTCAGACAGCCCAAGGTGCTTCACAGGAGCATTATAAAACAAAGTATGACACTGAGTCACATCAGGAGATATTTGGACCAGGTCACCAAAAGCTTGGTCAGAGAGGTAGTTTTTAAGGAGTGTCTTGAAGGGGGAACGTGAGGAAGTGAGGTGGAGAGGTGGAGGGAGGGAATTCCAGAGCGTGAGGACTTGGCTGTTGAAGGCACGGCCACCAATGGTGATCAGGCAAAGGTCTCCTGGCGGGACCTGCGTTGTGGGTGAAGCACTCCTTCCTCCCCTGGCTCACAAGGAGTGCAAAGAGAGGGATCTTTTAAAAAAAAACACAAACCCCTACCTTGGCCTCTTCTGGCCGACTGAATTCATATTACTGCCACAGCTGCCATGGCAACAGGCACCGTGGGTCACCCCTCGCCAACTCCCCACAGGGGGCTTAAAATTCCTTCAGCATCAGACCATGACTTTTCAACCTGAAGGAGGTGTAGCGTCAGTCAGAACCTGAAGGAGGTGTAGCGTCAGTCAGAACCTGAAGGAAGTGCAGTGTCAGTCAGAACCTGAAGGAGGTGCAGTGTCAGTCAGAATCTGAAGGAGGTGCAGTGTCAGTCAGAATCTGAAGGAGGTGTAGTGTCAGTCAGAACCTGAAGGAGGTGCAGTGTCAGTCAGAACCTGAAGGAGGTGTAGCGTCAGTCAGAACCCGAAGGAGGTGCAGCGTCAGTCAGAACCCGAAGGAGGTGCAGTGTCAGTCAGAACCTGAAGGAGGTGTAGCGTCAGTCAGAACCTGAAGGAGGTGCAGTGTCAGTCAGAACCCGAAGGAGGTGTAGTGTCAGTCAGAACCCGAAGGAGGTGCAGTGTCAGTCAGAATCTGAAGGAGGTGTAGCGTCAGTCAGAACCTGAAGGAGGTGCAGTGTCAGTCAGAACTTGAAGGAGGTGTAGCGTCAGTCAGAACCTGAAGGAGGTGCAGTGTCAGTCAGAACCTGAAAGAGGTGTAGCGTCAGTCAGAACCTGAAGGAGGTGCAGTGTCAGTCAGAACCCGAAGGAGGTGTAGCGTCAGTCAGAACCTGAAGGAGGTGCAGTGTCAGTCAGAATCTGAAGAAGGTGTAGCGTCAGTCAGAACCTGAAGGAGGTGTAGCGTCAGTCAGAACCTGAAGGAGGTGTAGCGTCAGTCAGAACCTGAAGGAGGTGCAGTGTTGGTCAGAACCTGAAGGAGGTGTAGCGTCAGTCAGAACCTGAAGGAGGTGTAGCGTCAGTCAGAACCTGAAGGAGGTGTAGTGTCAGTCAGAACCTGAAGGAGGTGTAGCGTCAGTCAGAACCTGAAGGAGCTGGAGGGTCAGTCAGAACTTGAAGCAGCTTGTATTATATTGGGTCACTACAGCTCAAATAGAGGCCTACAGCACTTTCTACACTAACTCTGACAGCAGAGAAAAACTGGGCAGAAATTCAACAGGTAACAAAAAGAAAGAACCAACAAGGGTTGTCGCAGAAGCAAATCCTCAAGGTGCCATCAGAGACCCAACTCAATCGTGTCGCAGGCACTCACTTCTGAGGCTGAGGTTTCTGGGTTCAAGTCCCACTCCAGAGACTTGAGCACATAATCCAGGCTGACACTTATCAGTGAATATTGAGAGTATGTTTCACTGTCAGAGGGTCAGTACTGAGGGAGTGCTGCACTGCCAGCGGGTCAGTACTGAGGGAGTGCTGCACTGTCAGAGGGTCAGTACTGAGGGAGTGCTGCACTGTCAGAGGGTCAGTACTGAGGGAGTGCTGCACTGTCAGAGGGTCAGTACTGAGGGAGTGCTGCACTGTCAGAGGGTCAGTACTGAGGGAGTGCTGCACTGTCAGAGGGTCAGTACTGAGGGAGTGCTGCACTGTCGGAGGGTCAGTACTGAGGGAGTGCTGCACTGCCAGCGGGTCAGTACTGAGGGAGTGCTGCACTGTCGGAGGGTCAGTACTGAGGGAGTGCTGCACTGTCAGAGGGTCAGGACTGAGGGAGTGCTGCACAGTCAGAGGGTCAGGACTGAGGGAGTGCTGCACAGTCAGAGGGTCAGTACTGAGGGAGTGCTGCACTGTCAGAGGTGCCGTCTTTCAGGTGAGACATTAAACTGAGGCCCCACGTGATCTCTGGGAAGGGTGTGAAAGAGCCCTCAGCCAGTCGTGAAAGAAGAGGAGGGTGGGCTGAGTGCTTTGGTGGCATTCTCCCCGTTGGGCCCAAGTCTGTATTCACCGTCTGAGTAACATCAGCTTATCAGGACATTGCTGTTATTTTCACAGGGAAGGTATTTTTTTAAAGATGTGAGGGAACATCAATCTCAGCGTTAAAAGTGAAGCCTGTGTATAATCCTGTGTTGACAGCGAGTGGGTGGAGTTGTGGGGGTGGGGAGAAAGAAACATAACTCATTGTGACAGGAAATACAATCAGAACACATTACAGCACTGATCCTTCAATCTGAACAAACTGAGCTTCTCTCTCATTTCATTAAATGAAAGGCACAAAAGCACAAGGGATCACAGCCCTCACGCTGTTTCAAGATACCATCCTGAATCACTGCACAATTCTGCCCTTGAAGCCCGTACCTACGTTTAAATAAAATCCCAGCCATCTCACTGTAGCTGGGGAAAATGATCATGAATATTCCGTTTGAACAATTTCAGTTCCCTTCGCTGTAAAGCTGTGGAAATGAAATAGGTGACAGCAGCACTCAGTGCTGGTCAGGTCACATCACAGTGATGCGGAGACGTGGGGATGAATTCAGTGGAAGAGGACGGCAGGATCTGGATAAGCTCTGATGGAACGATAGCGCAGCCAGGGGTTCATTTTTAACTTGACCCACAGAGAGGCCACCACTGACTTCCAAGGTGCAGGAAGAGACACGATTGGAACAGGAATAGGATGTTCTGGAACCACTTTCGTTCGAGCACCAAATCATCTGGCCTCTTTCCATTGCTTTGCTGAGTTCGTTAAAAATGTTTAACGCCATTCTAAAATGGAAATATATCGCCGTTCCTTCACTGTCACTGGGTCAAAGTCCTGGAACTCCCTCCCTAACAGCACTGTGGGTGTACCTACACCACATGGACTGCAGCGGTTCGAGAAGCCAGCCTCAACACCACCTTCTCAAGGGCAATTAGGGATGGGCAATAAATGCTGGCCCAGCCAGCGACGTCTGTGAAGAAATCAACTTGTTCAGAAATAGAGACAGTTTAAGTAAATTCTATTGGTATTTGTGGGTGTTAGGAATGAGCTTCAGATTTAAAGAGACAAAAGCTGCAGAAAGCAGATTTAAAGCGAGAACAGCTTACAAGGGGCAAGAAGGTCCAAGGAGACAACTGAGGGTCTGTAACTCTTTGCTACAGGCATGTGAAGCAGTAGTATTGTTGGTGGCTGAGTCGGTGAGAGAGAGTGCATGGAAGACAGCTTGAAAACATGTGGCGAACCAGGGTAGAGGAACATTGGAAGGAGAGTTTGAAACCCTGGAAGTGAACCCTTGCAGAAGGCGCCTGAGAGAAAGAGTCGGTGTGGGAGAAGATTCCAAGGTGAGTTCTTGGAGAGTGGAGATTGGAAACCCTCAAGTGAAGGACGGGATTCAGTGAGACTGGTTGGCTCACGGCGTGACAAGTGTCTGGGGGGAGTTGAGGAGAGATCCATGGCATCTGGTTGAGGTGGCATCTGTCACTTGGTTTCAGAGTGTGATGTGTCTGACCACAGGTTGCCTATTGATACATGGACTGTGTACTTACTGTGGACATTAAAGTATAAGATATCTTTTGTAACTTGTGTTATCCTTACAAATCTGTATAGGTATAGTTGTGGGTGAAGGAGTATTGTAATATAATTCATCTTTTCTTGTTGAATAAATGTTTTATTCTTTTGTTAAAAGTTTATCAGCTGACTCCTGACTGTTCAGTAGCCAATCTCCACATAACTAAACAAAATAAAAGTTCGGATTTTTCAAGCTGGGTTCCACCCTGGGATCAGGCTTCTCCAGGGGTAACCTCAGCTGGGGATCATTACAGAAATACAAAAAGACCTATGGGTCCATCAAGCCTGTCCTAAAGGATTCATAGGGACAGAAGGAGGCCATTCAGCCCCTTGATCTTGCTCAGCCATTCACTAAGATCTTAGAATGGAACTTTCCTGCGCTATTGCCCTATCACTTGCTTTCCTGAGTGTAGAAAAATCTCAATCTCAGTCTTGAATATATTCAATGTCTAAGCATCCACAGCTCTCTGGGATGGGGAATTCCAAAGATTCATAACCTCCAGAGTGAAGGCATTTCTCCCCATCCCAGTCCTATATGTCCGGTTCCTGATTCTGAGAATGTGCTCTCGTTTCCTAGATTTCCCCAGCCAGGGGAGACAACCTCTCAACCTCCACCCTGTCGAGCGAGGCCCCCTCTGAATCTTCTACGTTTTGATGAGGTCGCCTCTCATTCTTCCAAACTCCAGAGAAATCAGACCTAAATTTACTCAGTCTCTTCATCATCGGGACTACCCCCTCGCCCCACCAATCAGCCTGCTGCGTCCTCCTCTCACCTCCTCCGAGGCAGGTCTCTTCTTCCGTAGGGAAGGGGGTCCAAAGCCTACTCCAGGGTGTGGTCTCACCAAGGCCCGGAGTTGCTTCGTGGAACTGAGATCATGATCTTATTACATGGCAGAGGAGGGGATATGCATCACCGTGTCTGAAGCTCATTTCGAGGGGGTGTCATTGGCCTGTTGCTAAAATACAGTTTTAGATGGACTCCCTCAGCTCTGGGCTGATGACTAACTGAGTGTCTGGAAAGCTTGGCCGGCTCCAGTTCTGATTCAACATGTTTCGCAAGTCAGGAAAAGTCCTCAGGAAGCTCCTGCTGTCAGCCAGGGGTCACAGTGAGATAAAGGAAGAAGATTGGCCAAGGTTCCTGCTCCCGACCATTATCCAGTGAATGCCCTGCTCAGACACTGCATCCCTGTGGTCAGTAGCTGTGGAGAGAAATCAGGTTGGAAAGACTCCCCCAACCCCACAATGGCCCATCAGCAAACAGTGCCCAGATCTCACTTGGCTCAGGACCTTCTGGCTGAGGTACTGGAGTCCGGTGAGGCCGATGGAGGAAATGAGGGACATGTTAAGACACAGTGCTGGAAAATCAAGAGACATTTCTGACCCAGTCCTGCAGCCAACTGATATCCTCAGAGAGGGAGAGAATTCACCAGAGAAAAACCCAAGGCCAATGAGGGAGAGAAAGCCAATGGAATATTTACCTCTGACCCCCTCAGTTGAATGAAATCAGTCCAGATCAGTGAAAAGGACAGTGCCCCATCTGACTGAACAAAGCCCTTTTTCAAACTCACACCCTTGTTTTCCAATCCTTCCATATCTCTTATCATCTCCTCCAGTCCTCTAGTCCTTAAAGACCTCTGCACTCCTCTGATTCTGCCCGCTTCAGTAGTCCCGATTCCCATCGCTCCACCATTGGCAGCCCTGCCTTCAGCTGCCTGAATCCTAAGCTTTAGAATTCCCTCCACCTCTCTCACTTCCTTAAAACCTACCTCTTTGACCAAGCCTTTGGTCACCTGTCTGCATACCTCATCATGTGGCTCGGGGGTCACGTTTTGTTTCATAACATTACTGTGAAACCCCTTGGGACAGCGCAGTCCAGCATAGGTGCTATATAAATGCAAGTCACCACTTGTCGGGTGAATCAGCCTCTGAATTAGTCTGATTCATCAGCACTCTTGTTAATAATGGCACTCTGTTAAACAAACAGGGAAGTCAGAATTGAGAAGAGTTACCCCTGTAAATGGAACAACTGCCAGCGACCCACTGATTGGCTGCTTTCACCACCCCCCCACCCACCCAGGCCCCCAGCAATAAGCAGAAATATGTACAGCAAGAACATCCAGTGGACAGGTGTTGCTACAGCACCACAAGTTTTAGTTTCAACGACTTTGACAGTTTCCCTAAAAAAAATTCCAATAGTTAGTGGGTTCCAGTCCCCACTCCAGACAGCTGATCACAAACACCCAGTGCAGAACGGAGGGAGTGCTGCACTGCCTTCTGAGACTTTTAACCGAGGCCCTGTCTGCCCTCTCGGGTGGACGTAAAACATCCCGTGACCACTATTTGAAGGGGAGCGGGGGAGTTCTCCCATTTACCCCTCAATCCACATCGCTAGAGGACAGATTATCCAGACGTTTGCTGTTTGTGGGAGCTTGCTGTGCATAAATTGGCGGTTGCGTTTCCTACATTGCAACAGTGACTGCACTTCAGTGGCTGTAAAGTAATTCAAGGTGCCCTCGGGCTAATGCTAATGTTTCCTTTTGCACGTTCATGATTCACCCGCATGGGGGTCAAACAGGGTTTGATCCTTTTCAAGTTGGGGGAGAAGGTTTGCCCTCGCACCATTTACTGCTCCAGGGCTTTTTATCTATCAAAACAGGACCATCGCCGAAAGACCACTGGCTTCACCATCACTCACTGTCCTGACTGAGGAAACTGATATGGAGATTTAACACAGCAACAATCGGTCAGTGACTTTGTCAAATTGGGGTGAGAATGTGGGCTTTTTACCCCCCCAACAATAACAGGGTTTTTTTATCCACCCCCCCACCCCCCAATAAAGTCAGCAAACAATGAACATTAATTAACGCTCTCCCAATGCCCCAATCTCTTTTGAGAATGTACGTTTTCTGACAGTGAGAGATGTTTCACTGGTTCAAAGCCACGAGCAGAGAGCTTTGTCAGAAACAATGAACTTTAATCGCTCCTTCAGCCAAAGACTCTTGACAAAATCCCAGAGACAATTTGCTCGCTCGCTTGGGGAACAGGAGAATCTACATTGTGGTTTGTACTTCCAGCGCTGGAATTTCGACCCGATATTCCATTTCCAGCTGCTTCATTCGAATGATCTAATGGTTTAAATCCTATTTTAAAAACACAGAACTCCCGCTTTGCCGTGCCGTGGAGAGACTTCATTCAATTCACTGGCTCATTGAGATTGTTTTAGCTTCCGAAATGACGAAATGATCACTAGACTGTGGCTAGGACAAGAGGGAGGACTAGAATTCCGCCTTTCCCAAATAAAACAAGCCATTCCGAGTGTACGGAGAGAAAACACACAGGTACACTCTTCTCTTTGGAAGACTTCTTAAACCTCAATTGAAATAACAAACACTTGCAACACGATCGAGATTTCCAGCCCTCAGAGAAACCGCAACAGACAAAATGAAATATTTCTCGACTTGTTCAATTAGAAGGTGGGGGGTAGGGGGTAAAAAAAAAAGTGGTGGTTCCTTACCTGAAAGGATTAGAATAACTTCCACACAGGAACTGAACATTGTCCTTCACTTGGTTCCCTATACACACTGTGGATTGTGATGTTGGTGGGTGTGGGTTGGGCTGTAGTCAGAAAGACAAGGAGGATGTGTGTGACCTGCCAAGCAGAAAGGAGAAACCTTTCAACTGGCTCTTAAAGCGATCGTGTCCTTGATGAGGCAAATGGAAAACTACCAATTGATGACAGTCTGCCCGTCTGCAATTGGATCAAATCTTCACATGTTGATGCTGTGTCTTTAAGACTGTTGGTTTGTCCCAGTTTTCTATTTAATGGTGATCAACCCAAGCTCATTAACATGTATAAAATACTGACAAATTTTATTCCTTAGTTGCAGCATATCCCATTCATTCAAAGGGTGATTGATATATATTTGATATTCATTATGTCTGCAATGTTCGCGTTAGTCAGCTTTATGTGACAGAAGGGAAAATATTTCATTTCTTTAGTGTCTTTCAGGACCCAAGGTATCCCAAAGTGTTCTACAACCAATGAAATACTTTCTGAAGTGTAGTCACTGTTGTAATGAAGGAAGTGTGGCAACCAATTTGTGCACAGCAAGCTCCAACAAACAATAATGTGATGTTGACCAGATAATGTGTTTTTGTGATGTTGACTGAGGGGTAAATATTGACCAGGACACCGGGGACAACTCCTCAGCTCTTCTCCTGAATAGTGGCCCTGGGATCTTGTCCGTCCACCTGAGATGGCAAATGGCACCTCAGTTTAATGTCTCAGCTGCCAGACAGCACCTCGGACAGTGCAGCACTTCCTGAGTACCCCACTGGGAGAGTCAGCCTGGATTTTCTTCTCAGGTTTCTGGAGTGGGGACTTGAAGCCAAAATCTCCTGACTCTGAGGAGAGTGCTGCCCATTGGCCCATGGCGGTGCCCCTCAGGATTGGGGATGTTAATGCTGTGGAATGATGTGGCAGTGATTTGACCCTCAACCGTGCCCTACTGAGGGAGTGCTGCACTGTCGGAGGGGCAATACTGAGGGAGTGCTGCACTGTCGGAGGGGCAATACTGAGGGAGTGCTGCACTGTTGGAGGGTCAGTACTGAGGGAGTGCTGCACTGTCAGAGGGTCAGCACTGAGGGAGTGCCGCACTGTTGTTAGGTCAGTACTGAGGGAGTGCTATATTGTCGGAGGGTCACTGCTGAGGGAGTGCTGCACTGTTGGAGGGTCAGTACTGAGGGAGTGCCGCACTGTTGTTAGGTCAGTACTGAGGGAGTGCTATATTGTCGGAGGGTCACTGCTGAGGGAGTGCTGCACTGTCAGAGGGTCAGTACTGAGGGAGTGCTGCAATGTCAGAGGGTCAGCACTGAGGGAGTGCCACGCTATCAAAGGGTCAGTCCTGAGGGAGCACTGCACTGTTGGAGGGTCACTACTGAGTGTCATGAAGCTATTAATGTGTATAATATTATTGGAAAATATTTTTCTTTTAAAATAGAGGTTTAGTCTGTGGGCGTGTCTTCATTGGATTAAAGCCAGCTAGTCTGGGTGCTTTGGTGTGTACTAGTTTTGACATGTAAGTGAGGTAGAGTGCATTTGCATTTTTTGAACAGAGCATTCAAGAAGTGGGGTGAATTTTGGCATCTAGCGAGCAGAGACCAAGCAATATGTTTATATTGCTAATAAAATTGATGCTATGAAAGGGGTTTTATTGTTAGAAGAGGTTGGTGATACAATGAGAATTTACATTCAGTGGGCGGTGGTAGGTATAACTTCAGTTTTCGGGTGTGTAGGGCAGAGGCAATGTGAGATTAAAAGGCAGCTATAAGCCTCCAACTGTCTCCACAGGAACCAAAGTGAAAAGAACCTCACTTTGAATTCATAAGGTGAAAATGCTTTGTCTGGTATTTGGTTTAGTCTATGGGTTGCTGTTGTCTTAATGGAGATTAGTTTGGGAATTTGTTAAAAGCTATGACAGTAGTAATTTGAAACCATGTGTATGTATTTAACTTGTGCAAATTAATAAAATGTTTCATTTAGTTTAATATAAACCTCTCGAGAACTGATGGTCTGATTCCTGAATTTAGAGTTACATCTCAAACATAACACTTAAAATTATAGGTTTTGACAGTTGTTTAAAGTTTCCCTCTGGGATTTAAAATAAAATAACTCAGCTTTACCAACTGCTCGATATAGTACTGAGGGAGTGCTGCACTGTCAGAGGGTCAGTACTGAGGGGGTGCTGCACTCTCAGAGGTTCAGTACTGAGGGAGTGCTGCACTGTCAGAGGTTCAGTGCTGAGGGAGTGCTGCACTTTCAGAGGTTCAGTGCTAAGGGAGTGCTGCACTGTCAGAGGTTCAGTGCTGAGGGAGTGCTGCACTTTCAGAGGTTCAGTGCTGAGGGAGTGCTGCACTCTCAGAGGTTCAGTGCTGAGGGAGTGCTGCACTGTCAGAGGGTCAGTGCTGAGGGAGTGCTGCACTGTCGGAGGGTCAGTACTGAGGGAGTGCTGCACTTTCAGAGGGTCAGTGCTGAGGGAGTGCTGCACTCTCAGAGGCTCAGTGCTGAGGGAGTGCTGCACTCTCAGAGGTTCAGTACTGAGGGAGTGCTGCATTGTTGGAGGGTAAGTACTGAGGGAGTGCTGCACTGTCGGAGGGTCACTACTGAGGGAGTGCTGCATTGTCGGAGGGTCTCTACTGAGGGAGTACTGCACTGTCGGAGGTGCCGTCTTTCAGATGAGACATCAAACTTAGGCCCTTTTTTGATAAGGATTGTGAGTGCCTTTGCCAATAATCATTGCCAACCAATGTCAGTAATTACAGTTTGTGGCTGCCACATTTCTCTATATGTCAACACTCTGAAAGTAACTCGTTGGATCGGAAGCGTTTGGAACATTCTAAAGATGTGGCCAAGTGATATTTATTCAGCATCTTCCTGTCATGGAAGTGACTGGAGTTGATGAAAGATGGATATGAACACATACAAACACACACAAAAAAATTAAGCAACTGGATTCAGGAACCTCGGGACAGAAGGAAGTCATTCAGCCCCTCAAGCCTGTTCCATTATTCATTTGATCACGGTTGCTCTGTATCTCAACTCAGTCTTGCCACCTTTGCTCTGTACCTCTCTAACATCCAGCGATCTCGGCCTTGGAGATTTCAACTCAACTCCCAGGATCCACAGAGTTCCGGATTTCCTCTCACCTTCACAAAGGAATGGTTGTTAAGGAGCAGGGCACCGAGAGATACAGCTTCCATATCATTGATTCCGAGTTGTTTTGGGATAAATTCATTTTCCGCGCACAATGTTTCGGAGCCATGGGGGTGGGGGCACAGCCAGAATGACACGGGATCATACAGCACAGAAGGAGGCCATTCGAGCCATCATGTCTATGTTAGACCTTTCAAAGAGCTATCCAATTGATCCCACTCCCCAGTATTTACCCCAGCACCCTGGAAATGAGTCCTCCTCAAATACAGGCGCGATTGCCTGGAGTGTCCCTGCAGAATCTGATTCTATCTCCGTCTCAGGTAGTGCACTTCAGATCAGTGGAACCCTCTGTGCAAAGACATTTCTCCTCAATGTCCCCTCACATTCTTCTCGCATTCCATCAGCAGTTTACAGCCTCTGGTTCCTGACCGCTTGCCAAAGGAGACAGTTTCTCCCTGCTTGCTTGATGAAATACCCTCATGACTTCGAACACCTCTATTAAACCAGCCCCCCCCACTCCGCCGCCTTCACCTTCTCTGCTTGAAGGACAACAAACCCAGCTGCTCCAGTCTCTCCACATTGACTGAAGTCCCTCATCCCTGGGACCATCCCAGTTAATCTCCTCTGTGCCCTCTTGGAAGGCTTCCCATTCTCCGCAAAGCGTGGACCCCAAATTCCAGCTGAGGCCTAACCAGAGGTTTGTAAAGGTTTTACAAGGTTTCGTTGTTTTTCTGATTGCAAGGCCTCGATTGTATAAGGGTCGTTCCCCTCGGGGAAGAGAAGATTAAGAGAAGATTTGATAGAGATTTTCAACATCACGACGGGTCTGGGCAGAGCTGATAGGGGGTACCTGTTCCCAATGGTGGAAGGATCGAGAACCAGGGGGCACAGGTATAAGGCAATTGGCAAAAGAAGCAATGGCGACACAAGGAGAAACTTCTTCTATGGAGCAAATGGTTAGGATCTGGAGATTTATTTTTTTATTGGATGTGGGCATCACTGGCAAGGCCAGCATTTGTTGCCCATCCCTAATTGCCCTTGAACTGGGCTGAGTGGCTTGCTCAGCCATTTCAGAGGGCAGTCCAGAGTCAAGCATAAGGCTGTGGGTCTGGAGTCACATGTAGGCCAGACCGGGTAAGGACAGCAGATTTCCTCCCCTAAGGGACATAAGTGAACCAGATGGGTTTTTATAACAATTGATGATAGCTGTCATGGTCACCATGACTGAGGCTCGCTTTGCATTCCAGCTTTATTAATTGGGTTTAAACTCCACCAATGGCTGTGCCAGGATCTGAACCCATGACCCTCAGGCATGAGCCTCTAGGATTATGAGCTCAGTGACATTACCGCCGCGCCACCATCAGCCTGGGCAGTCAGCAGTGGGCGCAGTTTCAATGGTGGTTTTCGAAAGGGAACTGGGTAAGACCGGAATGAAAACGTTCCTAGAGCAACAGGGAAAAGGGGGAGAGTGGGACGTGCTGAGACGCTCGTGTAGAGAGGCAGCATGGACACGACGGGCGGAATGGTCGCCTTCTGTCCTGCAACCATTCTACAATTCTATTCTATCTACAACGCTCCCACACGGGGAGGTGATGACATAGTTGTATTGTCACTGGACCACCAATCCAGAGACTAGGGCAATACTCAGGGAACCCAGGTTCAAATCCCTACCACGGCAGATAGTGGGGTCTAAATTCAATAAAAATCTGGTGTTAAAAGTCTAACGATGACTAATGAAACCATCGTAGATTGGTGTAAAAACCCATCTGGTTCACTGATGTTCTTTAGGGAAGGAAATCTGCTGTCCTTACCTGGTCTGGCCTACATGTGACTCCAGACCCACAGCAAGGTGGTTGAATCTTAAATACCCCCTGAACAAGGGCAATCAGAGGTGGGCAACAAATGCTGGTCCTGGCCAGCAATGCCCACATCCAACGAATAAAAGAAAAATGGCTTTTCTTAACATCCTCCTATTTGATAGCGATTCAAAATAACTTCACTGGCCGGAATGCCCTTTGAGACCGATGGTGGTGGATGGCGCCACATCAATGCAAGTCTTTCTTTCCAACTTGCTGTGCCGGCTCCAAAGGGTACCAACGCCTCCGAGAATTGAGGCACGTTTGAGAAACGAAGGCAAATGTTTGGGAGCCTACTCTCACCTCGATCCTGTCGCGTTATCCCATTTTTGCTTCTGAACAAATTTGTTTCAATCCACCTGTCGAGTTTTGCATGGGTTGCATGTGACTCGCTGGCCCCCTCTGGTGGAATGTTAGCAACAGGGCTGGAGGTCACAAAAAAAGGCAAATGGCATCTTTGCTTCTTAACCAGACACTCACAGAGGTAGCACGTGGCTCAAAAACATCACATCGCTGGTTCCCTGTGGGATATTTATGACGATGGGGCTAACTCAGTGTTTGAGGGTTGAGGAATGTCTGCTGGTTGATGAACCCATTTCAAACTGACACCTTAAAGACGTGTGTTTTAATGGCGCACAAAGCAGGAGAAATGTCACTCAAAGAGGTGGACATTTCTTTACACCAGTCCTGAGCTGTAATTTCGAGCCTAACATGTTTCCATTGGGTGCTTAATTTCCAAGAAACGCAACTCATTTTGGATAAAACAGACATCGTTGCATCTCGGTTGCGTTTTTCATGACCTCAGGGTATCCCAAGTTACCTTTCTGAAGAATAGTCACTGCTCTCATGTAGAATCATGGCAGCCAAATTGCACACAGCAAGATCCCGCAAACAACAACGTGATAATGACCTGGTAATCTGTTTATCGTGATGCTGATTCAGGGATAAATATTGCTGCCAGGACACCGGGGATAACTCCCCTGCTCTTCCACAAAGAGTGCCGTGGGATCCTTTACCCCCACCTGACAGGGCAGATGAGGCCTTGGTTTAACGTCTTATCCAAAACGTGGCACTTCTGATAGAGCAGCACTCCCTCAGTACTGACCCTCTGACAATGCAGCACTCCCTCAGTACTGACCCTCTGACAGTGCAGCACTCCCTCAGTACTGACCCTCTGACAGGGTAGCACTCCCTCAGTACTGACCCTCTGACAGTGCAGCACTCCCTCAGTACTGACCCTCTGACAGTGCAGCACTCTCTCAGTACTGACCCTCTGACAGTGCAGCACTCTCTCAGTATTGACCCTCTGACAGAGTAGCACTCTCAGTACTGGCCCTCTGACAGTGCAGCACTCCCTCAGTACTGACCCCCTGACAGTGCAGCACTCCCTCAGTACTGACCCTCTGACAGGACAGCACTCCCTCAGTACTGACCCTCTGACAGTGCAGCACTCCCTCAGTACTGACCCACCGACAGTGCAGCACTCCCTCAATACTGACCCTCTGACCATCCAGTGTTCCCTCAGTACTGACCCTCTTGCACTGCAGCACTCCCTCTGTAATGACCCAACTGGAGCACTGTGACCGGACAACACTCGAGCACCAGTGTAGATCCTGTCTTTGCTCTCTCAGGTGGAAAATTATTCAGAGTTTAAGGTCAATTCGCTTTCTCCTGTTTTGCTCTTCCTGCAAAGTCATACTTCACCTTTATTTATTCTTTCATGGGATGTGGTCATCGCTGGCAAGGCCAGCATTTGTTGCTCATCCCTAAATCGCCCTTGAACTGAGTGGCCATTTCAGAGGGTAGTTAAGAGTAAACCACATTGCTGTGGGTCTGGAGCCAGTTAGCAGAGCTTCAACACTGACCTGGGAGTTCTGTCATCTGCTGACCTTTCCTTCGAAAACTGGGACACACTTCATCGTGATGAAGAATGACTATTGAGCCCCTGTCCCTTTGGGGATCATTCCTTTGAACTTGCATTTCAAAGTAAATATTGTCAGGGAGAGCTTTAATACTTCATCTCCAAGCTCCTAAATTGAATCACTTAGCACACAGTCCAAGCCTGCCTGAGAGAAGTACCCAATTAATCCCACTCTCCTTGATTTTTCCTCATAACCCAATTGTTCCTTTTCAAGTATTCATCTCGTCTCATTCCCTTTTGAAAGTTCCAAAAGAATCTGCTTCCACTGTCCTTTCAGGCAGCGTGTTCCAGATCACAACAACTTGCTGTGTTAAAAAAAAGGGTCACCTTTAACTCTTTTGCTAATTATCTTAAATCTGAGCCCGATAGTTCCTGAGCCTTCTGCTGGGATAAACACAAAACTCCTCAAATCAACGATGATCCTCCGGCAGTCCGGAAAAGATCGAGTCGCTTTAGTGAGAGTGTTTTTGTGACCTTTTCCTCTGAACCCTGAGCCAGTGAACACTTCTTACATCCCCCACACCCACCTTCACTGAGGGGGGGTGGAGGAGTCAAAGAAATGATAGACTCCCTGGGATTTAATGCAGGGATTGCTGCAGATGGACAAGCCTATCAGAGAAACAAGATCAGCACAGGTGAGGGAGCCTCATCAGCTCATCTGCTCACACCTTCCACAAACCTGTGGCCCAAAGCCTGCCTTTTCAAGGAACCCAGAACTTCAGCTCTCCGGAGCCCTGGGGAGGCCCGATCTGGAGGAACCACATTCAGTTCCAGGCGCCACATCTCAGGAAGGAAGGGCGTGCAACACAGATTCACCAAGTTGTTACCCGGTTAAATGACAAAAGCAAGTTGCAAAGGCCAGGCTTGGGTTCTCTTAACTATCGAAGGGTAAGGGGTGATCTCATTCAGGTGTTTCAGATGGTCAAACGATTTGATGGGGAGAAACTATTTCCTCTGGTGGAGAGGGTGGTGGTGGGGGACCAACCCTGAACTAGGGAGCAGAGCCGTTTAGAAGCAGGTCAGAAATTAATGGTATTGATTGATGTTGTCACGTGCCTTTAAGGGATACCAGCATGACATCACTGGAAGGGAAATGTGTCATGTGATCCAATCGCCACTAGTTTCATTTTTGCTTTGAGCACAGCACACGCGCACAGCTCTGGTGCCTTCAAGCTTTATTCCTATGTATAACTGTTCTCATGTCCCTAGTCTTAATAGGTGATCCCACAACGTGTTTACCCAGTTCCTTCTGAGCGATTGGTCCCGTGTGTCTTGTACAGTAAATAAGCCCCAGGAATGATATAATTTATAAGACATCACTTATAAGAATATTTATCAATTGATTTGTCTATTAATTGATAAATTAAAACCGGGGTATTCAGGGGTGAAGTCAGAAAGCTCTTCCCCACATCAAGTCGAGTGGAAACCTGGAACACCAGCCCCCCTCCCCACCCCAAAGTTTCTGAATCAATGGGCAGATGGAGATGTGGTACAATTCAGCCATGATCTAATAGCGGAATGGGCTCAAGGGGCTGAATGACCTTCCTCATGCTCACGAGATGTGAGAGAGGAAATCATTATTGCACAAAATACTGATGTTTTTTCTCTTTGCTGCTGCCAAAGGGTCTGCTGTGCATTTCCATTCAATTGATTCTGTTGTACTTCATCAGTAACGAAGGAGAAGTGAAGGTAATCACTTTCATGACTGTGTTGTTGTCACTGGGACAGAAACATCTCTCTGCCCTTTTGAATGTGCAAATTTACGAGGCTGGTTGACTCATGGTGGGTGGGGGAGAGTCAGGAGACGTCTGTCTTTGCAATGAGACACAAGTAAATCATGGAAGTTTCCACTCCGATCCGACAAACAAGCACTGAATTGTCCAGATTATTCCCAGCTCCAGAAAATCATTCCTCATCGATTCTGTTGCTGAGTTCACTAAGTTGATCTATGGAATCGCCACTATACCCACTATTAAACCCATTTAATGCACGACGGAAGAGATCTGGGACTTGCATTTCTATAGCACCTTACCCAACCTCAGGATGTCCCAAAAGCATTTTTACAGCTAACGAGGCAGGCTTTGAAGTGTGGTCCCCGTTGTACTGAAGGGAAATGGGGCATCCAATTTGTGCACAGCAAGGTCCCACAAGCGGCAGCGCGGTCACAGCCAGATAATCTGTTATTGCTGAAGTTGGCCCGCTGCAGTGAAGGGGTGACCGGTTTGCAATGAGACTTCATCTGTTTAGAAAGAAAATGACGGACAACAAAAAAAAAGCTTTTCACAGTCTGGCACCAAAAGGCAAGACGAAGGTTCACATGTAAACACAGAAACATGTCATGTTACACAGCAGGCATCCAGCAACCTAACGCAACGATAATTCTGCACCTGAACTCTAAATTGTAGAGCTGGTCTGGTTCGATGGCCAGGTGATTTGCTCTTGTGCTGGGTTGACTTCTCGGACTCTCTAAATGTCAGGCATTGCAATGTACGATACCGATTGTGAGGTGGCAGTGTCTGCAATGGTACTGGGCAGTGTACTCACACCTCGTATTTGACACGTGGACCACCATCTACTGCTGCTTTCATCCCAAGGTCAAAATTAGATCACAAGTGTCTTTCCTACAGGGCAATGAGCCAGGGTGCAATTCAGAAATGGACACCCCCCAACCCCAGAGGAGGAGAGAGAAGGAAACAAGAGTGAGCATAAAAGAATTTTTAAAGCAGTGTCTTAAAAGGAGGATACACTGGTGGTGAGGCTGATGGGTTTCTGGGGTAAGGGGGTAGATTTCAGAGTTTGGGAGTACAGGGAAGGGCTGGAAGGGGATGTACAAAAGGCCAGGGTCGGAGGGCTGGAGAGTTTTGGAGGCAGTTTCTGGGCTGCAGATGGAAAGGGGGGCAAAGCCATGAAGTGAATCAGGCTCAATGCTGGGGTTTTTCCCATGGGAGGTGTTGAGAGAGGAGTGATGGCTGCGCGGGACTTGGTGAAAGGTCAGGGACTTTGGGGCGAGCTTAGGTTCGTGGAGGTTAGAGGATGAAAGGCGGGGCGAGTGCTGGAATAACCTGGAGGTGAAGGGAGCATGGACGAGGGTTCTTGGAATCCTTTGAGACGGATGTGTGGGCCAGAGAGGGTTTGTCCAGTGCTTGACTGGGAGGTAACGTGCGGCTCCTCTAAGACTGGATTGCCAGCCAAGCAGCAGAATAACACAGGGTGGGGGGGAGTGAAGTGGTTGGGACAGGGTGACGGTGCTGAAGATTCTCCAGGTTTGCTATGGTGGTGTGAAGAAAACCATTTTCCTGTCCTCAATCTTCCACTGTGCACAAGTTCTATAAGCAGCTGCCCATCAGACTCCCAAGGGCAGGTTTCCTGACTAAGTTGCACCGTCTGCAAAGGATCAGCAGGAAAACTGTGCGGGTGACTGCTCGACTGGGACAGGGAGCCCCCCCACCCCCCTCGTTCTGTGTGCTGCATCGCCACCTGCAACAAGGGAAGAACTGGTGCTGAAACAGACAAGTTAGCCACACACTGTGCAAATACACTGATGCTGCAGCAGCAACAGGCAGGGGACAAATTGCACATTCCACCCGACTGGCTCTGGGGCGTTAGCTTGGCTGAGAAAGATGATTTAAAACAGCTTCCATCTCCTGTCAACGAGCAGAGAGCCGAGAAACTGGCCTTTCCATCATCCTTTTCATCGCGATTGTCTTCAGCCGTTTATCTTTTGGTCCTGACCTCGCAAACATGAATGATGAGGATAAACTGCGTCTCCGCAGGAGCATGTGTGCAACTGGATCCCTCAGTTGCTGGACCTTGTAACAGGATATTGTTTTATTCATACATGACAAATGTTTCTATAGTTAAGACAGGACTAGGACTGACAGGGTAGCGAGGTGACTTGTTTCCGGTGACCTCTTAACATCTGAGCAAATGTTTTTGCTCTCTTGGCTGGTGCATGTGTCACAGTGAGAAGGTGGGAGGGAGAGGAGAGGAGAGGTGGGTGGGGTGTGGAGGAATTGATCCCAATTACTGGCCCACCTGAGATAGCCTTTGGTGTCCACCTTCATCCAGTGGAGCAACTTTCATTTATATATTTTATTAACGTCGTAAAATGTCAGCAGCTTCTCACGGACGTTATCAAACCCCATGAGCTATCTGGACAGGGAGCCTAAGGTTTGGTCCAAGAGGTGGGTATTAAGGAGAGTCTTAAAGCTGGAGAGGGCGGGAAGAGGGTTAAGGAATTCCAGGCACAGCCACTAATGCTGGAGCCACTGAAGTTGGGGAAATGCAAGAGGCTGGAATTGGAGGAGTGCAGAGGGTTGTGGGGCTGGAGGAGATTACAGCCATCGGGAGGGGAGAGGCCATGGAGGGATTTGAAAGTGAGTATGAGTTTCAGGGCAGGTCAGCGGGCACAGGGGGATGCCAGAGGGAGAGAATTCCGGATACTCTGTGATTGGGGGACAGGCAGCGAGCCTGAGGTTCAAGCTGCTGGGCTGTGACCCTGTGCTCTCCAAAATCCCATCAGCTCAAAGACGACTTCAACTGACATTTGTTATCTGTTAAAAGCCAAGAACTGCGGATGCTGGAAATCCAAAACAGACACTGAAACAGAAATACCTGGAAAAACTCAGCAGGTCCGGCAGCATCGGCACAGTTGACATTTCGAGTCATGCTCTCCTCCGCCGATGCTGCCAGACCTGCTGAGTTTTTCCAGGTATTTCTGTTTCTGTTTTGTTATCTGTTATTCTGTTTGTACTTTGTGGCCCTCGAGTTTTGCAAAGGACAGTTTCTAACAGTGCTGTCTGATTGGAGGGTCAATCGGAAATCCGATTGGTGTGTTACACTTCAGGCAGGGAGTCCAGGTCGCTGCAGCAACATCCACATTGCCCATGCTGTCGCCTGGAGCTATGGACAGTGATGGTCGAGACTCCAAGGTTCTTGGCATCACATGTGTATTGGAGGATTTGTAAGTTGATTCTCAATCTGTCCGACCACATTAGGAACACACCTTCCTTGGCCAACAACTCCTGCGCTGAGACTCAATCACAGGGCTTTTGGGTCAAAAGCAGAGACCCTACCCCCTGCTCCTTCCTAAAGCTGAGGGTAAAAGTGAAAAGGCTATCCGGCATTTCGACAATACCTCTCAGGACCACAGGACGTGACAGCACTTTACAGCCCTTGGAGTACTTTCTAAAGGCGTGTCACTGCTGTCGTCTAGGAAACGGAGAAGCCAATTTGCACGACCCTCTGACAGTGCAGCACTCCCTCAGTACTGACCCTCTGACAGTGCAGCACTCCCTCAGCACTGACCCTCTGACAGTGCAGCACTCCCTCAGTACTGACCCTCTGACAGTGCAGCACTCCCTCAGCACTGACCCTCTGACAGTGCAGCACTCCTTCATTACTGACCCTCTGACAGTGCAGCACTCCCTCAGTACTGACCCTCTAACAGTGCAGCACTCCCTCAGTACTGACCCTCTGACAGTGCAGCACTCCCTCAGTACTGACCCTCTGACAGTGCAGCACTCCCTCAGTACTGACCCTCTGACAGTGCAGCACTCCCTCAGCACTGACCCTCTGACAGTGCAGCACTCCTTCATTACTGATCCTCTGACAGTGCAGCACTCCCTCAGTACTGACCCTCTGACAGTGCAGCACTCCCTCAGTACAGACCCTCTGACAGTGCAGCGCTCCCTCAGTACTGACCCTCTGACAGTGCAGCACTCCCTCAGCACTGACCCTCTGACAGTGCAGCACTCCCTCAGTACTGACCCTCTGACAGTGCAGCACTCCCTCAGCACTGACCCTCTGACAGTGCAGCACTCCTTCATTACTGACCCTCTGACAGTGCAGCACTCCCTCAGTACTGACCCTCTAACAGTGCAGCACTCCCTCAGTACTGACCCTCTGACAGTGCAGCACTCCCTCAGTACTGACCCTCTGACAGTGCAGCACTCCCTCAGTACTGACCCTCTGACAGTGCAGCACTCCCTCAGCACTGACCTTCTGACAGTGCAGCACTCCTTCATTACTGATCCTCTGACAGTGCAGCACTCCCTCAGTACTGACCCTCTGACAGTGCAGCACTCCCTCAGTACAGACCCTCTGACAGTGCAGCGCTCCCTCAGTACAGACCCTCTGACAGTGCAGCGCTCCCTCAGTACTGACCCTCTGACAGTGCAGCACTCCCTCAGTACTGACCCTCTGACAGTGCAGCACTCCCTCAGTACAGACCCTCTGACAGTGCAGCACTCCCTCAGTACTGACCCTCTGACAGTGCAGCACTCCCTCAGTACTGGCCCTCTGACAGAGCAGCGATCCCTCAGTACTGACCCTCTGACAGTGCAGCACTCCCTCAGTACTGACCCTCTGACAGTGCAGCATTCCCTCAGTACAGACCCTCTGACAGTGCAGCACTCCCTCAGTACAGACCCTCTGACAGTGCAGCACTCCCTCAGTACAGACCCTCTGACAGTGCAGCACTCCCTCAGTACAGACCCTCTGACAGTGCAGCACTCCCTCAGTACAGACCCTCTGACAGTGCAGCACTCCTTCAGTACTGACCCTCTGACAGTGCAGCACTCCCTCAGTACTGGCCCTCTGACAGTGCAGCACTCCCTCAGTACTGACCCTCTGACAGTGCAGCATTCCCTCAGTACAGACCCTCTGACAGTGCAGCACTCCCTCAGTACCGACCCTCTGACAGTGCAGCACTCCCTCAGTACAGACCCTCTGACAGTGCAGCACTCCCTCAGTACTGACCCTCTGACAGTGCAGCATTCCCTCAGTACAGACCCTCTGACAGTGCAGCACTCCCTCAGTACAGACCCTCTGACAGTGCAGCACTCCCTCAGTACAGACCCTCTGACAGTGCAGCACTCCCTCAGTACAGACCCTCTGACAGTGCAGCACTCCCTCAGTACTGACCCTCTGACAGTGCAGTGCTCCCTCGGTACTATGATAGTGCAGCACCCCCTCAGTACTGACCCTCTGACAGTGCAGCACCCCCTCAATACTGACCCTCTGACAGTGCAGCGCTCCCTCAGTACTGACCCTCTGACAGTGTAGCGCTCCCTCAGTACTGACTATGACAGTGCAGCACTCCCTCAGTACTGGCCCTCTGACAGTGCAGCACTCCCTCAGTACTGACCCTCTGACAGTGCAGCACTCCCTCAGTACTGACCCTCTGACAGTGCTGCACTCCCTCAGTACTGACCCTCTGACAGTGCAGCACTCCCTCAGTACTGACCCTCTGACAGTGCAGCGCTCCCTGAGTACTGACCCTCTGACAGTGTAGCGCTCCCTCAGTACTGACTATGACAGTGCAGCGCTCCCTCAGTACTATGATAGTGCAGCACCCCCTCAGTACTGACCCTCTGACAGTGCAGCACCCCCTCAATACTGACCCTCTGACAGTGCAGCACTCCCTCAGTACTGACTATGACAGTGCAGCGCTCCCTCAGTACTGACCCTCTGACAGTGCAGCACTCCCTCAGTACTGACCCTCTGACAGTGCAGCACTCCCTCAGTACTGACCCTCTGACAGTGCAGCACTCCCTCAGTACTGACCCTCTGACAGTGCAGCACTCCCTCAGTACTGACCCTCTGACAGTGCAGCACTCCCTCAGTACTGACCCTCTGACAGTGCAGCACTCCCTCAGTACTGACCGTCTGACAGTGCAGCACTCCCTCAGTACTGACCCTCTGACAGTGCAGCACTCCCTCAGTACTGACCGTCTGACAGTGCAGCACTCCCTCAGTACTGACCGTCTGACAGTGCAGCACTCCCTCAGTACTGACTGTCTGACAGTGCAGCACTCCCTCAGTACTGACCGTCTGACAGTGCAGCACTCTCTCAGTGTCAGCCTCTGCGACACGACTGACGACTTAAATTCACGAGATGTAGAAATGTACGGGAGCCTGTATGTCGGCTTTATATGTGACCTTACAACCTGTGCCTGGCCTATTCTGAGGAACTGCACTGATCTTTCATATCATGTTTATGTGACATTCACAATATATGGTATTTATTTCATCGCTGTCAGGTTCCTCTGCTGGTGTTTCAATGACCTCGGCTGGAAAGCTCAACACTGCCACCTTCAGGAAGACTTTGGTCTTCCATGTGGTCACACCGACCGAGCAGAGACACAAACGGGTCGCTGTTCAGTCTCTGCACCAACAGGTTCGCAGTGGAACCAGGGCCATCCCAAGGACCAACACTGTCCCATGAACAACACTTGTCATACCACTCGCCGTGCTGAACAGCTCGGACAATAAGTCCTCTGTTCCCCTTCTTCGGCAGGTTAACAAACGGTTAAAAGTGCAATGAAAGTGAGCTGCTGAAATCTTGTCAGGGAATAAACAAAATCGATCCCACTCCTGTTTATAATTCATTAATTCTGAGGAATGAATGGATTTACTGCCATCGTGCTGAATTTGTTACACACAGATCATTTGCTTGTTTTGCAGAAAGCGTTTCATTTCCTAAACTGGAATGAGTGAATTTAGTTCAAAGCAGAAAGATTGAATTCTTTGCCCAGCCTCTTCAGTGCAACGCTTGTGGGGCTGGGGGTGTCAGTAAGAGGGGTCAGCGACAGCTCTCTCACTGCGTCTGCAAGCAGGTACCACCCGGGTCTCTTTCAGGAGGCTGGGTGGGGCCTGAGGATTGTCGGGGAAAACAAACGGGGCTGTTCAGGGGACAGCATGGCAATGGGGTCATTGTGCATCACTCCTGTATTAGGGGAGGAATAGCGACAGGAGGAGACAATTCCGGCCTCCCCAAGCCTGCTCTGCCATTCTAATTTGATCCTCGACCTCAGCTTCGCTTTTCCACCCACTCCCCCTATCCTTCAATCCCCTCTGAGTCCAAATACCTTTCAATCTCAGCCTTGAGTACACAGAACAACCGAGAATCCCAAAGACTCACAACCTGCTGAAATTTCTCCTCACCTCAGTCCCAAATGGTTGTTCCGTCAATCCGAGACTGATTCCTCGCTCTGACCAGGATAAACAGGGGGAGGGAGGGAATAACAGTTCTAGTTCTCATTCCTCTTGGTGACTGGTGCATGCACAAGGCAGTCTCCGAGGACTGGCCAATGTTAGCCTGATTGCAAATTTCGTTTTTGTTTCAATAGACATTCGATCCAGCAGTTTGGAGAGAGAGAGCGAGAGAGAGAGGCAAGGACAGGTTCATTTGGATGCACACCCGTCAAATACATTACACATTGCAATCGGATCACCTCTAAGTCTTTTAGGCCCCAGGGAATACAGGTCCAGTCTACTCAATCTCTCTTCTCATCCCAAGAAGCAATCTCGTGGATCTCAGCTGCACCTTCTCTAAGGCAATGAGTTAACACAGATCTGATGGGCTGAATGGCCTCCTTCCTCCCTGTCACATGGATTAAATAAGCAAGCAGATTTTTAACAAGCATTACATGTCTCTCTGCAGCGAAGGAACACAATGGGATGGAGATTTCGGAATAGCTGCGGAGGTTGGAATTTACTTTCCCACACTGTGGAGCAGGGATGTGTCGATCTTGAGCCTGACTTCAAGGCTGTTCATCTCAGACTCCCTTGCAAGTTGGTTTATCAAGAAATCATTTCACTCCAATTGATCTGAAGCTTACTGAGTTAACAATGGAACCCTTGCATCCCTCCAACTCTGGCCCCTTGAGAATCCCCAATTTCATCGCTCCCACCATTGGAAATCATACCTTCAGCTGCCTGGGCCCCAAGCTTTGGAATTCCCTCCCTTGGCCTCTCTCCCTTTGTCTCCTCCTGAAATCCCACCTCCATTTGGGTTACCTGTCCCGCTACCTCCTCATGTGGATCTTGCATCAAATTTGCATCGTTAACACATCCGTGGAGCATCTTGGGACATTTAACCACATCAGTGGCACGATCTGAATGCAAACTGCTGTCAAATCAGAGCCATTCTTCTGCCTCTGAGAAGGCAGTTAAAAGCTGGGTCAGTAAATCACGAATCTTGAGATTAAGACTTAAGGAGAAGTGAGTGAGGAGTATTGATGCTTTCAGGGCTGCAGTTCTCAGGAGACTTACAGGACCCATGAGCACCATCAGTCTTACTTCACACTGCAGCCAAACCTTTCATTCCTCCAAGTAATGGCGGTAGGGGCTGGGAGGAGAGGTGATTGCAAGGACCAAACTTACATCATCCTGGAGCTGACGCTGTGCTCTCTGGAACTCAGGAGCACATGACAAATAAATCCCTTTCTCCTGGGCTCCTTAAAAAAAAATAGCAAACGGTGAACAATGTCGGCTGTTTAAGACTTGCTGAATACGGTGTGTCGCTCACACACAAAGCAAGTCTCGCAATTCAACACTGCAAAGCAAAATAAATAGCATCAGGGTGCAGAATGAGACATCTCATTCATTTTCTGCTCACTCCGCCGCGTCCCATCCAAAATACACATTCTAATATCATCCGACTTTCAAACACAGTCAGATTCATTGAGTAGGATTTATATTTATTCACCAGGTCGGACTGGGCAGTGTCGGGATCTAAAAAATAACACTTGTATTTACAATCCGCTACCTGTTGAGGGTGCTGTAGCTGTCCCGGGGACAAAGTGCTGCGTTAAAAATGGTGCACGGAGGGTTTTCAGCTGGACAAAGCTGCTCTTTCTAACCCATATTCTTTGGGACAGGGGAGGGCGGGCATCAAGGTGTTGTCCGATGCTGCCTCCCTGGCCCCAGTTTCGAAACGGAAGATGAGAGAGTTTCCCCGCACCCCTTCGACCTATCCAAGCTACTCACAGCTGTCCTGGGGTCACACCCTCCCTCTCGATGCCCCTGCGCAGGGGTGGGGGAGTGGTGTGGGGACAGGGAGACAGATAAAAGAAATCAGCTGTCTCCAGCGCTTGCACGTAAACTGGAAGCGCCTGCTGATTTCAGGTCCCCCCACCCTCACATATTGCGATCTGCAGTCTCTGCTGCCAACCTCTCCCACACTCGCTTTGGGACATTTGAGCCAGGGGGTTGGTTGGAGGGGCTGCCCGTGCACCAGTCCCGGAGTGAGGAGGCGTCGGCAATGGTTCTGAGGCCAGGTGGGAAAAACCTTGGGGGGGGAGGGAGGGAGAAATAACAGTTCAGGTTCTCATTCCTGTTGGTGATTGAGGTCCGCACGGGGCAGTATCTGAAGGTGAGCAAACATTCGCCTGATGGCAGGTTTCACTGCTCTTTCCATAGTCATTCGACCCAGCAGTCTGGAGACAGCGAGGCGAGGACAGGTTCATTTGGATGCATGGCCGATTCTGCCAGTTTCCATACACTTCACTGCAAGTCTCCAATCCAGCCTTGATCACGCCAGGTGGCAGTTGTTGAATAAGTGTTGCAGTCGACAGTACAAAGCGCAAAGCGGGAGACGCAGCTGATCATTCTCGATGGTATTTTCCCCCCACCACAAGCAGATGGGACTGAGTTGGCAGGACAGTGCTCCCCAACACTACTTCAAACCAGTGTGAGCCTGCTCCTGGAGAAGTGCAGGGTCTCCACGCTGGGCAGCTCTCCTCTCAGACAGGGATACCTGAGGGGGCTGCCGCTCTCAGTTCTCGCTGTGTCCCGGCTGCTCATCCAGCTCAGGCTTGGTCTCTGCCGATGTGTAAAGGAAGTTGCAGCAGATGTAGAGCGGGAACATCAGGAGCCTGCTGTCGAGATTCAGCACAACCTGTTCCTGTGTTCAAACAGAAACCAGTGTAAGCAACAGAACGGGGAGCAAGGTAACATAAGCAAGCTGATTAAGGGCTGACTAGTGCTCGAGCTCAATATCATTACAAAGCTTTTGAGCCCATCTGTTTGAAAATACAAACTGCTCAGCCTTGCCCAGAGCACAAACCATAATATAAGCCGGGGGGACTGGGATTGGCAAGAGTTAGAATTTGGGGCGAGCTGGGGTTTGGGGTGAATCGGGGATTTGGGATGGGTCGGGGGGTCAGTGGTTAGGATGAGATGAGGATTTTGGGATGAGTCGGGGATTTTGGGATGAGTCGGGGGGTTTGGGATGAGACGGGGGTTTTGGGATGAGTCGGGGAGTTTGGGATGAGTCGGGGGTTTTGGGATGAGTCGGGGGGTTTGGGTTGAGACGGGGGTTTGGGATGAGTCGGGGAGTTTGGGATGAGTCGGGGGGTTTGGGTTGAGACGGGGGTTTGGGATGAGTCGGGGAGTTTGGGATGAGACGGGGGTTTCGGGATGAGTCGGGGGGTTTGGGATGAGTCGGGGGTTTGGGTTGAGTCGGGGATTTGGATTGAGTCGGGGATTTTGGGATGAGTCGGGGGTTTGGGATGTGTCGGGGGTTTTGGGATGAGTCGGGGGGTTTGGGTTGAGACGGGGGTTTGGGATGAGTCGGAGAGTTTGGGATGAGTCGGGGGGGTTTGGGATGAGTCGGGGATTTTGGGATGAGTCGGGGGTTTGGGATGAGTCGGGGGTTTTGGGATGAGTCGGGGTATTGGGGTGAAACAGGGTTTTTGGGATGAGTCGGGGGGTTTGGGTTGAGTCGGGGGGTTTGGGATGAGTCGGGGGTTTGGGATGAGTCGGGGATTTTGGGTTGAGTCGGGGGGTTTGGGATGAGTCGGGGATTTTGGGATGAGTCGGGGATTTTGGGATGAGTCGGGGGGTTTGGGATGAGTCGGAGATTTTGGGTTGAGTCGGGGGGTTTGGGTTGAGTCGGGCGGTTTGGGATGAGTCGGGGTATTGGGGTGAAACAGGGTTTTTGGGATGAGTCGGGGGGGTTTGGGTTGAGTCGGGGGGTTTGGGATGAGTCGGGGATTTTGGGATGAGTCGGGGGTTTGGGATGAGTCGGGGGTTTTGGGATGAGTCGGGGTATTGGGGTGAAACAGGGTTTTGGGATGAGTCGGGGGGTTTGGGTTGAGTCGGGGGGTTTGGGATGAGTCGGGGATTTTGGGATGAGTCGGGGGTTTGGGATGAGTCGGGGGTTTGGGATGAGTCGGGGATTTTGGGTTGAGTCGGGGGGGTTTGGGTTGAGTCGGGGATTTTGGGATGAGTCGGGGGGTTTGGGATGAGTCGGAGATTTTGGGTTGAGTCGGGGGGTTTGGGATGAGTCGGGGATTTTGGGATGAGTCGGGGATTTTGGGATGAGTCGGGGGGTTTGGGATGAGTCGGAGATTTTGGGTTGAGTCGGGGGGTTTGGGTTGAGTCGGGCGGTTTGGGATGAGTCGGGGTATTGGGGTGAAACAGGGTTTTTGGGATGAGTCGGGGGGGTTTGGGTTGAGTCGGGGGGTTTGGGATGAGTCGGGGATTTTGGGATGAGTCGGGGGTTTGGGATGAGTCGGGGGTTTTGGGATGAGTCGGGGTATTGGGGTGAAACAGGGTTTTGGGATGAGTCGGGGGGTTTGGGTTGAGTCGGGGGGTTTGGGATGAGTCGGGGATTTTGGGATGAGTCGGGGGTTTGGGATGAGTCGGGGGTTTGGGATGAGTCGGGGATTTTGGGTTGAGTCGGGGGGGTTTGGGTTGAGTCGGGGATTTTGGGATGAGTCGGGGGGTTTGGGATGAGTCGGAGATTTTGGGTTGAGTCGGGGGGTTTGGGTTGAGTCGGGGGTTTGGGATGAATCGGGGGTTTGGGATGAGTCGGGGGTTTTGGGATGTGTCGGGGGTTTGGGATGAGTCGGGGGTTTGGGATGAGTCGGGGGTTTTGGGATGAGTCGGGGGTTTGGGATGAGTCGGGGGTTTGGGATGTGTCGGGGGGGTTTGGGATGAGTCGGGGTTTTGGGATGAATCGTGGGGTTTGGACGAGTCAGGGGATTTGGGATGAGTCGGGAGATTTTGGGATGAGTCGCTCTAAGAAATTGGGGTCTTTAAAAACGGATATTTTCTGCTTTTTATAAGATTAGCTAAGCAGCATTCTCTCTCTCTCCGGGAAGAGGATTTCGAAACACTTTGACCTCTAAACAGCCTTAGTTCAGGCTACTGTTTCGACATTCCTAAGCTGTCAGGATGGCATCTTGTGCACCCCCTTATCTGTGTCATTGTTTAGAAAGGACCAGGATATGGCCCTCAGTGTGATGTAAATGAAAAGCTGACCTTGAGCAGGGTGACGAATGGTACGGGGAGGGGGGATGGTAACCACCCTGACAGTTTGGTTACACGTCCTGTACCCATTGGTCAGAACGTCTTGGATAGTGATTAACATCGGGTAAGCTACCAGCCCCCAGAAAAAAGGGATACATTAACATGTGCTCAGGCACAGGGGCCAGGGCCTGGTGAGATGACGTGGTGAGGTTGCAGGGGCTGGGGCCTGGTGAGATGTCGTGGTGAGGTTGCA
Source organism: Cetorhinus maximus (assembly GCF_964194155.1). NCBI lineage: Eukaryota > Metazoa > Chordata > Chondrichthyes > Lamniformes > Cetorhinidae > Cetorhinus > Cetorhinus maximus. Next base: position 5,422,597 of record NC_135898.1, on the reverse strand, counting down.
GGGGTCGGGGCCTGGTGAGATGTCGTGGTGAGGTTGCAGGGGTCAGGGCCTGGTGAGATGTCGTGGTGAGGTTGCAGGGTACAGGGCCTGGTGAGATGTCACGGTGAGGTTGCAGGGGCTGAGGCCTGGTGAGATGTCGTGGTGAGGTTGCAGGGGCCGGGGCCTGGTGAGATGTCACGGTGAGGGTGCAGGGGCCGGGGCCTGGTGAGATGTCGTGGTGAGGGTGCAGGGTACAGGGCCTGGTGAGATGTCGTGGTGAGGTTGCAGGGTACAGGGCCTGGTGAGATGTCGTGGTGAGGTTGCAGGGTACAAGGCCTGGTGAGATGTCGTGGTGAGGGTGCAGGGGCCGGGGCCTGGTGAGATGTCGTGGTGAGGTTGCAGGGTACAGGGCCTGGTGAGATGTCGTGGTGAGGGTGCAGGGGCCGGGGCCTGGTGAGATGTCGTGGTGAGGTTGCAGGGTACAGGGTCTGGTGAGATGTCGTGGTGAGGGTGCAGGGGCCGGGGCCTGGTGAGATGTCGTGGTGAGGTTGCAGGGTACAGGGCCTGGTGAGATGTCGTGGTGAGGTTGCAGTGCCCGTCAGCAGCTGCCTTCCTCAGAATGGACAATGAGGAGGAGGATGATGAGATCAACACACTCTGTGCCAACCATTTGTCTGCCGTCTGGGACCAGTAAACCACTTTTAACTGTTACGGGTCGTATACTTTTTCTGTCTAATGAGTTAGTGTATCATACCTGAACTGTTGTTTCTTAATAAACCATCTTATAATTACTTATGACTAGTTGACTGCCTATTTAGGCATCTGTGGCCCCCGACCCCAGGAAATCGGAAATCTTACGTTGCGAATTTTGGGAAGAGTCAGGAGTTTGGGATGTTCTAAATCTGGACTGAATCTGGAATCAATTGGGAGCTCAGCTCAGTGGGATGGCTTTTTACTCCATCGTTTGCAGTCGACTCCAGGGTTTAAAGCAGTTGCCCTGAGTGTTCACAAGCACATTTACTGAGACAGACAGGGGGCATCTCACACAGTTCCACATCAAAGTGTCAGCTGTGACTCAGTCGGTGGCATCCGCTCACCTGGGTTCAAGTTCCACTCCAGGGAATCAAGCACAGGATCCAGGCTGAAACACCAGTGTCACCCTGAGGGAGTGCTGCATTGGTGTCAGTGCTGTCTTTCAAATGAAACATTTAACTGAGGACCCCATGTGTCCTCTCAAGTGGACATCTAAGATCCCATGACACAATTGGAAGAGAAGTGCATCCTAGCACATCATGGAATACATTCTCCATGGATTAGAATGAAACAGATGATAAGAGGAGGGGGGAAGGGAGTCTGTCCTTCAATCTCTCATTCCTCCAGACATGATACTCAAGAGTGATTTAGTCTCTGTGCGTGAGTTAGGAATGAAATGGTTGTGAGTGTAACCTACCTTTTGCTAACCACTTACTGCAATCCAAAGGTGAAACATCTGTCAAATTCCCTCTCTTCCAAACGTTTTAAATCTCATCCAGCAAATGATCTTGTAAACGATCAAGAGCCAAACCGTTTTTGGAAATCCAATGATCCCATTTCAAACGGCCAGTTTGTTACTTGGTTACCCAAGCAGAGATACAGGAGGACCCTCAGCTTCAACTGGGACAAAGTGTGACGGCACTGTCCAATGTTTATGAACTAAAACGTAATTTGTTGCAGTGAGGCTCAAAACAACATTTCCGGGGAAACTTCTCAGTGAGTAGCTGGGGAAAGCTCTGTCAGTGAGCACTTCTCAATGAGTAGCCTGTGAAAGCTCTGTCAGTGAGCACTTCTCAGTGAGTAGCTGGGGAAAGCTCTGTCAGTGAGCACTTCTCAGTGAGTAGCTGGGGAAAGCTCTGTCAGTGAGCACTTCTCAGTGAGTAGCTGGGGAAAGCTCTGTCAGTGAGCACTTCTCAGTGAGTAGCCTGTGAAAGCTCTGTCAGTGAGCACTTCTCAGTGAGTAGCTGGGGAAAGCTCTGTCAGTGAGCACTTCTCAGTGAGTAGCTGGGGAAATCTCTGTCAGTGAGCACTTCTCAGTGAGTAGCTGGGGAAAGCTCTGTCAGTGAGCACTTCTCAGTGAGTAGCCTGTGAAAGCTCTGTCAGTGAGCACTTCTCAGTGAGTAGCTGGGGAAAGCTCTGTCAGTGAGCACTTCTCAGTGAGTAGCTGGAGAAAGCTCTGTCAGTGAGCACTTCTCAGTGAGTAGCCTGTGAAAGCTCTGTCAGTGAGCACTTCTCAGTGGGTAGCTCGGGAAAGCTCTGTCAGTGAGCACTTCTCAGTGAGTAGCTGGAGAAAGCTCTGTCAGTGAGCACTTCTCAGTGAGTAGCCTGTGAAAGCTCTGTCAGTGAGCACTTCTCAGTGGGTAGCTCGGGAAAGCTCTGTCAGTGAGCACTTCTCAGTGAGTAGCTGGAGAAAGCTCTGTCAGTGAGCACTTCTCAGTGAGTAGCCTGTGAAAGCTCTGTCAGTGAGCACTTCTCAGTGAGTAGCTGGGGAAAGCTCTGTCAGTGAGCACTTCTCAGTGAGTAGCTGGGGAAAGCTCTGTCAGTGAGCACTTCTCAGTGAGTAGCCTGTGAAAGCTCTGTCAGTGAGCACTTCTCAGTGAGTAGCTGGGGAAAGCTCTGTCAGTGAGCACTTCTCAGTGAGTAGCCTGTGAAAGCTCTGTCAGTGAGCACTTCTCAGTGAGTAGCTGGGGAAAGCTCTGTCAGTGAGCACTTCTCAGTGAGCAGCTGGGGAAAGCTCTGTCAGTGAGTACTTCTCAGTGAGTAGCTGGGGAAAGCTCTGTCAGTGAGCACTTCTCAGTGAGTAGCTGGGGAAAGCACTGTCAGTGAGCACTTGTGCAAATTTACTGCTAAGAATTCCAGGCAGGTTAACAAAGACACTAATCCTGACACCTCCATGTGTTTCATAGTTTCACTGCTGTTCAAAACTGACTGCAGGCTACCTGGACACCAAAACGGCCCAAAGTTGTTCTGAATACAAATGACTGGAATTATGCTTCCTCTAACCCTGTGGGTATGCATGTCTCAAAGCAGCAATTCATTAGGGTCCAGTGGGTTTCACAGCTTCTCAAGAGTTTGGAGTTTGTCACACTGGGCAGCTTTCGTTTGGCAGGTTGTTCAGACAAGTTACTGTTCATAATTCCAGTGTTAACCTAACCTGTGCTTCATATTACTGTGGGCAGTTTTGGTCTCCTTATTTAAGGAAGGATGCGAATGCGTTTCAGAGACGGTTCAGAGGAGGTTTTCTGGATTGATACCTGGAATGGGTGGGTTGTCTTATGAGGAAAGGTTGGACAGACTGGGCTTGTTTCCACTGGAGTTTAGAAGAGTGGGGGGTGATTTATAAGATCCTGAACGGCCTTGACAAGGTGGACGTGGAAAGGATGTTTCCTCTTGCGAGTGAGTCCAGAACTAGGGGGCACTGTTTTAAAATTAGGGGTCACCCTTTTAGGACAGAGATGAGGAGAAATTTTTTCTCTCAGAGGGTTGTGCAACTTTGGAACTCTCTGCCTCAGAAGGCGGTGGAGGTGAGGATCAGTGAATATTTTTAAGGTGGAGGTAGTTAGATTCTTGTTAGGCAAGGGAATCAATGGTTATGAGGGGGTAGAATGTATAACTCAAAACACAAACAGATCAGCCATGGCCTTATTGAATGGCGGAGCAGGTTCGAGCAGCCTAATGGTCTACTCCTGCTTCTATTCCATAAATTTGTATACAACAGAGTGTTTTCAATAACAGCAGTGCGGAGTTCACATTTCCCTTCACCAGATACCGGTTAGCTTTCATGGACATACCTGGTCTTTTTCCAGAGATAGAACCTGGTATCCCACTGCTCGATTACAAATCACTTTTCCACTGCTGTCAAAGGATGCCAGTCTTAATCTGGAATAGAGAGTATCAATAGAAAGCAAGATCAGATCAACATCAATCCAAGAAGCACTTTCTTCCTCAACCTCAACCTAGTTTGGAACACTCAAGGACTGGCATTTTCTCACCTAGTTCCCGAGTCCCTGCTCCATTTCACAGGCAATCCTCTGACTACTGGTCCCTGATGACCAGATGCTTATAGGGTTGTTCTGCCGAGGAGCCCCTGCATCTCTGCACCACTGAAAACCTCTTTCAGGAATTGCACATCGCACCGGCAGTCACCATGAGGACCAGCGAAAAGAGCCAACAACAAGCAGAAGCTGTCAGCTATTCTTTTGTTCAAGAAGACGACAGGCGCTCAGTCATTTTCAACTTTCTGCTCCAATCAAAGCTCCTCCATAATCTTCCTGTGTGTCAACATTGGACAGCCAGGAAACCAAGGGAAACAGAAGTCCATCTCTCTTGTCCAGTTGAGCTTGCCTCCATTCTGGAAGCTGTGTTCAACATTCATTCCCTCATTGCCATTATCCTGTCAGAAAAGCAGGCGGTGGGGGCGGGGGGGGGGAAGGGAGGGAGAGGATGGGGCATCGGTTTACTATTCTACTCCTTCAGCTCAGCACTTGGATACCCTTGAAGGTGGTGCAAGATGAAATCCACTGTCATGTCCTTGCCCCCAGGTATCTTCCTCCTTGCAGAGTTCTCCAAATGTCCTGCCTTGACATGAGACCACGTGCAAAACCACGCACAGGTCCCTTGTCCATCTGCATGGTAAAACTGGTCAAGTGCTGGCCCCCACTGAGAATCTCAGCACTCACTCAGGAGACAATTCCTTTGCCTCACTTTGTACAAAGGGCACCCACAACATTGTGAACAGTTTTGCACTGTCACTCTCTGCACTTGTGAAGAAACCACACAGCTAAATGTTCCCAATGGCTGAAGGGCCAACAACAAGAGGGTTGGCGAAAGGAGTGGAGGTGACAGGGAGAAAAGCTTTTTACACAGCCAGGGGCTAGGGTTTAGAATACACTGCCTGATAGCTTGGTGCATACAGATTCAATGGTAGCTTCCAAAAGGGAATCGGATGAACACTTGAATGAGTAAAAATGGCAGGAAGCACAGACTCGATGGGCCAAGTGGCTTCCTTCTCTGCTGCAGTGTCCACTGAAGGTGCAAGGCAGCCTGGCAAGAGGTAGCTTGTTTACCCATTGTTCAACACCAAAAATTAATGGCACAATGCCTCAAATAACATAGCAATTATCATCATGTGAACACTTAACTTTGAAATAAAAGCAAGGAAATGATGTTGAGTTTGAGAATGACATTGGTTTGGCTATATTTAGAATACTGCATACACTTCAGGACAGACCACAATATCAGTGGCAGACAGCATCATGAGAAAGGCTTGGAAAATTGGGACAATTTTCACTGGGGGAGGGTTGGTTAAGTGGGCGAACCTATCCGCTTTTTCTAACTACTAAAGGTCTTGAGAGAGAAAACTGTGAAAGACTGTTGTCTCCCTTACTTGGCAGCAAGGGAGATACAGGCTGAACATTATCTGAATGAAAGACGGGATAGAAATAATGTTTTCACCGGCGGGGGGTGGGCGGTGGGTACATGGAATGCTTTAACAGAAGTGGCTACTGAGGCGGGGACTAGAACGCTGTTTGAAAAGGAAGAATATGAAAAGGTGCAGGAAAATAGGATGACAGGAAGACACTCTGTTTGAAGGGCTTGCATTGGGACAAAGGGCTGAATGGCCTCCTTCTGTGCCATAATTTCTCTTCTCTTGGTCACTATTTTAATGGCCTTTATCCCATTTGAAGTAAAGTAGTTAATGCAACGATTAAAATAGCTTACCTGGGGAATCTGATATGAACACATTACAAAAACATATTTGGTCCAAGTGTCATCAAACACCAGGAAACTTCTCAAGTTTCATAATCACAATGCCGGCATCAATGGACTATCGCCACTCCTGATCACTAATCTTCCCTCAATTCCCTCCTTCCCTCGCTAAAATAAAATCTCTCAAGAGACAAAATTAGACGGGCTTAACGGCAATTTTAGTAACACAAAACTGAATGTCACTCCAGTGTCAGCAACCTGGTGGAACTGTAATGTCCGAACAAAATGAGGCAGCATTAAATAAAATACAAAGCAGCTACGTACTCTCAGCAGTCCCACTAAATGTCAGTTGCTAACATATTCAAACCTCCTGCTTCATCGCTCACATCAAGAAGCTGCAAATTCAATCATCGCCTTGTGACATTTATGATGAAGGCTGCAATCAAGAAAACAGACACCCACTGCTTGGGGGTGGATTTGCCGTTTTCTGTCCAATGGATCCTTTCTTGCGCTGCGAGGAAAGGACATGGTGATAAATCATCTCAGCAGTTCCTGGGCAGACGTCACTTTCGTTATTACAAAAAGTTATTGCACCAGGTAAGGGAGGCTCTTGATTAATAACCATTCCCACAATTCTCATGTGGGATGAAGCCAGCAAACCATTCAGTCCACTCATTTCAAATCTGAGCTCAACAGGGTTTTGCTAACCAAGGAACTGGAGCCAAGGCGGATTGCGAGCAGCCATGATCTTCCTGAAAAAACGGAACAGGATTGAGGGGTTGAATGGCCTGCTCCTGTTCCTCTGCTCCAGAAGCACCTTGCCGATCCACGTCTTGCAATGTTAACGCTATGACAATCACACAGTGATGTAATCAGGGCATTGTTTTCTCACTACAGCTCAACATGAGCCACCTGCATTTCAGCATCTTTTACATGCTGAAGCAGCCCAAGGCACTGACTCCTCCTCCAGGTACCACACCCTCAGAGGGCGTTGGCAGCCATGGACTTCCATTGGTCTGGTCCATCGTTATGCTTGGCCAAATGCTGCAGTCCTTTACCATTGCCTTCCGCAGTATGGCTGACCAGGAAACTCTCCTGCTCTTAACTGCCTGCCACCAGGCGTATTGGAAGGATTTACAGGCTGATAATCAACCCGTTTGGCCATGTTGTGAATGCACCTTCCGTAGCCACCAAATCCTGGAGTGGGACTTGAACCCGAAGCCTCTGGCCCACAGGTAGGGATACTACCCATTGCGCAACAAGACCTTCCCCGAGGCACTTCACTGGAGCATGACTGACACCGAGCCACCTTCAAAAAAAGATCACAAAGTTCAAAGAGGTAGGTTTGAACAGGGTGGAGAGAGAGATAGAGAGGGTGAGTCATAACGTTCCTCTGGAGAGCCGGTGCAGACACGATGGGCCGAATGGCCTCCTTCGGCACTGTAACAATTCTGTGAGGTTTAGGGAGGGGATTCCAGTGCTTAGGGTCCCGGCAGCTGAAGGCACGGCCGCCTGTGCTGGAGAAATTAAAGTTGGGGGGGGCGAGGGGGGTGGCGGCGTCCAAAAGGCCAGAATTAGAGGGGCTCAGAGAATTTCAGAGGGTTGTAGGATCCGAAAGGGGGGTCACAGAGATGGGGAGGGATGAGGCAATATCGGGATTTGAAAACAAGGATGCGGTTTTAAGCTTCTATTTGCTTTTTTTTTTCCAAAAAAAGAAAATGGTTATATTTCCAAGTTCAGCAGCAGCAGTGTTTAGGTCCTCAATGGGAATGTGGTATTGAGGGAGTAGAAAATCGTGGCTTTGGTGCTGTCAATTTGACGTGAACCCCACACAGGCAGTTGCGGAGGGAGGAGGGGTGGGGGCCACGTCCTGCAGTGCATTACAACCACAAGTACAGAAATCCACGCTGGCTGTTTTGTAAATCCCTTTGCTCTGCCGCCCAGTCAAAAGAGGCACGATGATCCATGAAACCAAGTGTGGCTCTGAGCAACAAGCAGTGAGCCACTGAGCGACAGACGTATTCTTCAAGGTGTTTTTTTGGTACTGATTATTCTTTTCGAGGCTGTGCACTTTGGTGAGTTTACTGAAAGCAGGTTCTCATAAGGATCCTCTGGAAAGATTTGACTAGGCTGAGCCCATTATGAACAATGCACTGCGCCAAATACTCTCAGGCCGTTGCTTCGTAATGCCCCGGGAGAGACAGAGGCGACAAGCGGAGGCTGGATTTGATTGGTCCAAGCTACAGGTCTTGGAGAACTCCTTCGCTGGGTTTTAGTCACCCCGCTCGTTTCTCCTCTCCTTCACAGCCCCGGATCCGTGTAGCACGGCGGTTATAATTTGTAATCCAAAGGCCTGGGTTTCTGACGCAGAGACACGAGTTCAACTGTCCCCCCAGAGCAGTTGGCGATTTTAAATCCAGTTGATCCATTAAATCGAGAATCAAAATCAGCTAATGGTGACCATGAAACGACTGGGTTCTTGTAAAAAAAAAAACCCATCTGGTTCACTCCTGCCCTTTAGGGAAGGAAACTCTTAGCTGGCCTGGCCTACATGTGACTCTGTCTTAACAAACAGGTACAAAAAAAAACTCAAGTGGTTCATGGGGGCTCACCACCGACCTTCTCAAGAGCGGTTAGAGGTGAGGAATAAATGCTGCTGGGCTGGCAGTGATGCTGACATCCTGTGAAAGAACGGAAATGGAAACAAAACTGTGTAGCTGACAAGGAGAGTCAGCGGCGGCTGTCCGCACTTGGCAGTGGTGTATCCAGCTGTGGAGAGTTGTGAATTTTCCTTGTGGAGATCACTACTTGCGAAGTAACGGTCTGAGAGTATTTGGTACAGTGTATTGTTCATAATGGGCTCCCCTATCCTAGCTTAACTGCAAATTGCAGGAAAATGAAGCTTTACGTTTAGATTCATAAACTTTCTGAAGAATCACGAGCCTTATCTGCTACTGCAGCTACATCTGTACATGCCTTAGACTTCAAATCCTTACCGCACAACGAAAGTGCATCGTCATCTTTCAGCTTTCTCATTCAGACGCTTAATCAGGCTTTTTTAATTACAGCCGCTGTGCAATGTTCTTTCACACCAGCTAAGATGGTCTGAATCATTTATTGTCTCCACAACTGGGAGAATTTATCAAAACAAGGGTCAAAGAGAGACTGGACCTGACGTGTCAGGTGGCCATTATGTTACACGGAACTAACATTTGGACTGGCAGTACTTGGTCAGGGAGGACGGAGAATTTCACTTGGAGATCCCCGACTGATTGCCGGCGACTTGATCACACCTGAGAATGCATGTCCGCTGCAGCAAAATTCAGCTGCCAGTTCGGCAAGTCGTTCAGCCCCTAGTTTATAGGTATGGGAACTGCTCCCTCCTAGGGTCCAGCCCTGGTATCGTGATGTACAGAACAACAGAATGGGATCTGCGAGAAATGAGACTCCAACCCCTGTCTCCACACCCCACAAATAATCACACCTCAAGGCATCTCCCAAGTGGAACGTGAAAGTGAATGTCAGGAAACCAGCTTTCAGAGGGACTGGAGAAAGGTGGGTTGTGTGTGTGTGTGTGTGTGGACGGATCAGGGGGCAGTTGGACAAAGTGGTGAGAGAGAAAGTGAGTGCACGCGGGCCCATGAGCTCTGGCATCAGTAATTCAGCTCCCCCGTTGGGGGTCTGCAACATTGTTCAAACTGGAGGTCTGAATTTTCCCACTGTAAATCAGCCACTGTCAGTGGGAAACACCAAGCTGAAACGTTGCTGCACCTTCCTTATGGAGCAAGGAAGAAAGCGAGGTCATAATAAACAGGTTCGAGTTGCTGAATATCTTCCCACACGGACTCAAGAACTGATCCTTTCCAGCATTTCTCTATCGCCTACATTAAGATGTTTCAAGAGGTTTCATATTTAGCATTGCAATGCATTCTTGGTTTAGGTAACTTTGTGATACAAATGATCTTGTGTTTAGTAGTCATCCTCTAGATGCTCCCTCATGCTGCCAGTCCACCAGCGTTTATGCTCATGGTCACTTTCTCTCCCTCAGTCTTCCGTGGCCCTCACTGATAGGTTCCAGTCAAACAAAAGCCACTTCACTTTCCAACCAGAATGAAGATTTCACTCAGTTGCTGCGGCATTATACAAACTGCTCTCACACAGAGTTCATTCTTCTCTTCCTCCCCCAAGCCCAACATGACTTAATATTCCTTCTAAAGCACTTCCAGCATTGACTAACTCAGGTGAAGGGCACATATATATATATTGTGCTTCCTTCGATAACAGCCTTGGAGGTTAACCGTGAAACGGAAAAGCCAAATCTCTCAGCGTGCATGGTGAAGATAGAAAGCCAGCTCTTACCTGAAGGCAATGTTCCTACGAGGAAGCAGGCTGATGGCCCCATTGCATGGCTGGCTCAGGCTGTTCCTTTTGAATATGATAAATCGATTCGAGTATGTAACCAGCAGGTCAAAGCCATAGCTGAAGCCAGTCCATCGCCAACAGTACTGGGAGGAGAGGACAAAAAGCATGAAGTGGTTCGATTCATTACCACAGCCAAGAATTTCATTAACATAATGACCGGTGAAAAAGGACAAATAAACACTTGCAAGGGGCCGATATCTTCATAGGGATGTGGATGCAAGGAGAGGAGTTCTCTCTGAAGCGAACAGGGTTTTAATGTACTTGTGGAACTATTCAGTATAAGTCAAAGGACACCACACAAGTTTCTTGTCAAATGCTACATGGAGCACTGTGCCCAGTTTTGATGCCTCTCAGGTTAACACAGTTTGGGGAGGACGAGGGGATTGGAATTTAAACTGCGTAAGAGGATGAACTGACTGGACGTTGGGGGAATCGTTTTTTTACTCACAGGATAGTGAGTCTCTGCAATACAGTGCAGGGATGGGAAGGTAACACCATCATGACGTTCTCGCCATCGGAATAAATGGCAGTTTGTGTTCTCCTTTCCAATTTCATCCGTTTGTATTCAGAAAGTTTGGAACACTCGGTCACACTTGTGGCGAGACCACAGTTTCCTCAAGTAGGGTGTCTTTCAATTAGGAAGCTCAATCTTTATTTTCAGAGTACGAGTTAGGGGAGTCCCGGTTTGATAATTAACCTGATATTGTGGTAAATCGCTCACTAGGGAATACGAAATACCCAACCCATTCCCGTCACCGCTGAAGGTTCACCCCTCTGAGGGCACACTCAATTATATTGGAATCTAAAACCACAGAGAAATGAAAAAGGCCACAACCTTCCAACAGTTCAAGTGATACGCTACATAAACTGGTTAAAACGCATCAGGAATGTCCAGAATCTTTATAACAGGGAACCGAAGATTATGGGGGGCTCGGTCAGATAGAAGGATACCCTTTCGCTGATGCTGACTCGAGAGAGATCCTCCCTCCACAAATACCCATCACAAAACATGGCTTAGTGTCTCAGGAAATCAACGTCCTGTCAGTGGTGCTCAAGGCTCTCTGGTTAGACGAGTTCTCATTACTGTAAGAAATTAACATTCTGAGGCATCTATAGCCAAGGAGACTTCAAAAGTAGCAATACAGAAGACCCCATTGATACAAATAATGCCCGGGACATGTGAAAGTGGATATGAAGTAACTAAAACCAAGAGCTGTCAGCTTGGGACAACATTCCCCCTTTGATATGATGATGAGATCCAAAGGTTAAGGCCGTCACTGACCAAGGGGGCTGTGGTGTGTGTGATAAAACAGCTCTTTCTGAACTTGTTACTGCGTTAAAAATCAGCACACAGGTTAAACGCGTGAATGAGTGACATGCAGGCTGAGCATTCAAACTCCACTTTCCAATTGGGATCGGGGCTGGAAAATTTCAGCTGGAGAGCGAATTCACTTTCCAGTTTTGGTAAGGCTTAAAGATAAAATAAAAGCATCAGCAGCTGATAAAGAATCTCGGTGCACTGCTCCCTCCATTTCCTGAATCCATGGTGTACCTCGCTACAATCGCACTCTTCAGGTCATGAAGCTCACCCCTTCAGCTGTCAAACCATCCTCTGCTGTTACAGCGATCAGGTGAACCACTTGCTAACACTCGCCACCAGTGCCACACGCATGCACATAAATATGAGCTTATGAAGTCTCAACCCAAAATGGACACTTTGGCGTAACACAAAATGGGGTTGAGGGGTCAGGTGACTTTGTTACTTGCCAATGCACATGGAACTGAATGAACACTGAGCTAATTTTCATGGCTGGACAAGTCTTGGAAAAGTCATTTAAACGACCCTTCCTGTGATAATGCGTTTCTACAACTCTTGAAAAAGTCTGGGTTCACAATCCTGCCGCAGCCTCTTTGACTCCAAACTAGAAATCCAGCTAATGGGTGTGAAAAGCTCTATCTTATTGAGCTGATATGTGAATGAGTGACATCCAGACTCTACTGTCCGACAATGGGCTAACCATCAGAAACTACCTATAGGGACAAAGGGAAGAGGAGGTCCGATCACATGACAGAGGCTAGGTTTCTGGTAAGGGTTTTAATAAGTATAGTCTTGTCAGGCAGGAAAAAAACATCTACACCAATGAGGCAAAAAGAACAAAACATACTAACATACAAAATAAGAGCAGGGGTAGGCCAATCAGCCCCTTGAGCCTGCTCTGCGATTTGATAAGATCATGGCTAATCTAATTGTGGCCTCTACTTTCAACTCTACTTTCCTGTCTGCCCCCTATAACCTTTGACTCCATTGTCAATCAATAATCTATCTAATTTACAGGCTTAAAAATGTAACAAAGAACTCTTGAAATCATAAAACCTAAATGCACGCTACTTGCAGAATCGCAATGTCTTCTTGTGTGTGTGTGTGTATATATATCTGTCTCAGTGTGGGTGTGTGTATATCTAGATGTACGTGTGTATACATATCTGTCTGAGTGTGCGTGTATATATCTGAGTGCAGATGTGTGTGTATCTGTCTGAATGTGTGTGTGTATATCTGTCTGAGTGTGTGTATATCTGTCTGAGTGTGCATGTGTATGTTTGAGTGTGCATGTATATATATATATATATTTGTCTGACTGTGTGTGTGTGTATATCTGTCTGAGTGTGCATGTGTATGTTTGAGTGTGCATGTATATATATATATATATATATTTGTCTGACTGTGTGTGTGTGCATATCTGTCTGAGTGTGAATGTGTGTATATCTGTCTGTGTGTGTGTGTATATATATCTGTCTGAGTGTGTGTGTGTATTTCTGGCTGAGGTGTGTGCATATCTGAGTGTGGATGTGTGTATATCTATCTGTGTACATATATGTATATATGTCTGTCTGAGAGTGTGTGTGTATATCTGTTTAAGTGTGCGTGTATATGTCTGTCTGAGGTGTGTGTGCATCTGTCTGACTGTGTGTGCGCATATCTGAGTGTGGATGTGTGTATATCTGTCTGTGTACATATATATATATATATGTCTGTCTGAGAGTGTGTGTGTGTAATCTGTCTGAGTGTGTGTGTATATCTGTTTGAGTGTGCGTGTATATGTCTGTCTGAGGTGTGTGTGTATCTGTCTGATTGTGTGTGTATCTGTCTGAGTGTGTTTGTGCATATCTGAGTGTGGATATGCGTATATCTGTCTGTGTATGTATATATATATATATCTGTCTGAGAGTGTGCGTGTGTAATCTGTCTGAGTGTGTGTGTATATCTGTTTGAGTGTGCGTGTATATATCTGTCTGAGGTGTGTGTGTGTATCTGTCTGAGTGTGTGTGTGCATATCTGAGTGTGGATGTGCGTATATCTGTCTGTGTGTGCATATATATATATCTGTCTGAGTGTGTGTGTGTATCTGTCTGAGTGCGTAGGTATCTGTCTGAGTGTGTGTGTGTACATCTGTCTGAGAGTGTGTGTATATATATCTGTGAGTGTGTGTATATATCTGAGTGTGGTGTGCGTATATCTGTTTGTGTGCGCGCATATGCATATCTGTCTGAGTGTGTGGGTGTATATATCTGTCTGAGTGTGCGGGTGTATATCTGTCTGAGTGTGTGTGTGTGTGTGTATATCTGTCAGAGCGTGTGTCTGTATCTGTCTGAATGTGTGCGTGTGTGCGTATATCTGTCTGTGTGTGTGTATATATATCTGTCTGAGAGTGTGTGTGTGTAATCTGTCTGAGTGTGTGTGCATATCTGTTTGAGTGTGCGTGTGTATGTCCGGCTGAGGTGTGTGTGTGTATCTGTCTGAGTGTGTGGGTGTATATCTGTCTGAGTATGCATGTGTGTGTATATCTTTCTGAGTGTGTGTATATCTGTTTGAGTCTGTGTATATATCTGAGTATGTGTGTGTGCATGTATATCTGTCTGACTGTGCGGGTGCATATCTGTCTGAGTGTGTGTATCTGTCTGAGTGTGTGCCTGTATCTGTCTGAGTGTGTGTGTGTGTGCATATCTGAGTGTGGATGTGCGTATATCTGTCTGTGTGTGCATATATATATATATCTGTCTGAGAGTGCGTGTGTATCTGTCTGAGTGTGTAGGTATCTGCCTGAGTGTGTGTGTGTACATCTATCTGAGATTGTGTGTATATATATCTGTGAGTGTGTGTATATATCTGAGTGTGGTGTGCGTATATCTGTTTATGTGTGTGCATATCTGTCTGAGTGTGTGGGTGTATATATCTGTCAGAGTGTGTGTCTGTATCTGTCTGAATGTGTGCGTGTGTGCGTATATCTGTCTGTGTATGTGTGTATATATATCTGTCTGAGAGTGTGTGTGTATAACCTGTCTGAGTGTGTGTGTATATCTGTTTGAGTGTGCATGTGTATGTCCAGCCGAGGTGTGTCTGTATATCTGTCTGAGTGTGTGGGTGTATATCTGTCTGAGTATGCATGTGTGTGTATATCTGTCTGATTGTGCGGGTGTATATCTGTCTGAGTGTGTGTGTGTGTATCTGTCTGAGTGTGTGTCTGTATCTGTCTGAGTGTGCGTCTGTATCTGTCTGAGTGTGTGCGTGCGTGTGTGCCTATCTGTCTGAGTGAGTGAGTGCGTGTATATCTGTCCGAGTGTGTGTCTGTATCTGTCTGAGTGTGTGTCTGTATCTGTCTGAGTGTGTGTTTGTATCTGTCTGAGTGTGTGTGTGCGTGTGTGTCTATCTGTCTGTGTGAGTGAGTGCGTGTATATCTGTCCGAGTGTGGGTGTGTGTGTGTGTATCTGTCTGAGTGTGTGTCTGTATCTGTCTGAGTGTGTGCGTGCGTGTGTGTCTATCTGTCTGAATTAGTGAGTGAGTGCGTGTATATCTGTCCAAGTGTGGGTGCAGTTGAATATATTTGGGTGTTGATCAATAAACATTTATCTTTTTGAAAAACTTACAAAAACCTGTCAACGTTCTGTTCCCAAAGATTGAGCATTCAGGAGTTAAAGCACTTTATTTTGTTTAAACGTGCTGTCTTAGGTCAGTGGAAGGGTGAAGGCAAAGGGGAGACCTGCATGATATCTCTCCCTTGTCTGTAACACTTTTAAGTATTTATCCAATTTCCTTTTGAAAGCTTCCACTGAATCAGCTTTCAGCGCACTTACAGGCAATGCATTCCAGGTCAAGACAACTTGCTGCAGAGAAAAAAAATGTCTCCTTGTGTCATACCTGGTTGGTTCTGCTGCCAATCATCTTAAATCGGTGACCTGTGACTACCAACCCTTCTGCTACTGGAAACAGGTACTCCTTATTTACTCGATCAAAACCCTTCATGATATTGAGCACTTCTGTCAAAGCTTCCCTAACCCTCTTTGCTCCAAGGGGAACAACCTCAGTTTCTCTAGTCGCTGCGTGTAGCTGATGTCTTTCATCCCGGGTACCATTCTGGTAAATAAAAGCAAAACACTGCAGATGCTGGAACTCTGAAATAAAACTAGAAAATGCTGGAAAAACTCAGCAGGTCTGGCAGCGTTTGTGGAGAGGGAAACAGAGTTAACGTTTCGAGTCCAACATGACTTTTCCTTGGAACTAGTGAGAGGTAGAAATGTGATGGGTTTTATTTTGTTGATAAAGTGGGGGGGGCGGGGGGGAAGAAGCAGGTGGAATAAAATTGAAGGTCAGGGATAGGTTAGGGGGCAGGAGAGATTAAATGACGAAGATGTCATGGAACACAAGACAAGGGGAATGGTAATTGTAGTATTCAAGTCTAAAGCTTTGGTCCAGAGTAGGTGTTAATAGCAGAATAAAGGTCAGAACTGTCTGAAAGCAAAATAGCAGCATCTGTTCAAACAGGAAAAAGAGTCAGCGCTGTCTCAAAACAAGAGAACAAGATACAGACTGGGGAAAAAAGACCAAACATGGAGGAGAGAGTTCATGGTCTGAAGTTGGGAAGTCAACGTTTAGTCCAGAAGGCTGTGAAATGCCTAATCGGAAGATGAGGTGCTGTTCCTCCAGATTGCGTTGGCTTCACTGGAACAGTGCAGCAGGCCAAGGATGGACATGTGAACGTGAGAGCAAAAGGGTGAACCGAAATGGCGAGCAACAGGAAGGTGGTGGTCACGCTTGCTGACCGAGTGAATTCGAGTAAATTTCCTCTCTACGATTTGTGTCATTAGGAAACTTTGAAATTATGTCCAATGTATCTCAGCCCAAGTTTTTAACGTAAACCAAAAAGAGCAGGTGGTCCCCACATCGATCCCTGGGAAACACCACTGAACACTTGCCAACAGTCTAAAAAAAAAAACACCCATTCATCACTACCACTGCTTTCTGTCCTTCAGCTAAAAACATCTCCGTGCAGTCACTGCCCACTGGTTTCAATTCCCTTAGGTTTTAATTTTGCTAACACATCTAGGATGTAGTACTTTATCGAACATCTTCAAGTCCACATGCACAACATCAGCCGCACTACCCCTATCAGCCCTCGGTGTTGCTTCATCAAAGAGCACGATGAACTCAGTCAAACGTAATTTGCTTTAAATAAACCTGTGCTGGCTGTCACTTATTAATTCATCAGCTGTGAAAATTATTTGGGTAAATGTTATCTTTCTTACATCAGATGGGTTAAGCTCAAGTATGGATCTACTTAATCAGCTTCTCATGTTGGGTTAATCAGATCATTTAAAAAGAACCTGACCAATCTATCAGACGCAGTACAGTACAGTGGCCCAAATCCGGCCATACAAAACCCTGAGTTGCCTGAAAATTGGACATTTTTAGAATGTGCCATGCGTCAATTTTGAGTAAAGTAAAAAAATAAAAACTGACTTGGCTAATTCGGCGCTGCGCAGCTTTGGTGCAGTGTGGCGCTGGGACTGGTGATTTCCTTTGGTGCAGTGTGGCGCTGGGACTGGTGATCTCCTTTGGTGCAGTGTGGCGCTGGGACTGGTGATTTCCTTTGGTGCAGTGTGGCGCTGGGACTGGTTATCTCCTTTGGTGCAGTGTGGCACTGGGGCTCGTTATCTCCTTTGGTGCAGTGTGGCACTGGGACTGGTTATCTCCTTTGGTGCAGTGTGGCACTGGGACTGGTGATTTCCTTTGGTGCAGTGTGGCACTGGGACTGGTTATCTCCTTTGGTGCAGTGTGGCACTGGGACTGGTGATCTCCTTTGGTGCAGTGTGGCACTGGGGCTCGTTATCTTCTTTGGTGCAGTGTGGCGCTGGGACTGGGTTATCTCCTTTGGTGCAGTGTGGCACTGGGACTGGTTATCTCCTTTGATGCAGTGTGGCACTGGGACTGGTGATCTCCTTTGGTGCAGTGTGGCACTGGGACTCGTTATCTCCTTTGGTGCAGTGTGGCACTGGAACTCGTTATCTCCTTTGGTGCAGTGTGGCGCTGGGACTGGTGATTTCCTTTGGTGCAGTGTGGCACTGGGACTGGTTATCTCCTTTGGTGCAGTGTGGCACTGGGACTGGTGATTTCCTTTGGTGCAGTGTGGCACTGGGACTGGTTATCTCCTTTGGTGCAGTGTGGCACTGGGACTGGTGATCTCCTTTGGTGCAGTGTGGCACTGGGGCTCGTTATCTTCTTTGGTGCAGTGTGGCGCTGGGACTGGGTTATCTCCTTTGGTGCAGTGTGGCACTGGGACTGGTTATCTCCTTTGATGCAGTGTGGCACTGGGACTGGTGATCTCCTTTGGTGCAGTGTGGCACTGGGACTCGTTATCTCCTTTGGTGCAGTGTGGCACTGGGACTCGTTATCTCCTTTGGTGCAGTGTGGCACTGGGACTGGTCATCTCCTTTGGTGCAGTGTGGCACTGGGACTCGTTATCTCCTTTGGTGCAGTGTGGCACTGGGGCTAGTTATCTCCTTTGGTGCAGTGTGGCACTGGGATTGGTTATCTCCTTTGGTGCAGTGTGGCGCTGGGACTGGGTTATCTCCTTTGGTGCAGTGTGGCGCTGGGACGTTATCTCCCTTGGTGCAGTGTGGCGCTGGGACGTTATCTCCCTTGGTGCAGTGTGGCACTGCCTTTGCCACTTTCACGAACGTCTCTTGGCCCCACCCGACCCGGCTTGACCTGAACCACCCGACCCCAAATCCCAGCAGGATGTGAAATCCAGCACGGCCTGGCTCCCCGAGCTTGCTGGTTCCGAGGCACTGAAACCTGTACCAGGCTTTGCCACAGGAGGAATTTGGTGAGCTCAAGGCTGTGGGATTCTTTCATGATAGGAACGCAGCTTTTCATATTTTAACAGTGCAGAGAAAAAGGAACTCTCTGCAGACCATTCCTGCTGTCAATGCAAAAGATTTCAGTCTTGAACAAAACTAGGGCCCATCAATTTAAGATCGTCACCAATATTTCGAAATGAGAAATCAGAGGAAACTTCTTCACTCAGAGAATGGTGGGAATGTGGAACTCACTGTCACAGCGAGTGGCTAAGATGAATAAAAACAGAAAATGCTGCAGAAATTCAGTAGGTCTGACAACATCTGTGGAGAGAGAAACAGAGTTAACGCTTCGAGTCCATGTGACCCTTCTGAGCTCTGAAGAAGATTCATACGGACTCGAAACACAGATGCTGTCAGACCTGATGAGTTTCCTCCAGCACTTTCTGTTTTTGTTTCAGATTTCCAGCGTCCACAGTATTTTGCTTTTGGCTGAGATGCATAGTTTTGATGTGCTTAAAGGGAAGCTGGATAAATGCATGAGGGAGAAAGGAATAGAAGGATATGTCGATGAGGGGAGATGAGGAACAGAAAGAGGAGGCTGGAGTGTAGCTTCCACTGCTAGGCAGAACAGCCTATTTCTTAATAAATATACTTAATAAATTGTTGGTAACAGCAGAGGATGTACTCTGCTTGTCTGAAAGTCTGATTAGCTATCTCCTCCTTCTCTCACGGTACTTACATCGCCATCTTTTGCCAGTTTTCTTCCACATCGCATGCTGTGTAGCTCAAACTCTTCCTTGTTGATTTCCTTTGGCCTGGAAAGATCGAATTACAATCCATTTAAAGCTAGTTCAATGTACTAAACATTATTCGAGACGCTGAAGCACTCCCTCAGTACTGACACTCCTGTGCAGTACTGAGAAGGCTTTGCACTGTCGGAGGGTCAGTACTGAGGGAGCCCTGCACTGTTGGAGGGTCCGTACTGCGGGAGCCCTGCACTGTTGGAGGGTCAGTACTGAGGGAGCCCTGCACTGTTGGAGGGTCAGTACTGAGGGAGCCCTGCACTGTTGGAGGGTCAGTACTGAGGGAGCCCCGCACTCTTGGAGGGTCAGTACTGAGGGAGCCCCGCACTGTTGGAGGGTCAGTACTGAGGGAGCACTGCACTGTCGGAGGGTCAGTACTGAGGGAGCACTGCACTGTCGGAGGGTCAGTACTGAGGGAGCACTGCACTGTCGGAGGGTCAGTACTGAGGGAGCACTGCACTGTCGGAGGGTCAGTACTGAGGGAGCACTGCACTGTCGGAGGGTCAGTACTGAGGGAGCCCTGCACAGTTGGAGGGTCAGTACTGAGGGAGCCCTGCACTGTTGGAGGGTCAGTACTGAGGGAGCCCCGCACTCTTGGAGGGTCAGTACTGAGGGAGCCCCGCACTGTTGGAGGGTCAGTACTGAGGGAGCACTGCACTGTCGGAGGGTCAGTACTGAGGGAGCACTGCACTGTCGGAGGGTCAGTACTGAGGGAGTACTGCACTGTCAGAGGGTCAGTACTGAGGGAGCACTGCACTGTCAGAGGGTCAGTACTGAGGGAGCACTGCACTGTCGGAGGGTCAGTACTGAGGGAGTGCTGCACTGTCGGAGGGTCAGTACTGAGGGAGCACTGCACTGTCGGCAATGCTGTCTTTCAGTTAAACTGAGGCCCCAGACTGCCTTGTAAAAGATATCGTGGCACCATTTTGAAGAAGAGCAGAGGAATTTTCCTCAGCATCCTTGTCAATATTTGTCCCACCATCAACATTGCAAAAACATCTTGCCTGGTCATTATCTTAGTATTGTTTGTGAGATCTTCCTATGCACAGACTGGCTGTAGCATTTCCTAAAACAGTGGCTACACTCCAAAATTAATTCATTGGCTGTAAAGGGCTTTGGGGCATCCGAAGGTTGTGAAAGGTGCTATAGAAATGCAAGTCTTGTTAAGCTCTCCTGATTGCAGCTGATACTAACTGGAGAAAGGTTAGGACACAGATATAAAAACCAGTTTCTACCTGTCTGCACGAATGTTCAACTGGGTTTTGTGAACAAACCTATGACTGGTTTGGGCTTCTTCCTTTCCTGAAAGTTCAGCACTTCCACAAGGTGTGGCATCTGAATCACTCAAGGTCACTGCTGATGAAAGCAGCTCATCAAGGGTTGTTACAAATCACATTGGCCTTAAGGGAAAAATTCCGTCATGTTTCCGTTCTCCAGGGACCCTGTGTGGTTTGGCTGTGTGTGTTTGCAAGGAATGTTCCATTTGTGTATGGGCAGGGTGTGTGGGGGTGTGTGTGTGAGGGGTGTTTGTGTGTGGGGAGGTGTGCGTATGGGGGTGTGTGTGTGCAGGGGTGTATGTGGGGTGTGTGTGTGGTGGGGGTATGTGTGTGTGGTGGGGGTGTGCGTGTGTGGTCTGTGTGTATGGTGTGTGTGTGGGTGTGTGTGTGTGGTGTGTGTGTGTGTGGTGTGTGTGTGTGGTGTGTGTGTATGGTGTGTGTGTGTGTGGTGTGTGTGTGTGGTGGGGGTGTGTTTGTGTGTATGTGTGTGGGGGTGTGTGTGTGGTGTGTGTGTATGTGTGTGTGTGTGTGTGTGGGTGTGTGTGTGTGTGTGGTGGGGGTGTGTTTGTGTGTGGGTGTGTGTGTGTGTGTGTGTGTGGTGTGTGTGTGTGGTGTGTGTGTGTGGTGTGTGTGTGTGGTGTGTGTGGGGGGGTGTGTGTGTGTGGGGTGTGTGTGGGGGTTATGTGTGTGTGCGCGTATGGGGTGTGCGTGTGGTGGGGTGTGTGTGCATGTGGTGTGTGTGGGGGTGTGTGTGATATGTGTGTGTGGTGTGGGTGTGTGTGTGTGGTGGGGTGTGTGTGTGTGTGTGTGTGTGTGGGGGTGGGTGTGTGTGCGTATGTGTGTGTGTGTGTGTGTGGGTGTGTGTGTGTGGGTGTGTGTGGGGGTGTGTGTGTGTGGTGTGTGTGTGTGGGTGGGTGTGTGTGGTGGGGTTGTGTGGGTGTGTGTGTGTGTGTGTGGTGGGGGTGTGTGTGTGTGGTGGGGTTGTGTTTGGGTGTGTGTGTGGGTGTGTGTGCGTGTGGTGTGTGTGTGGGGGTGTGTGTGTGGGTGTGGGTGTGTGTGGGTGTGTGTGTGTGGTGTGTGTGTGTGGGGTTGTGTGTGTGTGGTGCGTGTGTGTGGGGTTGTGTGTGTGTGGTGGGGTTGTGTGTGTGTGGTGTGTGTGCAGGGGTGTGTGTGGGTGTGTGTGTGGTGGGGTTGTGTGTGTGTGGTGTGTGTGCAGGGGTGTGTGTGGGTGTGTGTGTGGTGGGGTTGTGTGTGTGTGGTGTGTGTGTGGGGGTGTGTGTGGGTGTGGGTGTGTGGTGTGTGGGATTGTGTGTGTGTGGTGGGGTTGTGTGTGTGTGGTGTGTGTGTGGGGGTGTGTGTGGGTGTGTGTGTGTGGTGGGGATGTGTGTGTGGTGTGTGTGTGTGGGTGTGTGTGTGTGGGTGTGTGTGTGTGGTGGGGATGTGTGTGTGGTGTGTGTGTGGGGGTGTGTGCGGGTGTGTGTGTGTGTGGGTGTGTGTGTGGGGGGTTGTGTGTGTGTGGTGGGGTTGTGTGTGTGTGGGTGTGTGTGTATGTGGGTGTGTGTGCGTGCGGTGTGTGTGTGTGGGGGTGCGTGTGTGGGGTTGTGTGTGTGTGGTGGGGTTGTGTGTGTGTGGGTGTGTGTGTGTGTGTGTGGGTGTGTGTGTGTGTGGGTGTGTGTGATATGTGTGTGGGGGGGTGTGTGTGTGGGTGTGTGTGTGATAAGTGTGTGGGGGTGTGTGTGTGTGGGGGTGTGTGTGATATGTGTGTGGGGGTGTGTGTGTGTGTGCGTGTGTGTGTATAGACTATGCAGGTGTAGATGTACAGGTGATGCGTATCTTTTTATTGGTGCGTGTCTGCCATCTACATGTCTTTTGGTTGTCACTGCTCTGTGCAGTCCAATCCCTTCCTGACACTTCCAGTCTCCAGGCTTCTTGCTGAAGGCTGGGTGTTTGAGTGAGCTATCAGTCAGGTAGCACAAGCAGGCTGTCCTGGCTCCGAGAACGACAAGGTTGGGGATGTTGTGAGGGAGGGGTTGGGGTGCCGCGATTGCGGTTCCCATATTATTCTTACGGAAGCCTCAGGTTATTACAGCTCCTCCAGACTGACCTTGGGTGGCTCTCTTCAGCACCACTGCCTGTGGCGCTGATCAGTTCCAAACTCCTGTGGCCATTCTGGTTCTGTTTACATTGAAGGATGATCATTTCCAAACTTCAAACAGACCAAGCTCCTGATCCTGACAGGCTCCCAGAGGGGTGGGGGGAGGACGGAAGGGTTTAACCAGTGAGGGCTAGTGACCCCATGAATACTGGTTATTGCCCTGTTAAAGCCAGTGACAATCCACACCATTCTCGCCTTATTAAGGAGGTTGTGCTTTCAAAAAAATAGAAAGAAATGAAGTGAGATCACCTACCCCAAATCATTGTCCTGTTCAGTTCTAAGCATGGCAAACCACTGTTGCTTGTACACTGCAGAAAGCCAGCCTGAGAAACAGAGGTCACCATTAGATCCACAATCACACAGAAAGATGGGCGAGATTGTGGAGCAAGCAATATCACACATAAGTCCACCACACAGCTTCAGCAGACTCGCAATTCGACTCAAAGAACAAAGAAAAGTACAGCACAGGAACAGGCCCTTCGGCCCTCCAAGCCTGCGCCGATCATATTGCCCGTCAACTAAAACATTTTGCACTTCCGGGGTCCGTATCCCTCTATTCCCATCCTATTCATGTATTTGTCAAGCTGCCTCTTAAACACCACTATCGTACCTGCTTCCACCACCTCCTCTGGCAGCGAATTCCAGACACTCACTACCCTCTGCGTAAAAAACTTGCCCTGCACATCTCCTCTATGGTTTTCTCCTCTCACCTTAAATCTATGTCCCCTAGTAATTGACTCTTCCATCCTGGGAAAAAGCTTCTGACTATCTACTCTGTCCATGCCACTTATAATTTTGTAAACTTCTATCAAGTCGCCCCTCAATCTCCGTCGCTCTAGTGAGAACAATCCGAGTTTCTCCAACCTCTCCTCATAGCTAATAACCTCCAGACCAGGCAGCATCCTGGTAAACCTCCTCTGCACCCTCTCCAACGCCTCCATATCCTTCTGGTAATGTGGCGACCAGAATTGCACGCAATATTCCAAGTGTGGCCTAACCAAGGTTCTATACAGCTGCAGCATGACTTCCTAGCTTTTATACTCAATACCCCTGCCAATGAAGGCAAGCATGCCATATGCCTTCCTGACTACCTTATCCACCTGCGTTGCCACTTTCAGTGACCTGTGGACCTGTACACCCAGATCCCTCTGCCCGTCAATGCACTTAAGGGTTCTGCCATTTACTGTATAATTCCTGCCTGTATTAGACCTTCCAAAATGCATTACCTCGCATTTGTCCAGATTAAACTCCATCTGCCATTTCTCCGCCCAAGTCTCCAACCGATCTATATCCCGTTGTATCCTTTGACAATCCTCTTCACTATCTGCAACTCTTCCAACCTTAGTGTCGGCTGCAAACTTACTAATTAACCCAGTTACATTTTCCTCCAAATCATTTATGTATACTACAAACAGCAAAGGTCCCAGCACTGATCCCTGTGGAACTCCATTAGTCACAGCTCTCCATTCAGTAAAGCACCCTTCCACTGCTACCCTCTGTCTTCTATGACCAAGCCAATTCTGTATCCATCCTGCCAGCTCACCTCTGATCCCGTGCGACTTTACCTTCTATACCAGTCTGCCATGAGGGACCTTGTCAAAGGCCTTACTGAAATCCATGTATATAACAGCCACTGCCCCTCCATCGTCGATCATCTTTGTCACTTCCTCGAAAAACTCGATCAAGTTAGTGAGACACGACCTCCCCTTCACAAAACCATGCTGCCTCTCACTAATAGGCCCATTTGCTTCCAAATGGTAGTAAATCTTGTCACGATGAATCTTCTCCAATAATTTCCCTACCACTGACGTAAGGCTCACCGGCCTGTAATTTCCTGGATTATCCCTGCTACCCTTCTTAAACAATGGAACAACATTGGCCATTCTCCAGTCCTCTGGGACCTCACCCGTAGCCAGTGAGGATGCAAAGATTTCTGTCAAGGCCCCAGCAATCTCCTCCCTTGCTTCCCTCAGTACTCTGGGGTAGATCCCATCTGGCCCAGGGGACTTATCCACCATAATATTCTTCAAGACGCCTAACACCTCTTTTTTGATCTCAACATGATCCAGACTATCTACACACGCTTCCCTAGACAAATCGACCGCTAAGTCCTTCTCTTTGGTGAATACTGATGAGAAGTATTCATTTAGTATCTCTCCCATTTCTTCCGGCTCCACACACAGATTCCCACCTCTGTCCCTGAGTGGGCCTACCCTTTCCCTGGCTACCCTCTTGCTTTTTACATATGTATAAAAGGCCTTGGGATTTTCCTTAATCCTGGTTGCCAGTGACTTTTCATGACCCCTTTTAGCCCTCCTGACTCCTGGCTTAAGTCTCTTCCTACTTTCTTTATATTCTCCACGGGCTTCATCTGTTCCCAGCCTTCTAGCCCTTACGAATGCTTCCCTTTTCTCTTTAACTAATCTCGCAATATCCTTCGTTATCCAAGGTTCCTGAAACTTGCCATGCTTATCCTTCATCCTAGCAGGAACATGCCGGTCCTGAATTCTTATCAACTGACGTTTGAAAGCCCCCCACATGTCAGTTGTTGATTTGCCCTCAAACATTCGCCTCCAGTCTAGATTCCTCAGTTCCTGCCTAATATTGTTATAATTAGCCATCCCCCAAATAAGCACCTTAACCCGAGGACTCCTGTTATCCTTATCCACCAGTACCTTGAAACTTACTGAATTATGGTCACTTTTCCTGAAATGCTCCCCTACTGAAACTTTGACCACCTGGCCGGGTTCATTCCCTAATACCAGGTCCAGTATTGCCCCTTCCCTAGCTGGACTATCTACATATTGTCTCAGGAAGCCCTCCTGGATGCACCTTACAAAGGGAAAGTTAAAATCACCCACCACAACAACTCTATTGCTCTTACGTCTTTCCAAAATCTGACTACATAACTGTTCCTCAATCTCCTGCCGGCAATTGGGCGGCCTAGAGTAAATCGCCAACATTGTGACTGCACCCTTCCTATTCCGGAGCTCTACCCATATTGCCTCGCTGCATGAGACCACCGAGGTGTCCTTCTGTCATACAGCTGTGATATCCCCCTTAACCAGCAGTGTAACTCCCCCACCTCTTCTATATCCCTCTCTATCCTGCCTGAAACATCTAAATCCTGGAACGTATCTGCCAATCCTGTCCATCCTTCAACCAAGTCTCTGTAATAGCAATAACATCATAGTCCCAAGTCCTAATCCAAGCTCTAAACTCATCTGCCTTGCCTGTTATACTTCTCGCATTGAAACAAATGCATTTCAGACCCCCAGTCTCACTGTGTTCAGTAATTTCTCCCTGCCTGCCCTTCCTCTTAGTCCTACTGGCCATATTCACTGCTTCCCAGTCATTTATTTCACCTGCTGACCTATTGCTCTGGTTCCCACCCCCCTGCCATACTAGTTTAAACCCTCCCGAATGACACTAGCAAACCTCGCAGCCAGGATATTGATGCCCCTCCAGTTTAGATGCAACCCGTCCTTCTTGTACAGGTCCCACCTGCCCCGGAAGAGATCCCACTGATCCAGATATCGGAAAGCCTCCCTCCTACACCATCTGTCCAGCCACGTGTTCAGCTGCACTATCTTCCTATTTCTAGCCTCACTGGCACGTGGCACAGGGAGTAATCCTGAGATTACAACCCTAGAGGTCCTGTTTTTTAACTTTCTGCCTAACTCCCTGAACTCCCGCTGCAGGACCTCGTCACTCTTCCTGCCTATGTCGTTAGTGCCAATGTGTACCACGACCTCTGGCTGTTCTCCCTCCCCCTTCAGAATGTCCCGTACCCGATCAGAGCCATCCTGGACCCTGGCACCAGGGAGGGAACATACCATCCTGGTGTCTCTTTCACGACCATAGAAGCGCCTATCTGAGCCCCTGACTATAGAGTCCCCTATGACAATTGCTCTTCTGTGCTTTGACCCCCCACTGCTGAACAACAGAGACAGCCGTGGTGCCACTGCTCTGACTACTGCTGACTTGTGCTGAAGCAATGCTGCCAAAGGCAGCCAACATGTGGCATGACTTAACAGCTCATCAGCGAAGTTTGCTCGCACCATACTCTCTAATAGTTGAACACCACATAAAATTACCTAGCAATTTAACCTTAAAATAATCTCAATGAAAGTTTTAATTGCAAAGTCATGACTTTTTAAAAAAAAGTTTGAAATTTAGCGTGCAGTCTGCACACAGCAGCAAGACTGAATTGTTCAAAATGCTCAAAGATATCTTCCAAGTTTAATTTTCTGCTGCGTCTGTGTGTAATTCCATCAGCTAAACCAAACCCAGCTGCAATTGGTACCTCCCCAACGCACCTCAAGTGTTTTTGCAATAGTGTTTGTGAACATCTACTAACAAGGAGCTCACATGCTACAAGAAACAGCATTCAAAAAAACCCTTAGTCACAGCCTGCCAAGCAAGTTAACACACGTTTAGTTTACTGAACTGCGAAATATCATTTAGATACCAGTCAAAGACATGGTCTGTGAAGCTCTGGAGGACACCCTGAGTTCATAAAGGTGTGAGAGAAAGGTGAAGTTCTTTATTCATCTTGAAACCTCTCCATGGCCTCACCTCTCCCTAACCCTACAGCCTCCTTGAGCCTCCGTCTTTCCATAGCCCAATGATTGGAAGCCTTACCATTCAGTGCCGAGCTCCAAGCTGTAGAACTCCTTCTCTTGTTCCCTCAACTCACCCTCTTCATTTAAGACATTCCTTAAAAGCTGCCTCTTGGTTACCCTCCCACTCATAGTTCTCTCTGGGGCTCAGCGTTCAGTTTTTTTATCTAATAGCTCTCAGGGTCTTTTTTTTAATGTAAAGGCGCTAAGTAAATGCGATTTGACGTGACAATATGTTGCTGTTCAGGGCTTAACTAAAAAATGCACACAAGGTACGACTGAGAATCTAACAGGTAAAATAAATCACTAGAGGGCTGAAATCAAGCAGCATGGAGAAATTTGGGCCTCTTCCACAAACAACAATTTATGCTGGATACTTCAGTTACACAGATAGATTGGAGAAGTTGGAACTGTTTTCTTTGGTGTAGAGAAAGTTGAGAGGAGATTTGATGAAGGTATTCAAAATCATGAGGGGTCTGGACAGAGTAGGAGTGGGCAGGACAGGACTGAGAGAAATTGTTCCCACTGGTGAAAGGATCAAGAACCAGAGGGCACAGATTTAAGGTACGTGGAAAAAGAAGCAATGACGGCATCAGGAAAAATTTTTTCACCGTGGTTAGGATCTGGAATGCAAGTGCCTGAGAGTGTGGTGGAGGCAAGTTCAATCGAGGCATTCAAGAGGGAAGTGTATCATTATCTGAAAAGGAAGAATGTGCAGAGTCACAGGGAGAAGGTGAGGGATTGGCACTCAGTAAATTGCTCCTTTGGAGAGCTGAATGGGCTGAATGGCCTCCGTCTGTGCTGTAACCACTCGATGATTTTATAGGTAATAAAAGATGTCCCCTTGCGCATTTTAAATAGATAAATGCCTTCATTAGAGAGAGGCAAATTTCGCTGAAAGTTTCTCATGTACAGTTAGCATGCTGACCATCTAAAGATGGTCAGATCAACAAACCAGGGCCAGAAATCCCTGGACCAGGTGATCCTCCCAAGCTGAAATGTTAAAAATCCTGTCTGCTATTCATGAGTCACCCAATAGAATGCTGAGTAACGCTGGACTCTCTAAGCTGTTATGCCAATCCATAGTGAAGGAAAACGATCACTGCCCAAGAGAATCACTTTCATTGCCCCTGACTCAGTGGCAACATGCATTTCTTTCTCCAATAGGTACCATGAGGCTTTCCTCCTACACGGACTCTGAATCAATCAGTGGGAGGTTGAGGGGCCAGTGGTTCTCCCTGTCCCAGGGATCTTTCACCACAGTGAAATATTCTTGGCCGGTACGTGTTGGATACCCCTCATACTCTGGCACGTGGGAAGTCTTGTGGCACAGTGCTAGCAACCCTACCCCTGGGCTAGCTCCGGGTTCAAGTCCCACATCAGGACGTGTTTACCACGGAAGGAGCGTTCATGATGTGGTTCAACAGGCTGATAATTATCCTGGGAATCCTTCCACACTACTCCCCAAAGTGGGGGGGTGCCCAGAAAAAAACTGTGTGTGAAGTTACACTAAAAAATGGTCTGGCACACGTCAACAATTATCTCCATGGGCTGTAGTTTGTTATGAAATCCATTGACCTGGGTGAGATTCTGACATTTCAGGTACAGCACATTCCAATGCTGTTACATTGGCTCCTGGGGAGAGTGTGTTGGTAAGTTAGTCAGGGGCAGTCGAAAAAGGTGGCGGCTAGCTCCACACAGCTGGAGTGCTGTTGTTAGCTCTGAGGAGCTGAGCCGGCAAGCTCCAGGTAGAGAGGGTGTGGGAGAAGCCGTGGAGAGCTAAAATTACACCAATAATTAAAGGCTGGAGCGCCGACTCGAGAATCCAGGGGAACGTCGTCTCGGGAGATGAGGCTAAAACCCTGGGAAGTCGTCAGCCGTTGAGGGAGTCCAAGTCGGAGCAGCTTTGAGGGAGTTCTGAGGCAAGCTCTTTGGAAGGTACAGAATTGGAATCCCTTGCGAAGGAGACAGAGTTTAATGAGATTTGGTGAGTCAGTGTCCCTGATGTCTGGGTGGGCTCTGTCTTGACTGCATCTGACATTTCGTATGCTGTGGAGTATTTGGCCACAGTTGGTCTGTTAATTCACATGTACCTCATAGTTAGCCTGGATGAGAGCATAAGTTACATATTGTAAATTGTTTCATCTTTCTGACCTTGTACATTAAATTTTGCTTTTGTTTGTCCAAAACCAGTGGATTCTTGTGGCTTTATTCCGAAAACAGGTGTCTTGAATCTCAACCTTGATCTGCTTGAAACAAAACTGGTCCCTAAACAGATCTCCCCCCACGTCCTGGGGTCTAGCCAAGGATCGTAACAAGCTCCATTGCGATCCATCAGCCCCCTGAGGCTGGACGAATTTCCATCCTTCCGACATAAAGGCTGGCTATTGACTGCAGCCCAACGGTCATACAATTCCAACAGGGTTCTCTGGAAACCCATGGGATGTAGGGATTTGGAGACAATTCCCCATTTCCAAGCACAAGAGTGCTGCCACCAAATATGACTGCCCTGACGGAGCACATGCTGGGGATCAGGATGCAGGACACTCCTGGCCTGTAAGGCTAAACAACTGAGTCTTAATGAGTAATAATTTACAGCGTGAGTGTTGATATCACTGAGTTTGTTGGAAGGAGGGCGGGATTTACAACAACAGGGCCTATTTATCAGAAGCGTCAATTTAAAGGGTCACTCTGAACTACAGTAAACAGACTCTTGATTGAAACTACAGTAAAATCTCCCAATAAAAGCCAGGATTATTTCTTCAGCAAAATACAGTAAGTGGAGGATAGTTGCATAATCTAAAGTGTGTGTGTAAAATCAATCCCAGACATGTACTGCAGTGTGGATTCCAGGCGTGACTGAGAGGAGAATTCGCCTGGCACTCCCGGTGTCACTGAATACAGCCACTAAAGGGATTCTGAGTGAAGGTGCTATATCATCCTGAGGAATGAAGAACTCACTCACCTGAAGGAATAATCATGTCCCGCTCAATAATTTTAGCAGATATCAGGTCATTGATGACGTACTGTAGGCGAATGTGACGAAAGACACTGGCAAACTTCTGTCCTTGCTCTGTGTCCAGGAAACTACTGCAGTTGCAGCTCTCTGTTTGAAAGAACAAACAAATGTATCATCAAGTTTGTCCATCCCGATTAAACCAATGCCTTTCTAATCTGGAGCTGTTAGAGCATCACACAGACCGCAGGATGGTTACAGCACAGGAGGAGGCCATTTGGCCCATCTTGTCTGTGACAGCTCCGTGTAGGACCAATTCACATAGTGCCACTCCTCCGCCGTCTCCCCGTAACCCTGCACATCCTGCTTCTTCAGATAATAATCCAATTCCCTCTTGAATGCCTTGACTGAACCTGCCCCCACCCACACTCTCGGGCAGCACATTCCAGACCCTAACCACTCCTCATATCGCCACTGCTTCTTCCAAGAACCTAAAGAGAGAGATTCCTCTGTGCAATGTTAAAGACAAAAGCGTTTTCAGATGAATTCATGAAGCTGTTCCATGTCATGAGAACACATGAACATAAAAAATTCCAGGGTAAATATGAATGCAATCTATGTGTGGTAGTTCACCTTTGTAGAAAGCTAGCTTATCAACTGGAGGGATGGTCAGAAGAGATAAAACAGCCTTTTCAGCTACAAAATGATTTATTACATACAGAAAAGCAGCAGAGGCTGCGGTAAAATAAAACGAGGTGAAATCATTTAGTGGCACAGTGTCACAGATTTTATTGAATCACTATCTGTTCAGAGGCTGTTACTTTATCTGCGATTTTTATTCGATCAGATTTCTGCTATTTTCCGCTCTTTGACTAGCACTCTGCCTGTCTCTGCCTTTGTCTTGATCAGATAATGTACGTGGAGGGAGCCAGTGATATGGTTTTGCTGTTCTGTTCTGTCATGGATAGAAGATGGGCTGGCTAACAGGAAGCATAAATGGGTCTTTTTCAGGTTGGCAAGATGTAACGAGTGGTGTGCCACAGGGATCAGTGCTGGGACCTCAACTGTTTACAATTTTTATAAATGATCAGCGGGTGCAACCCCCAGGGCCATCCATCCGGGTGACTCCGGGATTGTCCGGCTCCCATCCGAATCCCCTCTTCCCGTGACCTCGGCAGCTCCAGCTCCACAGGCCGAGGAGGGTGCCACTGCCACACAGCAGGACCCCAAAAGCAGCCCGGGACCCTCCAAGTCTCGGCCGTCCAGAGGACGCCCACCAAAGTCATCACAGACAGGGTGCAGCAATCAGCAGGCTGCCTTCACTCCGCTGTGGATGGCTGGGGAGCACCAAGACATAGTGACAGCATTAGGAAGGTTAAGAAGATCTAGTTGCACAGCCTGGGCACGGGTGTTAATCACTTGTACATACTGTTCACTATTGTCAACAAACTCCCAAGAATGTCTTCCTGCCTATGGCTCCTTGTTCTGATGAGCAGTGTTCTTCTCACTCAGATGTGAAACCTTTTTGCACAAGGGCAGGTGTCTCAGTCCAGGGCCCCTTCCCTGTTCAGTGTGTAACCTTCAGACCAGAGTGATGGTCCAGCCTCACAGTCCCTGGACACATTCCTGATGCCTGCACCATGAAGGTGCTGGTCATTGCTGCCAGAATATCATGAGCAGGCATCACAGAGTTCCGTCATTCTCTCTGTGTGGCTCTCAGCACCTTTAAGGTGGGGCTGGACCCCCCATCTCTTCAGCATCTGTGCTCCTGAAGGGGTCAGGTGCTGAAGGCAGACAAAGGATCAGATGCTTTTAAGGTTTCATGGTTGCGTCTCTACAATATGGCCTTGATCATAGAGTGTAAGTGAGCTGCCCTCGGCCAGACAGGAGTCAGGCATGCTCAGAGGCTATGTGAAGATCCATGGAGTGTCCTCACTGCATGCCGTCATCATCCTCCTGCAATCAAGCCACTATTAGGGCCTCCAATGCATCGCCATGACAGGAGCCTGAGCACTGAGGGTATGTGCGCTGCCGTACGCCAGACTGGAGTCAAGCGTATATAGGTGCAATGTGAGGATCTTATGGTGTCTTCTCGCTGCATGTCAAATCTACCAGCTATGAGGGCCTCCTGAGCATGCCTGCCTCGTCTGGCCAGTGCGAGGGCCACATCCCAGTCACTGTCGCTTACGAGGATCTCCTCATCCCCCTTAACGTCCTCTTCATCTGAGGAGACATGCAGCTCCTCCTCAGCCAGCTCCTCTCCCCGTTGCAGCGCCAGGTTGTAAAGGGCACAGTAGGCGACGACGATGTGTGACACCCTGTGTGAACGATACTGCAGGGCTCCACCAGACCGGCCCAGGCACTGGAAACTCATCTTCAGCATCCCGATGGTTTGCTCCACCAAGTTGTGAGTTGCAGCATGAGCCTCATTATGGCGTCGCTCTGCTGCAGCCTGAGGCCATCGCACAGGTGTCAGCAGCCACGGCCTCTGTGGGTAGCCCTTGTCCCTGAGGAGCCATCCCTGCAGCCTCTGTGGACCCTGGAAGACGTCAGGGATCTGTGACTGTCTGAGAATGTAAGAGTTGTGCACACTCCCTGGAAACCATGCACAGACCTGCAGGATGCATTTGTGGTGGTCTCACACCAGCTGCACATTCAGCAAATGGAATCCCTTGCGGTTATGTCAGGAAGATATAATAATTGTCATAATGATGTCAGAATTTATTGTAAAATAGTGGTATCTGTGTCTGTATGTATGTATGTATGCGTGCGTGTGTGTGTGTGTCTGTATAAGTCTGTGTGCGTCTGTATCTGTGTGAGACTTACTTGGATTAAAGGCAGCTGCTCTGAAGGCTTTGATGTAAACATGGGGGAAGTTTAGAATTTAAGGTGTAAAAGGACATTTGCAATTTGAAATAAACCAGACTTGATTGTTTTCAAAGGAGGGGTGAAATGTGTTACCTAGCCAGATGAAGTTTAGAAACAGTGTGTTTATTTTTCCCAAAGATTACTGGTAAAACTTAGTGCTATGAGAGATTTTTATCAGAAAGATAAGTCCAAAAGACATAGTGAAACAATGGGAATTTGCATCCAAAGGGGAAAATATGTATAAAGGAGAGAAGACTGTAAGGATGGGCGTTTTTAAGGTCTAACAAGTGTGAAAAGCCTTCAGCATCTATGCTTCAAGCTGCTGTTTTCAAAGGACTGAAGTTAAGAAAACTCACTTTGAATTAGACTGGTTCAGGGTATTGTGTGTCACCCTGCCTGACTCTTTTAAAATCCATGTGTCTTACTGTTGCCTTAATGAAAGTGTAACTAGGGATCAGATTAAGTTGGGGATTTAGGAGTTATCATAGTAGTAATTTGTAGATCTATGTATGTGATTAAAATCATTTCTCTTATTAATAATTGTTCAATCTAGTTTTGTAAAAACCTATAAGGCTTGGTGGTCTTTTTACTACTGAATTCAAGGCAGGCATCTTGAAATTTATACAAATTGCAAAACAAGTTGTGCCAGTTGTTTCAACTTTCTCTTTGGGATTTGAACAACTCAATATTTACCACTGGTTGTGCCATAACAGTTGACATAGTTGACCACATATTGCGACGGAGATCTGAGTGCCATGTGAGTGCAGTCGATGGCACCCTGAACCTGTGAGAAACCCAAGATCTGGGCAAATCTAATCGCTCTTGCATCCTGGCTCTCCTGGTCCTGGGAAAAATGCACAAAGTTGTGTGCCCTCACGAAGATGGCATCCATGACCTCATGGGTGCATTTGTGGGTGGAGGCTTGTGATATCCCACAGAGGTCGCCTGTGGAGCCCTGAAAGGAGCCACGGGCGTAGAAATTGAGTGCCGCTGTCAATTTCACAGCCACTGGCAGTGTATGTCCTCCATGTCCATGTGGCACCAAATCCTGCAGTAGCTGGCAGATGTGACCAGCCAGTTCCCTAGACATGCGCAGTCTTCAGCGACACTGGTTCTTGGTCACCTGCAGGAATGAAAGGCGGTATCTATATACCCTGGGTCTAGCTAGGCACCAACCAGCAACAGCTCGCTGTGGCTCTTCAGCGTGTGGGAGAGCCCCGGACGCCACTTCTTCCAGAGGGTGCTGCTCCTCCCTCTGCGCAGCCGGATGCCCCAGTCACTCTCTTCTCTGTCGTCTTCACTCTCTTAATGTCATGAGGCATACAGCTAGTTCACCAGGCTCCATGATCCTGATGTACTCCTCCTGCAGGATGAAAGAGAGATATGTGGGTTAGCATGGGTATACTAAGAAACTCTCTTGGTTAAGTCTGAAGGCCCCTTAACACATCCCGGAGAGTGCTGGCCACCACTCGGATGGCCAGAGATTAGTGCGCTGCATGGCTGCCAAAACCCTACCTTCCTCCGCCCCACTCCACCCAACCCATTAGCGGCAGCTTTGCCCATTGGGCTGCATGCTGTGCTCCCAGCTCAGGCTTCTCCTAACCCACACTGCAAAGCTGCACTGTTAGCTGGAACCAAGGGGCTGACATTGCCAGGTGCTGTGAGCGCCTCCACCAGAGACTGCTCCATAGTCAGCTTTAGCAAGGAGATTGTACAACGTGCTCAGTCGTCCCAACTGTTCTGCAGTCCAATAAAATGCTCGTTAATCTGTAGCCTGTGCCCGAGGGGTGAAAAGTTCTGGAATACTTGGTGGCACCTTGATGTCTCTGCATTGCTTGAGTGGGCAGATAATCTAGAGACCTAACTCCAATCAATGTGGCTGCACCTGAACTGTCTCAGGTTATTATACAAGGTGTCCCTAATGTGTGGCCACTTCCCTTGCCCACCCACTCCCCACGTGCATGTGTCCTATCTTCAACCGCAGGGCAGCCCTTGCCCCCTCCCCCACCCAACGCATCTCAACCTTGAAGTCCAACAGGCGTCCCTCGCGAGCGCTCCGCAACATCACTGTGTACTCACCTCCGAGTTCGCCTCTAAGTGCAGCCCGCCAAGTGCACGCCTTTTATATACTGTTGTGAAACACGCCGTCGTGATGTGGGCAGTCGATCTAGCAATGAGGCGGGGGGAGTAATGACTCCGGCGGGCTAGTCTTATAATAACATGCTGACGTATTACAATGAAGTTCCCGACGTCTGATGGTGGGGAACGTGACCCACCATCAA
This sequence comes from Cetorhinus maximus, assembly GCF_964194155.1. Lineage (NCBI taxonomy): Eukaryota > Metazoa > Chordata > Chondrichthyes > Lamniformes > Cetorhinidae > Cetorhinus > Cetorhinus maximus. Next base: position 5,387,358 of record NC_135898.1, on the reverse strand, counting down.
CGGGCTGAGCAGACGATCGCAAACTGGTTTCATAATATCGTGAAACTGATTCCTGGCCTTCTCGCCACATTGTCCCAAGCACTCCGCCGAGCACGCCCGACGCCAGCGGGCACAGACCATTCAGCCCAAGGAGAGTCTGCCACTGATCAAATAGTTGTTGTTTCATGGTGCCGTGTGACGCTATTTCAGAAAAGACAAAATTCATTGTTTTTTTCTGACCGAGGTGAACCTTCCTTAACATCTGCCCTTGGGAAGATTCTGGTACATCCCTCTGTTCCTTTACTGGGAGGTGAGGTAAAGTGAAGAAGATTGTTAATCAAACCTAGTGAGTTGAGACGTAATGGGAAACAGTCTAATGAATGGAGGACTAAGGTGCACAGATATTACAAATTTAGATGCGTATGAAAACGGGCAAAGTGAATTGACTGCAATGTACTGACTCTGACAGCTTTTACACATTATTCATTACACAATGGACAAGTAATTGTTTCAGCCATCAGGAAGTCAGGTTTACACAAGTGTATCCCGCACAGTAAAAGCAGATGGTGTGTTCAGAGTTGCTAAACCCTCAAGGAGCTGCCCTGAGGCAATGGCAGATTCACAGGCTTCCTGCAGGCCCCCAGAAACTCGACAGTGCGCTGGTTCAGGATGAAAGAGACATGAGGATAACCACCGACAGACTGAAGACAATCTGGGGGTGAGACACGAGAAACAAATCCATTCTGGGGGTCAGTGCGCAATTTTACATTGCACCAGCAAGGTGCATGAGCACGCCAGCAGCCTTTGCCCCCCTCCCCCACCCAACATGCCTCAACCTTGAAGTCCAGCAGGCGACCCTCGCGAGCGCTCCGTCATGTCACTGTGTACTCACCTCGCAATCGCCATCAGCCGCACATCTAGAGAAGCAAGCCCAGCAGAGAGGAGACAGCACTCACCTTTCCTACGTTTGGAGAACCAGGCATCTGCATCAGTTAACAACTGCTTCAAAGGGCCGTTCCAGGAGGGCACTAGTTGAAGGAACATCCACTGCAAAAGGAAAGCATTCAACTCAAACGCTGTCTGGGACACAGGGGAACTGATCCAGCAGGTTCTCTCCACACACTGACTGTACCCTCACTCTGCCAGCCAGACTCTGTAATTACAATGGTAAAAGATGCACTGTGGAGTACTGAACGTTTAAAATGGTTTACGCTTCAGCTAATGCAACTTGAAAGCAGTAGACAGCAAAGTAGAAGTTGGTTCTCACAGTGTTGCACTGGTTTGAAACCTGGAAGTGTCAATGAAATGAAAGACAAGAGAATAAACAGGTGAAACATGACAAGTATCCACCTTTGCTTATTCAATGCCCTATCCTGGTGTAGATGAGACCAAGCTGGAGCATTGGCAGCCTGTTAATATTTTCCGATAAGTTTCCAGAATTAATATTTCTGCAGTGTATCAACATTTGGTGTGGGAAAGGGTCTCGCACACAGAAAAGCTTGAGGAACACTGATAGATTTCTGGATACTGATGACATCAAGGGATATGGGGATAGTGCGGGAAAGTGATGTTGATTTGGCGATCAGCCGTGATCTTATTGAATGGTGGAGCGGTCTCAATGTGCTGAATGGCCTCCTCCTGCTCCTATGTCCCTATTCGTCCAGCACGGGCGGCCGTACCTTCGGCTGCCTGGGCCCTGAGCTCTGGAATCTCCTCCTTAAATCTCGCAACTTATCTCTCCTTCTTTAACACCTTCTTCAAACCTACCTGACCGAGCTTTTTGGTCGTCTGCCCTAATATCTTGCGATGTGGCCTGGTGTCACGTTACTTTTGATCACGCTCCTGTTGAATGCGCCTTGAGGCACCTTCACCAAAGTAAAGGTGCTATATAAATGCAACTTGTTGTACCTTTTTTAGTGCAGTGTACACGTCCATCTCCACCTGCATCACAAACAAGTCTGGAGAGCTGATCAACTTCTCCATCAGACCTATGCTGGACAGGTGAAAGAAAAAAAAGATATCAGTGTCTGAGCTGAACGACACACCAACAGCAGCATCAACTGTGCTGAAGACACTAAGATTGGAGGCGTTGTGGACAGCGAGGAAGGCTTTCAAAGCTTGCAGAGGGATCTGGACCAACTGGAAAAATAGGCCAGAAAATGGCAGATGGAATTTAATGCGGAAAAGTGTGAGGTGTTACATTTTGGAAGGTCAAACCAAGGTAGGACATACACAGTAAATGGTAGGGCATTGAGGAGTGCGGAGGAACAAAGGGATCTGGGAGTTCAGATACATAATTCCCTGAAAGTGGCGTCACAGGTAGACAGGGTTGTAAAGAAAGCTTTTGGCATACTGGCCTTCATAAATCAAAGTATTGAGTATAGGAGTTGGGATGTTATGATGAGGTTGTATAAGACATTGGTGAGGCCAACTTTGGAGTATTGCGTGCAGTTCTGGTCACCTAACTACAGGAAGGATATCAGTAAGATTGAGAGAGTGCAGAGAAGATTTACTAGTATGTTGCCGGGTCTTAAAGAGTTGAGTTACAGGGAAAGATTAAACAGGTTAGGACTTTATTCCTTGGAGCGTAGAAGAATGAGGAGAGATTTGATAGAAGTTTACAAAATTGTGAGGGGTATAGACAGAGTAAATGCGAGTAGGCTCTTTCCACTTAGATTAGGGGAAATAAACACGAGAGGACATGGCTTTAGGGTGAAAGGGGAAAGGTTTAGGGGGAACATTAGGGGGAACTTCTTCACTCAGAGAGTGGTGAGAGTGTGGAACGAGCTACCATCTGACGTGGTAAATGCGGGCTCATTCTTAAGTTTTAAGAATAAACTAGATAGATACATGGATGGGAGAGGTCTGGAGGGTTATGGACTAGGTGCAGGTCAATGGGCTTAGCGGAATAATATTTCGACACAGACTAGAAGGGCCGAATGGCCTGTTTTCTGTGCTGTAGTGTTCTATGGTTCTATGGTTCTAACTGCTCTTTCCCCAAATTATTCTCCATCAACGGGTTTATCCGTTTTTGAAAAAGTTCCTCTTGAATCCACCGCCCCTTTAAAGAAGCACATTCCAAATCACAACTCCTCTCAGAGTAAAGGAAATTCAACTCATCTCTCCCTTTGGATTTATGGCCCTTTACCTTAAACTCCTATCTAATAGTTACCAACCCTGCTGACAGTGGAAACAGCCTCTCCCATCTACTCTATCAAAAACCTTCATGGCTTTGAACCTCTCTATTAAATCTCCCCTTAACCTTCTCCGCTCTAAGGAGAACAACCCCAGCTTCTCCAGTCCCTCCACATTGACTGAGATCCCTCATACCCTGGGACCATGCTAGTCAATCTTCTCTAAGCCTTCTCCAGCCTTGACCTCCTTCCTCAAGTGTAACTGTTGCGTTTCCACCATCACAGCAGCGACAACACTTCAAAAAGTACTTTGTTGGCTTAAAGGGCTTGGGACTTCCTGAGGCTGTGAAAGATGCTACACACAGAGGTGAGTCCTTTTTTTGCTTTCTCTGAGTTGGCACAGAGCAAGCTCGGGAGTGATGCTAGGAACAGTGTTTTCGCTCAATGGGTGATTGTTACCTGGAATGGCTAAAGGGTTAAAAATAATGGCAGCTAAAACTCTGGAGTCATTCAGCAGACTGTGCGATACTGCAGGTTTCTTTGGAACAGTGAGCTGAATAAATAACTTCCCTCAATGGTCTGATCTTTGTGAACGCATTTGAATAATTACGTCACCACTTTACATGTTGAATTCTCCCCTAACAAACAACATTTCACTCACATGTCCCAAGAGGCGAAAGAGCAAGCAAAATAAAGTTTGAACAGTTGAAGCGATGATGAATTACCTCAGATCTTTCAGCAGCTCCACGCTCTGATGCGTCATCAGGTTGTTTAAAAGCCACTCAAGACACCTGGAATTAAAAAGAAAATCAATAAGCAATTTTCAATAAACATTAGACTTTCAACTGCCGCAGCTTAATATTTCTGTCTTGGCAGGCAATAACAAGGAAAGGACAATTAGTCAGGTTGCCAATGCTCTGTGCAACAGGGACAGTGGGGCAATAGTGAATAAAAGAATGGAAGCAGTGTGAGCAAAGAGCAGGACAAAAATCAGAATCTATTCCAGAACTTACTTTTGCTTGACTGAGTCCAGTCCATAACTTCCAGCTGCTGTATAGAAGTTGCAGACAGATTTGGAACTGATTGTCTCCTTCATGATCTCTCCGCATTGCTGGATCAAAGCGTCCTTCAGGAATCAAACAGGAGAAAGGGGTGGTGAGGAAAGGTACTCTTGGGTGCCTGCAGGCAGAACATGACTGGAGGGCCCGAACTGAAAGGATTCTCCTCGCCAGAATGCATACACAAATTTGCTTTCAAAGCTTTTAGCACTGATGCAACCTTTACATAACTTAAAAACCTTGCCTTCCGTGATGTTGCGAATTTGTCTTCTGTCACCGGAAAGGGCAGTGGAATCAGGCTCACTCATAACTTTTCAAAGGAAATTGGATCAATCGCTGATGGGGAAAAATGTGCAGGGATTTAGGGGGAAGAGCACAAGATTGGGACTAATTTGATAGCTCTTCCAAAGAGCCAGCATAGGTACAATGGGCTGAATGGATTCCCTTGTGTGCTATCGTTCTTTGTCTGTCTTTCGCGTAGCTTATGATTGGATGCAATTTGTGATGTGAAGCACGTGGAGGCCACTGCTGACTCTCTTCTTTGCCCCTGCAACACCTCATTGCCACCCTGACCTGGCAGAGGAGAGTCCTCGCCTGGAACAGGTATGTCTGCATTAGCCTCCAAGCACACCGAAAAGTCATCAGGAATTCATGCCAGGTCACACGCTACTCACGAATGCCTGCACTTGTGATGCTGTGCTCGCCCCGATTTGTCATGACTTCCAGAAAATCAAACTGATGCTCCAAGAGCAGCTGTAAATTTATAACACGCTGCACATCCACCCACACAAAACACTCCTCTACAATTTTTCTTTCCCTGTTACACTGACTCACAGTGAATCAAGCTGACACTGGTTAATGCAGCTCAGGCAAACTCATTTTTCTTGCTGAAAATTTGAAATCGATCTGCGAATGCGCTGTGCCCAGTGCTGCATCACGCAGACGAAAGGGCAGCTACCCAAGCCAAGCATCAGCACCGACGATGCTGATACCGAGAGGAACCCACTCGGGTGCCAGCTGACTTCATTCAGGGCCTGTGGGAAGTTCTGAACTCAGCAGGGATTCCCCTTCACAGCGGCTCGTGTGGTTCCTCCTGCTGGGAAACACATGCAGGCACACATGCCCCACGACCATGGGCAGAATGTAGGGTCAATCATTAAAACAGGAAGCGTGGTCTGAATCTGCTGCGTATATACCTGTTACCAGTTTCAGGGATGTCCTAACCTCCTGCTTTGGAAAGGCAGGACACTTCCAATTCCTGAATCGGGCTCCCGCTGTGAAATTGTAGACCAGCTCCACATGCTAAGTGCCTCTTGCAACGCTCCTTGTGCGCCAAGAGGAGCAGGAATGCTCCCCTCCCCTCCCCTCTCCACCCTGCCCTCTGTGATTGGAAATCTAGCCCTGGCAGCTGCGGGATCTCTCGTTGCTGTGCTGCCATCACAGGCCTCTCTCCCTCCAGTCAATTGCGGTCAATCCCCTTCACCCTCACAAAGAACTCCAATCACTGAGCTTCCACTCACCCCCCCCACCCCATCCCCAACTGTGGGGACCATCCCCTTGGGATGCAACCTCCTGCCACATGCCATTCAGCTCAACTGGTCTATCAAGGTATGTATGCTCCACATGAGCCTCTTCTCATCTTAACTCAGCTAACCCTGCCATCATTAGCCTCTCTTCCTTCCTCCCACATATACTTTGCAAACTTCTCCTGAAATGCATCTATGCTATCCACCTCACCACTCTCTGGGCAAAGAAATGTCTCCTGAATTCCCGATTGGATTTATTAGCGATTATCTTACATTGATGATATTTCCCACTTTGGGAAACATCTATCCCATCGCAATACTTCATAAATTTAAAGATCTCCATTGTCTTCTCCAGAGAAGAAAACCTCCACCTGTTCAATCTTTCCTGATAAAGGTGAATTTGGATAGGGAGCAGTGAATGTTGTGTTTGACCTTCTTCAGCGGCATGTCCAGCCGTTACTTGAAGAATCTCTTGTTCTGGTCTTAACCGTTACCTGCCGTTGATCAACAAAAAAAAATTCCAGGTGGACCTCTGACCTGAACTTGATCTTCACACTGTCAAACTATTCTGTTATACTGGCTGAATATGCCACTGACTGCACATACCTGCTTAGATTCTCACATAAAATCAGTTCTTACTGGTGATGCACTGGGGGCCTGTGGGGGGGGGGCAACCTAGCAACCAACTGCATCCTCGAGCGAGGTGGGGGCCAAAGGGTGGTATCAGGAAAAAGTGAAATATAAAAGCTTTCCTACCAAACAGGAGAAGAAAAAGGCAAGGGACTTCCAAAGCTCACGGACGCAACCTGGGCTCAGCACCGGCAGCAGTGGGTGCACTCGCTTACCTACACCAGCTCCTGGTCCGACAGCACCTCACTCACTAACCTACACCAGCTCCTGGTCCGACAGCACCTCACTCACTAACCTACACCAGCTCCTGGTCTGACAGCACCTCACTCACTAACCTACACCAGCTCCTGGTCCGACAGCACCTCACTCACTAACCTACACCAGCTCCTGGTCTGACAGCACCTCACTCACTTACCTACACCAGCTCCTGGTCTGACAGCACCTCACTCACTTACCTACACCAGCTCCTGGTCCGACAGCACCTCACTCACTAACCTACACCAGCTCCTGGTCCGACAGCACCTCACTCACTAACCTACACCAGCTCCTGGTCAGACAGCACCTCACTCACTAACCTACACCAGCTCCTGGTCCGACAGCACCTCACTCACTAACCTACACCAGCTCCTGGTCAGACAGCACCTCAGTGCGAAAATCCCATTGGTGTTTTTAAATCCCTCCGCGGCCTCCCCTCTCCCTTTCACTGTAACCTCCTGCAGTCTCACAATTTTCCAAAATTCCTGCGCTCCTCCAATTCTGGTCTCTTTGTGCATCCCTGATTTTAATCGCTCCACCATTGGCTGCCTGGCTTTCACCTGCCTCAGCCCCAAGCTCTGGAATTCCCTCCCTACCCCTCTCTCTCTCTCTCCTCCTTCAAGATGCTCTTGAAAACCTACCTCTGTGACCACACTTTTGTTCACTTTTCCTAATCTCTCCTTATGTGTCTGAGTATCAGAAATATTTTGCTCGATAGGGCTCTGGTTTAGCAGCTTGGGACGTTTTGCTGTGTTCAGTATGAAACGTGATCCCAAACTTTTGCCGGAGTGACTCTGTACCTGGTCAGGATTGCCCACATGGGCCACCAGTGAGGAAGACTCAATCGGGCTAGCTGTGGCACTCGGAATGTGTCTAACCTCTGCTTGCAGCGTATCCCCCCAGTGGGACTGCTGAGATTGTGCCATCAACATCAGGAAAAGCCCAAAGCAAACTCGCAAAATGTAACACTCCAGTATGCAGAATGTCAGTGTACATGTGGAGAGCTCTCATCAAAGGGGCAGTGACCTGAAACCTCGTCTCCTTTTCACTCTCCCCCAGTGCAGCCTGACCTGCTGAATATTCCCAGCGTTTTCTGTTCTTTGCGTGCAAGCTTCAGCAACACAGCCCACTAACCCGCAAGACCAGCGCTCAAAACATTAACCAGATCTGAGGACTAAACTAACTACATTTAAATGTATAGTTACCATCAATCCTTCCTAATGGAGCAACAATAACTTGTATTTATATAGCACCTTCAAAGTAATAGAATATGTGAAAGTGCTTCACATGAGCATTTTGAAACTAATTAGGACATGGAGCCACATAAGGAGATATTAGGTCAGATGACCAAAAGCTTTGTTAAAAGAGGTAGGCTTTAAGGAGTCTCTCCAAGGGAGATTTTGAGATATGCGTCACTTTGGTTTTGCCAATGTTCACTTTCATTCCGAAGTTCATGCCTGCTGTTTCGCGTCTTTCTCCTCGTTCCTGTGACCCTCCTTCTGTGCTTGTTACAATTGCAGTAGGCAGGAATGTGGAGGTGAGGTTACAATCAGATTAGCATGGCAGAGCAGGTTCGAGGGACCGAGTGGCCTGCTCCTGCTCCTAATTCATGTGTTCGTATGCTCAATAGCTTCCCCAGTCACGTAGCAATCCGGCCGGTATGAATATTTCTTTGGAATGGGAGTGAGCATTGGAAAACCCAAAGTGATGCATATCTCAAAATAACCTAGAAATATTCATCTATTCATCGAAGGAAGAGAACTAGAACAGGTAGAATTCAGGTACTTTAGGAAACATCACATCTGCAGATGGAAGATACAACAACAAAACAAGAACAAGGAGAGCAATGGGAAAGGCTACGTTTGGTAACAAGAGACTGTTGCTAACCGGAAAGCTGAAGAAACAACTCAAGAAGCAACTTGTAAAGAGATTGATTTGGAGTGTTCCATGGAGGTGAGACTTGGACCTTACAGAAAGAGCAGGCCAACTTGCGAAATAGCTTTGAAACATGGGTCCGGAGGAGAATGGAAAGGTTCAGCTGGACAGAAAACGTAATGAATGGTGAAGTGCTGAGGAGAGTGAATGAACGTGCTGAACGTAATGAGGAACGGAGAGTCTGGGTAGGGCATAGCTTAAGGAGAAACAGACTTGTAAGAGATGTTATGGAGGGAAGATTTCAAGGAACAGGAGGGAGGAAGAGAATATCAATGTTGGATGTCTCAAAAGCTGAAGGAAGCTACTGGGAAATGAAAAGACTGGCACAGGATAGAGAGACGCATGGAAAGACTCATCGGAGCCAAGGGCCTGCCTTCAGGCAAGGCACACATCATGATGATGATGATTAAAGGAGGAAAGCGAGGTAAAGAGGAAGAGAGGTTTCGGGAGGAAATTTCAGAGCTCGAGGCCCAGGCAACTGAAGGCATGGCCAGCAACGGCAGAGCGGTTAAAACGGTGATGCTCAAGAGGTTAGAATCAGGAGTACAGAGATCTCAGGGGGTTGCGGGGATGGAGGAGGTTACAGAGAGATAGGGAGGCGAGACAATTGCAACAGTCTATCCTTTCAAACAGTAAGGCAAGGGCTTATCAATCAAGTGAGGAAAATGCGAGTCATTTTCTGCTGAAGACCAACTGCAAGTTGCAGGAATTTTGACAGCTCTTTCCAAGCACACATGATGGGGTGTGTTATGGGGAAGGGGTTCGAGTGATAGCTTATCACCAAGTGTTTCCTGTTCTGTTTCGAGGCTTACCAGTTGAAGCATGCAGGCTGCTGCCAGAATTGTCACCACCCGACTGGGATGGATTAAGACATCGTCTCGATACAACGAGCCAAACGCCACTTGCAGTGCTGCCAGAGAGAAGAGCGGAATAAGAGCTCGAATGCCACAAACGTACTCATTAGAAAGTAGTCAGATCCTCTCAAATCACTAAATCCCTGCAGCTTGATCACCTCTCAAAGGCCTTCGGGATTTTACTCATGGTGGCCGGATTGCTCTCAGTGGGGAAGTTATCGAGCATACAAACATATGAATTAGGAGCAGGAGTAGGCCACTCGGCCCCTCGAACTTGCTCTGCCAGACAATAAGATGATGGCTGATCTGACTGTAACCTCAATTCCACGTTCCCGCCTACCCCCATTAACCTTTCACCCCCTTGACTATCAAGAATCTACCTAACTCTGCCTTAAAAATACTCAAAGGCTCTGCTTCCACCACCTTTTGAGGAAGAGAATTCCAAAGACTCACGACCCTCTGAGATAAAAAAAAATTCTCATCTCTGTCTTAAGTGCACAACTCCTTATTTTTAAACAGTGACCCATAGATCAAGATTCTCCTTAAGAGGAATCCTTTCTATGTCCGCCCTGTCAAGGCCCTCAGGATCTTTAATGTTTCAATTAAATCGCCTCTTACTCTTCTAAACTCCAGCGTATACAAGCCTAGCCTATCCAACCTTTCCTCATGAGACAACCCACTCACTCCAGGTATTGAGCTGTGACAATATAGGGCCAGGAGGCATATTTTCCAGTGGTTACCAACACAACATCTCCCAATTTGGTCAGCTTTCACATAGAAGAAACAGGAGTAGGCCATTCGGCCCCTCAAGTCTGTGCCACTATTTGATAAGATCTTGGCTGATCTTTGACATCAACTCCACTTTCCAACCCAATCCCCATATCCCTCGATTCCCTTGGAGTCTTAAAACCTATCGATCTCAGTCTTGAATATACTCATCAACTTTCCTTGGTAATATTATTTACCTCTTTGTTTAACCTAATGCTATCCTTAACCTCTTCAATTAGACATGCATTGATCACGTTTCCAGTGGAGCTTTTACTTCTCAATGGTTTGCAGATTTATTGACAATCATGAAATATTTCTTTCAATGTTCCTCATTTATTCATCTAGAGTCGTTCTATTTAATCTAAATTCCCCAAAACGCTGCACTGCTCTGTGGCCTTGACTTTTATCTCTAGAAATTTCCCCTTTACTTGATTCCCAACCGTCTGCACCCCCCCAATCATTTTTTGTTTGAAGTCTTTTCTGTGGCCCAAGGTGCGCTATTCACTAGCGCAGTGATTCCAGCCCTATTTAAGAGAGGGCTGTCACAGTGGAACAGCTACATCTTTCCCCAGTCTTGATGCCAGTGCTCCATGAATTAAAGCCCCTGTCTGCCACACCAATCTGTGTTCAACTCTTGGATCTGTTCAGCCTAACAGAGGTCATGCAAGGCTCAGGTAGTAATCTGCAGATTATTAGCTTTTTGAATTTGGTGGCTATAAGTGTCTAATTTAAATCTGTGCCGATGTGGATTATGACAACTGGGCCCTTCCCTTCCCACTCTAAGTGCAGAATTTTTAGGTTGGCGGGCAGGCGCGATCGGAGGGCCTGGGATCGGCTAGGGAATGGACCGCCGACCACGATTTCAGCCAATTAATGGCCAGCCAGCATGAAACGCGCAGTGAGAAGCTCAGCGCTACCTGAGTGGGAGCGGGAAGAGGGCAGACGCTAACGTCAGCGCGGGTGCAGGCTGACAGAAAGCTCCCTGAAGGCAGGGAGCTGCCTCAGGGAGCTGCAGGCATGAAAAGCATGAAATAAAGTCTTTAAAATCAGGGAAAAAAATGTGCAAGTGTCACAATCAGTCACCTGAACATACACATGATAAAACTGCTGTCCGTAGGTTTTTATTTTTCTTTCAATTCAATGACAGAAACCTCATCCCGCCCTTGGGTGAGGTTTCATGAAAAATGCAATGTCCCCCTGGCCGATTCACCCGTCCGCCAACTGTAAGGTTGGATGGACCACGAAAAATCGGAGACAATTGCACCATTAACTACCTTAACCAGCCTCTTAATTGTTGGCAGGCACGCTTCCGACTTTTGCGCAAGCCCGCAAATATCGCTTGCGATTTCGCATCCGATCGACTCGGGCTCACACCCGCACGCGGAGCTAAAAATTCCGACTCAAGTTCTTCTCTGGCCACAAGGAGATGTCTTTAACCCTAGCACCGGAACGGCAACACAACCTTCATGGCTGTATACTCCCCCTGACTGTCCACTAACATGACCACATTCTTGGGTACTGCTGAAAAATGAGGCATTTTTTGTTGAAGCTTTTCACCCATCAGGACAATTCACAAGAATCCCAAATATAAAGGAAACAACACTTTATACTATATGAAAAGAGTGTGCTGATTGTCATGGAGAATACACCAGTTGATTGTGACTGACAGTTAACTGCCAAGCACTGTTTGAAAGTTAAACCATGCAGCTTGACTCTGATTGGTCAAGGCATCATCCTGAGGAATGAACCAGCGAATGGCTGCCCCTCATTTTGTTTAGCTGAAACAGGCGCAATGTATGTACATGTTCTTTCTGTCTGCAAAGACCACGTTCCTTTCACTTCCCGCTCTAGTGGCCTCCCTTACCACCATCAGTTTTCTCATCCATCCTGCAGGCTATGCCCTCATGCACACAGCTAGCAAGAACCACCTAACAGTTGGGTAAGGGCAAAAGCTGATGCTCCTCCAGCACTGCACCTGGGGCTCTCTTACCTGCCTGACTCTCAGCCTTGTCCTTACCGCTCATAATCAGACCTGTACAGCTACCTAACCTAAGATGTGTGACTGATTCCTGGATCAAAGCGTCCCCATAACTCTCTCCCTCCCTGATGTCATCACAGTGTCTGCTTCTCAGACTTCAGCTCCACAGCTCTGAACTGAAGTTGTTCAAAATGTAGACAGCTGCCGCAGATGTGGTTGCCTGGGATCACAATGTTCTCCACAAGCTGCCTCATTCAGCAGTTACAGAACACCAACTGTCCTGCCATTCCCATCTAAGCTCATTTTACTCATTTCGTTAATTAGTTTACAGTCTTTAGTCTTATCGTTTTAAGTTTTGATTTTAAGCTTTAGTTTTAAGTGAAAGGCATATTAAATATTTACCTGTAACATGAACCAGTACAAACATTGGAGGTAAAAAGCAGCAGCACTCCCTTTCCCCCCTCCGGACCCAATTCCCACTCACACCAAGCTGCCGACTTTTACACTCTGTACGATCACTCTGTGACGGTCAATGTGACGGTAACTCTGTACGATCACTCTGTGACGGTCACTCTGTACGATCACTCTGTGACGATCACTCTGTGACGATCACTCTGTATTAGTCACTCTGTGACGGCCACTCTGCGACGGCCACTCTGCGACGGCCACTCTGCGACGGCCACTCTGCGACGGCCACTCTGTGACGATCACTCTGTGACGATCACTCTGTACGGTCACGCTGTGACGGTCACTCTGTGACGATCACTCTGTGACGGTCACTCTGTACGATCACTCTGTGACGGTCACTCTGTACGATCCCTCTGTGACGATCACTCTGTGACGATCACTCTGTATTGGTCACTCTGTGACGGCCACTCTGCGACGGCCACTCTGTGACGGCCACTCTGTACGGTCACTCTGTGACGGTCACGTTGTGACGGTCACGCTGTGACGGTCACTCTGTGACGATCAACAGGAGTATTGGAGTGTGGTTTGGAGCAAATGCTCGTGTTCCCTCGTGAGTGAACAAAGAACATTTGTCCAGCTGTCAAATTTCTCACTGCTCTCTGAACACCCAATAAAGGAGGTGCTGCGAAAAGGCCAAAATTTGAAACAAAGACGTATGGTCGCGTCCTGAATGGGGGTGGAATGATGAGGAGCAGAAGGTGGACCTGGTGAAGGTATTAGGCCAAGTGAAAGAAAAGGCAAGTCAACAATAACCAATCGCAATTCCTTCAAACTGGCAGCAGACGCAAGTTGTTAATCCAAGCGAACCCACTCTCTGTGACTTGGTGGCCTGCAATCCATGAGGGCCACAGATGCAGGTGAAATCAATGTTCCCCAAGCTGCAGGTGTGAATGGATCTGTGTGTTGTGATTTATTGAGGCAAACACACTCTGAAACCCCCCAGATCCACAACATTTAACCAGTGAAGAGACACCAACTCAAGTGGGGCCATGTTGCCAGAACTTGCAGGCTGGGTGTGGCCCACGGCTACAGTTTGGTTACACCGAGGTGGTTGACAGGGCCCTCAGCCGTATCTGACCCATCTCCCGCGCATCCGCCCTCGCACCTTCCTCTCCCTCCCAGAAACATGGTAGGGTCCCCCTTGTCCTCACTTTTCACCCCACCAGCCTCTGCATTCAAAGGATCATCCTCCGCCATTTCCGCCAACTCCAGCATGATGCCACCACCAAACACATCTTCTCTTCATCCCCCTGGCGGCATTCCGCAGGGATCGTTCCCTCCGGGACACCCTGGTCCACTCCTCCATCACCCTCTACTCCTCAACCCCCTCCCACGGCACCTTCCCATGCAACCGCAGAAGGTGCAACACCTGCCCCTTTACTTCCCCTCTCCTCACCATCCAAGGGCCCAAACACTCCTTTCAAGTGAAGCAGCATTTCACTTGTACTTCCCTCAATTTAGTCCAATACATGCGCTGCTCCCAATGCAGTCTCCTCTACATTGGAAAGACCAAACGCAGACTGGGTGACCGCTTTACGGAACATCTTCGGTCTGTCTGCAAGCATGACCCAAACCTCCCTGTCGCTTGCCATTTCAACACTCCACCCTGCTCTCATGCCCACATGTCCGTCCTTGGCTTGCTGCATTGTTCCAGTGAAGCTCAACACAAACTGGAGGAACAGCACCTCATCTTCCGACTAGGCACTTTACAGCCTTCTGGACTGAATATTGAGTTCAACAACTTCAGATCATTAACTCTCTCCTCCATCCTCACCCCTTTTTCAAATATTTATTTTTTAATTTTTATATATGTATATCTTTTTTCCCCACCTATTTTTTAAAAATTATTTTTAAAATTTACTTCCATTTATTGTTTTATCCCCACTTTTTAGTCTATTTCGATCTTTTTCCCCCACCACCGTCCCCTCCCCCCACCCCACCCCCACTAGGGCCATCTGGCACTTGCCTATTCTGCTTTCTACTCTTAATGTCTCCATTAGCACCTCCTTTAGCCAGTATCACCAACATCAACCCCCCTTCGACCTTTTGTTTATGACATATTTCACAATCTCTCCTTTGCCTCCGCCTATCACTGGCCCTCTATCCAGCTTCACCTGTCCCACCCCCCCTTAAACAGTATATATTTCACCACATTTTTACTTCTCTTTAGTTCTGATGAGGACTCATAAGGACTCGAAACGTTAACTCTGTCTTTCTCTCCACAGACGCGGTCAGACCTGCTGAGTTTTTCCCACAATTTTTGTTTTTGTTTCAGATTTCCAGCATCCGCAGTATTTTGCTTTTATCTTACAGTTTGGACATCCCTGTCATAAGCACCTGATTTCAACTTTATCCAGTTCATGTTCTCAGGTTATATTTCTATCACGCCTTTCACAACCTCAGGAAGTTCCAAAGCGCTTTAGCACCAACAAAGAACTCTTGAAGTGTTACAGGATATTCCGGTCATGAGGAATTCACTTGGATGCACTTTGTGTGTTGATTCCGATCACATCATCTTTTCCTACACATGTTCAATTAGTTCTAAATATAATAACAACAACAGAAAATGCTGGAAATGCTCAGCAGGTCATGCAGTACCTGTGGAGAGAAACGGGAGTTAATGTTTCAGGTCGATGACCTTTCATCGTAACAGAGAAAGTGATAGATGTCAGGTTTTGAGCAAGCGAAAAGTGTGGAGGTAGGAGGTTGAACAAAAGGGAAGGTCTGTGATAGCATGGAGAAGAGGAGAGGCTAAATGACAAAAGGTTCCAGAGTACAAGGTTAAAGGCATTGGTAATGGGACAGGTAGAGGAACAAAAAATGTGAACAGAGTGTTTCTCTCTCCACAAATACTGTGTGACCTGCTGCGTGTTCCCAGCATTTTCCGTTTTTATTTCAGATTTCCAGCATTTTTTAAAAAATTCTTCCATGGGTGGTGAGTGTCGCTGGCAAAGCCAGCATTTGTTGCTCATCCCTAATTGTCCTTGCTAAGATGATGGTGAGCACCTGCAGTATTTTGCTTTTGTACTAGTTTCAATTAGTTTTTAGCGGTTTCCAAAAGAAGAAGAAAGGGAAAAGATACAAGAACTGTATAATTTCTTGTGCGGTGTGAAGGGGAGGGGTTGAGAACGTTGAGTAATGAGATCCTCGCGCACTGGGGAGAAATCTGACACTGAAAAAATTTGGGTTATTAAGATTATTGTCATGCCTAGAAGGGATACATAATGCATATCTATATATCATCCTGGCTACTTTAGAAAATAATTATTTTTAAAAATTGAACAAAGGCTTTACACTGACTGAGGTCTGGTTAGCTGTGACTCACACAAAAGGAATTTCTAGACTTCGGAAAACAGCAGGCACCTTGTTATCTCTGAAGAAGTGTTAATGCCCCCTGTGACTGCAGAAATCAAATTCCAAGGAAATGCACCAAGACCCCTTCACATTTCTAAGACAGAGCTCTGGCTAATGGAGACATACGTCTGCAAGGGCAAAGGGGCCATGAAATATGTTAAACTTATTAATGGATAAAACATTAAGCATCTCAACAATCCAGACGAGGAATATACATCAAGCCATGGTGAAGAAGTGGGAGTTTTATCACATGACCACCCCACCCCACCCCAAGCTGCTAGAACCTGTAATATTGCCATGTGGAGCTAAACAAAGGCAATCTGCCATCTTCCATCAACAGAACAGCAGCAGAACCAGAGCTCTGTCTGTGTTTAAATTACCTGGCCCTCATCTACCGGAACCTCTGAACTTCTGTCCGAGTGCCTACGACAAGACTAATATATCTCTACATGTTTCTCCCACTGTGGGGAGTCAGCGCTACTGGAAGAGTGGATCACCCTGCATCAGCTTCAGCCTGCTAACCTCTGAAGGGATACCACTGGACTTGTGATTCTGGGCTCAGGGCTCATGCGAAACAATAATTCTTACTTTCTCTGTGATCTTGCTCCTCTACCTCTTTCTTTCCCTTATCCCTCATTTATTGCACGGATGCAAAAAAAGTGGGTGAGGGAATGTGGCGACGCCTCTTCCGATGTTTTGAACGTGCATAAAATAAACTAACTTTCTGATTTTACCCTATCTCGAGTTTGCCGTGGGGTTATTAACAGAGGATTGTACCACTCCAAAACTGGAGGGTTGGGGAAAATATGCCACTACATTTAAAAGGGGAAATCAAAAATCGAAAACACCTTCCTGCTTACGGACAGTGGGAGGAGAAATCAGGGCTGTTTGAAATTAAATCCCCTCCTGTCTGTAACATTGTAAATTGTGAATTTGAAAAAGAAAAATTAATACTGCTGCTAAGGGAACTCCTCTCAGTTCAAAGGAGCATGATTATCTTGCAGGGATAATCACTGGTAGACTTACAGAAACCTTGTGCAGAATTTTAAAGCTTGTCTGATCTTAACAGCAGTGCTTAAAATTGCATGAATGTGTTGCTGTGTCTACAGTAAGATGGATCATATGTTGTCTCCCAGACAGTGAGAAAACCTGCCCTGGGGTGTGAAATGGTATCTTTTTTTTTAAGCAGTACGAACACCATTCCTTTCATCTTCGGGGATCTGGAGCAGGATCCAGCCTGGAACGACGCTGTGAAAACCTCATTTCTCTGGAAGAGCCGAAACGTGCAATAGGTTGCTGCATATGCCTTGGAGGGAAATGGAGTTCAATACAATACTGATGGTAATTCCCTATCTCTGTAACCTCCTCCAGCCCCTAATTCAGCTGTCACGGCCCATTCGAGACACTGGTTGCTGTGAAGAATGGATGGGAGTATAAAGGGTGCAAGATGCACCATTGGTATAGTGCCCAGAGGACTTTTACCCTAAGATTGATAGTCAACACTGGAGTTAACCAGAACTCAGCACTCTTCTCCATCCTTGCTGCCCTGGCACAGCTCAACTGCTTGCAAACTAGGAGCTGATCTGCTGCGACGTTCTTACCAAGTCAGAGGATATTCTGTTTCGGCCATCACTGCGCTCGGATCTGGTCACCGGTGTGTGTTCATGCCTCTCTCCCATTGTCGAGCTCCTACTGCACTCTCCCATGGCGGAGAGATGGGCAGCTCAGCAAGTACACGACATGGTCCGTCAGGGCTCCTTCTCTCGTTTCCGTAAACTTCAGCTCACCCTGGAGCCTATCTCAGCAGATCTAGTCACACCTAAGCTGTCGTGCTCACTGAGATACACTGGCTCCCCATCCGTCAATTTTTAAATTCACCTACTTGCAACAAATCCCTCCATGGTTTCAATCTTCCATAACTCTGTAATCCCCTCAGACCCCTACAAACCTCCTGATCTCTGTAACCTCCTACAGCCCCTCCAACCCTCTCTATCTCTGTAACCTCCTCCAACACCGACAACCCTCCCTATCTCTGTAACCTCCTCCAGCACCTACAATCCTCCCTATCTCTGTAACCTCCTTCAGCCCCTACAATCCTCCCTATCTCTGTAACCTTCTCCAGTCCTTACAATCCTATCTCTGTAACCTCCTCCACCCCTCCCTATATCTGTAACCTCCTCCAGCCCCTACAATCCTCCCTATCTCTGTAACCTCCTCCAGCCCCTACAACCCTATCTCTGTAACCTCCTCCAGTCCTTACAATCCTCATCTAACCTCCTCCATATCTCTGTAACCTCCTCCTGACCCTACATCCCTCCCTATCTCTGTAACCTCCTCCAGCCTCTACAACCCTCCCTATCTCTGTAACCTCCTAAAGTCCCTACAACCCTCCCTATCTCTGTAACCTCCTCCAGCCCCTACAATCCTCCCTATCTCTGTAACCTCCTCCAGCCCCTACAACCCTATCTCTGTAACCTCCTCCAGTCCTTACAATCCTCATCTAACCTCCTCCATATCTCTGTAACCTCCTCCTGACCCTACATCCCTCCCTATCTCTGTAACCTCCTCCAGCCTCTACAACCCTCCCTATCTCTGTAACCTCCTAAAGTCCCTACAACCCTCCCTATCTCTGTAACCTCCTCCAGCCTCTACAACCCTCCCTATCTCTGTAACCTCCTCCAGTCTCTACAACCCTATCTCTGTAACCTCCTCCAGTCTCTACAAACTCCACCGCACCCACCTGGGAAATCTCTGCTTTCCTCTAATTCTGGCTTCTTAAGCGTCCCCTGTTTTAATTGCTCCACCATTGCCGGCTGTGCCTGGACCTCAGCATATTCAGTCTTTCCTGATTCGGTATACCTTTTTGCTTGTGGGATCATCATCGTGAATCCATAACACAGCAATATTTTACCATGTGCTCGTGAGTAGAGCTCACAGCTGTTACGCGCTGCTCCACACCCTCTTGGTTTATATGACGACCATTCTGCCTGAGATAGTTTTCTCTCTGGAAGTGAGTTGGTGGGTTGGGAGATGTTGTAGGATGTGATACTCTCCAGACACTGAGCCTGACCAGGTGGACTCCAGAATGATCTAATCCTATGCATCCTACGTGAGGTGAGAGACCTGACGTAGAGTCCCATTGACTGTCACAGTGCATTCGGGTTCATGACACACTTTAATAATTCTGTTTGGTTCAACTAGAGGTGTAAGCCCAGGAATTTCAAAAGGCTGTTTTTCGTTTATTGCCTCAGTGAGGGACGATTCCGACGTCAGATGGTCTACCCCTGCTCTATATTCTTATGTTCTCCTGTTGGCAGAAATCACTCCCAAGTCCACCAGTTCTATTCCAATGATGAAGCAGAGAAAACATTTTCAGCCAGAGAGCTCACTGCCATTTGTGAAATATTACTTCAGGGAGTAAACTGAACTTGCATTTTATTATTAAATACAATAATTTACAGGAGACAAAGTTATGGGATGAATAAAATATAAATGTTATGTTCCCTTTTAAAGCAAGCCCTGCTCATATTTTTTAATTCTCTTGGCATATTCATTTGTATGGATTGTAATGATTTACCCTACAGAAATAAAAATCAAAACCCAGTGGGCTATTGGTATGCAGAACTGTGGAACACACTGCCTTTAGCATGAAGTGTTCTTACTAAATTTAAATCTTCATTGGTTTTTATACCTGACGTTGCAAAAACTCTGCATAATTACGTTCTTGTGACTCTGATCAGTTAAAATAAGCAAGTCAGCAGAATGTACCTTTTGGTCGTGATTAACCTCAATAATTCACACATCTTTTTCTTTATTCTTTCATGGGATGGTGGGTGTCACTGGCATGGCCAGCATTTGTTGCCCATCCCTAATTGCCCTCGAACTGAGTGGCTTGCTCGGCCATTTCAGAGGGCAGTTAAGAGTCAACCACATTGCTGTGGGTCTGGAGTCACACGTAGGCCAGACCAGGTTAGGATGACCGATTTCCTACCTTAAAGGGGATTAGCGAACCAGATGGGTTTTTACATCAATTGATGATAGTTTAGACTAGACTAGTTTAACTAAATATTCCAGATTTTTAAAAGTATTTTAAATTCCATCATCTGCCTTGGCGGGATTTGAACCCACGTCCCCAGAGAATTAGCCTAAGCCTCTGGATTACTAGCCCAGCAACCTTACCAGTGTGCCGCCATCTTGCCCCTACACACACATACTTCCGTCATTGTGAGGGAAAATCGTTGTAACCTAACTCTGAGTGACATACCCGCGAGATGTGGGGGAAAACTGCTGTTTAACACCCACGCAATATAGTTCACCACCGGCTTCAATGTAAATTAAATCAGGCGGGTTGTAAAAATCAGTGGAACACCCACTCTCCACGCTTTTTCTCATGTGGCAAAGCTGGGTTAAAAATACCACCTCTATCCTTCAGAGAGAGAGACACGACAGCAGGAGGCCTTTTCCAAAATAAAACTCTAAACACAGAAGTCAGCTGGAGAGTCTTGGTCAGAGTCCAGGTTCATGTTTTGAGCTCTTGAACCTCATTCGGCAATCCAATGGCGTAGATTCAGTGCACCTTCGTCGGAGTGGTATTGGGACTTGAAGGCGTCAAATAATGACGACAAGTTGCGTGAACTTGGTTTTTTTTATTCCCTCGGGGCGAGGGGTGGTCTGAAGGAGGCATTTAAAATTAGAAAGGGATTTGCGAGGGGAGATACAGAAAATCTATTTTCAGCTGGTGGCAAGTCACAATCCACAATGGATTATCAGAGAGATAGATAGAGAGAGAGCATGAGAGAGAGAGCACGAGAGCGAGAGAAGTGGTCATCCAGCTTGAGATGCACCACTTTGTATCAAGCATGGGATATGGTGGGGAGGTGGTCATCCAGTAACTACCACAGCCAGTAGAGGGATTGAACCCATGCTGCTGCTGTCATTCTGCAGCATACTGTAGCCAACTGAGCTAATCGACCCCATTACTTCCTCTGGTGGGGGAAATCCAGAACCCAGGGGGGGCACCATGTTAAAGTTAGAACGGCTTCAGAGTGAAAGTAAGAAGCAGGTTTTTCTGTGAAAAGGGTACTGCAAATGGGTAACATTCTCCAAAATTGATTGCAGATACTGGGGCAATTAAAATTCTCCGCTGCGAGACTGACAGGTTTATGTTGTGTGTGGCTGTCGAGGGATGTGAGCTAAGATGAGCATAAACAGAGATGAGCTGCAGATCAGCTCTGATCTAACTGAATATTGGACCAATATTCAAGAGCCAAAAGGGCTTTCTCCTGTTCCTGAACGAGCTGAAATCCCCCAAGTCCCGTGCTACACATCTAAACAACCAATTAAAACAACAAAGCTCGAACACTCTTAGCTTACTAAATTCCAGGCATTCTTCTTAAATTACAATTTACACTCTGGCAGCTTAAATGCTTTGGCAACCACTCAATCGTGGAAACGTGAGCAGTGGGTAAACAGACTGAGAGGTTATTTAGAAATCAGAGGTGGGCATGGTCACAGCAACGTGCATCACAGGACAGCCCTGAGCACAGCTTGTACACATGACTGTTTAAAGGAGAATGGGGCAATTAATTTCAACAAGGGTCAGGGTGAAAAAAAAAAGGTCTGGCAGCAAATGGCACAGGAGCAGGTAACAAACAAGCAAAATTCCATTGGTCATGGTGTCATATCGACTGCAAGCCTGATGGTGAAGTATAAAATGAGGCATTAATACTTTTCTTGATAATAGGTTTAGTCACAGAACGCAGCATAAACTTAGTGTGCTTCCTACCTACTCATCCAGTGCCCAAGCATTCCCTCCTTATAAGTGCTCTGGGTACTTAATTAAACAATGCTCCTCACCTCAAATGCATACCACAGACGAATCGGGAGCCTGTTCCACCATTCAATAAGATCATGGCTGATCTGATTGTGGCCTCAATGCCACTATCTTGCGCCTGCCCTCGAGACCCTTCGATTTCCTTGTTGGTCAAGAATCTATCTACCTCTGCCTTAAAAATATTGGAGTCACCTCGGGGAGAAAGAGTTCCACAGACTCACGACCCCCTGAGAGAAAAAAAATTCTCATCTCTTGTCTTAAATGGGAGGCCTCTGATTTTTAAACTGTGTCCCCTTGGTGGTTGGTCTCTCCCAAGAAGTGGGGGGGGAAACATCTTTTCAGCATCCATCCTGTCAAGTCCCCTCAGAATTTTATATGTTTCAATAAGATCACCTCTCATTCATCTAAACTCCATGGATACAGGCCCAGCCTGTCCAACCTTTCCTCGTAAAATAACCCTCACATTCCAAAAATCAGTTGAGTGAAGCTTCTCTGAACTGCTTCTAAAGCAATTATTTCCTTTCTTAAAAATGCCTGTGAATCTTAACAATATAATTAACATTCCAATGATTACACGATATCAAACAAGGTCAGTTAAGTTGAACAAAGACCTCATAGCAATGCAATCAGGGAACATGCAACCTCAGAGCAGCTCAGTTCATAGCACCCTCGCCTTTGAATCAGAAGGTTGTGGGTTCATGTCCCACTCCTGGAAACCAAGAACTGTGAATGTACTCGAAAGAGTTACAATCTGTGACTGTTGATAACTCGAAAGAGTTACTAGTTCAATATGATTTTGTTGTGAGTGTCTTCATTTTATCAACCCAATTTCAAATGACAGGCTGTGATAAAATAGAAGCTGACCTAGGCCTTCACCCACTGTCACTGCTAAGGCTGGATTCATTTCTAACATCACTCCAAGACTGATGGGGATTTATCTCTTTTGGTTTGAAATTGTTTCTCAAGCATTTCAGACATGGTGCTTCGGAAAAAAAGCAGGATGCCCCCCCCTCCCCCTCCCGCCAAGTTGAAATAGGAGTCCTGGCCAACATTTATACCTCAACCAATAGCACCAAAATAGTTTTAACTGGCCAGTGTATCTCATTGTTGCTTGTGGGTTCTTGCTGTGCGCAGACTGACTGCCCATGATTCTCCGCATAATAAAACAGCCACTGATTTTCAAAAAGGCTTAAATGGTTGCGAAATGTTTTGGGATGCCCCCAAGGGCTTGAAAGACGCCATATAAACGCAAGTTCGTGAACCTCGAAGGCAAGCAGGATAGAGAAATCTTCACGAAGTGCGGAAACCAAGCTAATCCAACAGCTTGGTGCTGGTCTCGCCACTAAAACGGAGCCAGTGTCACCACTGAGTGTTCGACTCAATATAGATGCTCCGTTTACTATTTGTTTTCCCTCCTGTCAGATGACGATGCGGGAGTGGTGGGGGCGGCGATGGGCGTGGTGATGCCCCAGTGGCTGGGTTTATGGGCTCACAATGATCTGCTCTCCTGGCAGGGAGCATGCAGAGTTAATGAAGGCTTGTGTACTTTCACGATTTACGATGACAAGCTGGTGTGCACCCTGCAGCAGAGAGATCAGTCAGACATAGGAAACAGCCGCTATTGATGCCAGCTTAATATTACTGATCTACAACTGACTCAAGAAACATCATTTGGAGTCAGAACCAGAAGCCAGCAGGTTAAAGCCTTGGCAGATGGAGCTGCTGGGGCTCCACACATCTGCTACAGCCTGACGCGTGGGAATGAATCAATATTTACCGAAAAGGATGGAAATTAAAGGGGAAAAAAATAAAGTAATTTTGAAAGATAATCTCTGAAGCGCAGGCACCAAAATAAAGCTTTTATTCCTTTTATGAATCATCCCCACAGGTTTCATTACAGTTAGATCCGATCAAGTGGCTCCATAAATAGTTCCATTAAAATGACTGCATTGCCTGCGTATTTGTGCTTGTACACCCTGCACCATCAACGGGCTCCAGGGAATGCATTCTGTTCGTATTCCGAGTACAATTTTGCAAATGCAATGGCGAGAGGGAACAGCAACAAGTATCATTTAAAGCTCGCACTCTTTCAGCTTCACAATATCTGCGCCTTTGAAAAACACCAGTTGGCCAGACAGCCCCCTTCAATTATTCACAATGCCTTGAAGCGCTCAACTTCAAGAAGTCAAATATTAGAAAGTGCCAACTTCATCTCTTTGAAGTTCTGTGAGTTGCACCTGAGCCTCAGAGTCAGAAGGTTGTGTGTTCAAGTTGCACACCAGGGAGTTGAGAGCAAAAATCTGGACTGAATTTCTCAAGAGCAGAGAGGACAGGGTGCTGCACTGCCAGAGGTGCCATCTTCTGGACGAGCCTTTAAACCGGGGGTCTGTCTGCCCCGCCTCAGTAAAAGATCCCATGGCACTATTTTCAGGATAAGTATGGGAGCTTTCCCCTTGTGTCCTGGCCAATATTTATCCCTCAACCAACATCACCAAAAGAGATTATCTGGTAATTATCATAATGCTTTTTGTGGGATCTTACTGTGCACAAACTAGCTGCTGCATTTCCTACGTTACAACAGTAAGTACACTGCACAAGTACCTGGTTGACTGTGAAGCTTTGAGCTGTCTGATGGTTGTGAAAGACACTTTATAAACAAGCCTCTCAGTTTTTTGGACTCAGGTTAGTCAGTCCTCACAGGGTAAGCACAGCTCGGTGTGTAAGGAGTAGCCTGCAGCTCGGAAGTCATTCTGATCATGTGCCAAGTCAGCACTGGCAATGGGAGAGGTCAACAGATCCAGCTTTCTGCCCATCCTGGCCAGGACGCAGGTCACAGACGCAATGAAATTCGCAAACAATTGAAAATTCGACACGTCACATGGAGAAAAAGATGCATTTCCTAATTGCTGCACTTCACTGTTGATGCATTGAAAATAAAATCTTTCCACCCATCCCAGGCCGTGCATCACCTTCAGTTAAGAGCATGACCTGCACCTAGGCTGTTTCCCCTGCTGCATCCTTCCAACGGCTGCACTCTGAAGTGGATGTGTGCAGCCTAACCAGGTGTGCTCAGGAAGAGCTCCATCCTTATTCTCCTTCCTCACCGTAGCTTCATCCCTGCTTTCTGCTCCATGTTTGAGGAGCTGCTTCACTGTGACGATGCTGGCCCTTGTGCATCCTGTCTTCCTGTTCCACACGCTTTCTAAACTCTGACAGCAAGCTCAAAAAACCTGACATGGCAAGCGTGACACAACAACCTTCCCACCCCTTGTTAAATCACAATGAGAATGGCAATGTAAACATACCCTCAGTGTCGATGTTCTGATCCGGGATCTCCAGTGCGATATAGCTCATGTTTGATTCCTTCCATGATCCACTGAACATACTTGAAAAGTAGCCAGACTGCAAAACAGAAAACAAACAAAACATCCACAGCTTAGACAGCTTTTCCGGTTCATGCAAAGCTTTAGCAGCCCTTAAGCAGTCAAAATTCAATCACACTGTGACCGAAATAAAAAAACAGAATATGCTGCAAATACTCAGCAGGTCAGGCAGCATCTGCGGAGATACAAAGAGAGCTAACGTTTCAGGTCGATAACCTTTTATCAGGGCGGGTAAAAAAACAGAGATGTTGCGGTGTTGTGCTGTACAAATACAGAGACAGGAGAGAGGGGAGGCAAGAAAAGAGGAAGTCTGGCATAGGGTGGAGGTGTTGGGCATGACTGAGGTGTGGGCCAGGGTGTTACGGGGTGAACCGTTCCTTCGGGATGCTGACAGTGGAGGGCAGGGGAATATGTGTTTGGCGGTGGAGTTGGCAGGAATGGCGGAGGATAATCTGTTCAATACTGAGGCTCGTGGGGTGGAAAGTGAAGACAAGGGGAAACCTGATGTTGTTCTGGGAGGAAGGGGAAGGGGTGTGAGCAGGTATGTGGAAAGTAGAACGCTGTAACCATTCTATGATCATATTCCATTCTACAACCACGATGAGGGGAATCTTCAGTTGAGGAAAAAGGAAGCACTAGCGTGGAAGGTTGTATCATTTGAACAGATGAGACGGAGATGGAGAAACTGGGAAAAATGGAATGGAGTCCTTCCAAGAAACAGGGTGTGAGGCAGTATGGTTAAGGAAGCTGTGGAAATCAGTGAACTATTTTTTTTAGTGCTCCTGCATGATGCAACACTATGAGTGGTGGAGGCGTCATCTTCTTTGTCACTCCAAAGTGGAAATTGTCAGCACTGGGGCTTTTAAATTTGCAACGGTCCAGGATACAGCATCGCATGGGGGGTGGATGGGGGAAGATTCATATGGGAATCAGGGGTGGATTCATCTGAGGAATTGAGGGGGGGGGGAAAGAATTCATGTGGGGATCAGGGGGAGGGTGGTGCACAGCGGAACATTTGCCACAGTGCAAAGAGATTTTGTATTGACTGCCTGTCATACACTGAAGTAATATTCAATCAATGGTCAGGATGTACAATAGACAGTCAACAGATTTCTACTCCTGCACTCACCTACAAAACACCAAGGTGATTTCCTGATGGCTACAGGATTACCATTACTGCTGGGAACAATCTGGCAACTCCAGGTTCATGAAGAAAGTCAAATCTGACAGGTAAAGGCTTGCACGCCGAATCTCAACAATCAGAAGACCAAAGGAATCAACATAAATGAGAAGAATCTGATACCGAGCAGCTGATCTGTGTTTCGAAGAGGTGGGACCGATCTCATTGGCTTTCTCCAACATGCCAGGTGAATGGAGGACAAGTGGCAGGATGCAGTGAACCTAGATTTACAACAAGTCATTGGCCAAGTACCATACGACGGATTGCTTTACAGGCAAGGGTGTTGAAGGCAAATCACCAGCAAATGGGTTTGTATATCTTTAAAAACATACACAGTACACTGAAAGGACATCCCTTTCACTTGAAAAAATACTCAGCTCAGTTACCCAGGAATTTAACTGGTGTGCAAAATTATACAGCACTCTTCCAGTAATTAGCTCCTTCGCAGGGATGGTCTCCATTTAATTGTTCCCTTTTCTCTGAAAATGCTCAGTCCTTATAATTAGAAATCTAATTCCGTGAAATACTGCAGGATTTGAAACAACAGCAATTCTTAAAATAGTAACACACACTCATCCTAATTCCTTTTTTCAAGGCATACCCCTTTACTGAGGCTTGAACTTCATGTGAATTTACAAGGCAGTGGTTTTTCTCTCCCGCACTGAAAGCAACCTTCAGAAATTACAGGCAGGCTAGAAACTTTGTCGGAAAGACCAGTCAGCAGCTCACTGACAGCGATGATTCACTGTTCAATCCGACCGGTGACAAAAGTTCACGCTGATCCAAAATAGATCGATTTAGAAAGGTTTGGAGGAGAGTCTGATTAAAGACAGGGAAAGCTGGACTGATCAGCTGGGTGAGGCAGCACTGGGCGAAGAAGCATTGATACCATCATGTCTGACATAGGAGCAAAACAATCTCTCTGATTGAATAGCAAATATGAATCACCTCAAGACAAAAGAGGGACCAGCGACAGTTTGGGAATTAAACCTCTGTGGCTTATGTGGAGAACACAAGGATTAGGGGCACGAGTAGGTCATTCAGCGCCTCGAGCCTGCTCCACCATTCAGTCAAGCCCTGGCTGATCTGATTTCCTGTCTGCCGCTTATCACCCTCGACTCCCTTGACAATCAAAAATTTGTCTAACTCAGCCTTGAATGTATTCAATGACCCAGCCTCCACTGCTCTCTACTCCACAGACTAACAAACCTCGGAAAAAAATTCTTGTCATCTCGCTCTGAAATGGGAGACGTCTTAGGCTCTCCTACAAGGGGAAACAGCCTCCAAGTGAAGTCCCCTCAGGACCTTATATGTTTCAGTAAGATCACCTCTCATTCTTCAAAACTCCAATGGATACAGGCCCAGCTTGTCCAACCTTTCCTCATAAGGTAACACCTTCATCCCAGGAATCAGGCGAGAGAACCTTCTCTGAACTGCTTCGAATGTAATTGTGTCCTTTCTTAAGTAAAGAGGCCAAATCTGACCACAGTACTCCAGATGCGATCTAACTCAGACCCTATGCTGAAGAAACAGCTACAAACAGTCATTAACATGGTTTCTCGGGAGTTCTCCACGAATCTCCTACCCAAGGTTACAGCAGTAGAACGGTCCAAAGGAACTTGTGGCCTCTGCGTTCAGTCAATTGAAAGGTACTTGTGCTGGGGAATTAACTAACTTTCCCCTTCAGACATACACATTCCCAGCCCAAGTTGAGTATGTTTGGATCCAGCAACAATGTACCGCAGCCTTAACCTCACTGAACGCACTGTGTACACGCCTTCTGTCTGCCCAGGGTAACTGTTCTGAAGCTTTTCCATGTATTCCATTCCCTTTGAAATAACAGCCAACATTCCATTTGGGAAGGCAAATGTAATGTTGGCCTTTATTTCAAAGGGAATGGAGTATAAAAATAGGGAAGCCTTGCTAAAACTATACAAGGCACCAGTTAGACCACACCTAGAATACTGTGAAGAGTTTTGATCCCCTTATCTAAGGAAGGATATATTGGCATTGGAGGCAGTCCAGAGAAGGTTCACAAGGTTGATCCCGGGTATGGAAGAATTTTCTTATGAAGAGAGGTTAAGTAGGTTGGGCCTATGCTCATTGGAGTTTAGAAGAATGAGAGGCGACCTTATTGAAACATATAAGATTCTTAAAGGGCTTGACAGGGTGGTTGATGAGAGGTTGTTTCATCTTGTGGGAGAGTCTAGGACCAGGGGGCAAAATCTCAGAGTAAGGGGTCGCCCATTTAAAATAGAGATGAGGAGGAATTTCTCCTCTCAGAGGGAAGTGAATCTGTGGAATTCTTTACCGCAGAGGGCTGCAGAGGGCTGGGTCATTAAGTATATTCAAGACGGAGATAGGCAGATTTTTAATCAGTAAGGGAAACAAGGGTTATGGGGAGAAGGCAGGAAAGTGGAGTTGAGGATTATCAGGTCAGCCATGATCTCACTGAATGGCGGAGCAGACTTGATGGGCCGAATGGCCTACTTCTGCTCCTACGTCTTATGGTCATAGAATTCCAACTTCGTGCTATTGGCCGTGCCTTCAAGGAACCAGGTAGAAACTGTCCAAGCTCAATTTCCAATGAGCTTTGTTCACAAATACAAGGTTTATAAGATTGTGTTTCAGGACTGTCTCTTTAATTTAGAGTGAAATGGAGGAATGAAGGGGGTCATGTGACCAGCTCTGAATTCTGCCCGACAAAAAGACTGGGTGACTTGGTTGTTAAACCTTGAGGGGGGGGGAGAGGAACATGTTAGGGATAAAAGCAAAAAACTGCGGATGCTGGAAATCCAAAACAAAGATAAAAATACCTGGAAAAACTCAGCAGGTCTGGCAGCATCTGCGGAGAGGAACACAGTTATCGTTTCGAGTCCATATGACTCTTCAACAGAACTAAGGGAAAATAGAAAAGAGGTGAAATATAAACTGGTTTAAAGGGGGGTGGGACAGGTGGAGCTGGATAGAGGGCCAGTGATAGGTGGAGATAACCAAAAGATGTCATAGACAAAAGGACAAAGAGGTGTTGAAGGTGGTGATATTATCTAAGGAATGTGCTAAAGGGGAAATTAAGGGTAGAAAGCAGGACGAGCAAGGTACAGATAGCCCTAGTGGGGGTGGGGTGGGGGGAAGGGATCGAAATAGGCTAAAAGGTAGAGATAAAACAATGGATGGAAATACATTTAAAAATAATGGAAATAGGTGGGAAAAGAAAAATCTATATATAAATTATTGGAAAAAAGGGGGGATCGGAAAGGGGGTGGGGATGGAGGAGAGAGTTCATGATCTAAAATTGTTGAACTCAATATTCAGTCCGGAAGGCTGTAAAGTGCCTAGTTGGAAGATGAGGTGCTGTTCCTCCAGTTTGCGTTGAGCTTCACTGGAACATTGCAGCAGGCCAAGGACGGACATGAGGGCATGAGAGCAGGGTGGAGTGTTGAAATGGCAAGCGACAGGGAGGTCTGGGTCATGCTTGCAGACAGACCGAAGGTGTTCTGCAAAGCGGTCACCCAGTCTGCGTTTGGTCTCTCCAATGTACAGGAAACCGCATTGGGAGCAGTGAATGCAGTTGACTAAATTGAGGGAAGTGCAAGTGAAATGCTGCTTCACTTGCAAGGAGTGTTTGGGTCCTTGGACGGTGAGGAGAGAGGAAGTGAAGGGGCAGGTGTTGCACCTTCTGCGGTTGGATGGGAAGGTGCCGTGGGAGGGGGTTGAGGTGTAGGGGGTGATGGAGGAGTGGACCAGGGTGTCCCGGAGGGAACGATCCCTACGGAATGCCGCCGGGGGGGTGAAGGGAAGATGTGTTTGGTGGTGGCATCATGCTGGAGTTGGCGGAAATGGCAGAGGATGATCCTTTGAATGCAGAGGCTGGTGGGGTGATAAGTTAGGACAAGGGGGACCCTATCATGTTTCTGGGAGGGAGGAGAAGGTGTGAGGGCGGATGCGCGGGAGATAGACCGGACATGGTTGAGGGCCCTGTCAACCACTGTGGGTGGCAAACCTCGGTTAAGGAAGAAGGAGGACATGTCAGTGGAACTGTTTTTGAAAGTGGCATCATCAGAACAGATGCGATGGAGGCGAGGAAGCTGAGGGAATGGGATGGAGTCCTTACAGGAAGCGGGGCGTGAGGAGCTGTAGTCGAGGTAGCTGTGGGAGTCGGTAGGCTTGTAATGAATATTGGTGGACAGTCTATCACCAGAAATTGAGACAGAGAGGTCAAGGAAGGGAAGGGAAGTGTCACTTTACAGCCTTCCGGACTGAATATCGAGTTCAACAATTTTAGATCATGAACTCTCTCCTCCATCCCCACCCCCTTTCCAATCCCCCCTTTTTTCCAATAATTTATATAGATTTTTCTTTTCCCACCTATTTCCATTATTTTTAATTGTATTTCCATCCATTGTTTACCTCTCTCTTTTAGCCTTTTTCGATTCCTTCACCCCACCCCCACTAGGGCTATCTGTACCTTGTTTGTCCTTTCTACCCTTAACACATTCCTTAGATAATATCACCACCTTCAACACCTCTTTGTCCTTTTGTCTCTGACATCTTTTGGTTATCTCCACCTATCACTGGCCCTCTATCCAGCTCTACTTGTCCCACCCCCCCTTAAACCAGCTTATATTTCACCTCTTTTCTATTTTTCCCTAGTTCTGTTGAAGAGTCATACGGACTCGAAACGTTAACTGTGTTCCTCTCCGCAGATGCTGTCAGACCCGCTGAGTTTTTCCAGGTATTTTTATTTTTGACATGTTAGTGATGTCGGGTTTTGAAATCAGTTATACTTTAAACCGACTATTCAATTCCAAGGTTGAATGGAGTGGTGAGTCTCGAGGTTAGCTAATTAGCGTTTCTACCAGGATATAAGGCCCCTGTGATTCACATCACAATGGGCCTGGGCTCTGAGAGAGAAGAGCCCATAGGAAGCCACTGTCGGATCGGGTTACATGTTTTCCGAAAAATATCACTGAACTTCACAGTCAGGGTCAGTCTGCAAGCATCCAAGAGGAAGAGAGAGCAGAGAAATAGAGGCAGCAAGTCTCTATTGGGCACCATGCAGGAATGCAGGTCAGAGCTTGTGTCAGACTGAAAAGGCCACCTTCGTGAGGGCTTAAACGAGGCTGGAAGATTCGCCTAACTTTAACTAGAGGGAAGGATCTCCAATTCGTGCCACACCATTAAAGTTCTGGGAGTAGAAGTTATCCAGCTGGAAAAGGAAGAAGGATCCGAGAATAGCGTTGGACTGATTCCTGAAGAATAAAGTGTCTACTTCAGGGTACAGGGTAAAATATAACAGCGGAGGTCAATTTTTAGTCGCTTTAAATGTTTGGTCAATGCTGCTTTGTTTGTTATAGTAAAAGTCTTAAAACGTGAAATCTTGTCATGTGATCCTTTCAGTAGTCACTGGAAGTTTGAATATTTCAAGTTATTGGTCTCTCTGTGGATTGCAACACCTTTAAATTAGTGTGTGTTATAAAAGAGAAAGCTAAAACCTCTTAAAACTTATAAGATGTGTATTTTAAGTTAGATACATTCTCGAATGCTCCATTGTTGTTCTTCAGGCCTGTCACGTAATAACTGTAAAGGTTACATAACTTCAAAGTGGAATCAGGTGCCTTCACTGGGTACGTGTCAGAGTACTAAGTTATGAGGTGAGTGATTGTATTTTTTTTTCATGTCAAGTCTCTGAAAGCAAATGAACCAATAATAAATAATTACATGCAACCTGCAAGCCCTCTTCCAAACCCCTGAACGAGGGCTCTATGGCAGTGCTGCTGGATGGCTGGTCCCTCCTTTTCAGGCTACTGGCCTCTGAGTTACTTCTGTGCACCCCTTACTGTGCAGTTGTTGCTGTTTCTCTCTCACCCTGCGTTCTCTTATTTCTCCCACTAATCCCCCTCTGTCACAGCCTTTCTCACCATGCTCACCGTTTCCTTTGTGAATCTTCCTGTTGCTGCTGTCCTTCATTGCTCTATCGCTGCAATCTTCCTCTTGTTGCTGGGTCTCCCTCTCTCTCACTGTTGTCTTCTTTTTGTTTCTCTCTCTGCTCCGTTCTCTCCATCATAGTTTCTCCTTCCTCTTCTCTCTCACAATTTTCTGTTGCTACTGTTCCTCCTTCCTGTTCTCTCCCTGCTCTCCATGTTTCTGCTATCTCTCTCCTTGCTCTTTCTCTTAAACTGCTCTCTCGTTGCTGTTCTCTCACACCAGTTGGTGCTATTAACAGTGGCAGTATGTTTGAGAAATGGATCTGGGATTGAAAAAGTACTTACTTGACATCGAGGAATGAATTTGCTAAGAGTGATAAGTCAGGTAGCTCAAAAACGACACTCACTCAATTCTTGATCAGAACAGAAACTGACACAGAGCTTCACACATACATCCAATTCTCTCACTTTAGCAGCAACTAGTAAAGGTTCAGCTCAAACAGGAGGCTTTGTCACAGTTTCGGCTCAAGTGTTCGCATCAATACTTAATGCACTTCAACTCAGTTAAGAACTAGGAGCAGGAGTAGGCCATTCGGCCCCTCAAACCTGTTCCGCCATTTAATCGGATCATGGCTGATCTTATCACAACCCAGACAGTGAGAGTTTCATCTCCTACCTGACACAGGTAGATTTTATGGAGGTACCATTCCTGTCCCAGTGCACAGATTGTGATATCACTATTTTCTCCAGCGAGGAAGAGAGTCTGATAAATGTACTTGGAAGTGCTTTTCAGCTTTTTCCTGTAAAATGAAGAGTGGAGCCTGGTGTTAATGGCAAAAAAAAACAGAAACAAAAACATTGTATTAGCCCATCAGACAGTTTAAGTGCTTTGTGCAGCTTTTAATGGGTTGGCTTGCCAAGCTGGAGCTAGCTCTGAACTGAAGAACAAAACTAAATGTATAAGTCATTAATCCTGCAGTAAATCCGCTGGCTTCAAGTAAATTCTTCTAAACCCCTAGCTTGAAGGTTGTAATTTGCACGGAGCAGCTCTGCCTGTCATCTACTTACCATCAAAAACCAGGAGAGTGAAGCTCCAAGAGGAACAGAGGAATTCCCCGAAGCGTGACCTGCTGCTGTGTCAAACATTGCCAGATCT
This sequence comes from Cetorhinus maximus, assembly GCF_964194155.1. Taxonomy (NCBI): domain Eukaryota; kingdom Metazoa; phylum Chordata; class Chondrichthyes; order Lamniformes; family Cetorhinidae; genus Cetorhinus; species Cetorhinus maximus. The sequence goes on along the minus strand of NC_135898.1, from coordinate 5,353,940 downwards.
TTGCTTTGCTTTAAATTTAGAACTTTATTTGCCTCCAGTGCTCTTGTGAAAATATAAACTTGCTGAAAAAGGCTTAGACCACAGAGTGCCTGGCTTAACAGCACTGTTTGCACATGGTCTGATCTGTACTTTCTTCAATCAGAACGTGCAATCATGTAAGATCTCACTGCCACCCCTTCGTGAATTTCTCCTGAAGGTCAGAGGCACCAGGAGAAACATCAATGGCAGTAGGAAGCCATTTAGCCCATGAGCCATTCAATGAGATCACTGCCAATCTGTGACCGAACTCTGTTTACTTGCCTTTGCCACATATTCCTGATGAGCTTTGGTTAACAAAAATCTATCAATCTGAGATTTAAAATTGGCAACTGATCTATTACCAACTTATGTGTGTGTGTGTGTGTGTGTAAGTGAGGTCCAAACTTCTATCATACTTCGTGTGTGCAAGTGTTTCCAAATTTGATGCCTGTAAGGTCTGGCTTCAGATTATGCGCCATGCATGCCCCCCTCTCACCCCCTACCCGCCCCCCCCCCCCCCACCCCCCTCACCCCCCACCCCACCCCCGAATCCCAGACTCCGCTGGAGTCACATACAAGTGGTCATTCCTCGTCTGGGAGCCTTGGCTGTGCCTCACAGGCAAGAGCATTTCTGCCATTGTTTTAACTGTGAACAAAGCTAAGAGGAGAAGCTTCTCCAAAAAGTTCTTCTTGAGATGTGGAACTCACAAGACAGTATTTATCACTCTGGCTAGCCCTTGTTGCCATGAGGGCGAACCACTTCTTGCAACACAGACCGGACAGGGGTTTCAAATTCCCTTCCCCACAGGACACTTGACATTTTCACAGCATTCCAGCAGTGTTCCATTTCCCAACGTCCCATCCTGGGACTTGAACTCACCAAGGCGGGGAGGGGGGGTAGGGAAGCAGTGTGAAATCATTTGATTCTAGTTTGCGATGCTTTAAGACCTGCCAGAAGCCCACGTGTTAATAGAACTGTATTTTCATGTCCAAACCTTACTGGCGTATTGCTTCTGAATTCAAGATACAAACTTGACTGGTTCTAGGAATCACATCGCAACTGGCTGAAAACTGAATGGAAGGGATGGGGACTACAAAAAGGGGAGGGTCAGATGGAGCAGGGAACAAAAATTTACCAGGCTTCAGCAAAAGACACCTCGACCCATCGGCAACAACCAATGACATGGTCAAAGGGAACATGAAGATTCTGAAGTGGCCAGTCAGGTTGAAAAGAAATGAATCCTACAGTCACTCTGCTTGCTGCTGGGTGTTGCTGCAGGAGGTCTCTGTTAGGGCAGTTTTCCTCTGCACCGTTCTACAAGCCCCATCCCATCGAACGGAGCCACAGCATGCCTGCAAGGAGGTACGAGCAAATCTCTGGCGAGAGGGTGAGCTTCTGCACGTGCAGGCACACTGCTGCATGGTGGTTGCTGAATGATTGGTCCTGCAAAGGCTGCACGTTAGGAAGTTGGTAAAGCAGTGCGCCACCAATTCCTGATACAGCTCGTTCATAAAATCTGTCTTTCCCATGTCTGTACTGAGGGCCAAAGTGGAATTATTTCCAGAACGGATTCACTCAATGAACAAGTAGCTGTCAGTTTTTAAAAATTCCTTTTTGAGGTTTTCCACACCCAGTGATTCTTACTCAAATACTGGCTGACAGCACAGCCAAAGATACAATTTAGGTGGCTCCTGGTGCGTGGCAGTCTTGAGAAGGTGGTGGTGAGCTGCCTTCTCGAACCGCTGCATTCCACGATTTTGTAATGAGCCAATACTCGGGTCTGTTGTCACAACTCTTCCAAACTGACAAAGTATGTGAGCTATTTGAGGAGGAGGTAAGTGTTTTAATGTAGGTGTATACAATAGAGGGGTTTCCTCAAGTGTGAAGCAAGGGGACACTCCCAGGAGAAGTCTCGATCCATTTCTTTTCAGCATTTGTTGATTCACAGTGTGAAGTTTCAGTTGCTGTACTCCTGCAGTCACAGTGGTAGGTCGGTAGCTTCCACTTTCATTTGGAAGGTGGAATCCTGAGTGGTTATTACTTTGTAGAGGTTCTTTGGTCAGTGACAGTACTTAGCTAGGCTTCTCCCACTATATTTACGGGGCTTCTTCAGGCAGCCCCAGGAATATGTTGATATTTGCACTTTGAAAAGTCTAAAGCAGCCATTCTAATGCAATCTCATAAGGACATAAGATTTGGATGCGACAACACTGGCATCTACCCGGCTGTGTAGAAAATTGCCCAGGTATGTCCTGTACATAAAAAGCAGGACAAATCCAACCCAGCCAATTATCGCTCCATCAGTCTACTCTCCATCATCAGTAAAGTGTTGGTAGGGGTCATCAACAGTGCTATCAAGCGGCACTTGCTCAATAACAACCTGCTCACTGATGCCCAGTTTGGGTTCCACCAGGATCACTCAGCTCCTGACCTCATTTACAGCCTTGGTTCAAACATGGACAAAAGAGCTGAACTCCTGAGGTGAGAGTGACTGCCCTTGACATCAAGGCAGCACTTGACTGAGTGTGGCATCAAGAAGCCCTAGCAAAACTGGAGTCAATGGGAATCAGGGGGGAAACTCTCTGCTGGTTGGAGTCATACCTAGTACAAAGGAAGATGGTTGTGGTTGTTGGAGGTCAGTCATCTCAGCTCCAAGACATCACTGCAGGCACAGCAAGTAATTAGGAAAGCTAACAGAATGTTATCATTTATTGTGAGGGGAATTGAATACAAAAGTAGGAGGTTATGCTTCAGTTATACAGGACATTGGTGAGACCACATCTGGAGTACTGTGTGCAGTGTTGGTCTCCTTATTTAAGGAAGGAAGTAAATGCGTTGAAAGCAGTTCAGAGAAGATTTACTAAACTAATGCCTGGAATGGTCTAGTTGTCTTATGAGGAAAGGTTGAACAGGCTAGGCTTATATCCACTGGAGCTCAGAAGAATAAGAAGCAACTTGATTGATACATTCCTCCATGTCGAACACCACTTGGTGGAAGCACTGAGGGTGACAAGGGCGCAGAATGAATTCTGGGTGGGGGACTTAAATGCCCATCACCAAGTGTGGCTCGGTAGCACCACTACTGACCGAGCTGGCCGAGTCCTAAAGGACATAGCTACTAGACTGGGTCTGCAGCAGGTGGTGAGGGAACCAACAAGAGGGAAAAACATACTTGACCTCATCCTCACCAACCTGCCTGCCGCATATGCATCTGTCCATGACAGTATCGGTAGGAGTGACCACCACACAGTCGTTGAGGAGACGAATTTCCATCTTCACAATGATAATACCATCCATCGTGTTGTGTGGCACTACCACCATGCTAAATGGAATAGATTTCAAACTCAGATACTGAAGTCCATGTCTAAGTGCAGCAAGACCTGAACAATATCCAGGCTTAGGCTGATAAGTAACATTCGTGCCACACAAGTGCCAGGCAATGACCATCTCCAACAAGAGAAAATCTAACCATCACCCCATGACATTCAATGGCATTACCATCACTGAATCCCCCACTATCAACATCCTGGGGGTTACCATTGACCAGAAACTGAACTGCACCAGCCATATAAATACTGTGGCTACAAGAGCAGGTCAGAGGCTAGGAATCCTGCAACGAGTAACTCACCTCCTGACCCCCCAAAGCTTGTCCACTATCTACAAGGCTCAAATCAGGCGTGTGATTGAATACTCTCCAATTGCCTGGATGAGTGCAGCTCCCACAACACTCAAGAAGCTCAACACCATAAAAGGCAAAGCAGCCCACTTGATTGGCACCAGGTCAACATACATTCACTCCCTCCACCACCGACACACAGTAGCAGCAGTGTGTACCATCTACAAGATGCACTGCAGGAATTCACCAAGGCTCATTAGACAGCACCTTCCAAACCCACGACCACTACCATCTAGAAGGACAAGGGAAGCAGATAGATGGGAACACCACCACCTAGAAGTTCCCCTCCAAGTCACTCACTACACTGACTTAGAAATATATCGCTGTTCCTTCACTGTCACTGGGTCAAAATCCTGGAACTCCCTCCCTAACAGCACCATGGGTGTACAAAACACCACACGGACTACAGCAGTCCAAGAAGGCAGCTCACCACCAGCATCTCAAGCGCAACGAGGGATGGGTAATAAATGCTGGCCCAGCCAGCGAAGCCCACATCCCGTGAATGAATATAAAAAAGATCCTGAGGGGTCTTGACAGGGTGGATGTGGAGAGGATGTTTCCTCTTGTGGGAGAATCTAGAACTGGGGGGGTCATTGTTTAAAAACAAGGGGTCGCTCATTTAAGACAGAGATGAAGAGAATTTCTTTCACTCAGAGGGCAGTGAGCCTTTGGAACTCTCTTCCTCAAAAAGCAGTGGAAGCAGAGTTGTTGAATGTTCAAGGTAGAGGTAGATAGATTCTTGGTAAGCAAGGGGGTGATAGGTTATCGGGGTGGGCGGGAGGCAACAATCAGATCAGCATCATCTTATCGAATGGCCGAGCAGGCTTGAAAGGCCAAGTGGCCTAATCCTGCTCCTAATTCATCTCTTAACTGTAAATTCTAAGTAAATGCATAAACCCTCTTGACTTAAACTCATCTGTTTGGTAGTGGATTCCATGTCTCTGCTTGAAGCAATTCCCCAAAAAGTTTGACAGTGGATCTATTCGTGATGTAGTCTGATCCATCTCATTGGTATTTATGCTGCCCTGTTTTGGGCTGACTCACAAGTGGAAACAGTGTCCCCACATCTATCCTTTTGTGGAATCTCACAGCAAAGGAGGAGGCCATTCAGCCCATCACACCTTCTCCTTAAAAGAGCTGTCATAGAAAGTATCCAACACAGAAAGAGGCCATTCAGCCTGTTGTGTCTGCACTGGTTTACCACGAGTTACCCATCATAATCCCACAGCTTGCATGTTGTGGCTCTTCCAAGTCCTTTTTAAATGTGGTGAGAGTTTCTGCCTCAAGCAATGTTTCAGATGGTGACGTCCAGGTCATGACCATCCTCTGGGTGAAAAATGGTTCCTTCATCACCCTTCTCATTCTTTGACCCCAAAGGGCAGCTCCGCCTGCCCATTCCTCCAAACCTTGCTATTTCCTCTTCAGTTCTTTCTAAGAACATCCCATTTTCAATTTCAATGAGCAGCGGTAGCCAGGGAAAAGAATACCATGAGGTGGATTTCCGGTACCTTCCTCACGCGTGTTTAAAAGAAAACACCAGTCCTCTTCCTGAAGGATCCTCCAACTGTAAGGCAGCCATTGTCGCTCAGGCTTCCAGCATCACCACTGAAAATGCGCCAGTTCAACACCGTTGGCCGTGTCTTGTGACTCTGGGGCCCGGGGCTGACTGCCAAAAGGGCAACTATGACAGTAGCTGCCGAGGTCTCAAATGGCCATATTAGCCGGCGGTCCATCATTTATAAATCGCTGCTCAGCCTCCTCTGAAATACGTTGGCTTTTGCAACATGAGTGTCGGTCAAGTTCTTTCCAAGCACTCCTCGACGCTATAGTTCTTACCCAAGCGTTCTGAGTGGCTTACGAGGCCATTTAAGAGCCATTGCTGATTTCCTTCCCTAAAGTGGCGGGGGGGGGGGGGGGGGGGGGGGAGTTATTGACAATTTTCCAATCAGGTTCAATTTTCACCATCTGCTGTGGTGCGATTCTAAGCCAAGTCCCCAGAGCATCACGCTGGGTCTCTGGGTTATGAGTCCAGTGGCTATAACCCAGCCCAGCCAGTCAGGCCGTTCCACTCCACCAGGACTGGCGGATGAAGGGAGGGGAGCTGGTGATGTGGTGGTCATGTCGCTGGACAGTAACGGGGGGTCCCGGTCTAGAGCGGCCATGGTGGGATCTGAACCCCTGTCCTACAGAGCAAGAGCCTGAGTCCCCTGGGTTACTGGCCCAGTGGTTTCACTCCGACACCACTGCCTCCTCCAAACTGTAGGGTATTTATTGGAGAAGGGGAGTCAGGGGTTTGTGGATGTGGTGCAGCCTCAAGGTTCAGCCCAGAGCAATGTCCCAACCTCATTGACAATGTGCAACACCCTGGAGCCACGTGACCTCCCCCAGCGCGCATGCGTGCCTACCCCGGGTCACGTGCCCCCCTCCTCTCCGCTGATTGGCTGACCTCCGCGGCCCGCCCGCCTCCCGGGCCTCGCTCTCCAGCCTCTCCTCCTCCTCCTCCTCGTCGTCGTCGTAGTCCCGCCGCTGCCGCTTGCGCTTCCTCCGCTCGCACTCGCACTCCCTGGGCCCCGGGCCGCCCACCAGCCTGCTGCCCAGAGCGCCCATTTCCCTTTCACCGCTACCGCCTCCCGCTCCGGCCGCCCGCCATCTTGTCAGCGCCGCTCGCCTGGAGGGAGGGAGGGCGGGGCCTCCGCCTTCCCCACCAATCAGAACCCCACCCCCAATTAAAGCGAGGAGGCGCCCAGCTGAATTCCGGTTGTGCAACCCAAATTCCCGCCTTGACAGGGTCTGATGTGGGGAGGTGTGTGGAGAGGGGTGGGGAGGGAAGGGGAGGGGAGATGGTTGGGGAGGGGAGATGTGGGGTGGGGAGATGAAAAAACAGTTCACAATGTTCAAATCCCAGTTAAAAAAGAATCAGTCATACTGGAGTTCCATTTTAAGCAATATAAGACCAGGTCGGACAAGCCTTTTCTTTCTGGGAGTGGGTTACAGGGAGAAGGCCAGGTGTGGGGAGTGGCCAGCTTAACGTCACGGAGCTGGCCCGGACACGACGGGTCGAAAGGCCTCTCCCTTCCCAGCTGTAACTGTTCCGTAATTCTGAGTCAGCTGCTCCGCCTCTCCCCTCTACCCCCTTCACACACTCGAACCACGCACAGCAAGATCCCACAAACAGCAACGTTTATAATGACCAATTCTTTTTTTTTGTGTCATGTTTGTTCAAGCAATAGCTTGGAGAAGCTGGGGCTGTTTCTCCTGCCAGAAGAGAAAGTCGACAGGCGATTTGATGGGGGATGTTCAAAATCACGAGGCATCTGGGCAGAGTAGATAGGGAGAAATTGTTCCCGTTGCTGGAAGGAGCGAGAACTAGGTTTAACCAGTTGAAGGTGGCTGGCAAAGGCACCAGAGGCAAGATGTGAAACTCCATTTCCAGAAGGCATTCGATAAGGGGCCACATAAAAGGTTATTGCACAAGATAGGAGCTCACAGTATTGGAGCTCACGGTATTGGGGGTAATGTATTAGCATGGATTGAGGATTGGTTAACACGCAGAAGGCAGAGAGTTGCGATTAATGGGTCTTTTTCAGGTTAGAAAGGTGTAACTAGTGGAGTGCCAGCAGGAACAGTCCTTGGGCCTCAATTATTTACTGTCTATATTAATGACTTGGAGGAGGGGGCAGAGTGTAATGTATCCAAATTTGCTGACGATACAAAATAGGTGGGAGGGCATGTTGTGATGAGGACAGAAGGAATCTGCAAGGGGCAATTGATAAAAGCAAAAAACTACGGATGCTGGAAATCCAAAATAAAAATACCTGGAAAAACTCAGCAGGTCTGGCAACATCTGCGGAGAAGAGCACAGTTAATGTTTTGAGTCTGTATGACTCTTCAACAGAACTAAGTAAAAATAGAAAAGAGGTGAAATATAGGCTGGCTTAAGGGGGGGTGTAGAGCTGGATAAAGGGCCAGTGATAGGTGGAGATTGTCAAAAGATGTCACAGACAAAAGGACAAAGAGGTGTTGAAGGTGGTGATATTATCTAAGGAATGTGCTAATTAAGGGTAGAAAGCAGGACAAGCAAGGTACAGATAGCCCTAGTGGGGGTGGGGTGGGGGGAAGGGATCGAAATAGGCTAAAAGGTAGGGATAAAACAATGGATGGAAATACATTTAAAAATAATGGAAATAGGTGGGAAAAGAAAAATCTATATAAATTATTGGGGAAAAAGGGGGGGATCAGAAAGGGGGTGGGGATGGAGGAGAGAGTTCATGATCTAAAATTGTTGAACTCAATATTCAGTCCGGAAGACTGTAAAGTGCCTAGTCGGAAGATGAGGTGCTGTTCCTCCAGTTTGCATTGAGCTTCACTGGAACAATGTAGCGGGCAAGGACGGACATGTGGGCATGAGAGCAGGGTGGAGTGTTGAAATGGCAAGCGACAGGGAGGTTTGGGTCTTTCTTGCGGACAGACCGCAGGTGTTCTGCAAAGTGGTCACCCAGTCTGCGTTTGGTCTCTCCAATGTAGAGGAAACCGCATTGGGAGCAACGAATGCAGTAGACTAAATTGAGGGAAGTGCAAGTGAAATGCTGCTTCACTTGAAAGGAGTGTTTGGGCCCTTGGATGGTGAGGAGAGGGGAATTAAAGGGGCAGATGTTGCACCTTCTGTGGTTGCATGGGAAGGTGCTGTGGGAGGGGGTTGAGGTGTAGGGGGTGATGGAGGAGTGGACCAGGGTGTCCCGGAGGGAACGATCTCTGCGGAATGCTGCCGGGGGGGTGAAGGGAAGATGTGTTTGGTGGTGGCATCATGCTGGAGTTGGCGGAAATGGCGGAGGATGATCCTTTGAATGCGGAGACTGGTGGGGTGATAAGTGAGGACAAGGGGGACCCTATCATGTTTCTGGGAGGGAGGAGAAGGCGTGAGGGCGGATGCGCGGGAGATGGGCCGGACATGGTTGAGGGCCCTATCAACCGCCGTGTGTGGAAAACCTCAGTTAAAGAAGAAGGAGGACATGTCAGAGGAACTGTTTTTGAAAGTGGCATCATCAGAACAGATGCGACGGAGGCGAAGGAACTGAGAGAATGGGATGGAGTCCTTACAGGAAGCGGGGTGTGAGGAGCTGTAGTCGAGGTAGCTGTGGGAGTCGGTGGGGTTGTAATGAATATTGGTGGACAGTCTATCACCAGAAATTGAGACAGAGAGGTCAAGGAGGGGAAGGGAAGTGTCAGAGATGGACCATGTGAAAATGATGGAGGGGTGGAAATTGGAAGCAAAATTAATACATTTTTGCAGGTCCAGACGAGAGCATGAAGCAGCACCGAAGCAGTCATTGATGTACCGGAGAAAGAGTTGTGGGAGGGGGCCGGAGTAGGACTGGAACAAGGAATGTTCTACATACCCCATTAAGAGACAGGCATAACTGCGACCCATGCGGGTACCCATAGCCACACCTTTTATTTGGAGGAAGTGAGAGGAGTTTAAGGAGAAATTGTTCAGTGTGAGAACAAGTTCAGCTAGACGGAGGAGAGTAGTGGTGGATGGGGATTGTTCGGGCCTCTGTTCGAGGAAGAAGCGGAGAGCCATCAGACCATCCTGGTGGGGGATGGAGGTGTAGAGGGATTGGACGTCCATGGTGAAGAGGAGGCGGTTGGGGCCAGGGAACTGGAAATTGCTGATATGATGCACTTTGGTAGGAAGAATAAAAAGGCAGACTATTATTTAAATGGAGAGAGACTCCAAAAAAGTGCAGCACAGGGATCTGGGTGTTCTTGTGCATGAAACATAAAAGGTTAGCATGCAGGTGCAGCAACATATCTACATCATATCAACAATTTCCAGTTCCCTGGCCCCAACCGCCATGGCTCTCCACTTCTTCCTCGAACAGAGGCCCGAACAATCCCCATCCAACACTACTCTCCTCCATCTGGCTGAACTTGTTCTCACACTTGAACAATTTCTCCTTAAACTCCTCTCACTTCCTCCAAATAAAAGGTGTGGCTGTGGGTACCCGCATGGGCCCTAGTTATGCCTGTCTCTTTATGGGGTATGTGGAACATTCCTTGTTCCAGTCCTACTCCGGCCCTCTTCTACAACTCTTTCTCCAGTACATCGATGATTTCTTCGATGCTGCTTCATGCCCTCGTCTGGACCTGGAAAAATGTATTAATTTTGCCTCCAATTTCCACCCCTCCATCATTTTCACATGTTCCATCTCTGACACTTCCCTTCCCTTCCTTGACCTCTCTGTCTCAATTTCTGGTGATAGACTGTCCACCAATATGCATTACAAGCCTACCGACTCCCACAGCTACCTCGACTACAGCTCCTCACACCCCGCTTTCTGTAAGGACTCCATCCCATTCTCTCAGTTCCTTCGCCTCCGTCGCATCTGTTCTGATGATGCCACTTTCAAAAACAGTTCCTCTGACATGTCTTCCTTCTTCCTTAACTGAGGTTTTCCACCCACGGTGGTTGACAGGGCCCTCAACCGTGTCCGGCCCATCTCCCGCGCACCCGCCCTCACACCTTCCTCTCCCTCCCAGAACCATGATAGGGTCCCCCTTGTCCTCACTTATCACCCCACCAGCCTCTGCATTCAAAGGATCATCCTCCGCCAACTCCAGCATGATGCCACCACCAAACACATCTTCCCTTCACCCCGGCGGCATTCCGCAGGGATCGTTCCCTCCCGGTCCACTCCTCCATCACCCCCTACGCTTCAACCCCTTCCCACGGCACCTTCCCACGCAACCGCAGAAGGTGCAACACTTGCCCCTTTACTTCCCCTCTCCTCACCGTCCAAGGGCCCAAACATTCCTTTCAAGTGAAGCAGCACTTGAACTTCCCTCAACTTCGTCTACTGCATTCGTTGCTCCCAATGCGGTTTCCCCTACATTGGAGAGACCAAACGCAGACTGGGTGACCGCTTTGCAGAACACCTTTGGTCTGTCTGCAAGCATTACCCAGACCTCCCTGTCGCTTGCCATTTCAACACTCCACCCTGCTCTCATGCCCACGTGTCCGTCCTTGGCTTGCTGCATTGTTCCAGTGAAGCTCAACGCAAACTGGAGGAACAGCACCTCATCTTCCGACTAGGCACTTTACAGTCTTCCGGACTGAATATTGAGTTCAACAATTTCAGATCATGAACTCTCTCCTCCATCCCCACCCCCTTTCCGATCCCCCCCTTTTTTTCCCCAATAATTTATATAGATTTTTCTTTTCCCACCTATTTCCATTATTTTTAAATGTATTTCCATCCATTGTTTTATCTCTACCTTTTAGCCTTTTTCGATTCCTTCACCCCACCCCACCCCCACTAGGGCTATCTGTACCTTGCTTGTCCTGCTTTCTACCCTTAATTAGCACATTCCTTAGATAATATCACCACCTTCAACACCTCTTTGTCCTTTTGTCTATGACATCTTTTTCTTATCTCCACCTATCACTGGCCCTCTATCCAGCTCTACTTGTCCCACCGTCCCTTAAACCAGCTTATATTTCACCTCTTTTCTACTTTTCCTTAGTTCTGTTGAAGAGTCATACGGACTCGAAATGTTAACTGTGTTCCTCTCCGCAGATGCTGCCAGACCTGCTGAGTTTTCCAGGGGTAATTGATAGGTTGAATGAGAGGGCAAAAACTTTGCGGTTGGAGTTTAATGTAGGAAAGTGTGAGGTCATGCACTTTGGTAGGAAGAATCAAAAGGCAGACTATTATTCAAATGGAGAGAGGCTCCAAAAAAGTGCAGCACAGAGGGATCTGGGTGTTCTTGTGCATGAAACACAAAAAGTTAGCATGCAGGCGCAGCAAGTAATTAAGAAGGCAAATGGAATTTTGGCCTGTATTGCCAGGGGGTTGTAGTTTAAAAATAGGGAAGTCTTGTTACAACTATACAGGGTGTTGGTGAGGCCGCACCTGGAGTACTGTGTACAGTTTTGGTCCCCGTATTTAAGAAAGGATTTACTGGCATTGGATGCAGTTCAAAAGGCATTGGCTAGGCTCATTCCTGGGATGAAGGGGTTGACTTATCAAGAACAGCTAAACAGGTTAGGCCTTTATTCATTAGAGTTTAGATGAATGAGGGGTGATCTTATTGAAACGTACAAGATTCTGAGGGGGCTGGTCAGGGTAGATGTTGAGATGTTTCCACTATTGAGGAATCTCGAATTAGGGGACTAGGTTACAGAATAAGAGGACACTCATTTAAAACTGAGATGCAGAGGAATTTCTTCCCTCAGAGGGTAGTGAATGTCTGGAATTCTCTACCACAGAGAGTTGTGGAGGCTAGATCACTGAAAGTATTTAAAGAGGTAGATAGACTTTTAAAATATCGGGGAGTTAGATTTTTAAAATATCAGGGAGTTGAGGGCTATGAGGAGCTGAGGCCTGGGGCAGATCAGCCATGATCTTACTGAATGGCGGGGCAGGCTTGAGGGGCCGAATGGCCTACTCCTGCTCCTATTCCTTATGTTCTTTGCACATCGTGTGGTTGGGATGTGTTATGCAGTGCCTGAGAGTGTGGTGGAGGCAGGTTCAATCGAGACCTTCAGCAGCAAATTGGATAAGTATCTGAAGGGAAAGGATTTGCCAGAATATGGGGGAAAACAGCAGGAGAGCGGGACCAGCTGAGTTACTCGAGCAGAGAGAATGCTCCCCCTCTGCGCTGTAACCATTCTATCAGGGCCCAGTTCAACAGCTTCAGTGGTGGTTGTGGGATCTTTTACACCCTCCTGACAAAGCAGATAGGGCCTCAGTTTAACTCCCTCACTACTGGAGAGAATGTCAGCCTAGATTTTCATGTCCAAGTGCTGGAGTCCAATTTGAACCAACAACCTTCTCAGGCAGTGAGTGTGCGAGGCAGTGAACCACAGCTCGCACCAGTGATTCTACCATTGCCATTCACAACTCCTCCAGTGTCTATATCACCTGAACCAAATGTGGGCGACACATGGGGCGGGAGCATAGAAAGGCAGCCAGGCTGGTCAATGCCAATCAGCTCTGAAAGCAGTGTCTATGTGTTCAGTGACAGCTCAGTGTTATTTTCTAGAGGTCCTGTGGGAATGCTGGAGTTGTGGTCTGTCATTCAGGGCTCCAACATCGTGACCCACCCCAATACACCCCACTGGAGCCAGCAATCTTTGAAATCGGTGAGAACGTCCCTGTTCCTGCTTTCGCCTCGCTGTGAGAAACCCCATAACAAGTTACACTTTGTTCAGTCAACTGCGATTGAGTTTTTAAACAGCCATGGGATCAATCTGATTCGACGAATAACAGAAGTGGCCCTGGGTAAATAATTTCATGTTCACGGAGTGGACATCTTTCATCAGAGCTGAAAAAAGGAGATAGGCAAATATACAAATAGGATCAGAGCAAAAAACAAAGAGACGTGCTGAAAAAGATACCGAACAGGAGTGTCAGAGTCTTTATATTTTATCCGTCTTCAAGTCTCGACAGAAAAGATCAGACCGGGTTTTGAGCAGAGCCCGTCTTAAACTGAAAGGCAAACAACATTTGCAAAATCGGGGTAAAGAAATAGAGGGTGGATGTCGGGAAATGGTGATTCCAATCGCAGATCGGTTGGTAATAGGTTCAATCAGCAACAAACTGTTAAAGCAGAAGCTAGAGACAGCATGATCAAAGCTATAGCAGAAATAAACGGCTTAAATTCAGAGGACAGGTTTCACAGATGGAGCTTGCGTTCCCCTTTGAGTGGAGAAGGGTGACGGGCGATCTAATCGAGGTGTTCAGAACAATTAAGGGGGGATGTCAGAAAGCACTTCTTCACGCAAGCTGGAAGTGTCTCCCAAAAAGCTGGTCAGGCTGTGGGTCAGTTGAAAAGTTCACAACTTGAGATTGATGGTTGTTAGTCAGCTGAGGGGAGTCAGGATTATTGAAAACCAAGGCAGGTAGATGGAGTCAAGAAATGGATCAACCATGATCTAATTGAATAGAGGAACAGTCTCGAGGGGTTGAATGGTCTACTCCTAGTTCCTATATTCCTAAAACACTGCAGAGAGTTCTGTGTTGCCTGGTATGCTGCAAATTTACCTACAAAACAGAGTTCAATATCTTGTGCAGTAAAGACAACAGTGAGGAACTGCGAAAACATGGCATTCCTGTTATTGTTGTAGCAGTTAATAGCTGCAGCCTCAGCAGCCTTATTTTCATTGTTTCAAAACAATCTCTTTAACGGTGAGAAAGGCCCTCCCCGTCAGATCCTTCTAACACGCCAGGAGTCTCACCCCCCCTCTGCACGTTGCCCTCGAGGTAGCTGTGGTGGGGACGAGACCGTTGTTCACCTCCTTGTGGATTGTGCCTTTGCAAAGAAGGTCTGGAGAGAGATGCAGTGGTTTCTGTCGAGGTTCATCCCGAGCAATTCTGTGACACAGGACTCTGTGCTCTACGGGCTGTTCCCAGGGACACACACCGAGACAAACATCAACTGCAGCTGGAGGATCATCAACTCGGTGAAAGACGCTCTTTGGTCTGCCCGAAACTTGTTGGTCTTCCAGCGCAAAGAGTTGTTCCTGACCGAGTGTTGCAGACTGGCACATTCCAAGGTCCAGGGCTATGTGCTGAGGGACAGACTAAAGCTTGGGGCAGGGGCGCAAAGGCCCAATGGGGAAAGGTCGCTGTCTAAGACCTTTCTGGCATAGTGCACCGAGGGGCTGGGAAAGGTATAGACCCCCTCGGGCTGTACGACTCATAAAGATTGTATGTGGTGAACACTAAATGTACCATAACTGTATTGAAGCACCTCAGAGTGCAACATGATGTATGTCAATAACTCCAATCCCATTGCACTGTCTGTAATGACCATATTGTAATGACTGTAATATTCATTGATTATATTGAAGCACCTCCTGATCCATGTGTAAAAGTTAAATCTGATTGCACTTTTTGTGATGGCCATTTAGAAATGTTTTGTAATGTTCTCTCAGATATTTTAGGTAAAAGTATAATTTTCCAAAAAAAACAATCACTTTCATGCAATCTAGAATGGTGCATTGCAATAACCTTCCATCACCTTGCTAAAACATCTGAAAGATCAGAAACTCCTGCAAATCAGTTCAGACAATCTGGGTCATCTAATATTGTAGAGCAGCATCAGTGATGCATTTTTCATTACAGCATTTGAAATATAAATGTTTCATTCATTTCCTGTAAATGATTTAGAATGCACTTTGCAGATATATCATCTGTGCTTTGACATCTGATGCCATCCTATTGTGTGGTGGGCTGGAGGGAGTCCTCACCAGTGTGAGGATGCATCATTGCAAACCAGCTCTTCTCCAAGGAAAGCCAGCACACCCCCACACACACAAATGCATGTTGACATTTTCATGGACATAAACTGAAACAAGGACAAACAATATCAAAATAAACACAAAATGCTGTGGGTGCTGGAGGTCTGAAATATGAACAGAAAATGCTGGAAAAACCCAGGTTCGAATCCCACCATGGAATTCAATAAAAACCTGGAAGCAAAAGGTCGAATGATGACCATGAAACCATTGCTGATTGTTGCAAAAACCCATCTGGTTCACTAATGTCCCTTAGGGAAGGAAATCTGCCCTCCTTACCTGGTCTGGCCTACATGTGACCCCAGACCCACTGCAATGTGATAGACTTTTAAATGCCCTCTGAAATCACTGTATTTTGCTATTATTTTATTTTGATATTATTTGTCCTTGTTTCAGTTTATGTTCTTGAAAATGTCAACATGGATGTGTCTGTGTGTGTGTGTGTGTGTGTGCTGCCTTTCCTTGTAGAACAGCTGGTTTGCGATAATGCACCCTCGCAGTGGCGGGGGCTCCTTTCACTCCACCAGTTCACTGCACAACAGGACAGCACCAGATGCCAAAGCACAGATAATAAATCCGAGGGCAATTAGGACTGGGCAATAAATGCAGACTCGCCCACACCTCACAGATGAATACAGAAAAAAGTATATTTCTGCAGCTGACATTTCCACTGTCTGCTGGGTCGGAGCTGAAGTTCCTTTCGACAGAGAGACTAGTTGTATTTATATAGGATCTCGGACATAGTTAAACATCCCAGGGCAGGTCACAGGAGTTTTATCAAGCAACATTTGACGTTGAGTCACATGAGTTATTCAGTCAGGTCCCAGGCCGGGTTTAAAGCGGCTCTTGGAGGACAGAGAGGTTCAGGGTGGGAATTCCAGTGCTTACATCTTCTACAGCTCCAGGCACAGCCGCTAACGATGGAATGATCGACATTACAGACGTGAAAGAGGGCACAAGTGCAGCAGCAGAGAGATCATGGAGGTGGTCATGGCTGCAGTTCGTAATGGCGTTAAATAATTGAAGAGGTATGCAGGGTAGTTAACATGGGTTGGGCGTGTGTAGGAATTTGGCAACCAACAGCAGGGATATTAAAAAGTTAAATATTCTGTTTGCAGATTTCTCTGCTTGTCTTTAGAAGCACACAGGGATAAACTAGAGCTGAAGAAAATTTATTCAATGCAAATTTTTTTAATGATTAACTATGACCCAGGAAGTAGGTTAAAAGACACATTGAAATATTGTTTTAATAAAATTAATATGCAAACAACCTTGTTTTAAATCTTTGTTCACAGTTCAGCAGAACAATTGTTTTCCAACTGATATCTGGAACAAGCTGAGATTGCAGCACCCCCTCTGGGACAAGCGAGAATGACAAGCGAGCATCCCTGTACGAACTGGAGCCGATTTTCCTCTGCTTGACTCTGGGAGAGAAAGCTGGGTAAAGCGACCAGAAATTCACTCTGCCAAATATCTGCCCCAGCTTTGCATCGCCTATGAACAGACCCTGAGGCCAGGTGGACCAGCTGCACTCTCAACAGTGCAAGCACGTATAGCTAATACGAACATAGGAGCAGGAGTAGGCCATTCAGCCCCTCATAGCTGATCTGATGTGGCCTCAACTCTACGTTCCTGCCCATCACCTGTATCCTTAGATTCCTGACTGACGAGGGAGACAATCTATCCAACCTCCACTGCTCTCTCGACAAGAGAATACCACAGATTCACGACCCTCTGAGAGAAAAGATTTCTCCTCATCTCAGTCTTAAACAGGAGACCCCTTATTTTTAAACTGTGTCCTAGTTCTCGTCTCTCCCATGAGGGGGAAATATATTCTCAGCATCCACCCTTTCAAGCCCACGCAGGATCTTATAGATTTCAATATAATCACCTCTTAACAGTTATGGGTACCCAACCTGTCCAAACTTTCCTCATAAGATCAAACTTTCATCCCAGGAATCAATCAAGTGAACTTTCTCTGAACTGCTTGCAATGCAATTACATCCTTCAAGTAAAAATTGTACACAGTGCTCTAGATGTGGCCTCACCTACACCCTGTACAGCTGTAGTAAAATATCCCTACTTTTAAACTTCCATTACCCTTGCAATAAAGGCCAGGATTGCCTTCCTAATCATTTGCCGTACCTGCATGCTAACTTTTCCTGATTCATGTGCCAGTACACCCAGATCCCTCTGTGCCACAGAGTTCTGCAATCTCTCTCCATTTAAGTAATTATACTGCTTTTTTTTATTATTCCTGCCAAAGTGGGCAAGTTCACATTTTCCCACTAAACTCACAACATCCCTTTGCAAACTCCTTTTGTCCTCTTCATAACTTAGTTGACGACCTATCTTTGTGTCATCAGCAAATTTAGCAACCATACAATGATTTGGATAAAGGACGAATGTATTTGGTTAAATTGTAAATGGTTGGGGCCCAACACCACCTGTGTAACACCGCTCGTTACACCTTGCCAACCCAAGACCTATTTATTCCTACTCTCTGCTTCCTGTTATTAACCATTTCTCTGTCCATGCTGGCTGGACTAGACCCAGCATGACTTCCCACTTCTTTCTCCACTGTCACTGAAATTTAGACAATTTTTTTTTATGACCTCTGGATATCCCGTAACATCTTGCTGCCGAAGTACTTTTGGAAGTGTAGTCAGTGTTGTAAACGCAGCTGTCAATTTGTGCACAGCAAGATCTCACAAGCAGCAATGTGATCTTGTGACCAAGTCGTGCATTTGTTCAGTGATGTTGGTTGATGGGTAAATATTGGGCCAGGAGTAAGGGAGAACTCCCCTGCTGTCCTTCAACATTATGCCCAGGCAGACAAAGCACTCAGAGTACCAGAAGCACATGGTAGGAGGTGATACCCACTCAGTTTGGAGGACTGGAGGGAGAGAGATAGCTGGTCATGGAGGTTTAATTATACAGCTGACCCACCACTCTGCTGCAGTCAGGCACAGTAATATTTGAAACAATGCCTGTGTGTTGCAATGGCATCTTACCAGGTCAACGAACAGACGAGACATTCCCAAAGGGCCATTATGAACTTCAACTTCATGAAACACAGTTGCTCCAAGCACAAGAGGAATGTAGCTTACACAAGCTGCTGCCATTGTTACTCAGGTCGTTTAATCAAGGATTAAGGTCCTTTTGGACAGACAGTAAGAGAACCTCCCTTTTAGATAGAATATTTGGGAGGCTGCAATCATTAGAAGTGCATTCTGCAAAGGCCATTTCAATGCAACTTTCAGCAAAGCTCAAGGAAAAAGCTGTAGTCTGTTCAGAGGAGACCAAGTGGTCTTACAGATAATTGAAGGGTTTGCTGAGGTTGACATAGAGATGTTTCCACTTAACAGGCCAGACTAAAAACCCATGAGACAGAACAAGGGGCCAAATCAATATAATTCAACCACCAATAAATCCAATTGGGAATTCAGGAGAAACTTCTTTATCCAGAGAGTGGTGAGAATGTGGACGTCACTATCACAGGGAGTGGTCGCGGTGGATAGTATGGATACCTTTAAGGGGAAGCTGGATAAACACATGAGGGAGAAAGGAATAGAAGGGTAAATGAGATGCAAGGGGGGTGAGAAGAGGCTAGTGTTACTGCCCACTCCATTACTGCCTGTTGTCTGCCCTGTGTATACTGTTAATAAATATTAAAGTTTATCTTAAATCAGAGGATAAGAATAAATTAAAGGGATTATGGCAAAAGCAGAGGCACATGGGGTTCGAATACTGTGTGTGAAGACAAAACATCAAGTGTACATGGTTGGGTCAAGTGGTCTATTGTGTCCAAGGAGTCATTTTTAATTCCACTGTCTACTTGTGTTTGGCTGGCCTTGGTCCCCTCAATAGCTTAACACTGGGTGATAATATAGTTTGTTCCTAACAGTGAACAACATACTCGGAGACTGGCCTGGGTGGAATTGACCCTCATCGCAGAGGTGGGAGTGGAGAGGAGCTGCTCTTTTGCTTCTTGCAAGCTCCCATCAGTCAAAATCATTCCCCGACACTGCACATCTGGTCTCAGCAGCTGGCGAGACCGTCTCACACTCAAACACAAGTACATTTCACTTAAAATGATTGAAAACAAAAGCCTTGACTGTTGCATTAATAGAAATGTTTATATTGAAATTGGATTACACAGCATCTGGGCCTTCGCACACTAGTTATTTTTAATGGAATGTGTCACTTAAATTGAACAGAGCTCCGAATCACAACAGGTAGCTTACTGCAAAGGCTGGCAACAGGCTCCATCTTCAAAGTGGAACCCAATCTACCATGCAAAGTTTAAATATTTACAGGTGGAGCACGCCCCTGATGAATTATACAAGCATAGCTACTCATTCAAGACAATACCAGTGATTTGTCTCCTAACCATCTGCTCAGAACAAACCACAATCTTGTTACACATGCACTGTATGCTTCCATTATTCAATCGCACATTCACACAATGATCTGTTTACATCCCCTGCTTCAATAATCTTCAGCTCGATGTTAACAGTTGAAGGAATTTCCAACTTCAGACTGGTTAAGCAGAAATACATGATCCTGGGAAAATGGGAGACCCTTAGTCCGCCGAGTGTTAGTGCTGCAGAATAAACACAGACCCCACGCAGACAGTCAAAGCACAAACGAACCACAATTGTGACCGTTAACTGGGGGCACAGGACTGCAATCATTAAACAGCATCAGGACTAAACTCAAATATCCAAATCATTATGGGTATAAAAAGCAGGGCTGGGGGTGGGGGGGGAAAAGAAACATTGAACGTGACATCAAATTGGTAGCATCAAAGCAGTAGCAGTATATGCTCAGACCCTGGGACTAGGATTAACTCACCCCTGACCCACCACCAGTGAGAACGGACTGGTCAATTTCAAATCACCAATGTCTTTTTCGTTAAACCTCTCGCTCTTATTCTTAATGTTGCAGAGTGCATGAATTAATTGAAATGCTGGCTCCTGGGGTCCACTCTCTCAATTGAAGACCATTTAAAACGCAAGTGACATGATGTCCCTGGTATCAAATTTCGAATCGGCACCAGCTTTGTAGAGCAAGAACCTATCAGCGTTCTCGACTGTGAGGGTCGAGCACTACCCCAAGGATCTGCAGCTGATTCAAGCATCTTGCTCCTGCCTCTCTTTGAAAGAAAGAAAAAATAGCTGAAGTACAAAGAGACAGACATTGATCACAAACAAACGAGTGTTCTTCAAGGTAACTGAAACAAGAATCATAACCGTAAGGCTGTGAATGGTTAATACCAAGCAACAATAGAGGGGCACATCCAGTTGTAAATATTTGACACGATTCCAGTTTTTTTCCCCCCACTTGGAAATGACACCAGGCTGCTGTTTTCATTATTCGCCACCGCACAGCTGGAGCAGAATCTTCTTGTAATCTCCAGAACAATCCCCCTTGAAGCCAAACAAAATTAAATAAAAATTCTCATTCCATCTTGGAAATGATATCTGTTCAAGTCATCAAACATCACAGCAAGTCAAACCAAAAACAGCATCACCATTTACAACCATGTCACCACAACTGTGCTAACAATCCCAACTGCAGCCATCCACCAAAAAGCTGGTGAAGTATTAACTGATTCCTCTCCGCTTATACTGTTCATCTTTTAGCTTCTTTTACTTCCCCTTCCTGGGCCATAGGTTCATCTGCTGCCAATCACCCTCCTGCTTTGTTCCCAACTAACCATCCCTTATGTTGGAGCCAGACCACAAGGCCGAGATTGAATGACAATGCAAGACCAGTGGGGTTCCCCTTCGGTGTTAAACCCTCGGCCTGATGGTCGCCCGCGTGGGGCATCGCCCTCGCCCGCTTTTCTCCCGACAGCCGGGCCTCTGGGACCGAGCAGGATTGGGGAAGCCTGGCCTGTTTCCCACCCCCAGCGCAGTTGGAGCAGGCCCTGCAGCTGCCAATGGGGCACAGGACCGAAGAATGGAAGCGGAGATATTACTCATCGGTGTGGCTGAAAAACATCAACTGCCTTAGCCACCAACAGAGTAACAAAGCATATAATACAATTAATGTAAATCACAAAATGTTGTGGTTTACAGCACCAGCAGGCCATTCAGCCCATCCAGTTGATGCCAGCATTTATGGTCCACACGAGCCTCGCTCCACCTGACACATATCCTTCCATTCTCCTCACCCTTACGTTTATTTGGCTTTCCCCGAAATGCATCTATATTATCATCTCCCTGTGGTGCTAAGTTGCACATTCTCACCACTCTCGGGGTTGTGATCGCCCAAGTACTTGTGAGGGGAAAAGGCTTATATTTTGTATTGGGGGAGGGGAATGGTCCCTTTCGGAACCACATCTCAGAGGGATGATATTTGGTTAAAAAGAAGCTTGCTTCCAATAAATGGGGAGGGGGAAGCCAAATAAAAAAACAATCCAAGAGCCTGCTCAGTCACTTGAAGAGTAATGGCAGATACTGTGAACCAGAGTAGATGTCATCCTTCAACTGAGGGAGAGGTGATGAACAAATTCAACTTCATCCCTGTCTCTGCTGGAGTGCTGAGATTTCCAAGTGTTGTCAGGCTGGCCAAAGTTAGAGTCTCTGGGTGGTGGTTGGCAGGGGTGGGAGAGGGGAAGCGGAGACGAGGAATTTGAGAAGAATTTTTCGTGAGGCGTTGCCAGAACAGGAGCCAAATTTAGGTCAGTGATCACAGACGATAGTGACTGATCCCCCAGGAGGTGAGCAGACAGTGAGTCCTGTTAAACCCCGTGAGGTCCAAGTGGTGCTGGGTGTTATACTGTACAGGCTTCAGTCTCATTGGTGCACCCGCTATTACAGCAGCTTCGGTGTACATCGCAATCAGCACTGATTCCCACTCACCCAACGGTAGATAGGAGTGCAACCATGTTCGAGAGCAAAGCAACCTGGCAGAAGGAGCGTAACAAATACTAACCAACAAATGGTGCAAATATCCCCAAATGGTGCAAATATCCCCAAATGGTGCAAATATCCCCAAATGGTCAGCAGACATAACAAAAGCTCCAAACAGGTTGATGGTAAAAACTGCAGAACTCTGACAGAACTCTAAGTAAAAATGAACTGAAGACAGCAACAGCTTTATCATTCAATTACTTGCAAATTTCACTTTGGAAAGGACTCTGCATGAAACTATTCCTGCTTCACGTGTGCGTCTGGCCGATTTGTAATGATGAGCCATCATGATTCTCTTCCCCACACACAGTTTCAAACACAGTCCAGGTGCCTCGTTCCTTCAAGCACTCATCTCCAAATCTTTCGCAGGAGTAATACCTCTGGTTCCCGTCTGAAGGGACATTGACTGATTGCTCTCTGCAAACCCAATAGGGAGGCAGTGCCAGTGGCCACACCACAGGTTCTTGCAGTTTCCCCCTGGGAATTGGAAGCCCGGGAGAGCCAGCCTGTCAATCACATAGCCATGACATGCTTGGGGAGAAGTTGCGATCAGACCCACTGTGCTGCAAATTTCTCTGTCTCGCTCTGCAGCAGCGCGCACACAGCCCTGTCAACTCACTGCCGTGAAAGATCAACAACAATCTGGCTGGTTTTGCTGCTCGAATTCAAACCTGGAATCCTACTCTCCCTTTCTACCCACCACCACCACCCCACCCCAAAATAAAAAAAAAACCACACACAAATTACTCCCAGACCTGCAAAGCCTCGCCCTCAGAAAAGGTGCTGCACAAGTTGTAACTGTTAGTCTCGGTTTAGTATTAAGAGATGGGCGAGGTGTGTTTTTATACAAAAAAAGTCAAGGAAGGAAGGAGTTCAGTAACTCAATGGCTGCACCGTTTTTTTTGGTACAGATACTTTTCTAATGAACTTGGAGATTTCCACTTCTTTGTTGAAATTGCATAATCCGATACCATTTCATTCCGCATTATTCTAAACCAAAAACCCAAGAGGCCTCTCTTCAAAAGTGCACGTGACAAGATATCGTGTGTTTGAAGTCATGTTTCAGTTCATCGGCAATATGGTGTTCAGTTTTGCTCTCGTTGTTTTAATGAGTACACACTTGCATTGGAGGTGGGACAGCGAAGGTTCACTAGATTGGTCCCTGGGATGTGGGGGGTGGTTGGTCTCTGATGAGAGGCTGGAGTAAACTGGGTCCATATTCTCTGGGGTTTACAAGAATGAGAGGTGATCTCATTGAAACATACAAGGTTCTGAAGGGGCTTTGACAGGATGGGCAAAAAGATTGTTTTAGATTGCCCGGCCAGTGGAAACACAGGGGGCAGAGTCGTAGGATAGGGGGCCAATCATTTCAGGCTGAGAGGAGGAGAATTTGTTGACTCAAAAAGGGTTGTGAATCTTTGGAACTCTCCAGCACAAGAGGGCTGTGAATGCTCCATCACTGAGCATATTTAAGGTAAGGATGGACAGATTTTTGGTCTCTCAGGGAATTAAGGGAAGTGGATAGAAAAATGGAATTGAAGGCCAGGATCAGCTATGATCGTATTCAATGGTGGAGCAGGCTTGAGGGGCTGAATGGCCTACTCCTGCTCCCATTATGTTCTTAGGGGAGCAATATAGTCCTTTTAAAAAAGCAAGACCTTTGACTATGCTAAGGGTGAAAATGGGCAGATTCAATGAACCCGCTATTACTTGAACAGTGTGTTAATGTGCTCAGTTTTTTTTAAAGTTGTCCCTGTTCCACACGTAGATGCAAGTTGACACATGATTCATCCACGAGATCTGGAGTACAATTGCAAATAAATCAGCAATAGGTAATAACCTATCCTCACGGCAACACTCTGCACTCGCGATCACACTCTTACCTTGATAAAGGAATACAATGACTTCCCATACATCCTCTGAAACTCCTGTTTAATGTCCAGCATATCCACTTCACAGCGCGAGATCATGACCCTGATCAAGGTGTTGTCATCTGTGCCAGCACCCTAAAAATCAAGAGAGCACTAAGTGAGTCAATCTCAGGCGACTGGGGGAAAGCTCATCAAAATCCTCGAGCAATCCTCTTGGGATCTCAGCCACATGGAGGTCCGCAGCTATCAGCCACGGCTCAGCTGTCTCGTCTAGGTGTTCAAACCCCACCCAATAATTTCCAGCCCATTAACGAGGCTGACATTTCCACTGCAGGACTGAGGGAGTGCTGCACTATCAGAGGCGTTGACTTTCACATGAGATATTCAACCAAGGCCCTGTCCACCTTCTCTGGCGGATGTGAAAGATCCTAGCATACTCTCTCAAAGAAGAGCAGGCGAGTTCTCCTTAGTATCTTGGCCAATATCTGTCCTTCAGTGAGCCTTTCAAATACCTTATCTGGTCCTTATCTCATTGCTGTTTCTGGGATTTCTGTCAGTTCAATAGTGAATATGCTTCACGAAGTCCCGAGATTGTGACAGGTGCCATAAAAATGCAAACCTTTTTTCTAATCACACTTTGTTGATAAATAACCCCATCATTATAAAGCTCAGTATCCTGTAGCTCATCATGAAAGATGGCACCACCGACAGTGCTGCACTCCCTCAGTGCTGTAGCATAATGGGTTAACAGAATGGATATGCTAATATATGACGTGGATGATGATGTATCACTGACACTGGTCAGTGGTGTGTTAGACTCACTCTCTCTCTCTCTCTCTCGTGAGAGAGAGGTTAGAACACCATGCCCGAGAGAAACATGCCTAACCTATTCAGATGTGGTACACCAGTCAGTGGTGTGTTAGACTCTCTCTCTCTCTCTCTCTCGTGAGAGAGAGGTTAGAACACCATGCCCAAGAGAAACATGCCTAATCTATTCAGATGTGGTACTCATAAACAAGTGTTAAGCAGATAGCAGAATATGCCTGCAGTCTGTCTAGGAACCCAAGTCCCATGCCAGAAGAGCCCAAGACAGAAGAACACATCCGAGAACAGGTACTGCACGGAGGTTATCAGGTGAGATTATGTGCTCAAGTCTCTGAAGTGGGTTCTGAACACATGACCTTCCGACCCTGAAGAGAGCTATCCACTGAGTTAAATGTGAGGAAGCACCCAGTGCAACACAGGAAATGGACATTAACACTCTCGTACTCACTGTCCAATGACCTGCATCTAGCGAGTAAGACCGAGTTATAAACTTCTTTCAAACTGGAGTCATTTCATGCGAAGCGGCATTTTAAAAATCTACATTTGAATGCAGCCACTCCTCAACCTCACAGCACAGGGGCCTGGACACAAAGACATGAATCATCTGGAGAGTCCCTGCAGTAGTTTCAACAAGATGATGATCATCAACGTGCAGCAAATGGATCCAGGGTTGAGTAGTCAGTTCAGGTGAGGCTGGGTAAAACAGTTTCTGAGCAAGGGAAATCAGCAGATATTTTGCAAGCAGCAGTGAAAAACTCTCGACACCACCAGCTATGTCAGAGCTGAGCTTGTAATTGCCGTGGACCAGGTCAGCTGTTACATTCACGTCACATTGTACAGAACCCCGGACCCAAGGAGAACACTTCAGTGCATAAATTTCTCAGATCACTGAATAGACATAAAATAAAAATAAAAAATCAGTTGCTGCACCAGCATCTCTCTTTCAAATATGTTTGCTACATCTTCAAGCAATTTGCATTCTGTTCAAACGCAGCTATTTCCTGCAAATTGTACAATAAACTACTCTGCAGCTCGTACCAATGCAGTTCCAACTTCACAAAGTGCTTCTGCCCTTAGGAACTAGACCGAGGTCTTAAGAAAGGGCACAATCGCACACCAGCCGCAAGGGCCTTGTGTTATCAGACCATCTGTTCAGTGATCACTTGAACACGTTGCAAAACAACAACAACACTCAAGAAGCTTGATACCATCCAGGACAAAGCGGCCCACTTGATGGGCACCCCATCCACAAACAAACATTCATGCCCCTCACCATCCTGACTGGGAAATATATCGCCGTCCCTTCACTGTCGCTGGGCCAAAATCCTGGAACTCCCTCCCCAACAGCACTGCGGGTGCACCTACACCACATGGACTGCAGCGGTTCAAGGCAATAGCTTACCACAACCTTCTCACGGGCGACTAGGAATGGGCAATAATGTCCAGCCAGCGAAGCCCACATCCCATCAATAAATTAACCAAAAGGCTGAACAGGAGGGATGACCAGAGTGAGCTGTAAGCTTGGAGTCCATTTACCTTCATCGACTTGTACAGTCTCTCTGCAAAGTAGGCAGGCTGGTTCTTCATGTTCTTGACTGGGAGAGAGATTCAGAAATGATTATTCAATAGCATTAGTGCAATATCAGTTGGGAAGAGGAGAAAAGCAAATCAGGCAACTCACCAACTGCCAGTAAAGCATTTTCCAGACTGCCAGACATCTCTCCCTTAACGCTGCTCTCAATGTCTTTTTTGGAAATCATCTTGTAGTCCTCAAATACTGTTCAGAAAGATAGCACATTTGGCAATGAGATTGACTGAGTGCAACTGCCAGTCAATGCAAGTTGTTGCAGAATCAGAATTATGCAAGACAGAAGGCCATTCCACCCAATGGGCCTGTTCTTTACAACAGAAATCCAATCACTCCCACCCCAGCTCCAGCTCTTTTCTCATAGCCTTGCCAAAGAATTCTTACACGGCCTTTAGGCTTCCTGCCGCCAACTCTGCATTATCGCAGTCAGGATGAATGAATGATCGGAAAACCAGGATCAAGGGGCCACTACAGCAGCACAAATTAAGTGAGCCAGCGGGATGATGCCAAGTCTCTCTAACATCTGGACTCAACCAGCGCCAGTTGAGGTACGAAGAGCAGTCACATACGCCACATGCCATGTTGGGGCTTTGTGAAGAGAAGGGGGGAATTAAAGGAAACCGGATCAGCAGTGCATCTTGCTCTTGAACACTTCTCATCTTTTCCATTTGGAAAGCGTTTGTGAGAATGCTGGATAAAGACAAATTTCCGACTGATAATCGTCTGTGTTTATCTAACAACAATATAGAATGCTATGGCACAGGAGGCTGTCATTCAGCCCATCAGGGAGGAGGGCTATCCCCCAATTCCTGTCCTCTCTGCACATTATCTCCTAACTATTTACGCACTCTCTCTCAGAAATTCCTTCTGCTATTGCCATTTCATTCTGTAACAAACCTTCACATGTTCCAAAAACCACATTTGTCTTTAGTAGTTCATTGTGGAAGTCCCCATCGTACATGAGCAAGAGGAATCCAAGGAAAATGTTGATGGGGGACATGAATTTAATGTTCGATAACGGCTGAACTTGTACCAGACTTGTGGTGAAGTCAGCCTTTTTCCAAATATCTGCAGCGAGTCTAGAACCTTCAGCAGAAATCACGGACCTCATGTCGGGTGGGAAGGAGGCTTAAGTGGAGCTCAAACATTCTCACTGATCGAATTGATTTACAGCATAGAAACAGGCCATTGTCCTTCCGCTGACAGTCCCGAACTTATTCCCCTCCACATTCCCACCTCAGGAAGCAGTTTCACCCCAAGCCTCTGCAGCAGAAGCATTTGATGAATGCAGTCACGGAGACAACTGTGCCGTGTCCTGGCCATGAAAGTGCAGCTGAAATCAAACTAGTATGAAGAGGTAAATTTCCCTGTCTGCACAGATACCCTTAAGAAACGCAAGGCAAAGGATTTCAACTGCATGACTGAGGCTTCCAACCTCTGGGAGATAAAATTATTTTTTACCATCTATGAGGGTATAATTTCTCACCAGCCTGAATGACTGCACTGTTGAGTAATGAAGACCTTATGCTTCATCAAATATTATCCAATCACTTACCTTGAATTGTACTGTGGAAGAGACTCATTTCTACCCTGAGGAAATGCCTGCGCATTTTATTTGGTACAATTACACATCATTACGTTAAAAATGATTTACAGGCTAAGCTCTGGCCGCCTCAAGGCATCAGATACAGAGTCTTGCCACATTTCTAAGTGATCGCAAGTTGGCAGAAAGCCTTTCCTTCCAACTAGCAGAAGAACTCTGCCGGTGGCTGCTCAGTGCTTCCTCTGGGAACGGGGCTCAGCTTTGGATCTCTCCTGTATCCGTTTTGAACTGTACGGCATTCCAATCAGAGGGGGAAAGCTGTGCACATGCAGAGCTGTGATATATCGGCAGATCTGGACAGATCTTCAGTGACATGTTTTCTCCCCCCCGCCAATCGAGTCAGAGGTGGGAGTAACAATACAGCTGAAGTGCAAGTGATAGTGTGAGCAACTGCATTTTGGAGACAAAAATTTTGGGGTGCCTCAGTGTGTAGCACTCTCACCTCCAGGTGAGATGGTTGTGGCTTTAAGAGATTGGAGCACAAAAATGTAGGCTGCCACTCCCAGTGCGGTACTGAGCGAGTGCAGCGCTGTCAGAGGGTGAGGACTGATGGAGTGCTGCACTGTCCGAGGTGCCAGCTTTCAGAGCGAATGTTATGATACCATCAGCCTCCGACGGAGAGCGACGGAGAGCGAGTTCTCCCTGGTGTCCTGGCCAACATGAACCCTCAAAAAATTGCCAAAACACAGATTTTCCCCATCATTATGACATTCTTGTTTGTGGGAGTTTGCTGTATGCAAATGAACTGCTGTTTCCCAACACTCCACCAATGACTACACTTCCAAGCAAAATACATCAGCGGTTGTCAAGTGTTGTGGGTCATGCTGGAGGTTGTCAAAGATACAAAACAAATAGAAGCAGCCTCTCCTTTTACATATATAAATGCTTATTCCCGATGGATATAAGCACACATACACACTATATTTGTATAACATGCACACATCTACAGCATATACACACTCATGTACAATATATGTGTGCGTATGTACAATATATAAATCCACACATTGGTAAATGCATTTAATTAAAACCACCTTCACTGAAAGCAGGAAATTTAAAAAAGTCAAATCAAGTGTAACTTTGCCCAAGCAAAACCTTCTAAATTCACACATTGGATCAGAACAGAGAGCAGCCATGAAGGAGGTGGGTGATGGTGGGGGGGGGGGGGTGGTGAAAGTTTATATGGGATCAGGGAGACGGCAGTATCACAGGTTTTACATTTGTCTTCAGTTTCTGTCAAACGCAGGTGGAATTTTTCCCACTTGGAAAGCAGACAGATATCTCAAGATAGCCAGTTTCTCAAAGGGCTCAGTGGATTAGCATTTCCCTATCATTTAAAAAAAATACAAGTGCAGCCGGGCTGTCAACTTCAGTTATCAGGAAGTAACAAGAGGGTGAATGACAGCTGAGAGAACATGAAAGCCTCGATTGGTTGTAAGCCAACACCATGTTCCTGAAAGGCAACCAGCTGCTTGGACACATCAACAACTGGAAATGAGCGAGCGAGAGAGAGAGGCCAGTCTGTCATCCTGGAAATCTCCTCAGTGTTTCCAGTTGAGAGGTAACTGGCCTGCAATACAATGGCACTCAGTAAAAAAGGTAAAGATAAAAGAATTGGACTTCCACAGCACCCGTCACATCCTCAGGACATCACAAAGCACGTCACAGCCCATTAACGAAAATTTGAAATGCAGTCACTGTTGCAACATAGGAAACGCGGTAGCTAATTTGCGCACAGCAGGATCCCACACCAAGCAATTGGATGAACAATCAGATCATCTATTTTGGTGACGTTGGCCAGGATACCGAGGAGAACTCCCCCCATCCCACTTTAAATGAGGGTCTCGTTTGTTTGACACCTTTTTCCACAGACATTGCAGCGCCCTCACTACTACACGGAGCGGCAGCCCCTGTTCAACATACTGCAGTGGAAGGGGAATCCCACAAACTTCTCCAAGGGGAGCAGGTGTTGTTTTTTGAGAGATAGGCAAACAATTTTTCAACATTTAAGCAATTTGCTGTTGACAGAAGACCCAGAACATCTCAGGAAGAGTGAAAGTGGTTTGCTTGAAAAAAAAAAACCAGAAAGCCTCACCTTTTCTCAAGTGGGTTGGGTTCCTGGTACAGAGAATGGTCAAGAATGCAACTTCATCCGTCCCCCACTGTTTCTCACCAGCTTCGTACAGTGCCTGGTTTACAATAGAACAAGGAAGACAGAACAAGTTGCAGTGAGACACATCTGGGAAATGGCATTCCTGCACCTATGTCACCCCCCACACCCTTGCAAGAACACGACAGAATCTGGTCACTTAAACTAGGCTTCAGAAGCAAGACGGTTAAGCACACATTGGGAAACAAGCTCCAGAACGATCATACAGAGACATCATCCCCTTATTCAGAAAACTGAACAGGTCTCAAACTGGCTAGAGGGTGTTTTTTTTTTAATACATTCTAATTCCAATAAGGATTTAAGAGCCCAGGGGCAAGTTCCTATGGTGTGAGAAGCATTGTCTGTGTGTCAAAGAAAGGAGTGCTTCCTTTATCTCATGGTGCAGAGAAATCACACACAAGGCCCTTGTATGGCTGTAAATCATTCAATAAAACAATAAGGATGCTTGGTGATATGAGTGCATGCAAAAAAAAAAAGACAATGTGTGCGCTCCTAGCCCCTTTGTAACCCTGAACTTTCAGCTGCTGGTTTTGCCCATGTTGCCAACACTTCACAAAATCATCAGCCATGGACTGGTTCAGTATTCTTCTCACACGGCTGTGACTTTTGGGGGCCGAGGGTGTGAGGGTCGCACTAAGGAAGGAATCCTGTGCAGTGAAATAAAGTAACATGAACAAATGGAGTCTGTGAAGGAACTCTTGTGCTGTCAATACTCCCAGGCTACTTGGAGCTCAATACAAGCCTGTAGGTTAGGACACACTGTACTGATTCAGGGCCAGAGAGATGCCTTGGAAAAAGAAACGTGAAGGTTGTGGAGTGAAACAGTAAAACGCATGTTCAGCCAGCACAATATTAAAGACCCAAATATAGTCAGCGTCAGGGATTCCTTAAGCCAAATGATTCTCAGACATGAAGCTGCTGTAATCGTCTATAATCAGCTCAAATCTGCCAGCAGATTGTAAAAGGTAGCCAGGATTTTACAACCTCGCTGAACTGAATGGACATTTAAATGGCTCACTGCATCCGCTGGTGGTGGGGAGAGTAGGTTTGGGGTGTTGGGGTGGGGGGGAAGAGACTTGCTTCTGTGGGGTTGTAAAGTCCTAGCCCAAGTCTTATCTGCTGTTACCGGAAAGAAACCCTCTTTGCAGTTTTTTTTTAAAAAAGAAAGGTTGGGAGAGGAGAGGAAACACAAGTTTAAGATGCGAGAGGCAGATGAACATTGCCATTGTCTCGAGAGAGTGATACAGGAAGGTTTATTTTTCGGGACTCTGAGCCGTTATTAACCACTAGATAAACCCCGACTGAACTAAGGATACCGAAGCGGTATGTGCTCACTCAGTACATTAAAGGAAGGATACAGTTTGCCCATTTAGCCCTCATTTGCACGTCTCTAAAAAGCTTACAAGCAGCAAGGGCTGTACAAAGATTGGCAGCACTAATCCCTTTGATTAAACTGGTGCCCGCCAACCCCCAGCACATTTCTCCAATACCCAGCTTCATCAATTTTACACGTCCCCATTGGTCTCCTCAATCTTGTTTCGTTGCTAAATATACACTGAGCAGCTGTTTCTCGGACCCCAAGGAGCAGGAGAGGAGCGTCAATGTCTGAAGCACTATGTGGGATGATTCAAGTGGAGCTGAGAAGGATCATACTGGAGTGAAAAGCTGCATCGGAAAACGTGCAGAAGACAAGAGGCTCTGGGACAGTCTATAGGTGACTGGACTAATAGGGGAGGTGCCAGCAGTGTGTGTGGTCAACCTGGAATGAGCCAGCTTCTATACTCAGCAAAACAGTTTGGACAAAAAGCTTGCAAAACTGGGTTAGAGAGAGAGAGACAGAGCGTGGGCAGGAAGTGAAAGTGAGCGGGAAATGAGGGGAAAGAGAAAAAAAGATAAAGGGAATAGTCAGAAAAAGATGCTTCTGTTGACCTCAACATAACAAGGGTCAAAGTAATGAGCCAAGTGGATCTGGTGTGAGCAGAACTGAGAGTTTGACTCTGATGAATATTCAAACCCTGCAGAATTCACTGAGAAATAAATACATTGATAAACAACAAGGAATCACTCGAATGCACCTGCAGATCTGGGGAAAATCAGCAGGAAAACCCCTGGACAGCTGAGTTGGGTTGGAGACCGGGAGTGGTTTACTCTCATTACTGGCCCAAGATTGAACCATTCAAATGCATTAAACCCTTGCTGTCTCATAGCACTACCAACCTTGGCATCCTTTTCGGCCTGCTCATCATCCACCCAATTTCCTTCATCTCGGTTTCCCTGTAAAGAAGCAAACATTTTCCATATTGAGTGCACACGGTTCATGATCAGGAGGAAGGACCCAGCAGTGGAAAGGAAGTGATTCTCTATGTTCGCTGTTCAGCTCAGTGACAGCAGAAGCCAAAGGGACAGCTTCTAACCACACAGGAAAACCAGACTCAGGTTACAGCCAAGTTTACTGGGTTAGGGTTAGCACTCATCACAAGATCATGCAGTGGCCCCTTGACTTGACCATTAATGCAGCTGTGAGGTGTATTTATATCTTGCAGAACAATGAGCTGGAGTGCAGAGTCCAATTCCTGTTACTTAGTGTTTCAGGCAGTACCAGAAGTATCCTGACTGATCCACAACTGTTCAAAGTATCAGTTACTGCGTTAAACTGGAAAAACATAGCTTCATGATCCCCTTTGAAAGGAAAAGTGGGGGGTTGGGGTGGGGTGGGGGGCTGTTTTTAAAATCAGACTTGTGCATCAGGACACTGAAGCGATCGGATGCAATGCTGGTCTTGGACTCCCCATGGTTTCACTCTCCATTGGCAGTAGATTTAGATTGAGGCTCGATGCGTGAGGCATACAAAACATGTGCTTCGTCCCGTTCCTACAGCTAAGTTTTCCACAGACAGGACCATGGGCCTGTCGCGGGAGACTACAGCCTGAGGGGCACCACTCCCCATCGAGCATCATTGACCAGGAGACTCTTCTCACTCTAACACCTGCCATAGGTGTATTGGAAGGATTTACAGGTTGATAATCCATCTGCTTGGCCCCATTATGAACACACCTTCCTTGGCCATCAAGTCCTGGAGTGGGACTTGAACCTGGAGCTTCTGGCTCAGAGGCAGGGACACTACCCACTGAGCCACAAGACCTCCCATTGGCAGTAGTAGGCAGCAATATCAGACAGATACTGGCCTTCCACCCCATCCCATAGGTTTCCAGCCAAGAGAGTTGGGTTAACATTATTTTCACGAAACATCGTATATTATACGCTAACAATCTGAAAAGCTGAAGTAAAAACTCTTGAGTCAGACAAAGGGACTCAGCTTCCAAACTAGTAAAACAGACCATTTTGGACCTACCTCACACAGAACCAAGACAGCCAGGTAGACCAGTGGAAGGTGAAACCGAGCAGTGAAGGGGCTGTTTAATGGCTCAACAAGGTGGTGTGATTAACCTCTCCATCAAACTCCCCTCAGCGTTCAAGTATCAACCATGCACTGCATTGGTTTCACTCCTACTGAAAACACTGGCACCGTTTGCCATATCACTATCAACATTTGCTGAATGTCAATTTGAACCAGGTAGTGAGGATAGAAGGAGCTCTCCCTCTTCCAGTAGAGAAGTTGTGTTGGCAGAAGCTGCAGGTCAGAGACAGAGAAAGGTTGCCCGATCTCTACTCAGAGCTCATTGCCTGGGGTGGGGGTGGGCGGGATAAGTTCTGTTGGTCCATTCCTTACCGTTGCCAGGGACACCAGGACTCTCTGGAACATATGGGAAGTGTCTCCACTGATGTCATCTTCGAGACTCTTGCCAAACTCTAGAAGGAAAAGAAAAACTCCCATCGTGAGCTAGGCGGAGAGAGTAAAGAAGGAAACATGCCACCAACCTTTCAGTCCCTCTCCTCACAGACTACAACCAGTTTTCTGTACTTGACGTCTCTGAGAAACATGGCCAAATAAAAACACAAAGCCAATATTCCACCACCTCAGTTTAAAAATAGGCAAACTAGTGTTCAAATCCTTCCATCGTCTTGCCCCTCTCCAAATCTGTAACCTCGTCACCCTCCAACCCTTTGCTGCCCCTGTGCTCCTCCAACCTGCCCTCTCCTCCTTACTCCACTTTCTTCACTCACCAGTGTTGAAAACAAGGCAGCCAATCTGGACCCCAAGCTCTGCAATTCCCTCCATGAACCTCTCTGCCTTTTTCTCTCTCTCTCTCTCCTCCTTTATGGTTCTCCTTCAAAACATCTCTTTAACCAAGCTTTTGATCACCTGTCCTACTGTATAAAGTCTTTAGCTCAATGTCAATTGTGGTCTGGTTACATTCCTATGTGACACTTCTTATTGCATTGAATGGTCTATATAAATATGGAGTTGTTGGTGATAAGTTAGCCGTGCTGAAGCTCCATCACAGGAAGCCTGTACCACTAAGGCTTCAGATACCAGTTAACTGAACAGAAAGGGAGTTAATTCTGCAATCAGGGCAGCACTTATCTGTGGGGAGGGGAGGTAAATGGAGAAAAGTACCTTTCTGGTAAGTAGCAACAATTTGCTGGATTTCTTCATTGTCCCGTGAAGCCAAAATTTCAATTAAACAACCTTCATCAGTCCCAGCACCCTAGGGCCAAACACAGTTAGTTATACCATCCTTTCAGACTTCAGAGCAACACATTGCATTTGCGATGAATTAACTGTGAGCCTGCTTGAAAAAAAAGATTCCTAACAAGCATAACAACCAGCTCAGCAGTGAATGAAAATGATTAACCCAGCCCAAAGTTTCTCCATCCCACTGCATTTCTACATGGCTGCAGAAATAAAGCACTTCAAAAAAATAAATGTTCCGTTGAAATGCTGAGACTCTCAGGTGCCTCAAGATTTAGGCTGGAAATTATTCGAGATACGTTGTGTAATGTTTGAAATCACTCTGTGCAATGAATCACTCTTGGAACACAGGTGACCATCACCTAGACAAGTGCGGCAGCCGTTTGCGAACATTCAACAACATTCGAACAACAGTGATGTAGAGGATCAATGCAATGCATCAATTTCTCTTTTGGTCAAGTAGAGGGAGGACTGTCGACCAGGACTGGGTTCAGGAAGAGCGGCGAGGTGGGTTGCAGGGTTAGTGGAGGCAGAAACTGCAGCAACGTCCACGATTAGGTGAGATAAGCAGGTAAGAGGACACGGACAGGATGAGGAAATATGGTTAGGTCTAACTGTGAATATGGATGATAAATGCCAACACTGACTCATTAGGTCAAAAAAGTTTCACTTCTGTGGTATCTCGCCCGTGTTATTGCTTTCTAAGTAGCCTGTGCTGTTGAAGAAAGAGAAGTGAAGTGGCAGTTGAAAAATGAGTTATCATCATGTGCCATTTCTTGCGCCACAGTCGGGTTTTTGAAGCCATTCCAACAGGAAGAAAGAATGGGCCTATAGTCTGAGATCTCACCCAGAGATCTGTTTGATCAATAGTTGTCCCTGTTGGAGATAACCTTGCAGGACACTAGCAGGAATGACAAAGATGTTTGTTAAACAAAAATGTTCAAATATTGATTTGACTGTTTTTGAATATGTCACTGAACTGGAGGTCAATGTACGGTGCATCATTTACACGCCAGCAATGTTTAACTAGAGGGTCTCGTGCCAGGCAGGTGTGGAGGGAGATAGGCACCAATGTTGACATTTACATAAGTCAACAGTGACTCAAAGAAACAACGACTTGACAAGTCCTGTATTTCAGGCTTTTTCTTTCCAGTAAAGATAATGAAGGGATATGTAGAAGCAAACAACATTCAAGAAACTGTCCACAGGTCAGTGACCGCGTGAAACAAACTCCCAAAAAACTGGAGCAATTCAGGGTCAAATTGACACCTTGAAAAACAGCAGCTGGCTTGATGTGCATATACGAGAAAGGAAATTAGAGGGTAAGAGAGATTTTACTGTCATTGTAAAGCAAGTCCCACAAACATCCAGAATAAACATGGGTTTTAGTGATGTTGGTTGAGGAATAAATATTGACCGCAACACTGGGGAGAATTCCCTCTGCACTTCAAAATAGCGTCATCCACTTGACAGGGAAGATGAGGCCTTTGTTTAACATCTGATGTTAAGTGTGTCAGTGGGTGAATGAGTCAGTATGTGTGTCAGTGAGTGTGTCAGTGGGTGAGTTCATTAATGCAGAAGCGAACTGGGTCATTGCCTATCCCTACAATGGGCTATTTCGCCATCTAAGTGCATGTGACGGAAACTACTTAACTGTACAGAAGTGAAATCCAGTTTCGCGTTGGGATATAGAGAACATTGGCATTGCCAGTCGCTGGATCAAAATCCCGGAACTCCCTCTGACAGTGTAGCACTCCCACGCAAGCGCGAGCCTAGATTTTGTTCAAGTCTGTGCAGTGAGGCTTGAAGCCACAACCTGAGAGAAGACAGCCATCTCTGGTTCGTACTCACTGGCACCACTGTGGAGCTTGCACATCACGTCAAGGCGGGGTTTAGTTCAGCAATGTAGGCATTTTAAAAAAAACTACCACAGTGAAACGGCCTGCGCACACTTGGATGGTACACGTAGCTTGAGAAAACTTGCCAGCACGTTTGGAGTTATAACACAGCAGGGCTCGATTTCATCACGGGACAGAGAGAGACAACTGAAACAAGATTAAAGGCAGAGATTTACGGAGGTGTCTCTTTCCAAAATATATGTTTCAGCAGCAAACCAACAAACTGTTTGATTCAGGAACTGAACAACTGAAGGCAAGAGACAGAACCAGCCATGGTTGAGGAAGTGGTGGTATTGAGGTTCTAATCTGGAGGTTGTAACGTGTAAGGGAGCATGGATCTCACTGGAAAGCACACGAACGCAGCCGGGATGCCACATGTTCCAGTCACCACTTGCCTCCAGAGTTAGATGACTGAAATAATTCCAACCTCAAAACAGCAAATTGATGGACTGGCAGAAAGAAAGATTAAATAATGGTTAAAAAAAAACCCCACTAGGTTTGCAGTGAAATATTCAGTCCAAATTTAGCTTTGAAGGCTGTCTTGCTGCCAACCAACGGATTACAACATTATCTAGTTTCTAAGTGGATCAGAGCAGGAACATAGGTTGCTCAAGGACTTAACTGGGAGCATTTCAGTAGCTACTTCTTGGAAATTGCATGAAGTGTAACAGGCCAGCAGTAAAGGGAGCTGGAGAGGGGCAAGTTTTGGACATTTCATATCTCTTTTCTGATCATAACCACTGTGGCTCAAGTTGCCCAGTTCTTAACTTTTAAAAAAATTCTTGCATGGCATGTGGGCATCACTGCTCAGGCCAGTGTTCAACCACTTGTTCGCCATCCCTAGTTGCCCTCGGGGAGGCAGGGGTGAGCTGCCTTCTTGAACCGCGGCAGTCCATGTGGTGTAGGCACACTCAGTGCTGGGAGGGAGGGAATTCCACGATTTTGATCCATCGACTGGTAATGCCATTGTTCTCTATATCCCAACGCGAAACTGGATTTCACTTCTGTACAGTTAAGTAGTTTCCGTCACATGCACTTAAGATGGCGAAATAGCCCATTGTAGCGATAGGCAATGACCCAGTTCGCTTCTGCATTAATGAATCACTCGCCCCTTAGTGAAGTGGAACACCAGGAGATGAAATGAATCCAGGAAGGATTCACCTAGTAAGACTTGGAAAATTGAAATAACTGAAGAGTCAAGGGCTCTGGTTTGAAAACAGCAGCTATCCACATATCTACGCAATGATTCCTTATTTCAGACCCAGATGGCTTCCTAATGACACAAGATAAATTGTGTACAAACAGCAGTGAGAATTGAATCAGAGCAGCATCAGGGACAGCAGCCCAACCAACACTGTCAATATTTGAATTTCCTTTTGTGCGAGTACAGTCCAAATGGGACAAAATCTGGAGTGGGACCAAGTCAGTGTCAAGTTACCAGCTTGACTCAGTGTGCAGGGATGGAGAGAAGTACTGATGAGGTACAAAGAAATTCATTATGTACGACGACCTTTAGCAAGTGTGCATTTGCTGCAATTTTACGTCTTTGTACCTTCAGGATTAATCTTTTTTCAGCTTTCATGGGGGGAAAAAAAAAATCACACGTGGTATCACAGTAATAATATCGCCACTTGTCAATTATTGGAACAATTTTGGCCTTGGAAATTCATTTGACAACAATAGATTGCTTAGGATGAACTTGGGCAGCTTGCAGTAGCCCTGAAACCAAAGCACACCCAACATAAGGAACAGGAGGTGGACATCCTGCCCCTTCAGCACGTTCTGTCATTCAACAAAAATCACGGCTGATCAGTGACCAAACTGCACACACCCACCTTTGCCCCATGTCCCGTAATGCACTTGCCCATCAGTCTCAGTTTTAGACTGAACAATTGAGCCAGCATCAATGTGTGGAAGAGACAGTTCCAAATCTGTACCTCCGCTTTGTGTGAAGCTCTTGGCTAGTTTCACTTGCAAAAAGGTCTGGCTGACTTTAATTTTTAAAGGCTTGTGGGCCAAATTTTACAGCCCCTCCTGCTGGCGGGATTCTGCAGTCCTGCTGAACCACTCGCCGCACTTTACGGCAAGGCTGTAAAATCCCGCCCTATAGCCCCAAACTCTGGACTCTGCAGCTAGCAAAAAAGTAGTTTCTCTATCTGACTTGTCAAAAATCTAAAATAACATTTTAGTCAACTCTGAAAGACCTGGAAGTACAATGAATTAATTCAAGGTGAAATGGCTATTCTTATTTGGAAAATGTTTTGCACACAGCAAGATCCCACAAACTTCAATGAGATGAGCAACCTATGAATTGCTCAAGGAAGGATTGGTTGCTCCTTTGAATGGTCGCCTAGGTTTTGCCCACCTAATGCAGCAGGTACATGGCGATAAAAACCTTGGCCTGATATCCCATCACCTCAATATTGTACTGGGCCATCAACTTGGGTTAAATATATCCAAGGAGGCAGACATGAATCCACCTTCAGAACCTGTGCGCCTAATTCATTTCAGATAGTTGAATATTAACATACTATGGAGCCTTATAATGTCGGATTGTTAAGTTGTATTCCCTGGACAAGGACACATCAGCTTGCCAACAGGACGAATGACAAGTCACTGCTACAGTAAATCCTTTGTCTGCAGTCACCCATCCCTCCATCAACTTGCCTCCCAAGATGTTCAAATATTGACAGACCACAACGGTTCACATACCTTGATGGCTTTTTTCAGTTCATGCACATCATACTTGACAGGATTCATCATCAGCCCAATGACGACCTGTTCAAAGTTGCCAGATATTTCAGACTTCAAGTCACTGATCAGGTCCTGGTCGAAAGATGAAAAGGTGAAAAACAGGGTGAGATATTAAAAGAGATGGCCATCAGTGAAAGGACTACACATTGAACTAAAACAATTTGTTCCCAATTATTTTAATCGCTCCATCAATCTGATAGTTAGAACAAGACTGGGAAGTTCGTGATATTGGTGTGACCCTGAATGTACAAAGAACACTTGTTGTCAGTCACACAATGAACAG
The DNA here is from genome assembly GCF_964194155.1 of Cetorhinus maximus. NCBI lineage: Eukaryota > Metazoa > Chordata > Chondrichthyes > Lamniformes > Cetorhinidae > Cetorhinus > Cetorhinus maximus. The sequence continues at coordinate 5,314,434 of NC_135898.1, read as the reverse complement.
TGACAACATTAAGCTATCTCGGGTCAGCTGAGGCCCCACTAATTTCACCGTGTCGTTTTCTCCGAAAGGCAGACAATCATCTCTCTAACACATTGCTTTTTGAACTTTTGTCAGTGACTCTCTGTGCAAATATCGTCAGACTCTCCAGAGCCCCATTTTTAACCACTCAAACGGGAACAGAGCCTTCGATGTTGACTTGTGTGCACCAATGGAAAGGTACGAACATTCAAGAATTATGGAAACCAGATTCCCTCATGGGCCCGGAGAGGTCCAAATTCGCAGGTTGAAAATGCTTCTGTACTATCTACTGCACAGAGCGATCCCACTATTTCTGACAACACATTACTACCCCTGTAGCTCAGATGACCCAGTTACCTGGGTGCACTTTGCAAAGACTCACATTCCCTTGGTCCGGGAGTGCAGCTGCAATTTGGAACCCAGAAACTAGCCTACTTAGTTTTTCCAAATTAGACTTCTTATTACAGCAATGTTTTCAGGTTGAAGTTTCAGTTCAGTCTCTTTGAGATTCCCTGAAACCTCATTTAGTTGAGGCAACAGGAAGCCAAGACCAGGACAAACACAAGAGCTTCCTCTACCAGTTATACCGCATTTGGCGATCATAGCCACTTTTCTCCAAGAGCTGAGCAGTTGCTGGGAACTGAGCTCAGCTCTGGTCTCTCCCAGGATTGAACAGTTTGTGGAAATTCGACTGCTGGCAGAGAGGGAGAGAAAACACAAAACAGCAATCGAGATTCACTATCGTCAGGAGGAGGAGGGAGGGCCAAAAGAAAAAAAAATTAGGCTGCAACACAAACTCCTGGGCCGGAGGACAGGAACAGCACAAATGGCCCGTGAAGTTTAGTTTATCTTCACTCTACCAGTTCTATCTGATTTTCTTTTGTATTAAGGATCTCCTGGCAACAATGAGAAAAGGTTTTAATTAACACCTTGCAGTGGAAGCAAGTGTATCAATCAAGGTACCCTCTTACGCTGCCTATCAGTCACAACATAAGACCATAAGACGTAGGGGAAGTAGGCCATTCGGCCCATCGAGTCTGTTCCGCCATTCAATGAGATCATGGCTGATCTGATAATCCTCAACTTCACTTTCCTGCCTTTTCCCCCCATAACCCTTGATTCCCTTACTGATTAAAAATCTGTCTATCTCAGCCTTGAAAATACTTAACGACCTAGCCTGTACAGTAAAGAATTCCACAGATTAACTACACTCAAGAGAAGAAATTCCTCCTCATCTCTGTCTTAAATGGGTGACCCCTTACTCTGAGATTATGCCCTCTGGTCCCAGATTCTCCCACAAGGGGAAACAACCTCTCAGCATCTACCCTGTCAAGCCCCCATAAGAATCTTATATGTTTCAATAAGGACGCCTTTCATTCTTCTAAACTCCAATGAGTACAGGCCCAACCTACTCAGCCTCTCCTCGTAAGAAAATCCCTCCATACCTGGGGTCAACCTAGTGAACCTTCTCTGTACTGCCTCCAATGCCAGTATATCTTTCCTTAGATAAGTGGATCGAAACTGTTCACAGTATTCTAGGTGTGGTCTAACTGGTGCCTTGTATAGTCTTAGCAAGCCTTCCCTTTATACTCCATTCCCTTTGAAATAAAGGCCAACATTCCATTTGCCTTACCGATTACCTGAACTTGTATGTTAGTTTTATGGGATTCATGCATGAAGACCCCCAAATCCCTGTGCTGCAGCTTTCTGCAGTCTTTCTCCATTTAAATAATATTCAGCTCCTCTATTCTTCCTGCCAAAGTGCATATCGTCACATTTTCCTCACATTATATGCCAAGTTTTTGCACACTCACTTAACCCTGTCTATATCCCTCTGCAGACTCTGTCACCCTCACCACTTGCCTACACATCTATTTTTGTGTCATCCGCAAACTTGGTGATAGTACATTCACTTCCCTCATCTAAGTCATTAACATATATTGTGAATAATTGTGGCCCCAGCACTGATCCCTGTGGCACTCCACTAGTTACAGGTTGCCATCCTGAACGGCAAGACTGAAATTCAATAAACGCAGCAGAAGATATTCCCGACAACCGCTATTAGCTGGAGGCCTGCAGTGGATGAGGAGCTTTGAAATTAGCATTAGCTATTAATACGTTTCTCAGTAACTTCTGAAAGCTGCAGTGAAAACCCCATACCCTTCCAAAAGCAGTCTTGTAGTCCAGTTTGATCTGCTGCCTCTGGGCTATCGTTCTTCGAGCCAGCACTTCAATGATTGCATCCTCGTCAGTTCCTACACGACAAGAAAAGAATTCAAAAGGAACTTGCAATTTTCTGGTCTAAAAAGCATAAAATTAAATCCTGTGTTTGGGTTTGGAAGATTAGAGGTAGTCTGCAAGCTTCCTGATGTCAGCTCATGGCAGAGTCTTGGTTTCATGGTCACTCTACAGCACAGGCATAGGCCATTCGGCCCATTTAGTCCATACCCTGTGTTTCTGCTCCACACAGGCTTCCGCCCACCCCTCTCAGCACGTCCTTGCATTCCTTCCTCCCACACGTTTACCTAGCTTCCCCGTGCTCCGCCAACTTATCCACATCAGGCCTTGGTCAGCCAGGATAGGGGGGAAAAAAAAAACCAGATCAGCCAGAGTTCCCACTTCTCAGCTATTTGCTGGAATCGCGTTGTCATTGTATGTGGGGGGGTGAGAAGGGACAGGATTTTGGAGTTTCTGCATTTTCCAGGACATTACCTGCTGTCACTCCGTCTGTGCACCCAGGCAACAACAGTCACTGGAGCGAGGGATTGGAGAGCTCTCGTTGCTGGTGCCTTCTGCAGAGGAACACCTTCAGTGGGAAGTCAAGCATGTGGTGAGGGGAGGGAGGGGGAGGGGGAAGGAAAAAAACAAAAATCACATCCTGGAAGAGGCACTTCATTGAATGGTAATGGCCATTCTCCTGTATTACAGCCTTGGTACTTGAAGCTCATGTCTGCGAAAAGCTGTTGTTTTTCGATTCAGTTCAGTTTGAGGTATTTGAGCCCTGAGCATGACTGGCAGGAAGGACCCAGTTTATCTATCACTCCCAAACCTCAGCATTGGGGCCAGGAGCTTGCTTTGCCCTCCACTCCTCCCTGAACTCTCGTCGCCATTTACCAGAACACGTCTCTGACAAACGTCAACTCCAACACCAACGCTGCCTGTCTCACGAAGGCAGTGTCTCGGGAGACCGGTGAAGATAGGACAGCGGAACAGACAACCAGACATTAAGCACTTGGATTTGTCGGAGACAACTTCCCACGGCTTCAGGTCAAATCCACAGAAATTACACAGCTACTATTCAAAACTCAATTCCAATTTCAAACTGTAAACTGGCCATGTAGGGGCATCTGTCCTCTTATTTAATACTCACCGTTCTTAAACAGAAAAGGCAAATTTGTGGGTTAGAATTCAGGGCATCTTATTTACAGGCACAAGGTTACCTTCGTGCAGAGAGTGGTGAACCTGTGGAATTCTCTACCACAGAAGCTGTGGAGGCCAAACCACTGAATATATTTAAGAAGGATAGATTTCTAGACTCTAATGGCGCCAAGGGGTTTGGGGAGAGTGCGGGAGTATGGCGTTGAGATAGAGGATCAGCCATGATCATAATGAATGGCGGAGCAGGCTCGAAGGGCCAAATGACCTACTCTTGCTCCCATTGTCTATGTTTCTATGTTTATAGAAGTGAGCCAGTGAGTAACATTGTGCCTTGTTCCAGGTCATTATCAAAGTGAGAACAGCCAGACATGAAAAACTTTGGTCAGTCAAACTTCAGACAGTTCCAGCCATATTCTGCCTTCTCTAATGTTGCCATTTTTTTTAAAATTAAAGTTAGCCCTCTTCCAGCCTCCTTTTGATCCTGATATACATGTGACATTGGCAAGGTCACACTTACTCCCTCTGTCCCAAGATCGCCACTGGATTTCTCTCAGATTGTCCAACAACCTTGCTCAGTTACTTCAGGATTCAACAGAATATCATCAGGGCTGATCTTCACAATGACTGGCTCCATAAACTAGGCTTGGATTCCCTCGAGAATAGAATATTAAAGGGGTATAATTGAAGTGTTTAAGATGGTCAGAGGATTTGGCAGAGAGAAGCTACCCTATTTCCTCTGATTGAAGGGCTGTGGGGATGGTGCCCAGAACAAAGAGAAGACCATAAAATTCCAACCAGGTCATTCAGCGATGATGTCAGGAAGCACTTTTTCCACAGGAAGGGATGTGGAAATCTACAACTCTCTCTCCCGGAAAGCTGTCGAGGCTGGGGGAACAATTAAAAAGCTCAAAATTGAAATTGATGGGCCTGGTGTCGGGTAAGAGTATTAAGCGTTTTGGAACAGACGTGAGTCAATGGAGTTGACAGGCATCAACCATCATCTATTTGAATGGTGAAACCATTTTTTTGGGGGGCGCTGAATGACCTCGTCCTGGTCCGACATACCTGTTGGACAAGCATTTAGGACTAAGCGGTGACGAGAGTGGTGGTGTCATCAGCTATTGGTGTCGAACAATCCAGTGAATGGACAGTGAAGTCGTATTTGATACAAAGGCAGCTGCGGAGCTTCAGAAACACACACTCACGTGCACACTCATTTAAAAACATGAAAAGGACGTGTCCCACGTACCTAGCCCTTTCATCGCCTTTCTCAGTTTGGCAGCATCTTCCTGGGGGTTGAATCCAGAGAATTCTTGGATGGTGCCACGTTGTCCAAGCTGTGAAAAGAAAAATATTCCCATCAACGTTTAAAAACACTTCTTTGTTCTAAGCAAACTGTGACCACTCCTTAACGTACTTGGGTCTCTGTGCTACTCTTGTTCACACCTTGCTAATGGTTACATTTCAAACTTGGGCTTGTTCAATGTCAACAATAAAGCTCAGACTTCCAACAAGTGCTTGTGGGCCAATCTTTTAAAAATAGATCATCAGCTCAAACAACCAAGTTTGGAAAAACCTTTACTGCAACAACAGATTATCCGGCCATTATCAAATTGCTGTTTGTGGGATCTTGCTGTGCCCAATTAGGTGCTGCATTTCCTTCGTTACAACAATGGCTGCCCTTCACAAGTACTTCATTGCCGGTAATGTGCTTTGGGATGTCTAAGGATTGTGAAAGGCGCTATGGAAATGCAGTATTGCCTTGAGAAACTTATTTCTCACACAAATGAACTCAAAAAAAATCTAGCTCTACTTGTCCCACCCCCCCCACCTTAAACCAGCTTACATTTCACCTCTCTTCTATTTTTCCTTAGTTCTGTTGAAGAGTCATACGGACTCGAAACGTTAACTGTGTTCCTCGCCGCAGATGCTGTCAGACCTGCTGAGTTTTTCCAGCTATTTTTATTTTTTTTCAAAAAAAATGGTTTGACAGTTAGCATTCAGGCTGTTCAAGAAACAAAGACATCACTGGCTTTGTTGCCGATAAGTTAAGAAATGACGCAGATACAATTTCACTGAAGGACGTGTTAACCCATCAGGACCAGTGTAGGAACAGGTCAATTACCAGTGATAATGCAACAAAGAACATCTCCCCCAGGCCACAAACAAGACATTTCCGCAGGAGGTGTGATTTCTAAATTAATCTGTGAATAAAAACAATGGGAAGAGCTCTCCAATTAGTGCCACTCATGCTCTGCCTCTGCAAATTGATCTTAAGTACTTGGTCCAACTGCCTTTTTATCAAACAGCGCTGTGGGTGTACCTACACCACATGGACTGCAGCGATTCAAGGCGGCAGCTCATCGCCACCTTCTCAAAGGCACCTAGGGATGGGCAATAAATGCTGGTCTAACCAGCGAAGCCCACATCACGTGAATGAATAAAAAGAATGGTTGAATCTGCTTCCACTGCCCTTTCAGGCAGTGCACTCCAGATCACAACAAATCACTGGCTATAAACAACTCATTCCCCCTTTGACCTTTTTTAGGGATAATTCTAAATCCATGTCCTCTGGTTATTGACCCTCCTGCTAGTGCGAATGGTTTCTCCCTGTCTGCTGCGACCCCATTCTAATTTTGAACACTTCCATTAAGCCTCCCCTTAACTTTCTTTGCTCTTAAAAAAAAAGAGACCAAACCCCAGTTCTCTGGTCTGCCCAGTTAATTGAAAAAAAATCTGCACCCTTCGTCCCATCCCAGAGTCAAGTCGAGACTTGAAGATTTGTAACGGGAGCTTGGTTGGCAGTGCTGGTGACTTCGGGAGGTCCCCAGTCCACACTGCATTCAAGCTGTGCAGTGTTCAAGGCCAACTAGCTTTCTGGACAAGATATGAAGCCAAGATCCCACCCTGACTGTCCCAGGGAAATGCCAACCGTTCTCACAGCAATATCTGAAGAGTAGGGAGTTCCCCTCGGTATCCTGACTGACATTCCTCTAAACCAACGTTCCCAAAAATAGACGGGGTGGCTCGATCATCTGGCTGCCAGGCTGGCTCCCATAACAAATCAAAGAGTGGGTGAGGCTGCGTGAAGCACTTGAAATTTATGTTAGCCTGGTAACAGGAACATATAGGACTTAGGAGCAGGAGTAGGCCATTCAGCCCCTCGAATATGCTCTGCCATTCAATATCATGGCTGATCTGATTGTGGCCTCAAATCCACTTTGCTGACTACCCCCTTCCCCCCCATAACTCTTGACTCCCTCGTCAGCCAAAAATCTGTCTAACTCAGCCTTGAATAAAGTCAAAGACCCAGCCTCCACTGCTCTCTGGGGAAGAGAATTCCTAAACTAACCACCCTCAGGAGAAACAATTTCTCCTCAACTCGGTCTTAAATGGGGGGGTGCCTTATTCTTAAACTGTGTCCTCTAGTTCGAGCCTCCCCAGCAAGTGGGAACATCGCCCCAGTGTCTACCCTGTCAAGTCCCCTCGGGATCTGATATGTTTCAATAAAATCACGCCTCATTCTTCTAAACTCCAACAGGTATCAGCCCAACCTGTCCAACCTTTCTTCATGAAATAAGCCCTTCATCCCAGGGATGAGTAGAGTGAACCTTCCCTGTACTTGGTGATATCAATGCTGAGTGCCATTGCTCAGATCGCAGAGTTCCACCATGAACAGGCTCCTAATTATATCCACATCGATTCCTTGTTTACTACAAGGCTGACATTTCCATCACCTGTAATGCCCTATGAAATTTTATAAAGCACTTCAGCTTGGTTCATCATATCCTAGGGAGGACAAATGAAGGAAAGCCTCATTACTCCACTGATTGATAACTGCATCGCCCTTCATTGTGAAGAAGAAGAATATAATTTCTCCCACGATACTTCAGTGTAATCAAGTTCCTCCAGTCACTGGCCTTAGCCTCAGTTGACAGTCTTTAGTGCTGTGTAATCCTGCTACCCGCCTCCCTGCTTTTGTTCAAACCTCATGCAAACAAGCCTCAGTGAAAGGCTGCAAATTGCAGCTGCCCATCAGCTGAACCAGATTCTCTGTCAGACCATGCAAGCATTATCAAATACTTGGTGTGCGTGGGCTCTCAGTCACAGGAGCACTGCAGCTAGCTCAGTGAGACACCAACTCGCTCAAAGACAATTTGTTCAGGGGAACTGAAATAACAACGCTAAAGGTTATGGTGGGAGGGGTGGTCGGCAGGAATGTGGAGTTGAGGCCACAATCAGATCAGTTATGATCTTATTGAATGGCGGAGCAGGCTCTAAGGGTCAAGTAGCCTACTCCTGCTCCTAATGTGTGCGCTCCTACATGACTTATATTTATAGAGTACCCCTCATGTAGTCAAACATCCCAAATTGGAGAAGCATTCACAAAATTTGATACCAAACAACTAGGACAGATTACCTGGTTGTCATCATATTGTGCTGTGTGTAAATTGGCTGTCATGTTCCTTACACAAAAACAATGTCTACACTTCAAAATTTACTTCATTGATTGCAAAAAAAAAATAAAGTGTTTTTGGATGCCCCGAGGCTACATAAATGCAAGTCATGCCTCTTTCTCTAGCAAAGATCCAGCACTGACATGATGGGCCAAACGGCCTCCTCCCGTGCTGCAAACTCCAATGAGTCTATTCCTTCAGGGGTCAGCCTATTTGCTCAGTGGAAAGGTTGAACAAGAGCCAATCGAAGCTAACTCCATCCATATCATCGGGACCAGCTCAGCAGAGTGCCTCACTCATCAAAGCAAGCTTTCCGACTGCAGGCATGATAGCAGCATCCTGCTCCGAGACACGCTGGCTTCACTGCCAGGAACATTCACCTTCTCATTTCGCTGATAATTTATTCGCGTACGGAAAGAAGAAAAAAAAAGCAACGAAATTAACACTGCTTTGCACTTGGAGAGTACACAAGCATTAAACACGCTGGGGTGCAACCTTCTCATCTCTAATACAGAGGCAGGTACAAACTGTGTGTGACTTAATCATCTAACAAGAATCATATATCAGCCTCCTGAATGGACATGCATCAAACTGCTGTTCTCATACAGAAAAATAAAGTCATTAACTACAAAACACACCACCTCAGTCCTATCCCTCTCCACACACACTTCTCTTCAGTATCAGATACAATGCTGGTAGGACTCTCAATCCTCACCTCCCTTTCCCACGTCAAACTCCCCTTCATCTGGCGAGGACGTCGCTGCCAAGCCGCTGAGAATATAGTCCGCAGCACGATCCAGGCGTACAGCGAACAGCCAGGGCAGAGCACAGGAACAGCTGGTCTGGCAAAGTGAAAAAATGGGCCAGGGGGTTCCCGCTCCTTCAACACCCACCTTCCCCTGCCCCTCAGCGACTGCCTCACTCCCGGAATTGCACGCATGGTCAGTCAGATTTTGGAACGCCCCACAGGGTCAAATAGCAGGCCATGCAAGAGGAAAAGGAGCCACATGAGCAGCCTTCACAAAGCCGGTGCCACACTCCGTGCAGGTGGGAACAGTGAACAGGACAACACTGGGAAAAGCTTGGGCAGTCAGATGTGACTGGAATCACAAAATGACACTCAAATTGCATCCCTATGTCGAGTGAGTCATCCTCCACTTCAATCCAGACCAGATTCACAACAACAGGCACATAAAGCCAACCAATAGAAAATTTCTAGTCCCTAGAAATTTTGCTGGGAACAATGACTGAGGCACAGCTTCCACATTGTACACAAAACCCTCCCCCTGGCAAAGTATTTTGTACATCAGATCTAACACCACACCGAATTTACTCTGCACGGGGGGGGGAAAGTGATGCACATTAGCAATGCACATTGGTCTGAAGTTAGCTGGCTTGCTTCAGAAATTACTGGTCTTTTTTGCCATCTGTGCGGAGTCAGAAATACTCAACACCTGACATCAGTCATCAAGAAAATGCTGGAATCTATTGCTAAGTAAATCTTCTTAATGCATTTAGAAAAATCATAGTATGATCGGACTAAGTTAACGTAGTTTTATGAAAGGGAAGTCATGTCTGGCTAACTTATGAGAGCTTTTTGAAGATGTAACAAGCAGGTAAAGGGGAACCAGTAGATGTGGTATACTTGAATTTCCAAAAGGCATGAGAAAGTGCCTCACAAAAAAGTTAATACGCAAGGCAGTTGATATATTCACATGGATGGAGGGTTGGTCAACAGACAGGAAACAAAGAGTAGGGATAAATGGGCATTTTCAAGCAGGCAGGCAGTGACTTCTCAAGGGCTACAAGGATCAGTGCAGGGGCCACAGCTATTTGCAATCTTTATGAATACTCAGTCTCTTCATATGAGTCAATGTATCCAAGTTTCCAGATGATACAAAGCTGGTTGGGAATGTATGCTATGAGAAAGGCACAAAGAGGCTGCCGAGGGATATAGACAGGTTAGTTGATTGGGCGACAAGATGGACTATGATGTGCAGAGTAGATTTATTTTTTAAAAGGCTGTGAAACTTGTAAATGTTGCTGTTCAGAGAGACTTGATTGTAACTCTTTCGAGTTATCAACAGATCGCATGTAACTCTTTCGAGTACATTCACAGTTCTTGGTTTCCGGGAGTGGGACACGAACCCACAACCTTCTGATTCAAAGGCGAGGGTGCTATGAACTGAGCCACAGCTGACACCTCGAGACTTGATTGTACTGGTACAAGGAACACAGGTAGTTAGTGTGCAGGTCCAACAAGCAATTAAAAAGGCAAATGGTACGTTGATCCTTATTGCAAGGGGATTGGAGTACAAGAGTAAATATGTCTTACTACGATTGTACAAGGGTTTAGTGAGACCACACACACACAGTAGTGTGCAGCTTTGGCCTACGTATTTAACGAAGGATATACTTGCATTGGACACAGTAGTGAAGGTTCACTCAATTGGTCCCTGGGATGAGGGGGTTGTCCCATGAGGAGAAGCTGAGTAAATTGGGCCTATTCTCCCTGGAGTTTAGAAGAGCGAGAGGCGATCTCACTGAAATAGCGAAGATTTTTAAAAAAAAACGTGAAATCCTTAAAGGGTTTATCACTACAATAATCCGCTCCAAAAGAGTGGTTAAACTTTAATTTGCCACATACAAGCTTCAGTACTCCACTCAGTGTACGTCATCTAGGACATTGATCTGAAACATTCACAAGTGGGCTTCATCAGTAAAGTCAACAGGAACTGTATCACAGGAGCTGCTCACCAACTGGTAACTATGTTTGAACAATGGATCTTTTTACTCAAAACATTTTACAAAATGTGTCCAACAAGTGATTACAGTTTAACTGGGAAGGAATCAAGTCAATGAAACTTTTGACATTCCTATTGATCTCAGTCAATTCCATTAAATCTCATCTCCAATTCAGAAGCAGGCAGGGGACCTGGAGAGTTGGAGGGGTCAAGCATCAGAGTACTTACGGCTGCCATGGTAACTGAACGACTAGAATCTTGTCCTCGGTGAATATCTACCTGGATTGGGGGTGGGGAGAAAAAAATAAGAGAGATATAACAACAAAAGCTGGTCAAGTTTATTACACAGAGCCCGAGAATATTAATAGGAACAACGGCTGACTTCATAAATGTGGAAGAGTGTGAAGTTATTGCTGAGGCTGATTTCAGGTGATAATACAGGATTATTATCACGCTCTCAAAGACCATGACAACCTCATAAATGATGCACAGCAAGAGCACAAATTGACTTTGTCACACTTTTTCGGATGAGATGCTAAACCAAGGCTCCGTCCACTTTCCCAGGTCGCTGTAAAAGATCCCACGGCAATTCTCCGTGGTGTCCCGATCAATATTTATTCTGTAAACTACGTCACAAAAAAAAAAATCCGGTCACTACCACATTGGTCTTCGTGGGAGCTTGCTGTGCGTCAAATGGGTGCTGCACTTCCTCCTTTTCTGCACTTCAGAAGCACTTCATGGGCTTTATTGTGCTTTAGGAACATAAGATATGGGAGCAGGAGTGGGCCATTCAGCCCCTCGAGCCTGCTCTGCCATTCAATAAGATATTAACTCATCTGATCATGGCCTCAACTCCACTTGCCTGCCTGCCCCCACCCATAATCCGACTCCCTCGTCAACCAGGGGAATCAAGACATCCCTGGTTATGAAGTGCACGACATAAATATTTTTAACCACAAGTTGCTGTACCCACCTGTGGTTTCCCCACGAGCATTCCAGATCTCACTGTCCTGCCTTGTGCAATGCTTATCCTTTATCATGGTTACCCTAGCCAGTGACTGGCTCTACCAGGACAGCAGGCTACCAATACCCACCCAAATCACCCCCAGAAAATATTTCAATGTGTGTCAGTCACCTCAACCAATTGAGGCCCAACAGAAACAGCACAATTTAAGGGTTGGTTGGCCTGCAATATCTCACATGCATTACTCTGGGGGTGGTCATATAATGACATTAGTACTGGGCAGATCAGTGCAACTTGCTGCTCAAGAACATTTCTCCTTCTCTGGTTCTGTAATGAACTTGATGTACCAGACGGGTTTCTTGCTTGAAACAGATAACTTTATTACAGAGAGCTCTTTTAGAATCTACAGGCTTGAACTAGGTCCAAGACTAGAAAGCTCCACCCCCAAGAGTGACCACGTTTGAGGCTCATTCATCAGTCCAATCACTTAACCCCTAAAAACAGTAGGAAACTACAGGTTCATATGCCAATCATCTTAAATCTGGGTCAACAGGTTAGTTACCCTCTGACCAGGGGAAACCGTTTCTCATTTGCTCAGCCAAACCCTTCATGTTGAACACTAGTAATTATGGTTTTATTTAGTGTATAATATACCTTTAAGGATAATGCTTGGTAAGGAAGATCACATGATCTTTCATGCCCAATAGGAGAGTAGCGCAGGCTGCCTCAGTAGTTAGTTGTGTAGAGATAGAGTTGGAGTTGGAGTTGAAAGCACACGTGTAGTTGCTGCTGAGTACCTTGTAAATAAACGTAAAGTTTCCACCTAAGGAGGGTCTGTGGGTCAATCTATCAATAGTACCAACTCGGCCACCACACACAACAAACACCTACTGAAGCTTCCCTTCAATCCTGGGCTATCTGTATCACTCCACTGTTCAGCCAGTCCATACTTGGAGATTCTACCTCAGGTTCTCAGGGAAATTAGGAATGGGCAATACATGGCAGAATCACACCCTGCCCAGAACAATTCTTCTTTAAAAAAATAAAATGTGCTTCAGGGACAGGTTTCTTGTACAACACCCAACATTGCCATGCTAAAAGCATGGTTCTTGCAGTTGCTGCAAAGCTTGTATCCATGGTGATGCCCCTGCAGCATCCCCCACCATCACCCCCACCCAAACCCCCACATGGGAATCCCACCCTCAGTGAAATTCTTCAAACACTTTTACAGCCAATGGAGTATAGTAAAGGAGGAAGCACAGCACCCATTTTACACACAGCAAGCTCCCACTAAACAGCAATGTGGTCGTGACCAGATCATCTGTTATTACTGATGTGAGCTGCAGAATAAAATGTTGACTGGGACACCGCAGAGAACCTGCCATGGGACCTTTGACACTCATCTAGGGCCTTGGTTTCACGTCTCTGAAAGACAGCGATGGGATCAAATTGTGCTCTTTCTGTGCAGCATTGAGGTTGTCATAGTCTTTGGTGCTGGGGGATGATTATATCCTGTACTGTCACCGGAAGTCGGCATCCTTGGCAATAACTTCAAAACTCTCCCACATTTCCAAAGTCAGCAGAGACCAGCAGGTGACATCCTTTAAATCTCCCATCAACAAGTGAAGCAATTTTGAAAACTTAACAGCTGGTCACAGAAAGGAAGAATTTATATTCATAAAGCACCCTGCGCAACATCCCACCTCACACCCAAATTAAAGACAAGCACGGTCACTGTTACCAGGAGAGAAAGGCGACACTAATGTTTGCAGAGCAAGCTCCCACAAAACAACGATGAGATGTATGACCAAAGCAGATCATTTATTTTTTGAAAATAAAGGTTGGTGGAGGGGTAACTATCGATGAGGCAACCAGGAAAACTCCCCAGATCTTATTTTGATGGGACCTTTTAACATCCACTTGAGGGGTGAGAAGAGACCTTTCTTAAGCATCTATCTAAAAGACAGCACCTCTGACAGTGCGAGCACTGGGAGCATCAGCCTGGACTTTGTTCGAGTGGTTGGAGGCAGACTTAATCCCACAACCTTCAGAGGAGGAGTGAGAGAGTGTCCCCCCCTGAGCTAGAGCTGGCCGATGGGCTGGATTTAGAGAATGCCCAAAATCTACTGTACTGTGGGCGGCTGCCATTTTGTCCTCTGCGGTCCCAATGCAGGTGGTGATCCTGAGTCCAGGCCTGGGGATGTTATTGCCAAAGTTCTGCTGCAGTCCGGACAACAGCGACATCTTGGAAGATCCAGACCAGTCTTAAACAAGCAAATTTTACCTTGGCAGTCCCTTCACCTGCGCAAGACCCGTACCAGAGGAGCTGAAGCACCTTAAAACAGTGCTGCCAAAAGGGAGAGGCAGTCATCTCTCCTGGTTCAGTGTACAAGTCAACAGTGAGCTCATGAGTTCCCTCACCTCTCGTCCGCCTGCAGCCACTCCGAGAGGCACAAAGGTCAAAGCAAAGTCAGGGGTCAAATCTTAAAAATAAAAAAGCTTGGTATGTGCCGTCTAAGTACATTAGAGTCCACAACAAGAATGAGCCAAACCATTCCCACACAACATGGATCTCAGTAAGACAACAGAGCTCAGTAAAGCAGGTTGGGAATGTACCTGCACCCAACACCAGATCAAGCTTGCCACATAGTTGTCAGCAATCTCAACCTGTTACACACCAGAAGAATTCACCCAAATACAAAGCACGTAAGGAGGCCATTCAGCCCATCCCATCCACGCCAGTCTTTCCTCTTAGTGGTCACTTGACAGCGACACTGGACTTCAGTTAAGACCGAGTTGGCTAGCTCAGAACGTTAAGAGGTGCAGGCCACAATCACCAGCAAAACTCCAGCTACCAGCTACACGAGTAAGCTAATCCCCACTTGATAGCATCTGTGGTCCAACAGTTTCTCTCAGTTCATTTCTTCTTGACCCCAGGAACAAAAATGACCAGTGTTGCTACTCCTGGTCATTACCATGTGATTGCTGCTCAAATGTATGCGTGTGCGTGTGTGTGGTCAGGACAGGGTCCAATGTGGTTAGACCTCGGTTTCTCTCCCTCCCTCCCCACCCATCCACCAATGCCTCGCCATGTTGTTGACTCACCTGAAAGAACTCATTAAATTGGCTGCCACGTTTCCCGACAGTGACGGGATTTCGAGAAGTACTGCATTGACTGGAAAGAGCTTTGCCAGGTCCTAAGGATGGGCAAGGCGATATATAAATGCAACAACTTTTTTTTCACTGAATAAATCTCAGCTTGCGGGGGTGTTGCATACTGCGGAGTACAAGACTGGTCTTGTTAAAAATAAGAGGGAAATAAAAATGAACCAAAGGTCCATGAGACCAATACAGGTCCTGTTTCATACTTCAACCAAAACTGAACATTTGTGTGACACCACAAGGAACTCAGTCAGATCTTTTTTCCCAATTCACATCACTGAACCACAACTTCCCGATTCACTGTATTGAATCGGTGTCACTCTACACTCACCTCGACCTGACCTTCTCCATGAAAATAACCTAAACTTCTTTTTGTTCTGGGCTATGTATTGCCTTGAATTTCCAATGCTTCATTATCGCTTAGAGTGTTCTAGGGTCACGTGTAGACCAGACCAGATAAGGACAGCATGTCTCCATCCTTAACGGACATTAGTCAACCAGATGGGTTTTTACAACAGTTTTACAGTCACCATTACTGAGGCTAGCTTTTTTAAAATTCCTATGCTGAATTTTGAACTCACCTATGAATCATTAATCCAGGCCTCTGAGTTAGTTGAAACGCAGAGAGACAGACCAAGCACAAGTGAGCGAGTCTGGTGATGCCTGCTACAGTTGAACTGCCCCCCTCTTCTTGTACAGTACTGCATGATACGCTGCCCAAGGAAATGGCTTTTGAGCAAGTTAAAAATCAGGCTCCAAATCACCACCCTTTCTGAGGGGAACATACACATCTTCATTTCCAGACAACTGGGGATCAAGTCCTGTGTCTGCTCACCTGTGTCCACTCTGTCAGTCTCAGGACCTTTTCAATCCAACAATTCTCTGGGATATCTGCACTCCTCCAATTCTGGCCTTTTGTGCATTTTGTGCTTCCCCAGTGGTGGCTGTGCCTTCAATTATCAAGGACCCAAGTTCTGCAATTCCCTCCCTAAACCTCTCGATCTCGCTTTCCTCCCTTTAAGACACTGCTACCATCTAGAAGGAAAAGGGGAGCAGACACATGGGAACACCATGGCCTGGAAGTTCCCCTCCAAGCCACTCACCACGCTGACTTGGAAATATATTGCCATTCCTTCACTGTCGCTGGGTCAAAATCCTGGAATCCCTCCCTAACAGCACTGTGGGTGTACCTACACCATATGGACTGCAGCGGCTCAAGAAGGCAGCTCACCACCACCTTCTCAAGGGCAATTAGGGATGGGCAATAAACACTGGCCCAGCCAGACACATCCTCTACCAAGAATTTTTAAAAAGCTTGTTAAAAGGTAAACCCCTTGCCTAAGCTTTTGGCCACCTGACCTGATGTGTATTGATGTAATACTGTTTAATAATGCTCCTGTGAAATAGCTTGGGACGTGTCAATACATGAAAAGGTGCTATATAAAAAGGTAAGTTTTTGTTATTGTTAGGCAGAGTGAAGGACCCCTGTGAAACTGTCCCTGAGCAAGGATCAGAGACATTCAGGGTGGAAAAGCTAAAGGGCAGAATGAGAGTTGGGGGGTTGGGGGAGGGGGAATTAAAGCATAGCTGGATGCTTGGTACACTTAATGATGGGTTTGAGATAATTGAACACAGACAAAGCCACAAGAGCGTCTTGTGTAGCAATCTCAAGCGCGAGAATACATTCCTGAACAGATTGTCACGGCTTCAATTGTTTGGATAACAGAAGTCAAGGGTTTGCCTACTGCAATTCAGTTCACCTCTCTCGTCGCTGCTGTCTATCCCTGCTAAATCACTGATACAGTTAGACTCCAGGTTTCGCCTTAGCATCAGGCAGTTCCTGTCAAACTCGCAACATAAATCCAGAGTCAAGCCAGACTCAAATCTGAAGCAAAAAAGGATCTTGGATAGAGTCAGGCACTCTTTTCAGCGTGATGTTGTGCGTAGAATCAGTGAGCTGATTGTGTTTGAGGCCGGCTGGGGAGGGAGAGCTCTTGGATTTCCTCCAAACTTGAACAACAAGAATAACTTTCAATTATTTTAGTGCCTTGAATGGAATGGAATAAAACATCCCAAATCACAGTTTGAGACGGAGCCACATAAGGAAATATTAGGACAGATGAGTTCAAGTCCCATGTCGGGACTGTACAGGCACTGAAAGAACGGTCACAACAATACAATGGGCTGATCATGAGTCCAGGAATCCTTTCACTACCTCCCCCAAAAGGGGGAAAAAAAAACAAACTAACATTGTGTTTGTAAATGTATGCTGAAAAAGAGCTTGGTCAAAGAGGCAGAATTTAGGAAGTGTCTTAACAGAGGAAAGTGAGGTAGAGAGGCAGAGAGGCTTAGGGAGGAAATTCCAGAGCTCGGGATTCAGGCAGCTGAAGGCACAGCCACCAATGATGGGGTGATTAAAATCAGGAATGTACAAGAGGAGAATTGAAAGGGTTCAGAAACCTGAGGGTTGTGGGGCTGCAGGAGATGACCGAGGTAGGGATAGGCGAGACCACAGAGGGATTTGAAAAAGAGGATGAGAATTTTTTAAAAATCAAGGTATTGCTTGACTGGGAACAAATATAGGTCAGCGAGCACAAGATTTGGTGCGCATTAGGGCATGAGGAGAGTTTGGATGACCTCAATATGAGAACAGGCCAAAATGGAGAAATACAAGGCCATTCTGCCCCACCACTCAATAAGGCCATGGCTAATCTGTGCCTTAAATCCACTTTCTTGCCTGTTAGATCAATAATGTGTCTATGATTCTACCTCTTTGACTAAGCTTTTGGTCATCAGCCCTTTTAAGTATACCTTCGCACACACACACATCTGGGCTGTTTATTATCCCGTTGTATATGTCATGAACATGTCTTCCATGGCCAAAATACCCATGAGAGAGCCTCCACTGCTCTCTGGGGAAAGAGAATTCCAAAGATTTGTAACCCTCTGAGAGAAGAAATTCCTCCTCATCTGCATCTTAACTTGGGGACTCCTTATTCTCAAACTGTGCCCACTAGTTTTAGATCTTCCCCTGGCCAATCTTTGAGTATCTACCCCGTCAAGCCCGCTCAGCATCTTGTATGTTTCAATATGTGGGAGACCCACCAGGGAAAGGGTTGGAACGGTCAAAGGGACAAGCGAGGGTTTCAGCAGCAGATGAACCGAGACAGGGTGGAATCAGGCGATGGTACAGGAGGTGCAAATAGGAAGTCGGGATGATGACACAAGTATATGGTCAGACGTTCATCTCAGGATGAAATATGACAGCAAGGTTGTGAACAGCTTGGTTCAGCCTGAAGACAGTTGGCAGTGAGATGTACAGAACTGGTGACTGGAGAATGGAGTCTGGAGCAGGGACCCAAAACATGGCTTTGATCTTCTAAAAAATCATCTCCAAACAATGTGTTAAAAAAAAGCTTAGATTTTATATAGCACCTTTTAAGCACTAACAGTTCTCAATGTGCTTCACAGGTGCTCTACTAAATGAAACTTGAAACTGAACTATGCTCACAGGTTTTGGACAGGTGACCAAAAGCTTAGTCAAAACTGTGGTTTTAAGGAGCGTCCTGAATGAGGAGAGAGGGAGAGCAAGTTAGGGAGGGAATTATAAAGCTTGGGGCTGAGCTGACTGTTGCCCAGGCAACTTAGAATTAAAAATACTAGGGGGTAAAAAGCACCCCCCTCAACACTTTTTGCACTCAGTAAACAGTTACATTACCAACTGCCGGGAGACAGGTACACACACATACCCACACCCAGGCACAATTCTCTCTCCAAGGGGAGAACCTACAACTGCAGCCTAGCAATGCAAACAGGTGCACATCCTGCTGAAACCCTGTGTAAATTCCTTCCCCACAATGTGCAGCCTCAACATGAAGAGAGCAGTCATTCATTTATAGAGTGATCAATGATTGCAATGACACAGAGACGAGGCAACATTCAGATGGCGTTTGGCCTCTATGGAGGCTCTTTAAGGTGATGAACTCAGTATCACACAGAAGCTTTTGTCCTTTTCTTTTCTGCACACCCCATGATCTGACTGAGGAATGTAATTGGCACCAATTGAATCCTCGAGCCTGACAACAGTCAGCTGCAAAGGACACAGATTTTGTTTCAAGGCAATGCATTGTCTCAAAGATCAACTGGTGCTGCACAGTCCCAAAATTGTAGATGCTCGTCTGCAGAACAGACAATTAGCTTTGGAAGACACTTCTGTCCAAAGAAGACAAGGTTCTTTCTGATGTCGCCTCAGCATCTCCCAGTCCAATTGACTGAAGTGCATATGAGACCTTCAGATCGAAGATATCTTCCTTAGTGAGCTGGTATACAACTCGCAAGTCCAATCAAACAATGAAAAAAACAGACAGACAGACAGACAGAATGCAAGAAATTTCCAAACAGCAAAACGTGGCAACATGCGCAAGGTCAGCGAGGTGAGAAAGATAAGTTGATGAATTTTGGGACATGTAACCCCAGATCGACACACTTGGTTTCCAGCTAATGGAACAATCCATCCCAAAAATATTTTGTCGGTTTTCTTTCCAAGTGCTGACTGAAGGATTGTGCGATTCCAGGATTTGTTACTTTCAACCAGGATTTCCACATTTAAAAAAAATCTTTTTTCCCCCATTACCTGATTCACTTGGACGTTTCTCAGCAGGGAGCTGAGGATCACTCGGGGCTAGGCATCCTAGACCCTGGAACTGTCAAAGTTTTGTGTGACTGGTGAGATGGAAACTAAGAGGCTATCACATCCATGAGTGCAACAAAGCCCTCGCTCAAGCCCACCGCTATGTTCCAGTGCAATGGTGCAACTCTGCAAACAGGGTGTAAAGATTGAGGAAACTGTAAACCTCATTACACAAGAACTAGAAACGTATGGAGCAGATTGGCAATGCACAGACTGCAATACAACGCAAACACTGCCTCAGTACCATACTGACAAGGGAAAAGTTGCAGGGGAGTGGGACGAAATGGAAAGCTCTTCCAAAGACGCAGTGCAAACTCAGGTGGGCTAAATGGCCTCCAGCTGTCTTGCACAATTATATGAAAAAGGAGCAAAGTGATGCAGAGAGAGAGAATACAGATGCAGAATGAAAAGTCACAGGTGCAAAGTGGGCTGAAAGACAAGTTCAGGTCAAGAGAGTGAACAAGGGCTGGAACGAGGGATCAGGAACAGCAGTTGCATTCTGCATGTTGCAGAGTCCACAACGATCAGCAGGAGCTGACAGGCACACCACAGCAAGCTTCACATCATGGCAGCAGTCAGCAAGAGCCAGCTCACAACCGCTCTGCCTGGAAAGTTGGCTTCCATGAAGCCGCAGCTGTCCAGGAGCCACACCTGAGCAGGGGGCAGCAGAGGCAGCTTAGATACCACAGCTCTTGAAGTGTCAATGGGAGTGAGGGGCTGTATTTAATAAACATCACCCGGGCTGATATTTATCCCTCAACCAACATCAGCAAAGTCCAGTCATAAGACCATAAGATATAGGAGCAGAAATTAGGCCATTCAGCCCATCGAGTCTGCTCCGCCATTCAATCATGGCTGATAAAGTTTCTCAGCCCTATTCTCCCGCCTTCTCCCCGTAATCTTTGATCCCCTTACCAATCAAGAACCTATCTATCTCGGTCTTAAATACAGTAAATGACCCGGCCTCCACCTGATCACAATGCTCTTTGGGGGAGATTGCTGTGCACAAACTGACTCTGCCTTTCCAACATTGCAATAGTGACCACACTTCAACAAGTGCATCATTGGCTGGAAGGTGTCTCCGCCTGCTCAGAGGTTGTGAACGGTGCTATAGCAATGCAAGTTCTTCCTTTCTTTCCATACCCAGATCAAAATCCAAATTCATTCAACACAAAGTCATGGCTTCATAAAGCGCAATGTCGAAATGAAACAGTAAACATTGAAAGCACAGAGCAGGGATGGCAGAGCCTAAAGGAGAGTGGGAAAGGGGCTGGGGGAGAAGTAGACATGTCAGATCCATGCCCCGTTGGGATTCGGGACTGGCAACACATTTCATTTCACTGCAAACTGGACCCAGCTTGAAAATGCTCCAATGTTAAAATCCCCCCACCCCTGGGGAGATTGCAGAAGTAGGACTGACCAGGCAGGTAGGTAGGTACATGACAAACCAGGGATGGACAGCCCTATACCTGGGCGGCAGGTGCACTGTTGGCTGCTGCATTGAGAAATGGCAACTGGCAAAAATAATCATTCATTCATTGGGGGGAAAGCACTCTGCAAGGCAGATCACAAAACTCCCAGAGAGAGAGGGGCACAGGTGAATGGGGAGGGAGGTGGAGAGGGGCACAGGTGAATGGGGGAGGGTGGAGAGGGGCACAGGTGAATGGGGGAGGGTGGAGAGGGGCACAGGTGAATGGGGGAGGGTGGAGAGGGGCACAGGTGAATGGGGGAGGGTGGAGAGGGGCACAGGTGAATGGGGGAGGGTGGAGAGGGGCACAGGTGAATGGGGGAGGGTGGAGAGGGGCACAGGTGAATGGGGGAGGGAGGGGAAACTTGCCTAAAAAAGTGTCGGTGTCCCTTTCACAGGGGCAGAGGACCCCTGTAGTATTTGAACAAAACTCCGCGCCTCTGCCTTCAAACTCCCACAAACAAATCGCTACCTGTTGGGAAACAGAGTTACAAAAAAAGCAAAGCGTCTCCCCGTCCGTTCAAAAATAACTCCAACCCCAAGAAGCTGTGGAAAGAGGAATGTTAGCGCCCAATTTTCCCCACGTAAAACACTCAGCGCTCACACACCCACCCAGCGTACCCAGCCTACCCAGTCTACCCAGTGTACCCACTGTACCCAGTGTACCTGCCGGAGAGACAAGCTCTGTTGTCAGCAGCAGCAGCGACACACACACACCGCCCGCTGTTCCTCAGCAGCAGATAGAGGAGCCGCGCCTGCAATAAACCCCCTACCTGCAAAAGCCGAAGGAGGAAAGCTTTCCAACTGCTGCGGGGGGGAAATAAACTGTTTTTATTTCCGCCAGAGTGAAGATGGCTGCTCCCCTTACGGAAGGGGGCGGAACAGAAACTGCTTAAAAAAAAAAGAGCCAAACAGGCCGAGTTCTCAGGCGCTGGCTTCAGTTTTACTCCATGAATCACTGTCCTGAGGGGAAATCACACAGCTCAGGCTGGGAGAGAGAGAGAGGGAGGGAGGCTGTGCTGCTGCTGCTACAGCTACAGCTACAAGTTCCCAGTTCCCAGGAGCTCAGGGTTCTCAAACATTATTCCCCCTTGAAGAAATTTCAATCAGATTTAACAAAACAAACAACCAGGAATATAAATAAGCAAAAAGGTGTGAAGGAAAAAGTGATTTCCCTAATGGGTAATAACTTATTTCTCTCTCTCTCTGGAAGATGCTGTCAAGAGGCAGCCTCTGGGTTCAGCCAATCCTACATGGATTCCCCTGGACTCTTCAGGGATTCAGGTTCATCTCCTGTGTTATGACTGGGGCCGGTGTCATTTGCTGAGCAAGTTGAATCCGAGAGGGCAACTTGTAGAAACGTAGACCGTGGGAGCAGGAGTAGGTCATTCAGCTCTTCCAGCCTGCTCCCACCATTCAATATGATCATGTCTAATTTAACACCGTACTCCCGCACTCTCCCCATATCCCTTGACACCTTTACAGTCCATTTCCTTCTCAAATATATTCAGTGACTTGGCCTCCACAGCTTTCTGTGGTGGAGAATTCCACAGGTTCACCATCCTCTGAGTGAAGAAGTTTCTCCTCATCTCAGTCCTAAATGGTTTAGCCTGAGACTGTGACCCCTTGTTATTGACCTCCCAGCCAGAGGGAACATCATCCCTGCATCCAGTCTGTCCATCCCTGTCAGAATTTTATATGTTTCAATGAGATCCCCTCTCATTCTTCTAAACTCCAGTGAATGCAGACCTAGTCGGCCCAATCTCTCCTCATACGACAATCCTGCCATTCCAGGAATCAGTCTGGTGAACCTCCGCTGCACTCCCTCTATGGCAAGTATATCCTTTCTTAGGTAAGGAGACCAAAACTGCAGACAATACTCCAGGTGTGGTCTCACCAAGGCCCTGTACAGCTGCAGTAAGACATCCTTGCACCTGCACTCAAGTCCTCTCGCAATGAAGGCCAACATACCATTTGCCTTCTTAACTGCTTGCTGCACCTGCCTGTTTCAGTGATTGGTGTACAAGGACACCCAGGTCCCTTTGTACATCAACATTTCCCAATCTATCACCATTTAAATAATACTCTATCATTCTGATTTTCCTACCAAATTGGATAACTTCACACTTATCCATGTTATACTGCATCTGCCATGTATTTCCCCACTCACACAACTTGTCTAAATCACCTTGAAGCCTCTTAACACCCTCCTCACCGCTCACATTCTCACCTAGTTTTGTGTCGTCAGCAAAGTGGAAATATTACATTTGGTTCTCCCATCCAAATCATTGATATATATTGTGAATTGCTGGGGCCCAAGCACTGATCCCTGCGGTACCCCACTCATCATCACATACCACTCCGAAAAGGACCCATTTATTCTTACTCTGTTTCCTGTCTGCTGACCAATTCTCAATCCATGCCAATATATTAACCCCCAATCCCATGTGCTTTAATTTTACACACTAACCTCTTATGTGGGACTTTATCAAAGCTTTCTGAAAATCCAAATACACCACATCCACTGATTCTCCCTTAACTATTCTGCTAGTTATGTCCTCAAAGAATTCCAGGAGGTTTGTCAAATGTGATTTCCCTTTCATAAATCCATGTTGACTTTGTCTAATCCGGTTGATATTTGATGTCCTGTTAGCCCAGAAAGGAATGTATAACTGTTGCAATGCATACACTTGTCTTGCTGATTATAACTTTTTCTTTGTATTTTGAAAACAAGGGGAAAACCACTGATCCTAGAAGCATAGAACCCCAGCAACACTTATAGGATTTTAAAATTAGAAGATTTATTAACAGGGGAAAATAAACTCAAGCGCACAAGATTAAAATTACAGTTAAACAGTCTTACAAAACATTCCCCCCCCAAAAAAAAACCACTTGGTCAAAATACACTACTTGGCAACTCATAGATTTTTAACCATAATAATCAGTCACATTACCCAAGGCAAAAACTGCTGCTGCTTTATAAAGTACACCAGACAACTTCTCACTCTCTTCCACACCGCTGTGGAAATCCAAAGGAAGTTCAGAAACAGATTGTTTTCTGAAAACAAAGTATTCTCTGGCTTGAAACTGGGTGACAGCTTCAAGTTCACAACTTTTCTCAGCACAGAACTGGTCTCAAAAATTTGAACATCATTGCACTTTCTGTAACGACCATTTTGAAATGTTTTGTAATGTTTTTTTTAAGCTATTTTATGAATAAAGTATATTTTTGCAAACAAAAAAAATGTGTTGCAGACCAGCACATTCCAAGGTTCAGGCCTATGTGCTGAGGTACGCAGTAAAGCTTGAGGCACTGCCCCAGTGTCTCAATGGGGGAAGGTCGCTGCCTAAGGCCTTTCAGCTATAGTGCACAGAGGGGCAGGAAACTGTACAACCCCTCGGGCTGTATGACCGACATTGAATGTATACAGCGAATATTACATATATCACAATTTTATTGAAGCACCTCAGAGCGCAATGTTATCTATGTGGAAAATTTGAACGTCATTGCACTTTCTGTACTGACCATTTTGAACTGTTTTGTAAAGCTCTTGAAGATATTTTCTGAATAAAGTATATTTTTGCAAAAAAAAAATCAGAAAGCAAAATTAAGGACAGATATATAAGGAGGTATTAGGGCACCGGATTGAACAGAGGTTAGGTTTCAGAGTTAAAGGAGGTGAGGGAGGTCAGCAGGTGGAGAGGTTTAAGGAGGAAATTCCAAATTTAGGGCCAGGCAGCTGAAGACATAGCCTGCAATGGTAGAGCACTTTTTTTCATTCTTTCATGGGATGTGGGCATCGCTGGCTAGGTCAGCATTTATTGGCCATCCCTAGTTGCCCTTGAGAAGGTGGTGGTGAGCTGCCTTCTTGAACCGCTGCAGTCTATGTGGTGTAGGTACACCCACAGTGCTGTTAGGGAGGGAGTTCCAGGATTTTGACCCAGTGACAGTGAAGTAAAGGTGATATATTTCCAAGTCAGGATGGCGAGTAGCTTGGAGGGGAACTTGCAGGTGATGGTGTTCCCTTGTGTTTGCTGCCCTTGTCATTTTAGGTGGTAGCAGCCAGAGGTTAAAAGATGTTGTCAAAGGAGCCTTTGGAGGAGATTACAGAGACAGGGAGGGAAAAGGCCACAGAGATATTTGAAAACAAGGATGAGAATTTTAAAATAAAGATGTTGCATTGTCAGCGAGCACAGGAGTTGTTCCTTCAATGTCCATCACCAAGAGTGGCTCGGTAGTCCCGCTACTGACCAAGTTGGCCAAGTCCTAAAGGACATAGCTGTTAGACAGTCCTTGTGGAGTCAAAGTCTTGTCTTCACTTTTAGGATACCCTCCATCATGTTGTGTGGCACAACCACCGTGCCAAATGGGATAGATTTCAAACAGACCTAGCAAGTCAAGATTGGGCATCCATGAGGCGCTGTGGGCCATCAGCAGCAGCATTGTACTTGAACACAATCTGTAACCTCATATCCCGGCATATTCCCCACTTTACCATTACCATCAAGCCAGGGGATCAACCCTGGTTCAATGAAGCGTGCAGGAGGGCATGCCAGAAGCAGCAGCAGGCTTACCTAAAAATGAGGTGTCAATCTGGTGAAGCTATAACACAGGACTAGTTGCGTGCCAAACAGCATAAGCAGCTAGTGTTAGACTGGGCTAGACAATTCCACGACCAACGGATCAGATCTAAGCTCTACAGTCCTGCCACATCCAGTCGTGAATGGTGGTGGACAATTAAACAACTCACTGGAGGAGGAGGCTCCACAATTGATGGGGGAGCCAGCACATCAGTGTAAAAGACAAGAATGTTCAGCCAGACGTGCCGAGTGGATGATCCATCTCAGCCTCCTCCAAAGATCCCCAGCATCGCAGTAGCCAGTCTTCAGCCAATTCAATTCACCCCACCTGATAACCAGAAATGGCTGAAACTGGATACTGTTAGGCTATGGGGCCTGACAATATTCCAGCAATAGTACTGAAGACTTGTGCTCCAGAACTTACTGCACCCCTAGCCAAGTTGTTCT
Source organism: Cetorhinus maximus (assembly GCF_964194155.1). Lineage (NCBI taxonomy): Eukaryota > Metazoa > Chordata > Chondrichthyes > Lamniformes > Cetorhinidae > Cetorhinus > Cetorhinus maximus. The sequence continues at coordinate 5,288,525 of NC_135898.1, read as the reverse complement.
AGTACAGCTACAACATTGGCATCTACTCAGTTATGTGGAAAATTGCCCAGGTATGTCCTATACAAAAAAGCAGGACAAATCCAACCTGGCCAATTACCGTTCCATCAGTCTACTCTCAATCATCAGTAAAGCAATGGAAGAGGCCATCAACAGTGCTATCAAGTGGCACTTGTTTAGAAATAACCTACTCACCAAAGCACAGTTTGAGATCCGCCAGGGCCACTCAGCTCCTGACCTCATTACAGTCTTGGTTCAAACATGGTCAAAAGAGTTGAACTCCCGAAGTGAGGTGAGAATGACTGCCCTTGACATCAAGGCAGCATTTGATTGAGTGTGGCATCAAAGAGCCCTAGCAAAACTGCAGTCAATGGGAATCAGGGGGAAAACTCTCCGCCAGTTGGAGTCACACCTAGCACAAAGGAAGATGGTTGTGATTGTTGGAGGTCAATCATCTCAGTTCCAGGACATCACCACAGGAGCTCCTCAGGGTAGTGTCCTCGGCCCAACCATCTTCAGCTGCTTCATCAATGACCTTCCTTCCATCATAAGGTCAGAAGTGGGGATGTTCGCTGATGATTGCACAATGTTCAGCATCATTCATGGCCCCTCAGATACTGAAGCAGTCCATGTCCAAATACAGCAAGACCTGGGCTGACAAGTGACAAGTAACATTCATGCCACACAAGTGCCAGGCAATAACTATCTCCAACAGGAGAGAATCTAACCATCACACTTTCACATTCAATGGCATTACCATCACTGAATCCCTCACTATCAAAATCCTGGGGGTTACCATTGACCAGAAACTGAACTGGACTAGCCATATAAATACTATGGCTACAAGAGTAGGTCAGAGGCTAGGAATCCGGTGACGAGTAACTCACCTCCTGACTCCCTAAAACCTGTTCACTATCTACAAGGCACAAGTCAGGAGTGTGATGGAATACTCTCCAATTGCCCAGATGAGTGCAGCTCCCACAACACTAAAGAAGCTTGACACCATCCAGGAACTCCCTCCCTAACAGCACTGTGGGTGTACCTAAACCACATGGACTGCAGCGGTTCAAGAAGGCAGCTCACCACCACCTTCTCAAGGGGCAATTGGAGATGGGCAATAAATGCTGGCCCAACCAGCAACGCCCACATCCCATGAATGAATAAAAAAGAGACCAGCCAGGGGTGTGTTGGAATAGTCGAGTCTAAAGGTAACAAAGACATTAATGAGGGTTTCAGCAGCAGGTGAGCTGAATTTGGGTGATCGTACAGAGGTGGAAATGGGGTCTCTCAGTGATGACACCAATATGAGTTCAGAAGCTCATCCCAGGTCAGATGTGACACCAGACTTCCAAGGATACTGGTTCAGCCTGAGACAGTTGCCAGGGACAGGGGTGGAGTCAGTGGTTGGGGAACAGTGTTTGGAGCAGGAACCAAAAACAACGGCTTCAGTCTTCCCAATATTTAATTGAAGAAAATTTTGTGTCAAGAAACCTCCGGGAAGAAGTCCAAACAAAATTGGCAAAGCTACTCTGGATTTCACACAGACATATTTTTCCACATCTGGCATCAGATTTAGGGTCAGTTGTTGGGTTATTTGGCCAGCTGAGTGAATAAAGACTGGATCAGTGGATTTGAAAAAGTCTGTGAAGAGGTGCCAGCCCTCCAGGATTTTCTGACAGTCACCAGGAATTAAAGATTAATGTGGCATCATTCCCCCGCAACACCCTGCGAGCTAAACTTCACAGAAAAGTCAGAGGGACATTTTCTAAAAATGGTGCATCCTCTTGTTTTCATTATTGATTAAAAATATGGGAGACACAAAGAAAAGGCTTGGTTGACTGGTCAGGGTGTTTGGATGCAAGCAATCATGTGGGGGAAACTCTCAGTGTACCTCCAGAGTTATTAAAGTGTGTCATGGACCTGAATGCAAGTCACTGAGACTCTACGTCAGGTCTCTCACCTCAGGTAGGATGCATAGAACTGGGTCATTCTGCAGTTCACCTTGCCAGGCCCAGTGTCTGGAGAGTATCACATCCCACAACATCTCCCAACCCACCAACTCACTTCCAACAGAGTTACAGAGAGAAAACTATCTCAGGCAGAATGGTCGTCATATAAACCGAGGGGGTGGGGAGCAGCTCGTCACAGCTGTGAGCTCCACTCAAATGGCACATGGTAAATGTTTCTGTGTTATGGGTTCATGAGGATGATCCCACAATATCATCATTCAACAACAATTTGATGTGTTTTGCGTTGTCAGAGGTGTGGGTCAACTTTGTCGCAATGAGTAGGTTGTGTAAGAAGTTCCCATTTAATTCAGCGTACAGGAGGTGACCAAAGCAAGAAAATAAAATTGGGTTTGAGGATGCTTGAGAGAAATGTAAATCTTGGTGGATATTGTAAGGGAGTACTGAGGAAGGAGCTTGGAGTTGACTGCTGTTGTTTCTCATGTACAGTCATGAATAATGCTAAAATTAATTCTAAAATGATCAGCTTTTCTAACAAGATGAAAAAGTGAAGAGATGACGAGAGGCAGAGAAGGCTGCAAATGCTCTGCAGTCAAACACCAGCCAGACAAAGAGTAAATCAAACATAACTTTGAAAAATGTAACACATTACACATTGTTGGAAAATTGTGTCAACGAGATTTTAAAAGCAGCTAATTAAGTTTTCCTTGGTCATAAATCTTTCAGAACCATCTGCCAGATAAGGCAAGAGTGGAATTGTCCTAATGAAGCGGGGTGCTATATGGTACCGGAGAGATGAATTTAACAGGCTGGACCTGTTGTCTGCTTCCCACTATAAATAGGGAAGACATGGAACAGGCTTTGAGAAGGTGTACCACAGCATACCAAGTGAATTTAGTCCCCAGAGTTAATACAAGGATGACACTCTCACTCTGTACACTTGTGATTTACTTGGTGACTGGCTGAGGCTCCCCACTGAGCGTGCACGCTAAGTCATTTGGCCCCAGGCTATTCCCATTTACACTCCCTGCTTCGTACTGTGGTGAACCGGCCATGGACACACCAATCTCTGCCTCGCCCCATGCACTGTGATGCTGGTGTGAAGTTTCTGCTCTGAGACTGATACTCATCTTTTTTTATTCATTCATGGGATGTGGGCTTCGCTGGCTGGGCCAACATTTATGGCCCATCCCTAGTTGCCCTTGAGAAGGTGGTGGTGAGCTGCCTTCTTGAACCACTGCAGTCCATGTGGTGTAGGTACACCCACAGCGCTGTTAGGGAGAGAGTTCCAGGATTTTGACCCAGCGACAGTGAAGGAACGGCGATATGTTTCCAAGTCAGGATGGTGAGTGGCTTGGAGGGGAACTTCCAGGTGGTGGTGTTCCCATATTTCTGCTGCCCTTGTCCTTCTAGATGGTAGTGGTTGTGGGTTTGGAAGGTGCTGTCTAAGGAGCCTTGGTGAGTTCCTGCAGTGCATCTTGTAGATGGTACACACGCTGCTGCTACTGTGCATTGGTGGCGGAGAGAGGAAATGTTTGTTGATTTGGTGCCAATCAAGTGACTGCTTTGTCCTGGATGGTGTCAAGCTTCTTGAGTGTTGTGGGAGCTGCATTCATCCAGGCAAGTGGAGAGTATTCCATCACACTCCTGACTTGTGCGTTGTAGATGGTGGACAGGCTTTGGGGGGTCAGGAGGGGAGTTACTCATCGCAGGATTCCTAGCCTCTGATCTGCTGTTGTAGCCACAGTATTTATATGGCTAGTCCAATTCAGTTTCTGGCTTATGGTAACCCCCAGGATGTTGATAGTGGGGGATTCAGTGATGGTGATGCCTTTGAATGTCAAGGGGTGATGGTTGGATTCTCTCTTGCTGGAGATGGTCATTGCCTGGCACTTGTGTGGCATGAATGTTACTTGCCACTTGTCAGCACAAGCCTGGATGTTGTCCAGGTCTTGTTACATTGGATATGGGCAGCTTCAGTATCTGAGGACTCGCGAATGGTGCTGAACATTATGCAATGATCAGCAAACATTCCCACTTCTGACCTTATGATGGAAGGAAGGTCATTGATGAAGCAGCTGAAGGTGGTTGGGCCGAGGACACTACCCTGAGGAACTCCTGCAGTGATGTCCTGGAGCTGAGATGACTGACCTCCAAAAACCACAGCCATCTTCCTTTGTGCTCGGTATGACTCCAACCAGTGGAGAATTTTCCCCCTGATTCCCATTGACTCCAGTTTTGCTAGGGCTCCTTAATGCCACACTTGGTCAAATGCTGCCTTGATGTGAAGGGCAGTCACTCTCGCCTCACCTCGAGAGTTCAGCTCTTTTATCCATGTTTGAACCAAGGCTGTAATGAGGTCAGGAGCTGAGTGGCCCTGGAAGAACTCAGACTGGGCATCAGTGAGCAGGTTATTGCTAAGCAAGTGTCGCTTGATTGCACTGTTGATGACCTCTTCCATTACTGATAATCCAGAGTAGACTGATGGGGCGGTAATTGACCGGGTTGGATTTGCCCTTCTTTTTGAGTCCACGACATACCTGGGCAATTTTCCACATAGCCGGGTAGATGCCAGTGTTGTAGCTGTACTGGAACAGCCTGGCTAGGGGCGCAGCAAGGTCTGGAGCACAAGTTTTCAGTACAATTACCAGAATATTGCCAGGGCCCATAGCCTTTGCAGTATCCAGTGCCTTCAGCTGTTTCTTGATATCACGTGGAGTGAATCAAATTGGCTGAAGACTGGGATCTGTGATGCTGGGGATCTTTCCTGTATGAACCTTTCCAGTATCAAAAATAAATATCTGACATCAGTTCAGTGACTATTTCCTGTTCCATTAGCTACCTCTGTTTAACTGCACCTGGTTACATCACTGGGACAAGTTACTTGTTAACTTTAACTTGGTTTCAGCTCGGACGAATAGTTGAGTCACCCCGGATCACAGTGTCACCTCCCGTAAATGACTAAAATTGCGCCACAGAAAAGACCAAGGCTAGAGTAATCGTTTTTTTTTAAATAACAAGAGCTTTATTTGAATACATTCTACAGTACTTTAAATGAGAATTTAACAAAGGTGTGCAAGTTAGGTGCTTGTAGCACATTTATAAGTCATAAATGGCATCCCAGCCTTTGGAATACGCTGTTGGGAAATGTGATCAATTTTGAGTTGGAAGTTAGTTCTGACCCCTTCATTGAGGTCCCTTTGTCGAAGGCATCTCTTCAAAGCTCAATTCACTCCATATAGTTGTCTCTGATAGTTTTGTGGAAGTTAGCAGGCACAAGGGGGGTGGATCCAGTGCCCACACTCTTCATACTGCTTGCCTGGCCCTTGTGAACTCTTTAGCAGAATACTGCTCCCCTCGGGGGTGGGGAGTGGGCGCAGGGAGCGGTCACACAAAACGCTTGGACACTGTCCTCAACACATCATGTGGATGATCAGTAGAACACTGAGATCAACAGCTGTCCAATGGCTGCAGGCCCTGTCTGATATCTCACCTCCCGGCATACGCCAGAGGGTAAAGTCACTGACAGAGGGCAGGGCCTCCAGGGTACGATCTCCACCAGTGATCTACACTCTCCATGCAAGGATGTCACACCTCTTCTACAAATGAATTTTCAAGGACAGCCCAGCATGCGACTGTAATCACCAGGGTCAGAATGTTGTCTAATCCTCTGCTGTGCTACATCATGATCTGTAATATTATGCTAGACACCAAGGACGAGAAGCAGTCATCAGGCTCCTATTTGCCATTATTTGTGGGCTTCCAATCTGCATATCCCCCTCCTCCCACCTCCAGATAGAAGCAGAAAGAAAGAGAGGCCTATTGCCAAGCCAGAATTTCTCCCCAGTACCTCATAGAAAGAGGGCTGAGAAAGATTTCCAGCACAGAAGGAGGTCATGCCTTGAGTCTGCGCTGGCTCTCTTAAGGAGCACTTCACCAGGTACCATTCTCCCACCTTCTCTCCCTTTCCCTGCACATTTCTTCCTTTTCAGATAATAATCTAATTCCCTCTTGAATGCCTCGATTTGACCTGCCTCCACCACACTGTCAGGCAGTACATTCTAGATCTCAGTCATTCGCTGCATGAAAGTTTCTCCTGATGTCTCCATTGCTTCTTTAGCCAATTACTTTAAATCAGTGCCCTCTGAACATTTTTTCCCTATCTACTCTGTCCAGACCCCTCATGATTTTGAACACCTCCATCAAATCTCCTCATTTTATTTTCTCCAAGGAAAACAGCCTCAACTTCTCCAATCGATCTACAAAACTAAAGTTCCTCAGCCTAGGAACCATTCTTGTGAATCTTTTCTGACCCTCTCTAATGCCTTCAGATCCTTCCTGAAGTGTGGCACCCAGAACTGAATGCAACACTCCAGCTGAGGTCAAACCAGCGTTTTATTCAAGTTTAACATAACTTCCTTGCTTTTGCTCTCTATGTCCCTATTAATAAAGCCTAGGACACAGCATGCTCTATTCACTCCTCTCTCAACCTGTGCTGTCACCTTCAATGATCCATGCACATATACCCCCAGGTCCCTCTGCTCCTGCACCCACTTTATAATTGGATCCTTTGTTTGAGATTGTCTCTCCATGTTCTTCCCACCAAAATGAATCACTTCATATTTCTCCGCGTTAAATTTAATCTGTCACTTCTCCACCCATTTCACCAACTTGTCTATGTCCTTTTAAAGTTCTACACTGTCCTCCTCACAGTTCACAACACTTCCAAGTTTTGTGTTGCTCAGAATTTGAAATTGTGCCCTATGTCATTTACATATATATCAAGAAAAGCAAGGGTCCAACACTGACCACTATAAATCTCCCTCCAGCCCAAAAAACATCCATCAATCATTATTACCCTGCTGCCTGTCACTAAGCCAATTTTGTGTTCATGTTGCGACTGTGTCTTTTATTCCATGAGCTCCAACTTTGCTCAAAACGTTATCAAATGCCTTTTGGAAGTCCATGTACACCACATCAAAAGCTCTAGCCTCGTCAACCCTCTCTGTTACCTCATCAAAAAATTCTACCAAGCTAGTTAAACATGATTCACCTTTCACAAATCCATGTTAGCTTTCCTGAAATAACCCACATTTCCCCAAGCGACTATTAGTTATGACCCAAAATATCCTTTCCAGAAGCTTCCCCAGCACTAAGGTTAAATTGACTGGCCTGCAGTTGCTGGGCTTATCTTTACCCCTTTTGTAACATTTGCAGTTCTCCAGTCCTCCGGCACCACCCCCGAGTCTCAGGAAGAATGGAAAATTATACCCAGTGCCTCTGCAATTTCCATTCTCACTTCCCTCAGTATCTTTGGATGCATCTCATCTGGTCCTGGTGCCTTTAGATATAGACTGCCTATCCAATACCTCCTACTTACAAATTGTAAACCCTTGAAGTGCCTGAATTACCTTCTCTATCATCATGGTCTGCGCAGGATCTGCTTCCTTGATAAAGACAGATGCAAAGTACTCATTTTATACTTCAGCCAGTCCTCATCCTTCCGTGTGTAAATCCCTTTTTGGTCCATAATTGGCCCCACTCCTCCTCTTAGCACCCTTTTACTATTTATATATGTCTGTGGAGGACTTTTGGATTCTTTTTATATGTTAGCTACCAGTCTCTACTCGTACTCTCTCTTTGCTTTTCTCATTTGCTTTTTTACATCCCCTCTGAATCTTCTTCATTCAGCCTGGTTCCCGATTGTATTATCCATCTGACATCTTTCATAAGCACATTGTTTCTTCTTCATCCTAACTCTCTCTCTTTTGTCATCCAGGGAGCTCTGGATTTGTTTGCCTTACCTTTCCCCTTTATGGGAACATGCCTCAATTGTTCTCGAATGCAGCGCATTGTTCAGTCACTTTGCCTGATAACCCTTGATTCCAATTTATCTGGGTCAAATGTATTCTTGCCCCATTGATGTTGGCTTTCCCCTCGTTAATTATTTTTGCTCTGATTGTTCTTTGTCCTTTTCCATAGCCAACCTAGGCCTTATGATCCAATGATCACTGTCACCTAAATGTTCCCCAACTGACATTTAATCCACTTTGCCAGTTTTATTCACAGCAACCATGTCGAGCAGTGTTTCCCTTTTTGTTTGACTGGAAACATACTGCTGTAGAAAATTTCCCTGAGCACACTCTAGGAACCACTGCCCCTCTTTGCCCTCTACATTACCACTGGCCCAGACTAAAGTAAGATAAAGTCCCCATGAGAACTACTGTATAATTCTTGCCCCTCTGTAATTTCCTTACAAACTTTGGGCCCTCACTAACGATTAGCTAAATCCCAGCAGGTCCTGAACCCCAACATTGTTTTCTGGAATAGTTGTCTAACGTTCCATTTCAAACCTCTTGAATAGTTGTCTAATGTTCCATTTCAAACCTCTGAGACAAATATAAGATCCACGTACCCAACCTCACCTTTTCATTTCCTATGGCTCTTTCCAAACCCATCATTCCAACTGTCACTGGTATTTCCTTCACACACTTTATAAATCTTAAACTTTGAGCCAGATCCTCTCCTTTCCTTAGAATCTAAACATCCTAAAACAGTGAAGGGCATTTATTCAGAAAAAAAATACTCATTTCACTTCCCTTTGCTGTTAGATTTAATCAAGAGTGAAGCACCACCCGGAATGTTTGAGAACGGACATTAATGTTAGCAATCCACTCGAAGGTCTTCTGAGACAGCTGGAACTTGTTCCTCAGTGTGAAGATGCAGAACGTCAACTACATTTGGAGTCACATATGTTATGGTCAAGGATTACCACACTGGAGCATCAAACCACATCAAATCTCTGTGCCTAGATGCTACCAGAGTGGCCCAAGCTTTGAAGGGATTAGCAAGAGTAACACTGAGACTAGTGCTGTTCTCTCAGCAAGAGGTTTATACTCAGATAAGACCCTATGTAAAGTAAACTCTCACACATCCACAAAGGAAAGTTTGTACTAGTATTTACCAGGACTGTTTAAGTTAACATGTACAGTGAAGCTGCACTGAAAATGGCAACACCACAACTGGGTTGCCAACTTTATGTGGCTGTGTCCAAGTTTATTTGATTACGCTCCTGCGAAGTGCTTGGGATGTTTCACTGCTTCAAAGGCACTACATAAATGCAAGCTGTTGTTACTGTATTAAATGCAGAAATTGCTGTGGCATTTTACCTCAGCAATTTTATCCATTACATCTGGAGACAAAGTTTGCTGCAACAGTTATTAGTTGCTCAAAATCTGCTTGATTGTCATAGCGTAACATGTCAGGTGCACCGAACAATGTGCAGTCTGTAGTAAGCCCATGTTCATGTTCACATGGTAGCACACACCCTCTAATTGACCATCACTTCTCTAATACCTGTCTAACTTGTGTAAATTAATCATTAGCAGAGGAAGCTGTCTCTTTTTAAAAAAATGCCAGTTAACGAATATCAGCCGCTTCCCATTACAAATACAGGATGGTGACACAGTAATATGAAGCAGCGTTAAAACCTTAAAGTGTGATTCATCATTATCAGTCAGTGGTATCAGCTTATTATTCTGTGTCTGCCTCATCCCTTTACTCTTCAGTTCCATCACCTCCCCTGCTCTTACATTAATCCTCAGATTTTCTCTATTTATATTAAAACTGGAACTGAAAAATTGTGTGAAACCATGTGTGGCCAAATCCATTTTTTGGATCAAACTCAATTCTGGCAATGCTTTTCTGGCCACTCTCCCACCTTTCACACTCTGTAAACAATTGCTCATTCAGGGCACAGCTACATGTATTCCAACCTGCCCCCAAGTCCCAGTATTCCCTCCTCACCCCTGTCTTCTGAACCACCTTGAATCTCATCACCCAGTGCATCCAATTTAACATTCTTATCTTCCTCTTACCCACTCCATGCTTTATCCCTTCTCCAACTTCATGATTTCTTCCAGAAAAGATCAGGGAAGTAATTTTTTCTTGACATGTCTGAAACCGGTCATCTCCGGCCCTTCAACTCTGGGACATCCATGCCCCACCAACCCCCTCCCCAAACCGGAGCATCTATTGTACAGAAAGCAGGGATCCTACACAGTCCTAACCCAGTCACATCCCTGTAGCTATGTCTAGAACCTAAAGCACTGCAGGGTCTGAGAGATTTTTTTTTATGTGTACTCAAATCCTGGGATCCCAAAATAATAAAAAACCTTTCCCTAGTATTGCTGCTGTGATAGTGATGACACCTGAGAGTTTCACCACATGATGATTTTCAGAACCAGATAAAGATAATCTGACAATGAAGTGTCTGAATGATTGCCACTCATATTATAAAACTAGAATGCGTACAATGTAGATTCTACCAAGTAATGTGTTAATGAACATGTTCATGAGTCTATGATAATATTAGTGATGCAACTGTGTTATGAAGGTATAATAATTTTCATAATATTTTTCTAGTTTACTATAAAGTAGGTTTATGGTTTTATTGTTCTGTCTGTGTGTGATTTAATTACGTTTTGTAGCCAAGCAGACTGCAAGTTGAAGTTATCAAAAGAAGTAAGGTGTAGAAGTGTCTTTAATATGCTAATGAGTAAACATGGTTGGGGTCTTAAGCATGTAAGGTGTAAAGGGAATTTGCATTTTTAGATAGGTGAATGGGGATTTGAATTTCAAATAGGTTAATGAGAATTGTAGCAACATGAAAAGATTTATATTATGTGAAAGGTAAAGTTCCAAAGACATATGGGAACAATGGAATTTACATATCAAAAAGGGTGAAACATATATAAAGGAGAATGAGGCTATGTGTCAGGGGAAGGCATTGTAAGGTCTAACAGAAGGGTGTGAAGTCACCTCCAAGAAGCCTTCAATATTTGTGCATTAAACCTGCTGTCTACAGAAACCAAAGCTGGAGAAAGCCATTTTGAATTCCACTGTCCAGGATATTGTGTTAATTTGCTGGATCTGTTTAAAATCTAAAATCTATTTTGGGACCATTGCTTTAAAGGGGGTGTAACTGGGATCCAGGTTAATTAGGGATTTTAGGAGTTATTATAGTAATAATTTGTGTACCTATGTATGTGCTTGAAATATTTTCTTCTGTTGATAAATATTTTAATTTTAGTTTTTTTAAAAAGTCTCTAAAGTCTTGGTGGACTTATTACTTCTGAATTCAAGACACGCATCTTGAAATAAAATACAAATTGCAAAACAGTTGTGATAGCGCAATCAGTTTTCCCTCGTGGATTTGATCTGCCTGGCACACATCGTCTGCTGTGTCATAACTACTGTGACATCAGTAGTCAGATGACCAAGAGGACCCAAGAGAGCTGGCAGCAGAACAGCCTGTCATCCGAATACCATGTGCTTACTATGAGGCTTTTGAAAATAGTTCTTAATTAAAGGTTCGAAGTTAAGCTATACTGACTATCTCAGGTTTGTCAAAGGGAAGCAAAACCTCATCAGTGTTAGGTAAGCCAAGACAGCATGGTATTAGTAAAACCTCACTGACTCTTGGCAACAACAGGAAAAACCATCAATGCAAGGTGGCAGAAGCTTAGGTAAATTCATACCTAAACAAATTCTGACAGCCTTTCTTTCCTGCGATAACACCATTTCTCCAAATGGACGAGATCCTGCCTTTCATTTCTTCCTTTCTCACTGATTTGCTCTCTGGCTCTCCTGAAGGCTGAGATGATATTTCCAAAAGGGACCGCCTGCCTCTACAACCTATTGGCAGATCTTTATAAAGTGTTACGACTGCAGCTGATGTTAATGCTGAGCAAGTCAGATGTCAGATTGAAATCCATCTCGGCTGATCACAATTTTTTTTTCTCCGTATTGTAGAAACAAGGAGGGAAAGCTGCTCAACACAAAAGCACAGGAACCCAGTGATAACTTTTCAAATTTGAAGAATTAAAATGTTTATGAAAAAGAAAAGGGAAAATAAAATTAAACTTAAACACACAAGATACAAGACGCACAGTTAGAAAACAAAAAAATCTTCCAAAATAGCCCCCAAAATGCTTTGTCAAAAGGGACATAAACTATCTTTTTGGCAACAGCCCATACAGATTTCTAACCGTAAAATCCAGGAACTATTACCCAAACCGAGGAATTGCTCTCACTTAAATGGAAGTACAATTCATGACTTCCCAGAACAAATCCACACTGATGTGGGTTTTCCAAAGGGAGATTTTAACACAAACTGTTTCTCAGGACAAATATTCTCCAGGCCAAAAACTGAGTTGCTTTCTTCAATTAAGACTTTCACAACTTCTCAGTACACTCCAAAACACCAGAGATGGCTTTTAGTGGGACTCCCTTACCCCCCACCCCCGACAGCAATTCACTACAGCTGAAGCCCCGTTTTTATAAATACCTTTTCACCACTTTCATCTTAGTTCTCCACTGTCTTCAAATATCCCTGTGAAAACTCAGGTTCCCAAATATCAAAGCCTTTCATGTTCCTTTATTTCGAGTCAATAAAATTTAAAATGCCTGCCCCTGTTTACTCACAAACCTCCTGAAAGATGCAAATGTTCTTTATTCCTCTGAGACTCCTTTGAAATGCAACAGCTACAAATCAGTTTCAAAACTGATCCCCAAATGCTAATTTCAGATCTACTCTGTTTCCTTGTAAGTTAACACCCACCATAAGATCTCAGTACAAAATACAAGATGACACTTTTAGTCTTTTAACCCTTAGATTCTACAAACAACCTGATTCCAACCTCACCTTTGATTAACTCTGGACACACACAGACACAGATTACCCTTAACTACACAGAATATATACATAAACACAGAAATATAAAACATATACATCACAATGTGAACATGACTTTTCTGTGCATTGAACTTGTACATTTCTCACTGGGTTGACAATCTGACCCAGCCCACATTACAGGAGTCTACACAGCACTCAGTGAGAGGAAACGCAGTTCTAACATTTAATCTCCTCCATTTACCAATAGATTTCATCTGCAAATTTATTAATTCATCACCCTTACCCATCTCAGTTGGGGAACTTAGAAGGACATCAGGACAGGAGGAGGCCATTCAGCTCCTTGCTCCTGTTCCACCATTGAATTAGATCATGGTTAATTTGTATCTTAGCTGCATCTGCACACCTTGGTTCCACACTTTAATACCCTTCATTACTCTGATTCCAAGCCAGTTGGTGAAGCATGAAACTAAACACTCATACTTTTATTCACAATAGCTTATTCACAGAATGCAGCATTGTAAATGTCTGCTCCCTACCTACTGACCCAGGTCCCAGCAGCCTCTCTTTATAAGTACTCTGAGTACTTGATTAAACAATGCACAATGTGCGTATCCTAACAATATAATTAACATACCATTAGCACACTTATCTAGGGCAGCGCTGGCCGGGTGGGTCAACCAGGCCCCGGGCTCGGCCCTGACTCAACAAACTGCGGCAGGAGCAGGGCGGGCTGGCGGGGAAAGGAGCCGAACTTGAGCAGGAGGTGGAGGAGCACGGGCTTGTGATTGACACATTGACAGAGGTGGATCCCGGACGCAAGTGTTTCAGGATGGTTGGAGGAGTTGCTGGTGGAAAGGACTGTCCGAGAGGTTCTGCCCGCTCTGGAAAGTAACAGACAGCAGCTGGTGAAGCTGACTGAGAACCTGAACGCCCAGATGCAGGGTAAAAGTCGGGAGTTGAACGAGTACCGGGAGAAGTGCAACATCCGGCTGATGAACGAGGACGAGAAGGCGGCGAGGGAGAGCGAGTCTCGCTCCCGAGCCGGGGGGCACGGGGGTCCTGGTGTCCTAGGGTAGGGGAGGGTAGGGGACCTACTGGAATGGCTCTGTATGTGCCCCCTTCACTGCCCTGCATGTACTTCTTCAGCTGCTTCCTTTGGAGAAGCGCATCTCAGGCCTTGTGAAACTTGGTGGCTGTTTGACCTTGGGAGGCATCGTGCGGTGATTCTCTGGAGCTCTGAAGGCTCCTTTGTTGTTTTTTTTTATTATTTAGTTGTGTTTCTGACTATTAAACTTGTGTGACTGTGGGGGAAAAAAAAAATCCCAGTTTTGAATTTTCAGTTGACCCCCCCAGCTGTTTTGGGGTGGCGGGCAGGGGGGGGAGAGAATTCCAGATTTCCACTCCCCTTTGGGTCAAGTGCTTTCTGACATCACCATGAACTACAGCAGGTGGGCTGCAGCGGTTCAAGAAGGCAGCTCACAGGCACCTTCTCAAGGACAATTCGGGATGGACAGCAAACGCTGGTCTCGCCAGCAACGCCGCAGCCCCGCCAAAGGATAAATAGACAAAAACTGCGGATTCTCATTTCTAATTTCTTGTCCTCACCCCTCTCCCTCTCCCTCTTGTTCTGGACTCCCCCCATATCGGAGGAAACAGCTTCTCTCTGGGGGGGGGGGGCTTTAGCAACTCCCTTAATCATCAGAATTTCCCTGCAATTCAAGTCTCAATATACGAGCCTTGAAATTTGATATACTCGACTCTTCCTTCAATGAAGCGTCAAGGGTGAGTTTTCATTATTTTTTTCTCTCTCTCCGCAGAATGGGCTGGAAAGCAACCACCGCATTTGACTTTGAAATGTGGTCTGCGGCAAAAAAATAAAATAAAAAATACACTGAGATGCGTTGAAATGGAATTTATTCCATTGAATAACTGGGGCTGTCTAGAAGATGAAGTGCGGAGAAAAGGAGTCTGATCTCGGCTGGACGTTGTGTCCCAAGCAGCGGGATGAATCATTCCAATAAGAAGAAGCAAGGGGGTAGTCTGGGATGAGTGGTCAGAATGACAAGCCTGGTGGAACCACAGCTGTTCAAGTTGACTTCTCCATTCAGCCACTTGGCTGAAATGAGTTGCTGATTTAATTTCCGCACCCCCCCAGCGCTCAGTTCCCCTTTTCGCTCCAATTGTTGGTGAACGCAAGTGTGATGGGCACCAAAACCCAAGTTGAAATTGTTCTAGTTATTTCTCCAAACTTGACCTTTTTTAATATTTACGAATCATGGGTTTAGTTTGTGCCATTGTTAAACCTTTATGTACATGTAGTCCAAACTTTACAGTTTACTACACAGTGTGAACAATTTGAGCAACTGTGTATATAATAAACACCCAGAGCATGTTTTCAAGAGAGAGAGGCTCATGTATTTCAGATAATTGGTATATTTAAAGATTAGGCTGGAATTCCAATAATGATATCAAAGGATGTATTGTTTCTGAACTTTGATACTGGGAAATTATTAAATGTTTTCTACTTGCCAAAAAAAAAACCCAAGTTGACCGTTACCGGGACAGAATAGGGTCTCACAAGGGGGAGGTGGAGAGAGGTTTAAAACACAGATGCTGAAAAAGAGTAGACAAGGGGGTTAAATAAAAACTAACAACAGTGGGTGAGGGGGCGACCTTGACCACGCAATGAGATCCCTTGAGGTGGGAGGAAGGTTTTCTGGGGTTGGTAGAGTTCAAGGTCAGCACCCTGATCATTTATCAGGCAATTGGATGTTAAAGGTGGGGTCACTCGTGTTCTCCTGGCGACAGTGACCGGCAGCAGGTTCGTTCCAGACTCACGGGTCTCAGAAACACCGAGGTCCCCAGCAAGGTGTTGGCGCTGACCTTCATTCGGTGCTATTTTCCATCGGTTGTGGTCAAAGGCAGGGATGGAGGGATGGATGGAGGGTGCTGGATGCCTCCAAGGGGCAGAGGCTGGTGGAGGGCAGCCAGCTCCCGGCTCCACCCTCTCGGGTGAGTGGCCATGGCTGACAAAGGATCAGCATTGCTGTGCTGTCAGGGCAATGGTCTCTCTATAGAGTTCCGAGGGTCATGGAAACTAGCAGAAAAGTGTCTGTGTGAGGATTCCCACACATGGCTCTCATCACCCTGGTCAAAGAGCAATGTCTCATGTTATTAAGGGCAGGCACATCCAACTCTGGTCCTCCAGCATCTCCTTTACCTAGAAGGGGTGGGGTGTGTTCGAATCATATCTTGGAAACTATGTTTTTCTTTTAAGACATTGCGTTATCTGGACATTTGGATGCTGATCTGGAATTTTTTTTTTAAAAAGGGTCATAACTTCACCTTGAAAGGGTCAACAGCATGTCTTTACCAAGAAATCACCTGGCTACCCTGGTCGTTGAGGGGGAAGAGCTGTTCATTTGTTTTGAGCCGCAATCACTTCAATTGTTGGCGGGGGAAACGACTGGTAAAGGCACAGGCAAGTGATTTACTGAAAATCACATGGCAGAGACGAGCTTTAAGTTTTGGGCCTGTTGTTTGTGAACTCAGTCTTTTGGGGAATAAGCTGAGAAGGAAGGCTCTCTGACCCGGCCCTCTCCCTGCCTTGCCTGAAATTCTGTGTGTGCTTATCAACCTGCAGGCAGAGAATCGTCATCTGATTATAACTCGTCCGCATTTGGAAACCTGCAAAGCTGAGACAAGAAGAATTGATCCAGCTTTATGTTCTCCTCCTTGCCCTAGCTCTGTTGGTGAGAACCTCTAGGTATCTACTGGGACTGATGGCCCATCTTCACACAAGGAAGCTCCAGATCAACATTATCGAAACCTTGAGCACTTTCTCCTTTATTTTAAAAAGATATCCTCCAAAGCCCATCTCTGCAGAGACCCCTATCTGTTTGTCCTTGTTTTGTTTGTTTATGTGTATATGTGAGTGTCAGTGTGTGTGCTGGGTATTTTAAGAAGGGATAAATAATTATACTTCCAGGGTACAATTGTGTGTCAACTGGTTCTTGCAACTTGTTAAAGAAAAAGAAGTTTGGTTTTACAAAAAATAAATCATTCTGAGTTTATTGAATGAAGCCTGGTTTATTCTGGATAACAATAGTGAAGGTAAATAATTGGACATTTTGGTGAGTGAATTGAACATTTAAATTAATGTTGTAACCTGTGGAGTAGTGAGGCGAGATCAACTGTGCACTTCTCCCATCTTGGCCGTAACAGGTGGGTATGCCATGTCTAGACTGAGGTCAGGTGAAGGGCTTAGGACTTGCCTGCTGGCTTTGAGATGGAGGGAAACCTGTGAAGGACATGGCCAGTTAACTTATCACTTCAACTCATTGGCATACTCACTGAGGCGTCGATGATGCAGGCTGCAGGCAACCTTGCCTTGGTAATGGCTGTCATCCAGATCAGAAGGAGAGCCCATCACAGGTGGGCACAGGGCCAGGAGGAGCAAGGGCCTGAGCAGCAAGAGGCAGCGGGACCTCTCTAAGGTCAAGAGGCTGGCGAAATTGGGATACTGTAATGGCGAGCGCTGGCCCAACCATGGGTGTACTGCCGGCAGTGCACTTATTGAGAGGTGATCGAAAGGCAATGCTGGAGGTACCCCCTGATGGATCTGTTGGGCTCTGGAGCAATAAGGGCGAAATCAGCTTCGATCACATGACCACTAGGTTAACACTTTTGAGACCCATCCAGTCTAATTTGGATGGGGGAGGCCATCAGGACACAATGGGAAGTTGAAATTGATCTTCCCTTTTGTCCAGTATGAAGCGTGGAGACAGGCAGTCTGGAAACTCCATAGTCTTTAGGTGTTGGCCCATCCTTAAACAACGATATGTGCGAATTCCACAAATAGATGTGAGGTACCTTCACCTATGTCTATATTTAATTATGTATTTGCAGAAGACTTGATACTGTCTGTAGGTCATCACATGATTAGTGCCAGCCATCTCAATAGCTTTTTTGTGTTCAATTTTTCAAAGTATTGACTGAAAGTTTATAACGTAATATACCAACTTGTGTACTTTTAAATTCTATCCCCCAAGAAATAAAGACCAGTGTTTGCTTTTTTTAATGGTCTCATTAACCTGTGTTGCAAGTTTTAGTGGTTGATGTACTTGTTCTCTGAGTTCCCTTTGTTCCTCTGTCTAATGTTTGCTTTTCCATCCACCCCTCACCGGTCCCACCCTGAAACCTGCACACATAGACCCTGGGAGATTCCCGGTGCTTCAGGCTGATTCCTGGGAGGGGAGAAAATGGAAGCGGGGAAGGAGGAACAGGAAATGGAGCGTGTGTCAAGTCAACTCCCTGAGAAGGGTTCAAATTCAGAGCAGGCAAGGAGGGCCACACCCACCCCCCTGAGCAAAACAAGCCTTTTCGCAAGATGTTTAGAGCACGCACACACTGTGGGTGAGTATGTAACTTCACCAAGAGAGAAAAGCAGGAGGGGAAAGGCAACGAGAGTGGGGTTCCTATTTGAAAAGACTTGTGCTGCTGAACAGCTGTACAGCATTTGCCAGCACAGCGCTGGGTGGGGGGGGGAAAGGCAGACAAGTGTAGCCTTATTCCTGCATTTACAAACCAGTGCAGTCTGAATGATGTCAGTCAATCCACCCAACTCCCTGACTCGTTCACCAAGTGTACAGGGAGACGAGGCGAGTGGATCTGCAGCTAAGAGACAGAGCCAACACAATCACCAGGGCAGGCTACAGCGCGCCAAATGGCCTCCTCCTGTTCCTGGTAAACTATTGACAGATTTAAAAAATGATAAAACCGCTTCCAAATGTCTGTGACATTGTGAGGTTTAGAACTGCAGAGCGGTGTGACCCTGACACCGCTCCCTGTCGAACTTGCTGTCTGAACACCATGTTCCTGACACTCTCCCCCCCACGTTGTGCAAATAGATGATTCACGCCGGGAGGACACAACATCGGGAGGCTCCGTATCGGTCAGCAACCGTGGGATCCTGTTCAAGTATTTCACATTTTTCAACCGCACGTGTTTGCTTTTCCCTCTTCTCTCCCAGACTCCGTGTTGGATGGAAAAGCCGTGCCCCTGTGTGCCCCCCACAACCCCTCCCTCCCTCCCAACACCCCATCGCCGTTGGTTCCCTCCACTCGGCATCATCGGCAAATGTGGATCGGTGGAGGAAGGCTGAAGAACTTGCATTTCTATAGTGCCTTTCACCAACTCAAGCTGTCCCCAGCTGCTGCCTGGACAATGAAATGATAATTTTCAAGACACTGTTCTCACACAGGATATTCAGCGACCAAATCGCGCACAGCAAGATCCCACAAAGCCTAATGTGGTTATCGCCAGGTTGTCCGTTTCGTTGGCTGCACAGAGCTTCGGGATGTTCTGAGGTTGTGAAAGGCGCTATAGAAATGCATGTCTTTCTCTGTCTCTCTCCCTCTGTCCTTCTCTCCCTCATTCAAACTCCAGTGTTTACAACTCTGCTTTGTCACTTCATTTGATAATTTGTAAAAAATTCATTCATGGGATGTGGGCATCACTGGCTAGGCCATCATTTGTTGCCCATCCCTAGTTGTCTTTGACAAGGTGGTGGTGAGCTGCCTTCTTGAACCGCTGCAGTCCATGTGGTGTAGGTACACCCACAGTGTTGTTAGGGAGGGAGTTCCAGGAGTTTGACTCAGCGACAGTGAAGGAATGGTGTTATATTTCCAAATCAGGATGGTGAGTGACTTGGAGGGGAACTTCCAGGTGCTGGTGTTCCCATCTGTCTGCTCCCCTTGTCCTTCTAGATGTCAGTGGTTGTGGGTTTGTAAGGTGCTGTCTAAAGAGCCTTGGTGAGTTCCTGCAATGCATCTTGTAGATGTTACACACTGCTGCTACAGTGCTTCGGCAGTAGAGGGAGTGAATGTTTGTGGATGTGCTGACAATCAAACGGGCTGCTTTGTCCTGGATGGTGTCCAGCTTCTTGAGTATTGTGGGAGCTGCACTCACCCAGGCAAGTGGAGATATTCCATCACACTCTGACTTGTGCCTTCTAGATAGTGGACAGGCTTGGGGGAATCAGGAGGCGAGTTACTCATCGCATGATTCCTAGCCCCTTACCTGCTCTTGTAGCCACAGTATTTATATGGCTAGTCCAGTTCAGTTTCTGGTTAATGGTAACCCCCAGGATGTTGATAGTTAGGGATTCAGCAATGGTAATACCATTGAACAGCAAGGGATGATGGTTGGATTCTCTCTTGTGGGAAATGGTCATAGCCTGACACTTGTGTGGCACGAATATTACTTGCCACTTGTCAGCCCAAGCCTGGATATTGTCTAGGTCTTGCTGCATTTGGACATGGACTGCTTCAGTATCTGAGGAGTCTCAAATGGCGCTGAACATTGTGCAATCATCAGCGAACATCCCCAATTCTGACCTTATGATGGAAGGAATGACATTGATGAAGCAGCTGAAGATGGTTGGGCCGAGGACACTACCCTGAGGAACTCCTGCAGTGATGTACTGGAGCTGAGATGACTGACCTCCAACAACCACAACCATCTTCCTTTGTGTTAGGTATGACTCCAACCAGTGGAGAGTTTTCCCCCTGATTCCCATTGACTCCAATTTTGCTAGAGCTTCTTGATGCCACACTCGGTCAAATGCGGCCTTGATGTCAAGGGCAGTCACTCTCACCACACCTCGGGAGTTCAGCTCTTTTGTCCATGTTTGAACCAAGGTCAGGAGCTGAGTGGCCCTGACAGAACCCAAACTGGGCATCAGTGAGCAGATTATTGCTAAGCAAGTGCCGCTTGATAGCACTGCTGATGACCCCTTCCATTATTTTACTGATGATGGAGAGTAGACTGATGGGGCGGTAATTGGCCAGGTTAGATTTGTCCTGCTTTTTGTGTACAGGACATACCTGGGCAATTTTCCACATAGCCAGGTAGATGCCAGTGTTGTAGCTGTACTGGAAGAGCTTGGCTAGAGGCTCGGCAAGTTCTGGAGCACATGTCTTCAGCACTATTGCCGGAATATTGTCAGGGCCCATAGACTTTGCAGTATCCAGTGCCTTCAGCCGTTTCTTGATATCACGTGGAGTGAATAAAATTGGCTGAAGACTGGCATCTGTAATGCTGGGGACCTCCAGAGGAGGCCGAGATGAATCATCCACTTGGCACTTCTGGCTGAAGATTGTTGCGAATGCTTCAGTCTTTTCTTTTGCACTGATGTGCTGGACTCCTCCATCATTGAGGATGGGGATACTTGTGGAGCCACCTCTTCCAGTGAGTTGTGTAATTGTCCACCACCTTTCATGATGTTTGCAGATCTGCAGAGTTTAGATCTGATCCGTTGGTTGTGAAATCGCTTAGCTCTATCTATCACTTGCTGCTTATGCTGTTTGGCACGCAAGTAGTCCTGTGTTATAGCTTCACCAGGTTGACATCTCATTTTTAGGTATGCCTGGTGCTGCTCCTGGCATGCCCTCCTGCACTCTTCATTGAACCAGGGGATATGCCGGGCCATGAGGTTACAGATTGTGTTGGAGTACAATTCTGCTGCTGCTGATGGCCCACAGCTCTTCACAGGTGCCCAATCTTGAATTGTTGGATCTATTCGAAATCTATCCCATTTAGCATGGTGGTAGTGCCACACAACACAATGGAGGGTATCCTCAATGTGAAGGCGGAACTTTGTCTCCACAGTTACTATGCGGTGGTCACTCCTACCAATACTGTCATGGACAGATGCATCTGCGGCAGGCAGGTTGGTGAGGGTGAGGTCAAGTATGTTTTTCCCTCTTGTTCGTTCCCTCACCACCTGCCGCAGACCCAGTCTAGCAGCTATGTACTTTAGGACTCGGCCAGCTCGGTCAGTAGTGGTGCTACCGAGCCGCTCTTCATGATGGACATTGATGTGCCCCACCCAGAGTACATTCTGTGTCCTTGCCACCCTCAGAGCTTCCTCTAGGTGGTGATCAACATGGAGGAGCACTGATTCATCAGCTGAGGGAGGGCGGTATGTGGTAATCAGCAGGAGGTTTCCCTACCCATGTTTGACCTGATGCCATGAGACTTCATGGAGCCTGGAATCGATGTTGACTCCCAGGGCAACTCATTTCCGACTGTATACCACTGTGCCGCCACCTCTGCTGGGCCTGTCCTGCCGGTGGGACAGGACATACCCAGGGATGATGATGGTGGTGTCTGGGACATTATCTGTAAGGTATGATTCCGTGAGGATGACTATGTCAGGCTGTTGCTTGACTAGTTTGTGAGACAGCTCTCCCAATTTTGGCACTAGTCCCCAGATGTTAGTGAGGAGGACTTTGCAGGATCGACAGGGCTGAGATTGCCGTTGTCGTTTCCGGTGCCTGGGTCGATGCCGGGTGGTCATTCCGGGGCGGTGCAGGGGTCGGGGGGTGGTTCTTGAATTCCCTTCACCTCTTGCTTTGAGAAGGCTGGTGGTGGGAGCCTCCATGTACCCCTACAATCTGGGAGTGAACCATTTTCCCAGGGGTCGGGAGGATTGCAGGATTTTGACCCAGTGATGGTGCAGGAATGGTGACAGACAGAAATAGAAAGGTGATGCTTTGACCTGTGACACTGCAGCTCCTGCCTATCTGAGGTGCCAGGGCTACTGAGATTACGAGAGAGCTGCATTTATAGATTGCTTTTCATAACCACCAGATGTTTCAAAGTGATTTACAGCCAATTCAATGCTTTTGAAGTGTAGTCACTGTTTTCATGTGGGAAACTTGGGAGCCAATTTGTGCACAGCCAACTCCCACAAACAGCACAAACTGGTTTGGAACAGGTTTCAACTCGGTTTTACTGGAAGCGACCGATGAACTGGTAATTCTACTGGACTCATTGGAAATCCAGCAGGGACTCCCAGGGTGAAATCATCCCAGATTTACACCAAGTGCGGTAGCGGGTATGAAAAGTGACGTTTTATCTGCTGGCCGCAATGGTGGTTTTTGTGCCGTACTGTCCGCTTCCCGCCTCATTAATTATGCAGCCACAGGAAACACGCTGTCTCGCTGGTGGGCAGCCTCTGAATCACCCGCCACACCGATACCTCACCGTTTCCTCACTCCAGGTGCCATATCTAAACTGCAGCCGCACACACAGTTCTCAATGCCTACAGCCCAGGGCTGCTCCAGTGAGGACATGGCCCTGAAAGCCAGGAAGAGTTCAGTGACCCATCACTGGAATGCCTTTGGGAGGCTCACCGTGATATCCTCCACCCCTGCTCTGACCACAGGAGGTCCAGCAATCTCACCGCTCCGGCTGGGGAGGTGGTGGCAGTGGTGGTCAGTGCCAATGCTGCACAGGAGATGTTGGCCATCCAGTGCAGAAAGAGGATGAATGATCTCATCCGTGCCCCCAGGGTAAGGCAACCATCTCATCACTCTAAACTCACACACTCACAAGCCCATCACACATTCACTGGCATCTCACTCAAGGGACATTACCACTCACTCTCTCACACACACCCTCACATCTCCCTCTGGCCTCATCTCCTCTGGAGGCTGCCTCCTCAGCCCTCACCATCTTGCACTCAGGCAAGGGAAGAGGCTGCAGGGCCAGAGCATTATTGGGGAAGGGGGGTATCCCAGGGTGTGTGTGGGGGGCACATGTTGATCTGTGCACTAAGGAGATGCTAAAGTATTGAAATTAGGTTCCCAATGTACTGCGGTGGGGAATGCGATCCCGCCATTGATGGGTGGAGCGGACGATCACAAACCGCTTTTCACGATGGTGTAGAACTGATTTTTGGCCTTCTTGCCATGTTGTCTGCTTATGCCCAGCATGATGCCCACTGCCAACGGCAGCGGACAATCCCAGCCCCATCAATATTTCTCAGCCGACTTGACACGGAGCCATATGGCACCTGCTGTCAATTAGACTAAGTCAAACACCAGTGAATGTCTCTCTCTTTCTTTCACCCCTCTCTGATTGTGTTGTGAATTACTGACATTGTTATTCATTTTAATTCCATTAACCTTCATGTCTGGATTTAACCTGGTGCCACCAGGTGAATTTCCCTGGGGTTGCATGTAGCCTCGTCAACCAGATGTAGTATTTTCCCCTCTCCCCCCCCACCCAGACAGAAACTGGATACTACCTCCCCACAACCCCGCCACCCAGTCAGCCGCGAACAACGTACCACCTGGCCACTCTGTCCCCCAGCCCCAGCTCACTCTCCCCAACCTCCCCTCCCACTCAATGGGCAGAAATTTGCGCTGAGCAGGTGGGCGCGTACCCGACCCGCTCAAATGTAAGATGGCGAGCGATGAGGTCGGGCGAGCGTCCCTGTTGTCATCACGCACTCGTGTGATATTTAGGTCAGCGGGCGTGTGCGAGAGTCAGCAGCGCACCTGCCGACACTTACCAGGCCTATTAAGGTCATTAACGTTCTGATGGAATGAAATATTTCGCTGCCTGTCCAACCTCATGGTCGGCGGGCAGGCGAAAAGGTCAAGTGGCCTTTGGATATTTTAGGAAACCTCATCCACGGGCGGGATGAGGGTTCCAACAGCCATTAAAAATTAAATAAAAGCGTTTAAAATTCATTCATAACATGTCCCTGCTCATGTGACAGAGTCATGTTTTTAACATTGCTAACTGTTTTATTTTTAATGTTATAAATCTTCAGCTGCCTGAAGCAGTGCATTCGAGTGCGGGAGTGAACCTCTGCGCTAGCCCTCCTCCCACCCCGCCACCCCCCCACCCAGGCCGCGCTGGGCGCTGCAGCGCGTGTTCCGCGATGGCTGCCCGTCAATTGGTCAGCCAACGTGAAATCGGTGTCAGGGCCCGATCACGGGCAGCGGTCAGCTATACCACCGCTCTCCGGGCCCGCCCGCCCGACACGGTAAAAATCCTGGCCTATGTCTCTCTCCCTCAGCCTCCCCACTTCCCCCACCCCACAACCTTTATCTTGTTGTCTTAAAGAAGATCCACCCAAGGGGCATGTTAATCAACCTATATTTTTTGCAGATGGAAAATTACAAAAATTCCTCAGTGACAATTCCAATAGAAATACATTCAAACCTTATTTATTGTGGTGCACGTTTATCGGGCAGACTTGATATTTATGTGAAATGATGCGTGGCTGTTTAACTGGCAGGATTCAGGATTACAAAGACAAGAAACAGGTTACTTCTCGACATCTGTAGCGTAAGGCTGTTCGGCAGGGTAAGGGTTAGTGTGGGACTGGAGAATGGTACCGCCCACAGTATGATGTCAAGAGTCACATGTTAGACTGTGTTGCCAAATTTTACTCCGGTGGGATTTTACGGTCCCGCCAAAGTCAATGGACTTTTGAATGGCTTGTGGCCACGAGGGGCCCATTAAAATTCTGCCCTGTGTGTTGAGGAGAGTCTGGAAGGAGCCAGCATGGAGACAGTACCTTGGGTATGTATATTGTTATGGGTTAACAATAATCGGTTTATGTTCAACTGGACAAGACTCCGGGCCTCTCCGTGAAATGCCAGCCAACCCTTACAACGTGATGGCAGTGAGGGATGGATCCCGAAATCCCAGAGAAGGAACCCAGAGTCCCAAAGCAGAGGGAAGTAAAAGAAACAGAAGCCTGACCTGAGGGAAGCACACCTGTTCACACACAACTGGAGGACGCCTGAAGAGAAATCGAAGGCACAGTCGGAAAGCGCCTGACTAAAAAGCTCCATTGCAGACGTGGAGGCTGGAGGACTCCACCTGGGCATGTGGAGGTTCAGGGCCAGACCTGATCAAACGCAGAGTCAAGGGACCCAGTTCGATCACAGAAGGACTGAGCAAAATGCAGAAAAGTAAAAAAGCAAAAAATAGGCTGTAAGGCAGCTGAAGAACCCACTGTGCAGGTGATAAGCCAGACCTGATTCAATGTTGAGGCAGGGTCAAGGGGCCTGGCTAAATCACGAGAAGGCTGAGCAAAATTTCAAAATAAAAAGGGAAGTAAAAGGCTGAAAAAGAACAATCCACTGTGCAGATGTAAACAGGACCCTGAGTGAACCCAGAGCCAAGGATGAAAAGGAGAATCTGAGTGAAAGCAGATTCAACAGACCTGGGCACATCACAGGAAGGGTGAGCAAAAAAAATATGGTCAAAAAGCTGAAATGACCTTTGAATACAGGCAGCCACCAGCACGCCCAGAGTGCAGCTGAAAGAGAGCGGCAGTGAGGGATCTGCAGCTGGCACCATTGCATGAGGTGGCTCAGCTGAATGGAGAAAAAACAGTTTTTAAAAGAGAAAGCTGAAGGCAGATTTTGAAAATAACTGTCCAGCACATTTCCCCATTTTAAAAATCCAATAGCTGGCCCAAACTAATACTTTTAAGAGTTAAAAAAAGGCCAGTCAGTGCAACATGAGCATGCCAGAATCCAACAAAGCATGGGAAAAATACAGAAAGAGAGAGAGAGAAAAAAAATGGCAGCTGGGCAGCCATCTTGAAGGGAGAAAAAAATGGTAACTGCATTGACATTCTTAAAAGGGTAACTATTTAAAGCACTGACTGATAAACAAGAATAATTTAAAAAATGTCACCAA
Source organism: Cetorhinus maximus (assembly GCF_964194155.1). Taxonomy (NCBI): domain Eukaryota; kingdom Metazoa; phylum Chordata; class Chondrichthyes; order Lamniformes; family Cetorhinidae; genus Cetorhinus; species Cetorhinus maximus. The sequence continues at coordinate 5,262,350 of NC_135898.1, read as the reverse complement.
TAGAGAATTAAAACTACCAGGCCAGTTTTGGCTAACGCAAGGGACAAACCAGACCCAAAATTGGGAGTCTTGGAGAAGAATTTTTTTAGAGTACATCAGGTCTAAGTAAGAAATCTGAATAAGTATAAATTAATACATTTTTATAATTGTTTGGTGTATTTGTGGATGAACTAATCCTAAGACAAGGTATAGATGAATCCTCAACCACATTTAGTGAGATAATAAAAGCCTTTGACAAATATTTTAAACTCCAAATTGTGGAGGGGGCAGACCTTAAAAGAAGTTCTAGGACACCCCCAATAAAGCGAGGGCGACAGAAAACCCCCGGACAAGAGAGACTAAAGACTGCAGAGCGACGGAGTTAATACGCAAGCAAACTGCAAGATAGTCAGAGATCATGTCAGCACAATGAAATGCATAGGGCAAAGACTTTAGTGCAGAAGAAAGATGAGGCTGAGAAGCAGCTGAAAGGCTTAAAAATAGAGTTTTTTGAAAATGCCGACACAGTACCCAAACCGCAGCAGCAGATAGCAGTGTGGTGGCGTGAGTAGCTGGCTGTGAATGAAGGAAAACTATCTGAAATAACCCAACGTAAACAAAACCTGCAAAAAGCAAATGAAACTATTCCACAGGAAAATGTTCGTACCGAAGTTGAGTTGAAAGAACTCAAGTTGAAGAACAGCCGAGCACAGCAGCAGGCAGAAAAGGTACACAAAGAAGTTGCTGTCCTGAAAGGCCCTTTGAAGAATCAATACGTGGCCCTGGAGAAACAGGAGGAGTGAAAAAAGATGTTGAATTCTACTTCATGTAGGGGGTGGTGGTGTGTGTCAGCTTCACCTCTGACTTCTGAGTGGTCCGAATCGCTCCCACTCCCTGGGTTCTAGACCTTGGACTTATTTGGGGGTTGTGACAAAGTGCAGCAGACAACTGGTTGTGGTGCAAGAAAAACTGGGTTTATTGAAGTCACAAATGAACTTATAACATTAGAATTTCACTCAGATTATACAGACCTACAAAGTACACTTAGTTAAGAATGGGGAACACACGGCATAACGAGGGAACATCACGTTACTAATCCCCTTACCCTTGTCCCACCACCCAAAACTTAACTAAATTGAACTAGGAGAGGTCAGGGATCATGCTCAGCAACCAGGGTTCCTTGACAGTTCAAAATCCAGCCAGGTAAGTCAGTTGCAGTTTTGGGGTACGCTCTTTGTGTCCTCTGGGGCCTGCTGTCCCCATGTGGTCCTGGTCTGTGGAATCTGCGAAGGTTCTTCAGTTGGGTGGAGGGCATGGTTGTGGGTGGTCGATCTTCGTGGAGGGCTGCGGTTGCGGCCTTGTTGTCTTCGGTTGAGCCTGCCACCCCATGCCCCTAAGAAAACTCTACCCTGGGCAGAATGTGCTGGTTCCAAAAAAAATGTCAATCATTCACAGCCATCTTTAAGAGAAAGGCTACAAATGACCAATTGAATTCGGAGTCTTGAACTCAACCTTGATCCCCGCCGTGATGTTGCCTGCGGGCCTGCAAACCTCCAGATCTCCTTCCTCCGCTTCGCTTAGTTCCCTCCTTAAACTCTGCTTAAACCGCTCCAAAAACTGCTCACCCTTCAGATCTACTCCCTTTCGTAACTGCTGGCCCAGTTATACTGTTTTTTCGAATTTCTTACCTCAATCCAAATCAAGGTTAGTTCTTTGTTTGATTTTGGTGGGCTGCCCCAGGTGATTGTTGTCTCGTTGTTTTTAATGGGCTCACATGATGTTTATCATCGTCTTCCTGTCCCCGTAACTAGTTTTGAACTGAAAGCCATTGTATGTGTGGAGTATTGATGGGCTCGCATAATTGCATTGATTGTGGCCTTCCTGCCTTAGTAGCTGGTAGTGATTATTTATGCAAGATTTTGATGGGCTTTAGTTTTGTGTAAGATGAAGTCTTTCTCTGGGTTGATTGTTTTAAAGGGAAGAATGCGTATTCTGTCTCCTCTCGCCCTAGCCTCCTGTCTGCAGGGTTCTACACTTAACTCAGCAGTTGGGTCCTCTGCCATAAAAATCCAAAAGTCATATCCTTGTTGATGATATGAAAAATGTGGGAACTTCGAGAACCCTTCATTCAGTATAAGTAGCGTTGGGGCTATCAGTAACAACAAAGCAATGCCCTGCAGTGCAGTGTGAGTTGGAAAGAGGTCAACAAACATATAAACAGTTGAAAGAACAGCTGATTCTCCTTCAAGATCAAATGTAACCCTTCAGCAGCATGAAGAAATGAAGACTGGCTTGTACACTAGGATGGAAGAACGGCAGAGGAAACTTGAGGTGACTGTGTTGAATTACAGGAACGAGCATGGCAAAGCAATTGATCTTTGTGAAGAAAAGGAAAATCTAGTGAAGGACATTCACAGACTACAAGTATCCGTTAGGTCAAAGTTTGTTCCTTTGGAAAGTTACAGAGTGAAGTAAAATCAGTTAATTAGCACATTCCTTAGATAATATCACCACCTTCAACACCTCTTTGTTCTTTTGTCTGTGACATCTTTTGGTTATCTCCACCTATCACTGGCCCTCTATCCAGCTCTACTTGTCCCACCCACCCCCCTTAAACCAGCTTATATTTCACCTCTTTTCTATTTTTACTTAGTTCTGTTGAAGGGTCATTTGGACTCAAAACTTTAACTGTGTCCCTCTCCGCAGATGCTGCCGGACCTGCTGAGTTTCTCCAGGTACTTTTGTTTTTGTTTTTGTTCTGTAATTGTGCTACTCATGGCTTCATTATCCGCTCACAGTTTGGAAAGTTCTGCAGCTTTACCTTTCAATGCCTCCTCTTTTCCGGAGGAGGAAACCGGAGAAAGAGTTGTGGGAGGGGGCCAGAGTAGGACTGGAACAAGGAATGTTCCACATACCCCATAAAGAGACAGGCATAGCTGGGGCCCATGCGGGTACCCATAGCCACACCTTTTATTTGGAGGAAGTGAGAGGAGTTTAAGGAGAAATTGTTCAGTGTGAGAACAAGTTCAGCCAGACGGAGGAGAGTAGTGGTGGATGGGGATTGTTCGGGCCTCTGTTCGAGGAAGAAGCGGAGAGCCCTCAGACCAACCCGGTGGGGGATGGAGGTGTAGAGGGATTGGACGTCCATGGTGAAGAGGAGGCAGTTGGGGCCAGGGAACTGGAAATTGTTGATATGATGTAGGGTGCCAGAGGAATCACGGATGTAGGTAGGAAGGGACTGGACAAGGGGAGAGAGAATGGAGTCAAGATAGCAAGAAATGAGTTCCGTGGGGCAGGAACAGGCTGACACGATCGGTCTGCCGGGACAGTCCTGTTTGTGGATTTTGGGTAGGAGGTAGAAGTGGGCCGTCCGAGGTTGGGAGACTATCAGGTTGGAAGCTGTGGAAGGAAGATCTCCAGAGGAGATGAGGTCAGTGACAGTCCTGGAAACAATGGCTTGATGTTCAGCGATGGGGTCATGGTCCAGGGGGAGGTAGGAGGAAGTGTCTGCGAGTTGACACTCACCCTCCGCGAGGTCGAGGTCAGTGCACCAGACAACAATAGCACCACCCTTGTCAGCGGGTTTGATGACAATGTTGGGGTTGGACCTGAGAGAACGGAATGCAGCAAATTCAGAGAGAGACAGGTTAAAGTGGGTGAGAGGAGCAGAGAAATTAAGACGACTATTGTCACGCCGACAGTTCTCAATGAAAAGATCAGGAGAAGGTAAGAATTCAGAGGGAGGGGTCCAGGTGGAGGGAGAATATTGGAGGTGGGTAAAAGTATCTGTTGAACGGGGAGAGGACTCCTGCCCAAAGAGGTAAGCACGGAGACGAAGGCGGCAGAAGAAGAGTTCAGCATCGTGCCGAGCCCGAAATTCATTGAAATGAGGGCGTAAGGGTATGAAACTAAGTCCTTTGCTGAGCACTGAACGTTCAGCATTGGAGAGGGGAAGGTCAGGGGGCTATGGTGAATACATGGCCGGGGCTGGGATTGGAAGACAGGATGGGGACAGAGGGACAGGCAGGAGGTGGAGGGTCCTGGATGAGTGTTGGTGTCGATGAGTTGTTGGAGCACAATTACAGAACTGAAACAAGTTAAGACCTCGCCAGAGACAGACCTGGTCAATAGTGAAACCGAAGTGAAGGGCAGGGACAAAGGTTTGCTGCGGGCGGAGAAAGAAAAGACCGAAATAAGATCGGAAAAAGTAAATCTGATGCTGAAGTTCAAGGAAATAGAAGAAAAAGTGCTGGATGCCTCAAACTTAGTGAGAACCATTGACTTATTGAAAAATGATGTGGCTGAAATTGTGAAAGAAGTGGAAATGAAGGTTCCACTTTTAAAACATCCGCTTCAAGGAAGAACATGGCGGTCCCCATGGAGAAAGAAATTCCGAGCCCACACTAGGAATGAACAGAGTGAACGTCCTCGTCGGAAGGAACAGAACAAATCCATGGGCAGTCAATAAAGAGAAACACTACTTGAGGGAGCGCAAAAAAGTGAACCAAACTGAGAGCAGCAAGTACTAGAAACACCGAGTGCTACCATTTCAACGCCAAACTGACAAAGTCAACCCGAAATCATTGAGACCAACATTTCTTCAAACTTGACAGTATGAGATCCGGAAGAATCGTCAAGCCTCCAGACTGTCTGAATTTATAAAGTCAGAGTCCTGAGCTAGGGAGAGAGGGGTGGGGGCAAGTAAAGAAGATTGTATCGTAAAAATATTTGGGTAAATACTCGGGAGCTGGGGGAGATGTAGTTTAAAGGTGTTCGGCAGAGCAAGGTATGATGTAGAGAGTTACATGATGGTAGACAGCGTGTCGAGTTGGAAGGAGCCAGCGTGCAGACAGCTCCCATGCATGGCAGCACCTTAGATATGTATATAGTTATGAATTACCAATGAACAGTTGGCATTCAAACACATAAGCCTCCAGCCCACTCTCTGAAAGACCAAGCAACCTTTACAACAATCATGTTCTTTATATTTTAATTCCATGATAATCCTTGGGATTTCATTCGCCATTGCACCCACCACAAGTTTTGCAAAGATGGGTTGTATAATTTGGCCATTCTAATTAACATATTGCTCTCCCATGATTATAAATGTGAAATGCTGGCCCCCACAGTGCAGAGCAACTAGGTCTCAGTTACAGAATGTTCAGGGGACTAGTTTAGAGCCACGTAATGTGGAAAATCTGCAACGTGGCATATATCACCGGACTCCACTTGAACACAGCTGGCTACTGCTTCTTCAGCCAGGACTGCTTGGATGTCAGGAGGAATGGCTGTACAGATTCCCACATGTATAATGTATCCTGTTTCCAGATCCTGGAATGGGACAGTGTCTTGTATCAATAGTTATTTGATAATCGTTAGGCCATGACCTTGAAATGTCCAGATGCTTTGTAACTGTCCAATTTGTTGGTTGCTAAATTAAGCAAGAGTGTTGCTTCTGTGCATAGTTTCAGCTCTGTGCTGTGGTGTACAAAAGAACACCCCATCCTTGTGCATTCTGTGACACCCATGAGCCATTCATCTCCAGCAACTGCATATACCCTTCTAGATAAAGGTGTTACTTCTTGAGGATTGAAGGCCTAAATGTCACCTTTTCTGAAAAGGCCTAGCTCTCCGAGGGTTTCCCAGGCAGTGTCCTCTCCCTCTTTTGCTTAGCATCGCACAACAGAATCTTCGAACTAATGATGAGCTTGCAAACTCACCCATCATGTTGTCAGATAAACCCCAAGCGTGGTTGTGAAGAAGACACTGAGACGAGGATGCTTTACTAAAGACTGTTTCGCGCTTGTCACCGAGCTTGCTTCTCCACTCTAACACCGGACACCCAGTGTTGGCTGGCTCTTCTTAGTGTACACATCGAATATAATTAACTAATCAATACCCGACACCTCTTCAGCTCATTACCTTCAACTCCTGAGTATTTAACATCCATCAAACAGAACCTATTAGATACTAACACACATGGGCAGGCTTTGCAGAAGGAGAAACTTATGCACCACTTGGGAGATAATTCTCCGATACCCTTTGATCTGTTGCTTCACCCGCTGATTGCAAGTCTCAAAGGGGAAGCATGAATGAGTCCACGAGGGGCCCCACTGCTCTACGCTTTTTGGAAGATGTGTTCACAAGTGCACATTCAAGCTCATGGCAGCATCCCCGTACAGAATTTACACCCTGCCGATAAATGAATACATCAATGCCTCATCATTGCTTAGCTCACGGTGGGGGTGGGGAAATTGATTTTTGTAACAGAAGGAAAGAAGCCCACAGCAGCACCACCCAGTGATTTCAATAAATATCTGAAAGTATCCCCAAGGTGGAGAAGAATCGCCACATGTACCATTCGGAGGCCCTCCAGTATTTCCTTTCACTAATGGTTTTGGGGACATTGGCAGACGCTCATCCAGCACAGCTATACTTCAGGAAGACCCAGTGTAAAATTCACCATCAGCTGGTCAGCAGAGCCACCACCTCCCAGCAGGAGGTGCTGCATGACTTTTTTAAAATTCATTGGATGTGGGCATCGCTGGCTAGACCAGCATTTATTGCCCTTGTTCACAGGGCATTTAAGAGTGAAGCACATTGCTGTGGGTCAGCAATTACTAGTGGCAAGGGCAGTAGATTTCCTTCCCTAAAGGGTATTAGTGAACCAGATGGGTCTTTACAATAAAGAGCAATGGTCTCATGGTCATCATCAGGGTTTTAATTCCAGATTTTTATTGAGTTTAAATTTCACCATCTCGTAGTGGGATTCTAACTCGGGTCCTCACAGCATTACCCTGAGTCTCTGGAATACTAGTCCAGTGACAATACCACTATGCCACCATCTAAGTCTGGGGAGGGGATGTCCCTAAGATAATGGAAAATGTGGCAAGTTCACAAGGGCACTAGGTCCCTTAACACCTCGAACTGTCCTTCCTCCTCCTGTGCCCCTGACGTGTCTGAAAGTATTTTATCATCTGTCCTATCCTCATGCTCACAGACATCTATTGGGCATTTCACAACCTGGTCTACTGTCTTCCCAGGATACTAGCATGAGCCACATACATGATCTCTGTTAAATCTGACTGTGTTCTGCATCACAGCACGTGTGGGAGAGTTCATGCAGCAACAAACTGGAAACAATATACTGCTTACCACTTCCCCCTCTCGATTCCATTCAACTCCTTCTTCAGTCTCCTCACTTCATTGACAGCTTTATCCAGGAATAATTCCACTCTGGGTTTGCATTTTCCAAACTATAATCCAGCTAGATTAAAATTACTAGCCCTGAGATTTGGGGGGAGCTTTATTGATCATTAAATACACAGGTCACAATGAGCATTTGGAAGAGTTTAATACAGGGAGCCCATCTGAATTGATTATGTACCAGAAGTTATCTCTGTCACTGAGTGGTTGGCCTTCCTCAGACATGTTTGAGATGCCCTGAGGATGATTTTCCAATCTTCACTAGATACAGGGGAGGTACCGGAGGACTGGAGAAATGCAAACGTAGTTCCATTGTTTAAAAAGGGATCAAAGGAAATGCCAAACAATTATAGGCCTGTTAGTCTTACATCGGTGGTGAGCAAATGAGTAGAATCAATCCTGAGAGATAGGATTAACTGTCATGTGGAAAGGCATGGACTAGTCAGGGATGGTCAGCGTGGATTTGTTAAAGGAAGGTCTTGCCTCACAAATTTGATCGAATTCTTTGAGGAAGTGACAAGAAGGGTTGATGAAGGTAGTACAGTGGATGTTGTGTACATGGATTTTAGCAAGGCATTTGACAAGGTCCCACATGGCAGATTGGTCAGGAAAGAAAAAGCCCATGGGATTCTGGGTAATGTGGCAAACTGGATAAAAGGTTGGCTTTGTAACAGGAAACAAAAGGTAATGGTCGATGGATGCCCTTGCGAATGGAAAGTTGTCTCAAGTGGTGTTCCACAGGGCTCGGTGTTGGGACCCTTGCTGTTTGTGTTATATATTAACGATTTGGATGTGAACATGGGGGGGCACGATTGGGAAGTTTGCAGATGACACAAAGATTGGCTGAGTAGTGGATAATGTAGAGGATAGCCATAATCTCCAAAACGATATAGATGGGTTGGTGGAGTGGGCGGTAAAGTAGCAGTTGGATTTTAACATAGAGAAGTGTGAGGTCATACATTTAGGGAGGTCAAACAGTTACAGGGATTACACAATAAATGGGAATATACTAAGAGGGGTAGAAACAGTGAGAGATTTTGGCGTACAAGTACACAGGTCCCTGAAGGCAGCAGTTCAAGTAGACAAGGTTTTAAGGAAGGCATAGGGAATGCTCTCCTTCATTGGCAGAGGTATAGAATATAAAAGTAAGGATATAATGTTGGAATTGTATAAAACACTGGTGAGGCCACAGCTGGAGTATTGTGTTGCAGTTCTGGTCACCACATTACAAGAAGGACGTAATAGCTCTGGAGAGAGTGCAGAGGAGGTTTACAAGAATGTTGTCAGGGTTATAAAAGTGTAGCTACGAGGAGAGATTGGATAGGTTGAGGTTGTTTTCCTGAGAACAAAGAAGGCTGAGAGGTGACTTGACTGAGGTGTACAAAATTATGAGGGGAATAGATAGAGTGGACAGGATAAAATTGTTTCCCTTGTTGGAGAATTCTAGAACCAGGGGACATAGATTCCAGATAAGTGGCAGAAGGTGTAAGGGGGACATGAGGAAGAACTTTTTTACGCAGAGGGTAGTGGGTGTCTGGAATTCGCTGCCCAAGTTGGTGGTAGAGGCAGAAACTCTAAACTCTTTTAAAAAAGTACCTGGATCTGCACCTCAAGTGCTGTAAGCTGCAGGGCTATGGGCCGGGTGCAGGAAGGTGGGATTAGAAAGGGCACCTGGGTGTCCTTGGGCTGGCATGGACAAGATGGGCCAAATGGTCTCCTTCTGTGCTGTAACTTTTCTATGGCTCTGTGGTTCTATGTTTCTGTCATACGCCCCATCACACGTCAGTGCCACTGGAACGAGTAGGGCCCATTAAGGACCATCGTGGTAATTTGTGTGTGGAGCTGGAAGACGTAGGTAGGGTTCTAAATGAATACTTTGTGTTGGTGTTCACAAGTGAGAGGGACGACGTAGGTATGGAAATACTTCACATGTGTCCTCAGTATTTTCCTCTACCAAATTGTGGTGGTTTTCTCTGTGCTTCAGATTCTCTCTTAGTTCATCTCTCCGAAAGGGTGTCTGCACTTGCGAGTTGAGATCTGAAGTGACGAAGAGGTTGTCCCTGGTTAGATTTTTAATGGCATGTTGGGGCCAAGGCACCTCTTCTTGTCTGAGAGCTCTGAAAGAGCTGACATGGTTACAGCAATACAGGAGATTGAAATGGAATCATAGGCTGACCGCACTGCTGGAAAAGAGTTCTTTAAGAGTTGACTTTGTCAACGTAAATATCAATCTCCTGCGTAATGTATCCATAAGCTCCAGGAGATGCACCACTGCAGCAGATGACAAACAGCGTCTCAGGGAGAGCTGTGGTTGCTCCCTTTTTTCCAGCAATAAAATTGGTGCAGATTGTAACTGAAACCTTTAATCCTGAGTTTCTTTGTCTGGGGTCAAATCTGTATTTTAATTATGCATGGTTGCCATTTTTTCCACAATAACATTTACGTAAACTTTTATTCTGCATGTTTTGTCTGCAACCTCCAAATCTTGCAGAATCACACTGATTAATCTTGAGCACTTTCATCCGCACAAATACACACTGGAAGGGGACTGCATACTTCCAGTTTATGACATCAGTTGATGTTCACTCGAACCTTCACCATCAATAAATGTAACAAATAATGCATAAGCAATAAATATAAGTGCACCAGAAATAAAGACCACCGGATAAACTGGATAAATAACCAGTTTGGACCAGTATTCGTAATATCACCAGTATTACTGGCAGTTTCTACTGGTCTGCCAGTATTGCTAGCACCGTCACCACTGTTAATGGCGTTTTCTACTGGAACACCAGTTCAGAATTGGATCTAGCTAGTACCAGTCATACTGGAGCTTCTTTCTGGGAAATATAATAATGATCTGTTTTTCATGATGTTGACTGAGGGGCAAATATTGTCCAGAGCACGGGGGGTGGGGGGTGGGGGGGGGGGGAGAAACTCCCCTGCCCTTCTTTGAAAAAGTGCCATGGGATCTTTCACATCTGCTTGAGCAGGCAGATCAGGGCCTCAGTTTATTGTCTGAATGGCAGCACCTCCAACAACGCAGCACTCCCTCAGTGCTACACTGGGGTGCCGAACTTGATGTTTATGCTCAAGCCTTGGAGTGGGGTTTGAACCCAGAACCTGCTGGTTCAGAAGCAGATGATACAAAGCTGGGTGGGAGGGTGAGCTGTGAGGAGGATGCAGGGATGCTTCAGTGTGAGTTGGACAAGCTGAGTGCGTGGGCAAATGCATGGCAGATGCAGTATAATGTGGATAAATGTGAGGTTATCCATTTTGGTAGCAAAAACAGGAAGGCAGATTATTCTCTGAATGGCTATAAACTGAGAGATGGGAATGTGCAATGAGACCTGGGTGTCCTTGTACACCAGTCACTGAAGGTAAGCATACAGGTGCAGCAGGCGGTAAAGAAGGAAAATGGTATGTTGGCCTTCATAGCCAGAGGATTCGAGTACAGGAGCAGGGATGTCTTGCTGCAATTGTACAGGGCCTTGGTGAGACCACACATGGAATATTGTGGGCAGTTTTGGTCTCCTTATCTGAGGAAGGATGTACTTGTTATGGAGGGAGTGCAACGAAGATTTACCAGACTGATTCCTGGGATGGTGGGACTGACATATGAGATGAGATTGAGTCGATTAGGATTATATTCGCTGGAGTTCAGAAGAATGAGGGGGGAATCTCATAGAAACCTACAAAATTCTAACAGGACTGGACAGGGTAGATGCAGGAAGGATGTTCCCGATGGTGGGGGAGTCCAGAACCAGGGGTCACAGCCTTAGGATATGGGGTAGACCATTTAGGACTGAGATGAGGAGAAATTTCTTCACCCAGAGAGTGGTGAGTCTGTGGAATTCGTTACCACAGAAAGTAGTTGAGGCCCAAACATTGTATGTTTTCAAGAAGGAGTTAGATATAGCTCTTGGGGCGAAAGGGATCAAAGGGTATGGGGAGAAAGCGGGAACAGGCTATTGAGTTGAATGATCAGCCATGGTCATAATGAATGGTGGAGCAGGCTAGAAGGGCCGAATGGCCTACTCCTGCTCCTAGTTTCTATGTTTCTAAGTGAATGTGCGACCAAGCAAGTCACGGCTGACACAACTTAAAACCTGCTTCACCAGTGCAGCCTGTGACGATCACGTCCCCAGCAAGCAAGTGGCAGAGAGACCAGATCGTGACTCCTTGGGGCAGGGCTGTTCAATCCACAGCAGCAGACCTCCAGATAAATAAAGTTAATTCAGCTGTTGCCACGCAATGCTGAAGAAAATTGCAGTTTAGCCGCGGTGGCCTGAAAGTAATTAATGCACCAGTCTTGCTGACACAGAGTTCAACCTGCCCTTCGGTGTGAAACATCGACAGAGTGGAAGCCTCCAAAGCAGGTGAGCAGGTAGCAGTAATTAGACACTGCAGGAAACATCTCGCTCCATTCACAAACGGTCAAAAGGCTAAAGTGTGGAATGCCATGAGGTCCAAAAGATTAAACAAGAAGATTTTAATTAAATATTAAAAAATAATTAAACTCTGTTTGACATGATTCACCATGCCTGTCCTTAATTCAACCAGTTTTCATTGCCTGGCAAGGTGATACACGTATTTCTACATATCACGTCCTCAGGGTGTTCCAAAGATCTCCTTGTAGGAGGATGAGTAGTATGGGGATAAAGACTCAGTGGGGTGGGTGGGGGTTGCCGGTGGGGAGATGTAGAGATAGCTACTGAGCATGTGCATAGGGAGCCATGTCATAGTGATGTCGCTCACTGAGAGGAGATGAGTGGGAAGTATCTCAGAGAGGAGCTCCAGCTAGATTCAACCACGTAAATAATTAGTCATGTAAATAAAGGTATTTTGAATCAAAGGCCATTGCCTCCAGCAAGACCTCTTTTCGAAAATTAAACCAAGGGATCTCGAATAAGCGGATCCTCACAGGGAATCGATGACAGTGCATACAGTACTGCAGTCTCTGTCAGGAAGCCAAATGTCCCATAAGCATTTGTGGAGGGGGTGTTTGGTTGCTAGGAGCAAGAAATGTCACCCAGAGAACTCAAACAACACGTCCTGCTCTTACTTGGCTGACACTGTGGGATCTTCCACATCCAGCTGATAGGCAAGGCAGCTTGACACATCACTCTGAAAGACAGCTCCTCTGACAGTGCAGCACTCCCTCAGTCCTGCACTGGGAGTGTCAGCCAGGATTATGGGCTCAAGTTCTTGGAGAGACGGCGTCAGGTAGGATACTGTCGATGTAAGTGTGGAGATTTCACCAGGTGATGTTCTATAAACTTGAAAGACTGGATTACTCCTGTCCCAAATGGCTTCAGTTGTAAATTTAGTAAAATTGCAATGAAGAAGCCGCAGTTTAAGTGGTAACAGAAATAACCTATTGACAAATTGCTAGAACGGTTCACGAAACCACGAGGATTTATTGACCATGGCGGCTGCATTGCTGTGGTAATCTGATGTGTAATATGCCTTTAAGAAGAGTGTTATAATGGAAGATCACATGATCTTAGTATTCAATAGCAGAGTAGCGCGGGGCTACCTCAGTTGTCAGTAGTCTATAGTTAGAGTCTGTAACGTAGAGACAGTGTTTGAGTTGAAAGCCACAAGTGTAACTGCTGAGCTCCTTTCTAAATAAATAGAATGTGTTCTACCTAAGAACTGTCAGCTGATCTACTCTGTCTACGGTACCAACTCTGCCATCCTGAAACAAACATGCAATCTGGGACATAAGTCCAACCAAACAAGTGACTAGGATCCAACAACTGCTATCCCCTTAGGCAAGGGGGCCCAGAATTTCCGTCTAATTCCCCTTTTTCTGTTCATTCCCAGATATTCCCTGGTTGGTAATTTAAACAAATCCTGATGTACTAATTTCAGGGCTGCGACAACTGCCCTTTTCTCAAGCCCTGGAGCCAGGGAAGGAGAGGTATCAGCCTGAATTGCCTCACCTTTGAGGACAGGGCCCCCAGGGGTTAAGGGACGTGTCCGCACTTCACTAAATACTTCCAGAGTAAAGCACTTTGGGATGGTGAGACCCCGGACAGTGCAGCTCTCCCGTGGTGCTGCACTGGGAAGTGTCAGTTCGGAGCTGGTGTTCGGGCCTCTTGAGTGTGGACTTGAACCCACAGCCTCCTGGCTGAGAGGTGAGGGCGTCTGGCACTGAGGCATGCTGACACCTTGCGATACCCTTGGGATGTCTCAGAGTGTTTTCCACCTACTAACTGATCTAATGTGTGGGGTGTTGGGGGGTGTGTGAAATGCACAGCTTGGGGCTGCTATTTCCCCACAGAGGTGGGAAGGAAGAGCTGCAACTGTTTCTGCCTCAGCAAGCTGCCTCCGACAGGAAGCTGGCTGAGTTTTGGGTTTACCCCAGGGGTAGGCCCCAATTGATACGGAGGCGGGTTTCCTGCCTACTGAAAGGTGCTGGAGGGAGGGACCAGGATCGGGGGCTGCTTTCCGACACCAGCGGCAGCCATCACTGAGGCTTACCGGCTATTCTGGCAGGTAGACATCGTACCAAAGCCTGCCGGTGCACCACAGGGGCCTGAGACGGCACAGGGGAGCTGGAGGACTGGCACACAAGAAGCGGGGAAACTCGGCCCACTTCCCAGTGGGTGGCAGGAGTGGCACCTCTCTCTCTCTCCCTCTGCCCCCAATTCCTCCTCCGCTCTTAGCTCCTGCACCTCCCCTGGATGAGCAGCCCCCTTCCGGGGCCTCACCGTCCCCCAAGGGCCACTCCTTTCAGGCGGGCCATGTCATGGAGGACGCAGTGGACCACCACAACGACTGAGGTCCTGGCAGGCGGGTATTGTACCACCCGACCGGCCCAGGCTCTCTGAGCCCACAAAGTGACTTGGATGCATTGTCCAGCATCGGTCGTCTGGGTGGTACACAAGCCTGTGGGATTCCACACTGAAGAGGCCACAGGTGTTTGCCTCGAGAGGTACAATCTTCTTCACTCCTGATCTTCAGCCGTCCAGAAATCCGTTCTGGGGTTGACAACTGTGATTCAATGTGTTCCTGGAGGTTTCATCACACGACTTGCCCCCACGCTCCAGCCATTAGTCGGCCAACACATCCAACCTTGTGACCCACGGCCGTCCTACGCCAATTGGAAAGCAAAAAGATTCATGACCCAATTGGACGATGCTTGACCATCAGCCAATAAGACGCTCTTCTCCCAATTTTTAATATTTTTGTATCCGGTAAAGAGAAATGTTCAAAGAAAATGACAAAAAAAAAAAGCCTTGCTTCAACATCCCGGTGATTTTTCTCACCGGCTGCACACAGCAGTGTCCTGGAGATTGACCTCCAATTCCTGGAGACTCCAGGCCAACCCTGGAGGGTTGGCAACCCTAGACTCTTCGCCTCTGTGCCCAGGGTACTGTCTCCTCCTTCATGCCCCCCTCCCCTGTGCCACTCCTTTGCTGGTTCCTCATCTCCAGCGGCTTCAATTTCAGAGGGTGCAGCAATTCATTCCCAGCCTTCCCGGTGTCCTGGTGGAGCCCGGTCAGCCTTACCCACTGCTCGGGTGCCCGGGCAATGCCAGGGGAGTGAACACCCCTGAGCTGGGCAAAGTTCTTAACTCTGGCTGGGGTGGGCTGCAGCATTTCGAGCTTCGAAGGGCTTAAAATTTTTTTTAAAAAGCGTGTTTCCTGACTTTTAAAAACTCGTCCCTCCCTCCCTCCCTATGGACCCAGCAGCCTCCCTGCGGCAGGTCTGACAGAGGCAGAGCTGCTAAACACTGGCCTCCTCTGGGAAGACTGGAAACCTCTCAGGGAACAAACGGTTACAGGACCCACAGCAATGTGGACTGGCCTGGTTATAGGTTATAGGCGTGGACAAGTTCCGAGACCAATGCTCTCCCCACCCTCAGGAACAGTCAGGAGGGCGGAAGCGAAGGTAGAGCTCCTTTTTTTTTTAACCTGCCTGCCTCTGTTCCGGGAAACTTCAAGAACGGGTTAATGGTCCCTGTGCTCAAAAATGTTAACCTGCTTTTTCAGATGCTCGTTCACCTGCTGCGTGCCCTTCTGGTCTATCTGACCTCATATATCCTCACAGTTGAAGCACCTTGGGGGGCATTTTCTTGCATTAAAGGCGTTGTACAAAGGTATAAGTTCTCATTGTATATTTCTGAATCCCTTGTTCCTGAGCAATCGCTGAAAAGCTCTGAGAGTAACTGTCGACTTGTGAGTAAGTCTGACTGTGACTTGCCACTGAAGCTGGCTGGTGAATAGCACTCTCTCTGCACAGCGAGCAAAGAGGCACTTGTGTGTGTGTGTGTGTATGTGTGAGAGAGAGAGAGAGAGACAGACGATGTTCTGCTTCACTCTCACTGCGAATTGGGAGCCAGCATCAAGCCCCAACATCTGCTCGCATTCCACCTCCAACACCACTGAAGTGCTGTTCTGTGAAGCTGAACCTTGAGTGGAGGTGTAAGGCGTTTTGATATCTCTTCTGTTTCTGTCATGCCGTAAGGGCATTTTTAATATGCCTTGCATTTCTGTTTGAGAGTAAAATGCGATGCAGTTCTGGTGCGGACCATCGTGTGGAGCTCACCGGATGGTAGGAACATGGAGCGAGGAAGACATCAGGACGAAGGAAGCAGAATTCTGACCAAAGACAGCATCACTGGGGCTCACATTGCACTTGTTAAAAATAGATAGTTTAACCGAGCAGGCAAACACACACACATTTGTCAGTACCTGTCATTAAGGTGGTGGCCCAGACTAATTGCACCAAGACACTCTGTGTCCAATAACTCTCATAGACAACAGTCTCTCTGGATATATGTAAATGGCTTTCTTCATGCCTTATCAAGATGCAGATTGCTGGTATGTACCTGGAGGTACCCCCTGTTGAGAGCAGGAAATGACCACATGCAAGTAGCCTTGTATAGCCATGATAAGGCACTGAAACCCAATCAGATCACCCGATTACCTTAGATGTCAAAGGATCAGGGTCAGAAAGCCACAGCCCAAAAGGCCATTGCTGCTGCAGCCAGGGAAGTATGACTTGGTCAGTCACAGGAAGTTGTGACTCCATCTCCAGTTTATGGTGACTTGTGAACCATACTTGCATGCTTGTTGTGGGGTGACCGAGTTGGTACTTTAGACAGCATAGTTCTGCAGACACTTCTCAGGTAGAACACATTCTGTTTATTTACAAGGTACTCAGCAGCTACACGTGTGTTTCTACACCAAACTCTATCTACATACTTCTGCTGCTCACTTGCAGACTACTGACTTCTAACGAACTACTAACGAACTACAGAGTTAGCCCACACTACTCCTCTATTGGGTACACAAGGTCATGTGATCTCCCTTTATTAAATTCTTCTTAAAGGTATACTACACATTAGATAAAACCATAGTTACCACATCCCTCCGCCTGTGCTCGGAAACACATTTTTACATTTACAATTACAATCTTTTCAAAAAAGCAAATTATTTACACTGATAAGTAATTTATAAATTCAGTCTTTCTGGGGGTTTCCTTTGGCGTGTAAAACATCTCAGCTCTACAGCTTTAGATGCTTTGTCAGGAACCTCATTTTCTGGAGTTGTCTGAACATCAGATTCTCCGGTGGGTACCTGCAAATCTGTTTCCTCAATTCGTGTAGGTACAACAGGCACTTCAGGCACATCTGTACTGGATTGAGTTCTCTCAACAGGAATCGTTGACCCGGTTGTGAACCCTGGTGGAATCATTTCTTGGTGATGTGTTTCTCTCTTCCTTCTATGATCCACATGTCTCTGTATGACTCAGCCATCCGCCTTCATGTGGTAAGATAGAGGCCCAGTCACTGCACTTATTTCGCCTGGTAACCACGTTGGTCCTTCTCCAAAGTTCTCTCCCTCGGTAAATTTCCTCTCATGACAATGCCAGTCGTGCCCAGCTTTCTGACTCCCCTGGCTCCTTTCCACTTTTCCCCTTAAGCTCAGCGTTATTAAGCTGAATCTCGTCCTGAGACAGCTTTTCATTAATAATGCTGCAGTTGTTGTGTGAGGGATGGTCCTATAATGAGAAAGAAAGCTTGGTTGCTGGGGAATTTCCAGTTAACTTTTTCATGTCAGACTTGAATGTTTGAACTGTTCTTTCAGCCAGTCCATTTGAGGAAGGGTGGTATGGCAAAGTCTTCCCATGAGTTATACCATTGAGGCTGATAAACTGTTGAAACTCAGCACTCGTAAATGCTGTGCTGTTATCAGATACGATCACTGCTGGTAGTCTGTTGATAGCAAAACTTTGACGTCGCTTCTCAATTGTAGCAGAAGACAATTTCACCTCATATGTGTCCACCCATTTTGAGTGGGCATCTACAATGAGCAGAAACATTATTCCCATGAAAAGTCCCACATAGTCAATGTGTAATCGTACCATTGGCCTCCCTGTCCACTCCCAAGGGTGTAGCGGAGCTGTTGAAGGTAACTTCTGCAATTGCTGATACTGCACACAATTCTTTACTAACCTCTCTATTTCTCCATCCATCCCAGGCCACCATAGATAGCTGCATGCTATGGTCTTCATTCGGGAAATTCCTGGATGTGCACTGTGTAGTTCAATTAACAATGTCTTTCTTCCCTTTGGAGGAGCTATCACTCGTGCTCCCCAAAATAAGATACCACCCTGGCTGGTTATTTCATGTCTTCTGTTAAAGTACGGTTTCATTTTGTCAGATACAGGTTCTTGTGACCATCCGTGAAGTACTTGTTCTCGTGCTTGAGATAGGACTGGGTTCCTACTTGTCCAGTCTCTGATCTGTCTCGCATATACTGGCAATGAACCTAAGAAATCTAACAATAACATGAGCTCTTGTGGAACTGGGACACATTCATCTCTGTATTCTTGCTGAAGCCATGTGTGGTACAGCCTTGTCCTCGCTGAACAATCCTAACAACGGCTTGTGGCCCGAAACGACAGTAAAATGACGACCGTGTACGTACCGGTGAAATTTCTTGACACTAAAGATGATTGACAGGCCTTCCTTTTCTGTCTGTGACTATTCATTTTCTGCTGAGGTGAGCGTTCTTGACACATATCCTATAGGCCGTTCCGTGCCATCGTCCATCCGATGGGAGAGCACTGCTCCCACTCCATAGGGGGATGCGTCATGTGTCAGCCCCAATTCTTTCCTCTGGTCAAAATGTGCTAATAGGTTGGATGAGTGCAACAATTGTTTCACCTTAGTGAGAGCTTCTTTCTGGGGTGCCTCCCAAGACCAACATTGGTTCTTCTTGAGTAGAGAATGCAGGACGGCCAGTTCTGTAGACAAATTGGGTAAGAACCACCCATAATAGTCGATCATTCCCAAGAATGATTTGAACTCTGAGGTGTTCTTTGGCGCAGGTGTCTCTCTTATGGCTCTCACTTTCTCCTCAACAGGGTGGGGGCCCTGTGAATCTACCAAGTGACCCAAATGGATTACCTCCCCCGCTTGGAACGTGCACTTTTCTTTTTTTAAATGCGCTCCAGCCTACAAGAACATCTTAAGACTTCTTCTAAGTTCGCCGTATGCTCCTTTTCAGTGAGTCCTGTCACCAGGGCATCATCTAAATAAACTACAACATGGGGCAGTCCCTGCAGTAAACTTTCCATTGTTCTCTGGAAGATGGCGCAAGCTGATGAGACGCTGAAAGGTAATCGGGTATATTGGTACAACCCTTGTGGGTATTAATGATGACAAATTCCCAAGAAGCCTTCTCTAACCCTAATTGCTGATAAGCATGACTCATGTCAAGCTTCGGGTAGGTGGTTCCACTGGCCAGCTTGGAATACAGGGCTTCCATTTTTGGTAGGGGGTGTCTGTCCAACTTCACCACTTTGAGAACTGCTAATTTGCAGTCTCCACAAATTTGGGACGCTTTGGATGGGTTTAAACACGGGGGCTATTGCACTGCCCATTCTGAGAACTGCACAGGTTGCATAACGCCCAGTTCCTCTAGTCTGTCCAGGACGGTGTCGACCTTTTCTCGCCTTCGTGAATCACGGGGTTGCCTCTGGGTCCACATGAATCTTTGCCTGTAGCCCCCGGATCTTCCTAAGTTTGTCCTTGAAGACTGAGGAGTATTTTTGTAGTAGCTCTGGAAACCCACTTGCTCTCAGCTGAAAATTTCAGCCCACTCTAACTTAATCTCCTTTCGCCAGTTTTGTCCCAGGAGACTTGGCCCTTCACCTGCTACCACCATCAAGGGTAGCTTTGCTGATTGGCTCCTGTAATGGACAGTAACTCTACTTATGCCTTTGACTGGGATGTCTTCGCCCGCGTAAGTTTTTAATTTGGCATCAGTTTCTTCCAAGTTTAATTTATGTTCATCACAATTCAGGTATTTGAGGGTGTGTTCACCAATTACTCTAGTGGAAGCTCCTGTGTCCACTTCCATCCAAATAGGCCTGCCATTCACTTTCACTGTTACATAAATTGATTCTGTTTTCCCTACCTTCAAATTAAATAATGAATAAGCATCTGAATTTGTTGCTTCAGGCTCTTCTACACTGTAAATCTCAGGGGGTTTTCTCTTTTGTTTGAAAGTTTGCCTGATTCTTTCCTGGCACTGTCTCATTGTGTGTCCATTTCAATGACAACAAAAACATTCAATTTTTTTAAGCTGCCAATGGTTACTAATCTGCTTATTTATTTCCACCACTGTTACCATTATTCCTTATTTTCGCCGCTGAGTCAATCCTTTTTTATTTTCCTGTTAGCGGTGGCTGTTTCCCACTTCGCTGCAAGGCCTTGCGTTTTTGTGCCCTTTTCGGCTGGGGTCTCCCTCCCAAGGTGGAGGACGGCACCATTTTTCACTCCCTATATGGCTTTCGAATGCCCTTTCCATGGCCAGTGCTGTCCCTGGGGCCTTCTTAACATCCAAATTTGTTTCGGACAGTGATCTCTGCTGAATCCTGTCCTCATCCTCACCGCACGCTAAATGATCTCCGAACATATTGTTTACAGATGTACCAAACTCGCCACGTTCTGTTAAATGTTTCAGACTTGCCACATAACAAGCAATTGTCTCCCCTGGGGCTCTACCCCCTTGAATTAAGCTTGAGATGATGCATTGTTACCGAGGGCTTTGGCTGGTAATAACCCTTCACGAGGGTCCACCAATTCGTCAAAGTTCTTTGAATCTGGGGCACTGGGTGCCATCCAGCTTCGGATTAAGCCGTAGGCTTTATTCCCACACGCAGTTAAGAGAATCGCACTCCTCTTCTCTTCCTCCACAATCTCATTTGCTTGAAAATAGAAGGTAAGGTGCTCAATATAATGAGACTAATCATCTGTAGCTGGATCGAGTGGATCAATTCTCCCAAATGATGGCATGCTTTGATGGTGCTGCTTCGATGATTTCTTTCTCCTTGTCGCCAGTTTGTTGTGTCCTCATTGCAAGTTTGTTGGGTCTCCGCCTAATCTTCGTTTTATCCTTCTTTTATCCTCATTTTATGCTCGTTTTATCCTCGTCGCCAGTTTGTTGTGGCTCCGTCGCCAGTTTATGGTGACTTGTGAACCATACTTGCACGCTTGTTGTGGGGTGACCGAGTTGGTACTTTAGATGGAGTAGTTCTGCAGACACTCCTTAGGTGCACATATTCTGTTTATTTACCAGGTGCTCAGCAGCTACATGTGTGTTTCTACACCAAACCCTATCTACACACTTCTGCTTCTCATTTGCGGACCACTGACTTCCAACTAACTATGAATGAACTGCAGCCCATGCTACTCCTCTATTGGGTACACAAGGTCATGTGATCCCTCTTTATAACATTCTTCTTAAAGGTACACTGCACATCAGTTAAAAACCATAGTTATGACAGAAGTCACGTGGAAGAATTCATTCAGTGGACTAACCGGCCAGGAATGAGCTCCGGCCCTGTGGGTCTTACTAAGCAACTGGTGCCGTAAGAATACACTGTTGCTTTGTGGGTTAATAAAGGTTTTCCCACATCAAGTGGAATCCAGAGTCTTTTTGTGTCATTGATACTTACTACAGGGGGAAGTGACACCCCCTGTGTAAGAATCTTACAGAGGCTTTCCACTAGCAACTAGTCATTGAGCCAATAGTGATTTCCCTTCTCTTGTGGATGGCCTCTCTGCCCTATTCTCATTCGTAGCAACATTTGGTCTGATAATTGCAGTGTAAAGGGTTAACAGAATAGACATGCTTATAAATGCTGTGGATGTGATATCAGCAGTTGTGGTGCGGGAGACTCTGTGTTGCAGACAGCGGCCGCCAGAGGAGGTGTGCCTCCTCAGTAACCCACCTTGTAAATAGTTTACTTGGTGCAAATAAACTACTTTTCAGTGAATACCAGAGTCCGGCTGCCATTTCTCTTCACAAGATACCAGCCCTAGTATCTTCCGCAAACAATCGTCATTCCCGTGAAGCACCTTGGAATTGCTTTCTACTCTAAGGTCGCTATACAAATGCAAGTTGTTGCTGTTGTGTTGACCTTAAGCACCCAAACTGACCGTGATAAATGGATGGAGCGGATGAAAAGACTGTGAATTTGCGCAGCACTTTTAATGTCAAGGCAAGACGGAGGAAATGGAAATCACCAGACAATGTGGCAGTTAGAAGGTCTCAAAGGTGGAGGGGCACTTCATCCCTGACTCAAATGTGAAACACAAATAGAGGCAAAAAAGGTCTTGCATTTATATAGCACCTTTCATGACCAGCTCAAAGCGCTTTACAGCCAATGATGTACTTGCTGGAAGCGTGGTCACTGCTGTAATGTAGGAAATGTGGCAGCCAATTTGTGCACAGCAAGATCCCACAAACAGCAACGTGATAATGACCGAATAATCTGTCTTTGTGATGTTGACTGAGGGAAAAATATTGTCCAGGACGCCAGGGAGGACTTGCCCGCTCTTCTTCAAGCAGGCAGATGGGGCCTAGGCTTAACGTCTCATTGGAAGGGTAGCACTGCTGACAGTGCAGCACTCCCTCAGTGCTGCTACAGCGAGTGTCAGCTTTGATTTTCACGCTCAAGTCCGGGAGTGGGGCTTGAACCCAGACCTTGCGACTCAGAGCGAGGTGTTACCAACTGAGCCCAAAGCTGCTGCCCAAGAAACCTGCCAAAGGTTTACAGATACGGTGACCTCTTCTTGGGGACAGACAAGTGGCTATTGTTGTGCAGATGAACGGAGGGGGGGCGGTGGAGGGGGATTGTGCCTTGGAGCAGATCCCCCATCTGTCCGGTGACTTGAATAAAGCCAGTGCCAGACTTCCTCCTCCATAGCTCCGGTGAGGGGGAATGTGAATGGAACTGGGGAAACCATCCACTCAGTCTGACTACCAGCAGAGGGCAATGCTGCCCTTCAGTGCCTCAGTGCTCCCTCCCCACCATCCTTTTGATGCCTGTTGTTAGGTTCCTGACATTATTAAATCACAAGGAAAAGAAAGCATCACAATAATTCCATTGCTGAGAAATCACCTTCACACCCTCCATTTTATTTCACCGAATGTGCTGAACCCTGAACTCTGGCAGCTCCTGAACAAAATATATCAGTGGATAAGAAGGGAGGCAAATACTCAGAGCAGGCAGTGGAGACATCAATCAGTCACTGGAGAAGATGTGAATGTGGCTAAACGCTGTGTAAAAAAACACTATCCCCACGCTCATTGTTAAAGCAGTGAGTGTGTTTACTGAGGTTAACACTCTCCTGGACGCTGTGTCCTCTCTTCATTTTCTCTCCTCTCCCAAAAAAAAAGGTCTTTGCCCCTCCTGGGCTTCGTTGCCATGGATACTCTGCTCTTTGAGAACCTTCCCAAGAGGCCTGTCCTTTATTTGCAAGTTCAATAAACCCGAGCTGACTATTTGACCATGAAGGCTGTCACAGCTTAGACCTCACCTCCCACGCCACCGACCTGTCGTCTAGCCCTCATCCCCTGCATTCTGGCCTTAGTGTGCTTCGCATTGGGAAATATCCATTTGCAACCACTCAGGAGGCCAGAAGAAAGCATCACCAATTACTAAAAGCATACCCGATGCAGGGACCAATGAACGTGCATCAGCAAGGGTCTAAATGGTCTGCTCATTATATTCTTAAGATATACAAGTGGATTGTTTCATTCAGTACATAGAACACTTATAAAGAGAGACTGCATGTCCAGTTCATGGCCAAGGCATCCAGAGCCTTAACAACGTGGTGCTTGGCGGCGGCTGTAGTCGTGGTGTGGAGGTGGCTGAGTCACGCGGAGCACTCCTGTCTGAACTGACCACCCATTTGGACAGAATTTCCCATTGACCCCGGGCCCAAAAAAACCTCCTTCAGGAGCACCAGCCCTAACATCCCACCCCGCCCCCAATCTGAGCCTCTCAAGGATGTCTGCTCCGCGCCATTCCACTCTGCGCCGAGGGGTTTCCTGTAAGGGCTGCGACTGAACCCCCACCCCCACCTCCTCGCCGTGGCGTTCCAGTCTGCTGCGGGGAAGGTGACAGAGGCCCCCCCCAGGGGAGGGCTCCCTACATGGGAATCCTCCCTTTTACCGTCGGGGATTTGGTGTGGAGGGCGCTGCATGCAAGATTATATCCGTTGACGGACTCACAGGTCACCCGTCATTTCTGCGGCCTTGAGGGGGTCTGTGTTCCATGTCTACGTAGACCGTGCAAGGCTGCAGCCCCTTGGAGTGGCTGCTCCTCAAGTTTAGCTTGCGCTCCAGCCCCAACAACCCTGAACCCTGTCCATCCGGTGTGGTGGTGTGGGGTGGAGGCGGGGAGTGGGGGTACGAGGGGAGATTGGAAGGCCTCTCTGTTTGCCTGCTCCTGCCCCTGGCCTGGCCTAGGTGGCCATCAGCAGGTCCACACAGCGGGTGGTTGAGTGGGTCGCTCGGCCCCACTATCTGCCTCCATGGTTGCCTTTGTGTCTGGGGCATCCCTGGAGCGAGATTATGGGGTGTCTGCTGAGATCTTCTGTGACCAGTGGGCGCCGCATAGGCTGGAGTGAACCTTCGACACCGGGAAAAACATTTTAATTTGACAAGTTTCTGTTCAAGTGTTTGTTTTAGTTGCAGTGAAGTGGGAAGGATCCTTTCCCAAGGGTTGGTTATTAGTTTATAACATTGGTTATTTGATTTTGAAGGAATATAAATAGAAACCTGTAGGAGCCTGTGGTGATCAGTAGAAGGCAGGCATCTGTAATGCTGCATTCTGCGAATAAACCTCTTATCAAGAAAAGAATTAGCGTCTACTTTGTTACTTCACCATCTGCATCGGAATCCAATTAACAAAGGCTGTTAATGGGGGATGATCTAACTGCGACATGAACAGTAACACAGACAAAACATGTCAGCCCAAGCCTATTTCGCCAGTTCACCTATCTCAGTGTTGATAGGCAATCGGAGTACCCCCTAATAAACATCACTAAAATGCAGTTGATCTGCTCATGATCTCAGTGCTGTTTGTGGGATCTTGCTGTGCACAAATTGTCTGCCACCTGCCTGACATTACAATGACATCTACACTTCAAAATGTATTTCATTGGCTTTTGCTCCTACCTGGTTCCATGCTGATATATCCAATCATAGCCAGGGAATCCATTGCAATGGCTTCTCTTCCTGCTCCTGCACTGTTAACTCTGGAATTCCCCGAGGATCGATCCTTGACCTCATGCTGCCCCTCAGCGACATCATCTGAAAGCACAGTGTTAGGTTTCCCATGTACGCTGACCACACCCAGCTCCACCTCACCATCACCCCTCTCAACTCCTCCACTGTTACTAAACGGCCAGGCTGCTTATCCGGCAACCAGTCCCACATGAGCAGAAATCTCCTCCGATTCAATATCGGGAAGACTGATGCATCGTTTTCGGTTCCCTCTCCGAACTCCATTCCCGAGCTGCCGACGTGTATCTCTCTCTCCCTGGCAATGTTCTGAGGCTGAGTCAGATTGTTGGCCACAACCTCCATGTCTTATTTGAGCCCGGGATGAGCTTAGAATAACATCTCCAACAATATGTGCCATCACTGAGGCCTCCTAGCCCCACCTGGGTTACGTTGCCTAACCCTGGTCTGTCCCTCAGCTCTTCTGCTGCTAAAACCCTCATTCGTACCTTTTGCTACCTCTAGACATTCCTTTGGTCGGCCTCCCACATTCTGTCCTCCATAAACTTGAGGTCATCCATGACTCTGCTGCTTGTCTCCCAACTCACACCCAATCCTGTTCAACCATCACCCCTGTGTTTACTGACCTTCATCGGCTCCCAGTCTAGCAATGCCTTGATTGAAAATTCTCGACTATGCTTTCAAATTCCTCTGTGCCTCTGTAATCAACTCCAGCCCCACTGCCCTCTGAGATCTCTGCACTCCTCTCATTCTGCCCTCTTCAGCATCCCTGATTTCCATCGCTCCACTCTCGGCGGCCTGAACCCCTGCTGTGGTTGCCTTCCACAAGAGCACAAGAACACACGTGAAATAAGAGCAGGAGTAGGCCATTTGACACCCTGAGCCTGCTCTGCCATTCACTGAGATCCTGGCTGGTCTAACTGTGGCCTTAACTCCACTTTCCTGTCTGCCCCCATAACCCTTGACTCCCTTGTCGATCAAAAATCTGCCTAACTCAACCTTGAATATATTCAATGACCCAGCCTCCCCTGTCCTCTGGGGAAGAGAATTCCTCAGGCTAGTGACCCTCTGTGAGAAATAAATTCTCCCCATCTCAGTCTTAAATGGGGGATCCCTTATTTTTAAACTGTGTCCCCTGGTTTTAGTCTCTCCCACAAGGGGAAACAATCTTTTGGTTTTCACCCTGTCAAGTCCCCTCAGGACCTTATATGTTTCTATAAGATCACCTCTCATTCTTCTGAACTCCATTGGATACAGGTCCAACCTGTCCAACCCTTCCTCATGAGATAACCCCTTCATCCCAGGAATCAGCTGAGTGAACCTTCTCTGAATTGCTTCGAATGCAATCATATCCTTTTTCAAATAAGGAGACCAAAACTGTACACAGTATTCCAGATGCGGTCTCACCAAGGCCCTGTACAGCTGCAGTAAAACTTCCTGACTTTTATATTCCATTTCCCTTGCAATAAACACCAACGTTCCATTCGCCTTCTTAATCACTTGCGAATCACTGCATACCAACATTTTGTGATTCATGTACCAGGACACCCAGATCCCTCTGTACCTCAGAGTTCTGCAGTCTCTCTCCATTTAGATAATATGCTGCTTTTCCATCCTTCAATATGACAAGGTCACATTTTCCCAACTGCCCAATTTTTGTCCACCCCCTTAACCTACCTATGTTCCTATGTAGGCTCTTTAGGTCATCTATTTCTTATCCATTCATGGGGCGTGGGTGTCGCTGGCTGGATCGCCCATCCCTAATTGCCCTTGAGGAGGTGAGCAGCCTTCTTGAACCGCTTGGCAACTTACTTTCCAACCTATCTGTGGCATCGGCAAATTTGGCTGCCGTACCTTTATCCTTTCATAAGATGATGGTTTGCGCTGCGGTGGTCAACCCTGTCTTCAAAATCGCCTGACGTGGTTCAGGCACCCCTCTCTGATGTGACAGTCTCTGCTGCATCTGACACAGAGGAAGTCAGTGGGGCTGAGAAGGGGCACGATCCCCTGGCCTCTGTGTTCTCTGGGCCCTCCTCTCGGCCAGCTGAGCTCTTCGTTTCTGCTTGTTCTCCCTCAACCGCTTTGCCTCTCTACCTTCCTTCCCTCTTTTAAGACACTCCTTAAAACCTATCTCTTTGACCAGGCTTTTGGACACCTCTGTGATCTCAGTGTCAAATTCCTTTCGATAACACTCCTGTGAAATGCCCTGGGATGTTTAACTATGTTAAACGCGCCATATAAAAATGCAAGTTGTTGCGATGCCCTGGGATTATGAAAGGAGTGAAATATAAATTCAAGTCTTCTTTCCTTTGAATATCAGCTTGAGTTCAGATCTGCAAAGACCAAGGGATTGGCTGTGATCTTTCTGGTCCAAAGCACCTTGTTCCTCAGTGAGTAAAGCAGCAGTTTTCCCAATAGAGTGTTTAAAGCTTTAAGATGTCTCTATGTTGAAACACATTGTGCCTAGGTTGGTACAATTAACTAAGATTTACACCCTGCACATGTCAACTGCTCTAGAATCTAATCCTTTAATCCCTTCACACCTGGTTGGCTGGAGCCAGGTATCTGCCTCTTCTTTATCAGACTTGCTTGCAGCCTACCTTTCAGTCTCTTTGCTCTCTTTCTAAAAATTAAATTTTCGTTCTTTATCATCCATTTGTTCAGACAATTCCAGTGAATGTCGGAGCCTGTATCCCAATCATAACACTGGTTAGGGCAGGCCTGACAACAGAGGATTAGGAAACTATGGAAATTGAAACAGAAGGAAACATGACTCCAGATGAGAGAAAGCAACAACTTATATTTAACTAGCACCTTTAATGTAAGAGAACATCCCCAGGAGCATAATCAAACAAAAATGTGACACTGAGCCACACAAGGAGATATGAGGACAGGAGACTACAAAGGCTGGGTCAAAGAGGGAGGCTTTAAGGGGCATCTTAAAAAGAGGAGAGAGAGTTTTAGAGAGGCAGAGGGGTTTAAGGAGGGAATTCCAGAGCTTAGGGTCCAGGCAGCTGAAGGCATGGCCGCCAATGGTGGAGTGATTCAAATCGGGGAACAGGCCAGCATTAGAGGAGTGTAGATATGTTAGAGAGTTGTGGGGCTGAAGGAGTTTACAGAGGGAGAGAGGGGGGTGGGGGGCAAGGTCATGTTGGGATTTGAAAACAAGGAGGAGAATTTAAGAAATATTAACATTAGCAGCAGCTGTTCCTAGTGTGAGTGGAGATTTCACTTCCGCATTTCTAACTGCCTTCTGAGGACTAGCGATAAACCTGGTGAAATCGTTATTGGGTAGAAAATAGGACGACTCTTGATGAGTTGAGAATTTCCCAGTCAGACGTCTGAGACTGTTAGGTTATAATTTGGGGGTGAGGGCTGGAGAGTTGGCGCGAGGAATGAATAAACAGAAAAGATGATGAAAGAGAGGTGTGATGCTCAGTCAGAGCCCATTCTGCACATTGCAAGAGGACCAGAGTGGCAGGGAATGAGGTCAGAAGCTGGAGCTGAGGTAAAAGCCGAGAGGAGATCTGCATGGGGACTAAACCTATCTGCTTGCCTCTTTGGGGAACAGAGCTTTTCCTGTATTGGGATTTTATATATCCAATATCCCTCACTGGCAGATACCCATTCGCCCCGAATGTCGGTCAGTATCACTCCTGCGTCTGCCAGCTGGATTTTCTGGCTCCGCCCTCCACTGGGATCGCCTGGTCCCGCTGAAGGGCATTGGACTCGTGGCTGGGCTGCCGAATCTCCCTCAGCGGGTCCCGACACGACGGAGTCAGGAACTGGTGTCTTCAAGGCACGAGGCAAGGCTTGAGTGATGATTCAGCGCAGCACTGAGGGAGTGCTGCATTGTCACCGGTGCGGCTTTTTTTTGGATGAGGTGTAAAAGCATCTGCCCTGATCAGGTGGGCATAAGAGATCCCCATGGCACTTGTTTTCCTTTAACAGAGGTGTGGGGGTTTGTCCTGATGTAAAGAGCTGAGCGACTGATCAGCTACATCCTCCATCACTCCAACCCCTGTCAACTCCTTCAGCCCCACAACCCTCTAACATATCTACACTCCTCTAATTCTGGCCTGTTCCCCGATTTTAATCGCCACCTTCCACATCATCCCTGAAGACCGATCTTCAAAGCCGCTTCCAAGCCGAAGCTGCCCCTCACCTGTCTTCCCAGGAAGGAACCAAGATGAGACTGAGGATGGTCTAATAAACCATTGGATGATAGGATGGTTCCAGCACTGAAGGAGGCCATTCAGCCCATTTTGTCTGTGCCGACTCTCTGGCGGAGGAACTAAGCTACCTTCCCCGCCTTTTCCCCTTGGCCCCGCAAATTTTCCTCTTCAGACACTGATCCAAATGAGAGGCAGTGGAGTGGGTTTTTTCATTTATTCATTCATGGGATGTGGGTGTCGCTGGCTAGGCCAGCATTTATTGCCCATCCCTAACTGCCCTTGTTCAGAAGGCACTTAAGAGTCAACCACATTGCTGTGGGTCTGGAGTCACATGTAGGCCAGACTGGGTAAGGATGGCAGATTTCCTTCCCTAAAGGGCATTAGTGAACCAGATGGGTTTTTACAACAATCGATGATAGTTTCATGGTCACCAATACTGACACTTGCTTTCAATTTATGGTTTTTATTAATTAACTGAATTTAGTAATTTTATTTCAATTCCACCAGCTGCCGCGGGATTGAAACCCCCAGATCTCCATCTTAAATGGGAGAAATCTTACGAAATAGAACCAGCTGAACTTGCTCCAAAACTGGAAGAAAGCAAATGGGAGGTCGGTCATAAGAATTTAAGATAAACAAGAAATAGGAGCAGGAGTGGACCACTCGGCCCCTCGAGGCTACTCCGCCATTCAACAAGTTCATGTCTGATCTGATTGTGGCCTTAACTCCACTTTCCTGCCTGCCCCCGACAACCCTCGACTCCTAGGTCAATGAAAAATCGAACTCAACCTTGACTATATTCAATGGCCCAGCTTCCACTGCTCTCTGGGGAAGAGAATTCCAAAGACCAGTGATCGTCGGAGGGAAGAGATTTATTTCCATCTTAAATAGGAGACCCCTTATTTTGAAACTATGCCTCCTCATTCCCACGAGGGGAAACATCTTCTCAGCATCTTCCCTGTCAAGCTCCCTCAGATTCTTCCTTGTTTCAATAAGATCACCTCTCATTCGTCCAAGCTCTGATGGGTATCGGCCCAAACCTGCTCAACTTCTCCTCATTAGACAAAGCCCTTCATCCCAGGAATCAGCCTCTTTCTTTCTATCTGTCGACTATCTCATTCCCTCTCTCTCTCTTTCCCTGTTTTTCTCTGTCTATCTCTCCCTCTCTTTCCCCCCTCTCTCTCTTTAGCCATTAACTTTGATTCCTACCTCTGACGTTCTGCTCGAGAGACCATTCCACATACTGTTCTGCCTTCAGCACCAGCTCTGATAGGCTTCCTTGCACTTCTCGATCAATGATATGTAAGATATTTTAAGGTGTCCGAATGAAGATTTACAGAGTGATGTGGTAGAGATATTTGGAATGTCAGAAGCTGTTGCATTGAGCAAGAGGTCAAGGCTGTATGAGAGGCATTGGAGAAAGAGGGATAGCTGTTAAAAGCAAGAAAGAAAGTGTCACTAATGTATATAATATTTTGGAAAATATTTTTCTTTTAAAATAGAGGTTTAGTCTGTTGGTGTGTCTTAATTGAATTAAAGCCAGCTAGTCTGGGTGCTTTGATATGTACAAGTTTTGAGATGTAAACAAGGGAAGTAGAACGCAATTGCATTTTTGAATAGAGCATTCAAAAAGTGGGGTGAAAACTGATTCCTATCTAGCAGCTACTCAGCCCCTCGAGCCCGTTCAGCCACTTGAGTAGATCGTGGCTAATCATCTACCTTGTTTAATACCCTTACTCTACAAAAATCTATCAATCTGAGTTTTGACATTTTCAATTGGCCCCCCCCCAGTTTCATTCGCTTTTTGAGGGGAGGGATTTCCAGATTTCCACTATCCTTTCAGTGAAGAAGTATTGCCTGAGATCATCCATGAACAGCCTGACTCTAATTTCTAGATTATGCTCCCTTGTTCTGGACTCCCCTCATCAGAGGAAATAGATTCTCTATTCTTACGATCTTGGTAGAGACTAGTAACATTTTTTGAAAATAGAAGAAATCTGAAATCCCAATCATTTACTGAAGGAATGAAGCCACAAGATACCACAGTTTAAAACAGAAAAACCTTTACCATACAAGAGTTAATAAATCAAACATGAAATACTATCTATCCTATTCCCTAACATTCAGAATTAACATGAGTTAAACATGAATTAGCAGGTAAATTATGGTCGAATATGAAGTATAAATTGTACTGTAAATGACAGATGCAACTAAGACAGATCTTATGAATTGTCTTAGTTCACTCACATTATGGCGATCACACTTAGTCACAAAGTGCTTCAAACTCTGTCTTCCTCATGAAGAGTTTCAGCTTCCCTCCTTCTTGGAGTTCATCTGATTCCAAGCCGACAGCAGTGCATGACCCACCCGAGTTCCACTGGCACAGTCTTCATCACAAATGGCTCAGCTTTTTACAATTCACTTCAACGACTTAGATGAGGGGAGCGAAGACATGGTTGCTAAATTTGCAGATGACGCAAAGATAGGTAGGAAA
Organism: Cetorhinus maximus; assembly: GCF_964194155.1. Taxonomy (NCBI): domain Eukaryota; kingdom Metazoa; phylum Chordata; class Chondrichthyes; order Lamniformes; family Cetorhinidae; genus Cetorhinus; species Cetorhinus maximus. Next base: position 5,230,935 of record NC_135898.1, on the reverse strand, counting down.
GCATGCTGTGAGGAGGACATAAGGAGTTTGCAGATGGATATAGATAGGCTGAGCGGGTGGGAAAAAACCTGGCAGATGGAGTATAATGCGCCTTCACTGTCGCTGGGTTAAAATCCTGGAACTCCCCCCCTAACAGCACTATGGGTGTACCTACACCACACGGACTGCAATGGTTCAAGAACGCAGCTCACTACCACCTTCTCAAGGGGCAATTAGAGATGGGCAATAAATGCTGGCCCAGCCAGTGATGCCCACATCCCATGAACGAATAAAAATAAATTTCCTGAACTGTTTCACCCGATTAACAGATAATTCAAAATCGCAGCCCAGAATGATGAGGTGAAAGGTTTGTTTCTCTTTGAGTTGCAAGGGTCCAACATGAAGGATAGTCAGGCAGCCTCCATCCAGTGGCTTGTGACCAGGGTTCGATCCCCAGCTCATCACTGAGCGGGGCTTACCGTAAATTTACCAGTCGCGCGAGAAGAATTCCGAGAGAATTTGCATTTAAAACGATTGGCTTACAGCAGTGAACCAGGAGGGGAATAATAGGAGTTCATGTCGAATCATTCACATCTCCAACTCTGTACAAAATGCTTCACACACAACGTGTGCCGAGAATAGCGAAAGTCAACTTATCAGCTCATCTTTCCTGGTTGGTCAGGGCACTGGAAAAACTCCCCTGCTGTTTTTTTGACTGGTGCTGAGGGAACTTGTACATGTGCTTAAGCAGGTAGCTCTCTGACCTGAAAGACAACACGTCTGGCAGTGCAGCACTGCCTCAGTACTGCAGTGTCAGCCTGGATTATGTGCTGGAGTGTGGGGTTTGATCCCACCACCTTCTGGCTCAGGGGTAACAACGTGACCACTGGCTCAAGCTGACACAGCATCGGAAATCAGTTCTAGTTTGTTTTCAGGGACTCATATGAAGGCGAGGTTCACAGCTAAAGGAAATACTGGTCTCTTGGAGAAAATAGGGAGGAAATCCCTGGCCTTAAAGCTTTGCCTAAAACACATACATGGGGTGGAATTTTAACCGAGGTGCCCTCTTTCTGACGGCAGGACAGGAAGTGGGCACCACTTCCACTCTCTTGCTTTTTGCTGGTTATTATTCAAATTTAAAGTGCTGGAGGACTAAATGGGAGACAGGTGCAATCACACGAGAGGGGACGCTTTTCAATGGTGAGACCCACCGTCAGCTGGCATTGCAGAGATATGGGTGGGCTATAACAGAGCCTCCTGGGCAAACAGGAAGGCTCATCATTACAGCCAAACATTCCTGCCCAACTCCACTGCCATTAACATGAGACTTGCGAGCTCAAAAGGGGCACAGCTGTTTCCCAAATTTAAATTTCACTTGTAAGTGTTTCACTTTGCACTGGTTCCAGTTTATTTATGTGTGTATCGTGGTTATTTGTTGCGACTGGCTTAGTCAGAGAGCTAAACGGGCAGGCCTCCTGATTGGCACACGTTGATGATGACAGGGGAGTTCGGGGCATTTCTCTATTGGGGAAGAAACAATGTTGTGTTTTTTTTATTGAATGTCCATGTTAGTGTCCAGTGTTGTACTTGGCCCTCTGTGGGACACGGCTGAATGTACAGGATCAGCTGGCCCTCCCTGCTCTGCATTGTAAAGGACATTGTCTGAGGTCACCCTCAGCCTGGTCACTGAAGTGTTGGCGGTGAACTCACTGCGCTGTGAGGACTCTGCCAGCCAATACCCTGAGACGGACACACATTCGGTCAGCACTGACCCTCCGGGCCCCTCGTTTTCTCACCTTGACCGACTGACCCCAGCACCTCCCCACCACACCCAGGCTGCCAGGCCCTTTCCCCTTCCACTCCTCCATGACCCGACCCCACTCCACACCAACCCCTCCCTCCACCCACCCACCCCGGCGCCCCTAACTCAGCCTTGCCCATCCCGAGTCTCCATGCAAGATGCCATCCTCCTGCTCTCCCCTCCCCTCCTCTCCCCCCGCCCCCCTTGCCACCGAATGAAACAAGGAAAACCACTGACCTCAGAAACAACTGTACCAAGCTGAGTGCTGCTCACACCACCTGTAAACAAACATGAACCGAGATTCTCGTGCACTGCTAACTTCATCTTGAAGGTAGGACATAATTAAAAAACGTTTTTCCCCAATGAGTAGTCATGGTGTGCTAATGTATGACCAGTGGGAACCCACGGCAGGACAGTGTAAGGCTGCGACATACCACAAACAACCCACTGACTTAATCATTGCAACTTGGGAGATTGAAATTTCAGCTCACGTTCGATTCAGTCACCCTGCATCCCCATTTCCCGCTCTTGCGGACTCTGTAAAATCCACCCCCCTGTTCGTGTGTCCCACTTTTCCCATCACACACTGTCATTAACTGTCACCCCTGTTCTTACAAAGCAGTGTGAATCACAGGTAATCGACTGGCGATGTGAAATAAATAACCGTTCTGGATATCGTGTGAGGGTTTTCTCAACAGAGCTTCGTTTCGTCATCCTGAACGCTGATATCTTGTGTTATTTTTGGGAGGGGGGGAGATCTTCTAATTGCTGACTTTCATGTGCGAGCTGTTACTGTGCTAACATTACATCTCAGTCTCTGCTGCTTTCACACCAATGATAACTTGTTTGAAATAGGGGATTGATTCTTGTGTAGGAATGGATGCAACAGATATATAATGAGGGTTTCAAAGACAGGCACTCCCGGGCTGGGAGATCCAGCTGGATTGCAGAATGCTGCTGTCCAAACTCATGGGGGTTAATTTTCAATTCCTTTGTACGAGGGCAGTAATGGCTTCAAAGAGGAGTTTGTAGAATTACATAGGTACGGGAGGAGGCCATTTAGTCTCACAAGCCTGTTCCATTGTTCACTTAGATCATGGCTGATCTGTATCTTAACTCCATCTACTCACCTTGGTTCCATCGCCCTTAATCCCCTTACCTAACAAAAACCTATCAATCCTATTATGTCGTGGCAAATGATGTGTTCCAGGTGGATCAAATCCACAAAGGAAACTTGGCCGTGCTATCACAACAATACAGCAATTTCTATTTATTACAAGAAGATTTGAGCACTGAATTCAGAAGCAATGAGCCCTTTAGAGATTTTAAAAATTAAATGAAAATAGTTATTAACAAAGGAAAAGATTTCAAGCACATACATAAGACTACAATTGCTTAATACTACAACAAATCCTAAAATTCCTAACGAACCTGACTCCTAATTACACACCCTCTTTAAGGCAACAGTCTAAAATAGATTTTAAAGTTAAAAAGAAATCCAGCAAGTTACCACAGTATCCACTTGACAGTGGAATTCCAAAAGGTTTTTCTCCACCTTTAGTTACTGGACACAGCAGACCTATGCACAAATGGCTGGAAGCTCCCCGAAGGCTGTTTCACACACTCCTGTTAGGTCTTACATGCCCTACACCCCACCCCCTGCCCAACCTATCTTTTCATTCTCCTTAATATAGGTTTCTCTCTCTTTAATCTGTAAATTCCATTGTTCCATATGTCTTTGGAAATGTACTTTTACCATAATACATAAACTTTCATGTTGCCAATATTGTCAGTAGCCTTTGGGAAAAATAAACACATTGCTTGGACTTGCTTAGCTGGCTACTTGCAAACATCCTGATATCCCTTTGAAATCCAAACAACTTCACTTATCTAAAAATGCAAATTCCCTTCATACCTTACATGCTAAGACAGCATCCATGTTTACTGATTTGCACTTCAAGTACAGTTCTTCACCTAGCTTCTTTTGATTATTTCAAGCCTGCAGTCTACCTGTCTGCAAATGTAATTAAATCACACAGCCAGAACCATCTACACTCAAACCCATAAACCTACTTAACAATAATCCAGAATAATATTGTGACAATTATTGTAGTTTTGCAACAATCCCAGTTTTGAATTTTCAATTCAAAACACCCAGCCCCAGTAGCTTCTTTGCCGGAGAGAGCTCCAGATTTCCACTCCCCCTTTGTGTGCAGAAATGCTTCCTGACATCATCACTGAATGGTCTGGCTTGAATGGGAAGGAGGGAATAGTTGTTCACTATCAGCCCTATCAAATCCTTTAATCATCTCGATGAAATCACCCCTGAATCTCCTGTACTCAAGGGAATATAAGGCTAGTCTATGCAACTTGAACTCGTAATTTAACCCATTCAGCCTCGTTGTTTTACAGAACACAAACCTGACTCATGAACAGTTGGGGTCAAGTTAATTCCCACATGAAATCTGAAAATCCATCAATGTGTCTCAACAGATTTTTGCGGGAGAGAGTTCCAGATTTCGCAATGTAGCAGCATCCATGTTGAAAGGGGGCTCCCACGAGATGCCCAGACCACCCGCCTCATTCAGTGGACAAGCTCCCTCTGTTATTGACATCAGTTGGATCCTGACTGCGATTGTAGATCGGAACTGAGTGGCGCTCGGGCTGTGCAGTTCCACAGGCCTCAGAAGAGAAGAGACACACCAAGAACTAGGGTCTCAATTATTGTTGTCAGCCCCAGAGGAACAGGAGTGTTTACAAAAACAATCTGGGCCACTAACTTTCCCTCCCCCCAACCCATCTATTTATCCCTCAAGCAACGCCACCAAAACAGGTGGTCCGCTCTTCATGACATTGCTGTCTACGGGATCTTGCTGTGTGCAAACTGGCTGACATATTTCCGACGTTGACTACACTCCAAAGGTACTCCATGGGCTGTAAAGAGCTTTGGGATGCCTGGCGCTCGTGAATGAAGCTGTAGAAATACATGCTCTCTCTTGCTCCTTGATCTTTGTAGTAACTATAGTTCTGATAAATGTAGGATTGTAGCTTTAAGAATAATTCCGTGTCATAAGATCACATGATCTGTGTAAACCAATCAGTTGGTAGCGCAGTGAATCTCTAGGAGAGAATTCTTCTTTAGTTATAGAGCTTGATGTACACATGTAGCTGCTGCTTCTGCCTTGTAAATAAAGTTCAAGAAAAGTTTCCTGGAAAATCAATGCTATAAAAGTCTTTCAGTAATTTGGCAGAAGTTGAGGTCTGAGTCATGTCCTGCGGTTTGGTTGCTGAATTTTATTGAGGCTGGGTGGGAGCAGGTGGGGGGAAGGGATACAGTTGTTGGGGTGGCGGGGCAACGAGGGGTGTCTCAAAATGGTGGGGTCCTCTTTCCCAACAACATGGGGCATGCCAGCCTGTAATGCTGTGCCTGTAATGATTCTGTCCTAATATGAAAGCTTGGTTGATGTGTGCCATAGATCCGCTTCCTGATAATTAGCTTAACGCCAAGGAACAGCATCTTCTAGGTGAGACAGAGACTCTGTCTGCTGTCACAGGTGGATGGAAAGACCCCATGACGTTATTTCAAAGAACAGTTGGGGATATCTCCCTGGCCTCCAGGCCAATATATACCCTTCAATCAATTTCACTGAAAAGAAAACACAGATGATCTGGCCATAATGACCTTGTTGCTTGTGGGATCTTGCTGTGTGCTACTGGGCAACTGCATTTCCTACGTAGTAACGGTGACTGCCCATCATTGGCTGTAAAGCATTTTGGGAGATCCGAGGTGCTTTAGAAAAGCAAGTCTTGCATTTGAATTGTTTTGGTCTGGAGGCACATTGGTGTAGCAAACGCGTTGAGCCCAGCCTTGGTCACACCATCCGAGAAGCAGCACGGGAGACGTGACGGACAAAGATGGAAAGTCAGAGACTGTGACAATACGGATCATTGTTTGACTCCTCCTGAAAGTAACAATATCAGCTGCTGTCATTCCACCAGACTGCACCAATGGCAACCTGTTTTTGATGTAAAATGTAACTGATAGTGTAATGCATGTAAATGATAGTATGATGCATGGAAATGATAGTATAATGCATGTAAATGATGGTATAGTGCGTGTAAATGATGGTATAATGCATGTAAATGATAATATAATGCATGTAAATGATGGTATAATGCATGTAAATGTTGGTATAGTGCATGTAAATGATAGTATAATGCATGTAAATGATGGTATAGTGCATGTAAATGATAGTATAATGCCTGCAAATGATGGTATAATGCATGTAAATGATAGTATAATGCATGTAAATGATAGTATAATGCATGTAAATGATGGTATAGTGCATGGAAATGATAGTATAATGCATGTAAATGATGGTATAGTGCATGTAAATGATAGTATAATGCCTGCAAATGATGGTATAATGCATGTAAATGATAGTATAATGCATGTAAATGATAGTATAATGCATGTAAATGATAGTATAATGCATGTAAATGATAGTATAATACATGTAAATGATGGTATAATGCATGTATCATTCATCTGAGTCCTGAGACCTCGAAAGCAAGAATTTGATGTTTGAGATAGTCTCACATTGGATGTACCAACTTGAGTATAACTTCCAGCTCAAGTTGGCTTAGTAACAGGAATGGCTATTTGGTTTAATGGGCTTGCTTTGTTAATTTATTTTCAATTAGCCATTCCTTCTCCATGTTCCTGAATATTATGTCACGTTAACTGGTGGAGTTTCCAGTGCTGAGAGGTTATTACAGCCAGGAAAAGTTAACAGGTTGTGGATCTTTACCCTGTGTTGCGATCCCGCACCAGACCCCCAAATTTTGTTATGGTCCTGGATGAGACCCCAAAATTTATTTGCGATCTGGTTAGGGACTTTTGTTTGGTCAAAGTAGATGAAATTTGAAATCCCAGTTACTCACTAAGAGAATAAAGCCACTAAATTTCACAGTTTTAAACAAACCGAAGAAATTTTACTATAGAATTAACATGAAGTAAACAAGAAATAACAGGCAAACTGTGTGAGAAGCACCACAAGCTGCACATTAAATGGCAGATACAACTAAGACCAAGTTCCCCCAAACTTCTCAGCAACCCATCAGACATCAGTCACCACAGTGAGTCAGAAAAATTCTTTAAAGCTCTATCTTGCTCATGAGGAATTTTGACTCTGCTCCTTCAACGATTAAGTTTGATCCACAGCAGACAGCAGCTCTACTCTACCCAAGTTTCACAGGCACAATCGTAACCCAGAAAAGCACACTATTCCAGATTTCTCTCAAATCTGCTCCAAGGTCCAGCCTTCTTGGTTTACTTTCCAGATGTGCTGGCCTCTGACTGAGAACGTGTTCCCCCACTGTGTTGCCCAGGCTACACTCTAGCATCCAAACTCAGGCTGGTTCCCAGCTTCTCAACCATATGGCTGCCAACAGCTGCTTCTGGGCTTCCCTGAACCCTAACTCTCAGCAGCGTGGAGCTACTGATGGGTCCCAGGGACTTCGAGCCCCAGCCCCCTCAGTAGCACTGAGCTACCAGAAGCACTTCAGCTGCTTGAAGCAGACCATCCTCTCCACCTGCTCCTCACAAGCTGCTGTTCCTTGCTGTAGCATAAGGGTCTGGCATAGAAAGGGTTAATATGGGGTTGGGTCAGTATCACCCATAGTGCAATGCAAATGAACATGACCCAAGTCAACTAGTCTGTGACCTTTTTTAAAATCTCCCAACAGGGTTCCACCCCTGTTTCTCGGCAGAATTTGATCTATCCAGGCTGGGTACACTCTGTACCTTAAATGTTATCATCCCCAGACAACCCCCACGAGTGCTAACTCACAAATACACACACAGACCAATAAAATTAAAAAAAAACATAGATTTCACCATGCTTGGAAAAGAGAACTCTAACCTAACACAGGTTTCCAAGATCATAAAAGGATTTGATAGGATAAAGTCTATCCCATAGACTTATTTTTATTATTCTTTCACGAAATGTGGGTGGTACTGGCTAGGCCAGCATTTGATGCCCATCCCTAATTGCCCTTGAGAAGGTGAACTGCTGCAGTCCATGTGCTGTCAGTACGCCCATAGTGCTGCTCAGGAAATCAGTTTCAGGATTTTGACCAACCAGAGAAGAAACAGCCAATATATTTCCAAGTCAAGATGGTATATGGCTTGGAGGGGAGCTTGCAGGTGGTGGTGTTCCCATGCGCCTGCTGCCCTTGCCGTTCCAGATGTCAGAAGTCGTGGGTTTGGAAGGTCCTGCCAAAGGAGCCTCAGTGAGTTGCTGCTCTGCATCTTGTAGATGGCACGCCCTGCTGCCACTGTGTGTCGGTGGTGGAGGGACTGAATGTTGAAGGTGGCGGATGGGGTGCCAATCAAGCGGGCTGCTTTGTCCTGGATGGTGTCGAGCTTTTTGGTTGTTGTTGGAGCTGCACTCATCCAGGCAAGTGCAGAGTAATAATGTCTTACAGATGATATTTTCACTTGCTGGGAGACTAAAACTAGGAGCCATAAGTATAAGACAGTCACTAATAAATCCCAGAGGGAATTGAGGGAAACTTCTTCATCCAGAGAGTGGTGAGAATGTGGAATTCACTGTCATAAATGTTGCAAGATGTGTGTAGCTCAGTAGGTTGCATGAAGAGGTTCTGAGTCCTGTACAGTTTAACAGTAAGTGTACATATACACAGTATAAGGTCTAAGAAAGGAGTTGTCTGCATGCCACGCATGTGGTAAGAAACATTCGCACCACACAAGTGTCAGGCAATGACCATCTCCAACAAGAGATAATCCAACCATTGCCCCTTGACATTCAATGGCATTACCATCACTGAATCCCCCACTATCAACATCCTGGGGGTTATCATTGACCAGAAACTGAACTGGACTAACCATATAAATACTGTGCCTTCAAGAGCAGGTCAGAGACTGGGAATCCTGCAGCGAGTAACTCACCTCCTGACTCCCCAAAGACTGTCCAACATCTACAAGGCACAAGTCAGGAGTGTGATGGAATACTCTCCTCCTGCCTGGATGAGTGCAGCTCCAACAACACTCAAGAAACTTGACACCATCCAGGACAAAGCAGCCCGCTTGATTGGTGCCACATCCATAAACATTCGCTCCCTCCAGCACCGACGCACAGTAGCAGCAGTGTGTACCATCTACAAGATGCACTGCAGGAACTTACCAAGGCTCCTTAGACAGCACCTTCCAAACCCACAGCCATTACCATCCAGAAGGACAAGGGCAGCAGATAGATGGGAACACCACAACCTGAAAGTTCCCCTCCAAGTCACTCACCATCCTGACTTGGAAATATATCGCCGTTCTTTCACTGTTGCTGGGTCAAAATCCTGGAACTCCCTTCCTAACAGCACTGTGGGTGTACCTACACCACATGGACTGCAGCGGTTCAAGAAGGCAGCTCACTACCACCTTCTCAAATGCAACTGCAGGTTGGGCAATAAATGCTGGCCCAGCCAGCGAAGCCCACATCCCGTGAGGGAATAAAAAAAAATGTCCCTGTCCAGGACAAGGCTGCCCTCTAGACTCAGGTCATGTTCCTTTACATCGCACTATGGGCGATACTGACCCAACCCCATATTAACTCTTTCTATGCTAGATCCTTATACTACGGAGCGGTTGAGCTGAATAGTTTAGACGTATTTAAGGGAAGCTGAATAAACACATGAGGGAAAAAGGAATAAAAGGATATGTTGATGGGGTGAGATGAGCAAGGGGGTGGGAGGAGGTTTGTGTGGACTATAAACACCAGCATGGATCAGTTGGGCCGAATGTCCTGTTTCTATGCTATAAATTCCATGTAACTCCCACAAGCCTCCTCTTTATCATCTTGTTTGCTTCTGTGTCAATTTCCTTCTGGAGCCGTGCACCCTGCACTCACACAACCCTTTGTACAAGAAACATTTTCCTTGGCATGATGTTTAACTGGCTTAGTCCTAACTTGAAGATGGTGAAGTGCAGGTCCCACAAAACTTCCTGTTGATATTTGTACTTGGTGGAACTTCTTAAATTCAGCAATGAATATTGTCAATACTTGGTGGACAATGAGACTGTAAGTTTATTAAAATTGAAGGATGAAGATGTAGGTTACTGCGCTTTGTAAAAGCTTGTGTACAGCTCTCTGCCCAGGCTGCTGACTGAAAACGCACAGAGATTTTATTCTGAATGCATCTTGTGACAAAATAAAATCACACAAATGTGCTAATGTTTCTGAAAACCTGCTTGATCCTGCTGCTGTGCAGAAACTCTTAGCTGTGTACTAATTTCAAATTAAACTTCACTCAAAGTGTTCTCAAGCAGCAATGTCAGGACATTAATTATTGCTAAGAGGCACATTAACTGCTTGAGGTGCATTGAATGATTATCATTGCTGGTGTGCTGTGCTTTTCTTTATCACTATTAATAATGGCACCCCAAATTGCCACCAAAAAGGATAGATCACAGTCCTCTCTAAGTCGTGAAAAGCTGGAAATAGTGGAGGTCCAAAGATATTTAAGGGTCTTGGTACACAGAGCATTAAAATACCATGAACAGGTACAGAAAATAACCAGAAAGGCTCATGGAGTGCTGACCTTCAAATGGAAAGGAAATGTCGGTAGAAGTTTGTGGAGGCGGCTGCACATTGGAGAGGCACAGCGCCCTTTGAGAAAGCTAAGGTGCCCTTTGGGGTTGGGAAGAGTAGACATGAATGTGCGTAAAAAGTGGACAAGCTCTGTGGATCTGTCAAGGTTTTGAGGCATTTAAATCTCCTGCCCTTTACCCTTTTTAACAATGTCTGCAGTTTTAAAAAAAAAGGTCCTTTCAATTTCACTCTGTCTGCTGCCCGAAGCCTGAGGGCTATGATTATAGAATTAGTGCTGCATGACTGATTCCACAACCTATCATTGTCACAGTGTGGTGCCTGTCAGTTTACAGCTTGATAAGCAGCTCCAATTGATTTTGAAGTCTTTGATGTGGGGTTATGAAGACAATTGCATGTTTTCATAGAGAATTAAATACTTGAATTAAATGTTTGCTTTTGGAAGGGATTAAGTTGTTGTAGGATTTTGTGTCCTGACTGGATTTTTCTCAATGAGAGTGTTATTTTTAAATCGTGAAGTCTGCAATAGACTCTCAGAACTTTATTTTATTTCACCTCAGCATGGCTCCTGAGGTTTGTCCATGGTGGATACCAGGTGTGTTGACATGGGGCGTTTAAGGGCAAAATATGGTGGGTGGAGAGACATGGTGTGGCGTGAGTTGGCATGGATGGGCCATGGGAATTGTGTGGGGAGGTAAGGAGGGTTAAGGTGCTGTTTTTTCGTTTTATTACAAGTCCCGGAGCACCAATGCCAGCCTTTCACCCAGCCCACTTCCTCACCTGGCAGCCCCCGTGGCTGCCTCCGAACTCCTTCCGGGCTTGGCGGGCCCGACACCAATTTGCACCCGCTCCCTGCGGAACGAAAATTGGGACTTTCGCCCAAGTTGAGTTTGCGGAGCCGGGGACCTTCCTGACTCTCGGGAGTGATAGTTCAGCCCATTGCCTAAAAATTGGAGCCAGGCCTTTCAGGAGTAACGCTGGGAAACTCTTCGACGCACAACAGCTGGGAGCTCTCCTCAGCAAACAGCGGGTGTAAATTTTGAACCCGACTTTGATAGATTTTTGTTTGTCAAAGGTATTTTGCTTCTTCTTCATTCTCTCAGGGGATGTGGGTGTCGCTGACAAAGTCAGAATTTGTTGCCCGTCCCTAATTGCCCTTGAACTGAGTGGCTTGCTCGGCCATTTCAGGCAGCAGTTCAGAGTCAGCCACATTGCTGTGGGTCTAGAGTCACATGTAGGCCAGACCGGGTAAGGACGGCAGATTTCCTTCCCTAAAGGGCATTAGTGAACGAGATGGGTTTTTTTGACAATCACGGAATCACAGAATCACACAGTGCAGAAGAGGCCCTTCGGCCCATCGAGTCTGCACCGACACGTGAGGAACACCTGACCTACCTACCTAATCCCATTGACCAGCACTTGGCCCATAGCCTTGAATGTTATGACGTGCCAAGTGCTCATCCAGGTACTTTTTAAAGGATGTGAGGCAACCTGCCTCCACCACCCTCCCAGGCAGCGCATTCCAGACCGTCACCACCCTCTGGGTAAAAAAGTTTTTCCTCACATCCCCCCCTAAACCTCCTGCCCCTCACCTTGAACTTATGTCCCCTTGTGACTGACCCTTCAACTAAGGGGAACAGCTGCTCCCTATCCACCCTGTCCATGCCCCTCATAATCTTGTACATAATCTAGTTTCATGGTTGCCATTACTGAGACGAGCTTTATAGTTCCAGATTGAATTTAAATTCCACCGGTTGCTCTGGTGGGATTTGAACCTGTGTCTCCAGAGCATTAGCCTGGCCCATTTGGCTCACTTGTCCAGTGCCATTACCACTATGCTCCCATCTCAAGGTGTACGGGACGAAGGCAGAGTTCAGTCACGGACCAGCCACGTTCTCACTGAATGGTGCAGCTGGGCTGTCAATGGGTGAAGAGCAGTGTTGTTATTTCCCGTGTCCTGGTTAATCTTTATCCCTCGGTCAATGTCGTGAAAAAAAAACAGATTATCAGGTCATTATCTCACTGGTACTTGTGGGATCTTGCCATGCACAAAACTGGCTGTTGCATTTCCTACTTTACTCCAGTGACTAATTTGAAAAAGTAAAAGTGTTATGGGGCCCTCACCGAGGAGAGGGAAGGTATTACAAAAAATGCAGGTTTTTGTCAAATTTTTTTTTATCCTGCTTTTTACTTCGGCATGAAAGTTTGTTAAACTTCCGTGGGATGTCTCACTACATGAAAGGTGCTGTACAAATGCAAGCTGTTGTTGTAATAATTCCCTGATTTCCAAGTAAGCCTGGCTTACTAACCCACAACATGGCTTTTCTGCCTCTGTATATACACAGCTTGATAAACGGTAATCTGCGATTTCTAAAAAGCTTGGCAGATATCAAAACCAACTAAAGTCAATATAATTTTTACCCAGCAGGTATTCAAAGTTCTCTGTATAAATATGATAAATAAATTATAACTTAATGCTTTGAAATATATCTTGACTGTTGCTGAAATTTCATCACCAAATTTCCCTGGTCCCTTTTTAATGGAGTGATTTGCAGCTGCTTGTCTCTGAATCCTGGGTGACTTCTACCCTAACTCTTCCTTCATGAGCCCAGAGGTCATGAAAGCCATGGGCAAGATCAGATCTTGAATTTGAACTTGGGTCATACAAAAGGTAGAGGAAATCTAGAACCCTCTCCCCCAATGAAGTTGCTGAAAAATACAAAACTCAAGCGAAGTGGGGTAACTGATTAGGAGGGACATGTATTAACAGCTTCAGAATAGACGAAAGTGGTTATGAGAGCTCTTTCTAAGCATGATGGGAAATATAGCCAACACGTAGACATGGTGGCTAGGGTACTGTGGGAACCCAACTAACAATCACAAGTCATAAAATTTAATGACCTTCACAGAATGGGTAAACAAATGTCAGGGTGATAAGAGCACAGATTGGGAGGCATTACCACCGAGGCATTTCCCAGCCTCCCGGTGAGATAACAGAGACACCTGCAGCCTGAATAATTCTGCTCATTAGGTGTGTAAAAGGACGTTGCACAGGGCAATATTGTAACTGTGATAACTGAAAGATATAAATATGCTAGGCAGCCTTTTTATCAGAGAGATACCCTGTAGAACCAGGTTGTCTCCTCCCAGCATATGCTTGTAAATAAAAGTCCTTGGGTGACTTGCAGTTTATAAACTCAAGTGGTTTCTTTTTCCACAACACACGTTTTAATGGATTCTTGTTTCTAGGGGGATTAAGGGCCATGGAACCAAGGTGGGTAGGTGGAGATGAGATACAGACCAGCAATGATCAAACTGAATGGCGGAACAGGATTGAGGGGCTGAATGTTTTTTCCCTGTGCTTACGCTGATTTGTCTGGTGGAGTCTTATAGCAGGCATTTCATGGATCCAATGAGTTTGCAGAGCAGAGTCTGTGTGCATTGAATGAAAGAGCAGATACTTCTGTAGCAATAATTGTCCTGTGTACTAATGAAACCCTTATTCTAAAACTTTCAACATTGACAATTCTTTAACAGGCATGTCAAGTGCTTTGCCCATCTGACAGGGTTTCAAAAAACAAAGGTGGATGGAGTTATGATTAGCTTTATGTGTGCGTCATTTTTCCAGAGATGAATTTTCTCCTTGGATTTGTTCATCAATACCACTGCAATGAGTTGAAAAGTAGAAAAGCCACAGATTTTTCATCACAATGTTACATGACACAGGACTACACAGATACATCCAGCAGAGAAACAGGCGATCCAGCCTCACAGGTAATCTGTGGATTGAAAGCCAAACACTAGCCAAGGGCAGTGGGAAGCATTCCATTGGTCCTCTTCAAATAGTGTCATGGAATCTTGGATGTGCATGTACACGTCCTGCATGATTCATGATAGCCCCAGTAATTATGCAAATGGAGCATCACTGTGACTTAACAAGGCAGCCAAATGTTTTGCCTTGTGAGAGCCAGCTACTAAAAAAATAACAAAGGATAACAAAAATATAAACCACATCAACTACTGATACTTTTAACCAGGTTTTTTCCCACTCAAGAAGACCCACTGTATACTTTAATCTCTCACACAATTCCAGGCCATTTTATTGAACTCGCTGTATTTACCACCCGGATTTGGCTGACGTCAGTGCATTAAAACAGGGAATGTGTGTCTGCTGAGTTTGAACCGAGGCCACATGCCCCTACTCAGCTGAATGTACAAGATCCCCTGGCGCTTTTCCAAAGAAAAGCAGTGGGGGGCGGAGGGGGTTGGGTGGGGTATATCCAACATCCTGCCCTGCATGGGAGCTATCTCCATGCTGGCTCCTTCTAGACTCTTCCGGACTGTCTGCCATCATGTGACTCTCGACGGCACACTGTGTGCGGAACTGTTCACCAGTCCCACATGAATCCCTCCTCTGCCGAACACCCTTATACCACAATGGCTGCTATCCCAGAAAGCACAGTGTAATAATCACTAAAACAGATGATCTGGTCATTATCGTGTTGCTGCCTGTGGCATCTTGCTGTCCACAATTGGTTCCTGCTGTTCCAACAGTGACTGCGCTTCAGAGAGAAAAAAAAAAGCACCAAATTAGCTGTAAACCGCTATGGGATGCCCTGAGGTTGAGAAAGGTGCTATAGAAATGTAAGTCTTCCCTTTTAAAATAGTTTGTAAGGTGACACCAGGCAGTTCCTTCTGCATCCAGGTCCATTAGCAGGAGCAGCAGTTCCACACCACTGCTAATGTTGTGTTAATCTGTTCGATGGAACATCAGAGAGGCAGAACTACTTTGAAAATGAATCACCTGGGACATTGAACTGCCTGAACAATAGATAGCCAAAGGCATAAAGCAATGGCGTGCTCAGCAGGGGAAACACAGAGACAGAGACCACAGGCAGGTTGGCGGGGCAACATGTGTGACATGTCAGCAAGAAAATAAAAGAGAAAAAAAAGATTTGTGACCTGATGTTGCCTTTAATCAAGTGACATGTTCTGTTTAGTGTGCACGGACAGAATGAATTCAAGCAATGATGAAGAATGACAGGCAGGGACATACCCTCCGGTGCATTCAGACTGTCCCACACAACTGTGATTCCTTATGCATCGGAATAAATAGATTCCACATCCTTCCTAACTGAAACACATGTTGGGGAAGCAAGGAATCAGATCAAAACCCAGGGCAGAAAATATCTGGCAAGTTCCTTCCAACTCCCTTAGTTGGTTGAAATTAGTCCAGCAGATATCAATCAACCTGCCACAAATACTTCTAGACAATATCTCACTGCTTCCCTGCACTGGAATTACTTTTGCTAACAATATAACTTTGCTGGCAAAAGGACCGAGGAGACATTTTTCTTTTAAATTACGGGCCATAAATGATCATGAGAATCCCAGATCAATCGCCAGCGTCTTCTCAAGTTAGCTGATCTTAGCCGGAGGATAGATAAGGAGACTATAATTGATGTCATCATTCATGTGGGGGTGTTGTGTGTGCGTGTGTGTGTGTGTGTGTGTGTTACAGCTCACTCCGGGAGTCCGAGGTGCTGCGGCAACATGCACTTTTACACGCGTGTTGTCGTCTGCAGCTATGGAGAGTGGGGGCAGAGGTTCCAACGTTCTTCCCATCACATGGTTGACCAGGAATCTCTCTTGGTCTTACTGCCCGTCACTGGGCATGTGTCGGAAAGACTCGCCGGCCCCCGGCTCGACCAGTTTGGCCGTGTTATGGACCCACCTTCCTCGGCCATCAAGACCCGGGAGAGGACTCGGGCCCTCAGGGGCAGGGGCGCTACGCTACCTGCTGCGCAACAAGACCACCTGAAATAAAGGTGTCTAACATTTTGCCACACAGTGAGTTGTTGTGATCTGAAATTCACTGCCTGAAGGAGCAGTGGAAGCAGATTCAACAGTAACTTTCAAAAGAGAATTGAAGAAAAGCAATAAAAAAAAGTATTGGTACAGTAAATACTTGAAGGGGCGAAAAATTGCAGGGTTATCACAGGTTCAATGGGTCAAATGGCCTCCTTCTGTGCTGCATTATTCTATGATTAGAGCACTCAGTCCAAATACATTCCTGGATGATCTGAAGGACCACATATAATTTCCTCCTCCAAGTACAGCAGGATAATCAAGGCCTTTTTACAGAATTATAATACTGCTGACTTTGTTGTGCCAAATGTCCACAGTCAGTGTTGTCAGATGATAGTCTCGAGCACACTCATGCTGAAATAATTCAGACGCAGAGCTGTGTGCTAATTGATTGAAAGCGGATTTACTGGATGTAAATCATCAGGTTCGAGGCAACTGCCCCGATCTTCAGGAATCTCTGAGAGATTCCAGAGGGTTGTTGCTCCAGTTCTGTCTGCCCGCCATCAGATCTCTGGGCTCGCTAACTTAGCCATGCCATTGAGGTATATTAATGTTACACTAGCCTGCTGAAAAGGTTGCGATTGGTGGATGACACTGTCAAAAATCAGTGAGGGAAGCGAAGAGAATAATGGGCTGGATTTCATTAGACAGGGCATCGCGAAATGTGCTCTATCAGCAAGACTTCCATGTGCATGTTTTGGTTATAAATTTATTTGCACACCATGCGGCTGAAGGCACAGTTGATAATGGGACCAGGGTATGTGGGATTCTGGTCAACAACAGGACCAACAGTCTTAGACCTAGAAGACTTCCCAGAGACGCAGCTAGAGATGCACGAGGCAGGCAAAGCACATGCTCATGCCTGTTTTCCACAGCTAGTTTTTCCTGGAATAGTTGCCAGCCTGTCACCAGAGGCTATAGCCTGAGGGGCGACACTCCACATCAAGCATGGCTGACCAGGAATCCCTCACACTCCGACCGCCTTCTATTTGTAGAGTAAAGGGTTAATGGTTATGTTAATTAGACAATAATGTTAATGATGCAAGCATGACCTCAGGGTCAGGTGACCAAGAGACTTCAACGGAGCAAGAGACAGAACAGTCTGTGTCCAGAGAACAAGGTACTTAGCACGAGGTCTTGGGGGTAAAGAAGTAATTTTAATAAAAACTAAATACTGACTATCTCTAGGTCATCGTAGAGCAAGAGAAGCCTCATCGAGCCAGAAAGCAATGACGAGAAAAGAGCAACAGGCCAAACGGCTATTGGTGTGTGTCGGAAGGATTTACAGGCCCATTCTCGACCTGTTTGGCAGCATTGTGAACATCAAATACTGGGGTGGAACATGAACCCAGGGCTCCTGCCTCAGAGACACTATCCACTGTGCCACAAGACCGCCCTCTATCACCTTAACCAATGAGATTTAAATGAACAGCCTAAGGACTAAGATGAAGGGTAAATTAAAAAGTTGCGGGGATGGGGCGGGGGTGGGGGGTGGCTGGTGCTGGATGGTTGGTGGATTCAATTTGAATTCGGGTACAAAAAGAGAAATAAAGAGAGGGAAAGGAATACTGTAATGACTTGATGGAGTGGACAGGTTTCAACAAGAAACAGATAAACTTTATTACAGGGAGTTTTTCAGGTGCTACAGGCTTGATTAGGACTCTAGTCAGGGAGCATCACCCCTTGGATTGCCTGTGCTCGGGGCTCTTTGGTCTGAGGGCTCTGAGATCATCACGTGACCCCTGATAGGCAACAGGAGAGGCTATATCCAAAGTTACTACAAATACCCAAAGCCCACATTTATAATTGTCCATTTCCTGGGCAGGAAGGTTTGGTTGGCAGTCATAACCCCATCCCTAAAAGGGTAATGATGCTGTGAATGAGTAGGCTTCACTTTCTCTGCATATAATGGGTAATTAACGTGCAAATGCAACAGCATCAGGAGGTTTCACTTATTCTTTCAGGGGATGTGGGTATCACTGGCAAGGTGAGCATTTATTGCCCAACCCTAATTGCCCTTGAACTGAGTGGCTTGTTCAGCCATTTCAGGTGGCAATTCAGAGGCAACCACATTGCTGTGTGTCTGGAGTCACATGTAGGCCAGACCAGGTGAGGATGGCAGATTTCCCTCCCTAAAGGAGATTAGTGAACCAGGTGGGTTTTTACAACAATCGATGATAGTTCTCATGGTCACCATTACCGCGACTAGCTTTTTATTCTAGACTTATCAGTTGAATTTAAATTCCTCCAGCTGCCATGATGGGTTTTTACAACAATCGCTGAGTGGCTTTCAATTCCAGGTTTTTTTATTTAGTAATTGAATTTATATTGCACCAGCTGCTGTGGTGGCACGTGGACCCATATCCCCAGAACATTAGCCTGTGCCCCTGGACTACTAGTCCAGTGAAGTTACCACTGCGCCTCCGCTCCCTTCGAGATCAAGCGCAAGTTGCCATTGTCCGCAAAGATAGACAGCAAAGGAATGGCAGAAATTGGCCACCAACTTGTGTTGATTGGTAATTCACAGGTTATCTCTTCCTACCCATAAGTTTCTGCCTGACTTGGAGATGAATAGCGGCATGACTTGTTCATGCGCCATTGTTGATTCAGCAAACTATGGTCCATTATGGTGGGGTTATGTTGGAAAAGTGGATTTGGGGAATTAGGGCATTGGAGGCAATTGGTGAGGTGGGGGTGGTGGGGGTGGGGGGACCGCTGGGAGGGGAAGACCTCTTGAGGAGATGAGGGCAGTAATTCTCTGGCACATGGTCACTTGGTGTTCTGCAGTGGAGTCGTGGTTCAGGTGGAGGTTGGAGGACAGGTCAGAGGACCTCGCTATTAATAGGATACATGCTGATTGATGAAGTCAAAGCTAAGGCACAGGTCCTTTCCTTGCTGAGAGATTTTATTGAATTTTCTCAGTTTCAACACTCCTCGCCTACACCCAGTGTCTCAGCTATCCCCTATTTATGCCCTTTTAATTAACAACAAAATAAACAAATGAACAAATGAACAAAGTGATAGCCCCTTAAAGGGGCACTGTAACAAAATTAAAACTTTCAGAAGAAAACTTATCTAGTTAAATGAAAATGTTGGTCCCAGGGCTGATGATGCACTCCAGGCCCTGAGGTGCCCACCAGTTGTGGAAGGCAGCAAGCATATTGGCATCCCCTATTTATATGTGTTCAAATACCCATGACCTTTTTCCCTTAACTGTGTAATTGATAAGACATTGACACTCGTGACATGCCACATTCCCCTTTGTCAGAGTTGGCTCTGAAAGGGAAATAGCGACGCATTCAGAAGTAGATAGATAAGAGCGATTAATGGACTGAAGAAACTGACACGATTGCTAGTATGGCCTCAAGGATGATTTAACTGAGATTTGTCGGATTTTGGTAGGAATTGATGAGGTACATAGATAGAAAACTGTTTCTTCTGGTCAGGGAGTGTCAGACAGGGGAGACAACATTAAAAGCAGAGCCAGGTGTTTCAGGAGAGGAGTTAGAAATTACCTCTTCACGTCAAGTGTGGAACTCTCTCCCACAAAAAGCAGTAGGCACTTACTCAATTAATCATTTTAAATCTGACATTGAGAGATTTTTTTGCTCGCCAAGTGTTTTAAAGGATTTGGAATTAAAATCGGTGGTTGGGGTTAAGATAAAGGTTAGCCATCATTTCACTGATTGATCCAACAGGCTCAAGGGGCTGAATGGCCTCCTCTTGTTCCTGTATTCTTATGATGGTTCTCAACATAGAGATGTAGGGGGGGTAGATAGCCAGAGGGAGGGGGTGCAGGTAAATTGATGAAGCTGTAGAAGGCAGGAGAGTAAGGAACTATAGTCCACAAAGGAACATTGGCATTGTCACATCTCAAGCTGAGAGAATAACGCTCAAAGTCACAGGTTTAACTGCAAGAATAACATCATTTAATCTGCTGTGCTGGCTAATGCTGTAACATGTGCTATCTGACCTGCCACCTGAGGTCATGTGATGCCAGGTGTTGTACAGAGTGTATCTTCCAGTATCTTATCCATTTACCCTATAATATCCAATACTCAAGCTAATGCACACAAAATCAGCTGTCATCATGACAGACACCTCTCACCATTAGAGAGAGAGAGACAATTGGTTATAAATAACTTGAAGGACAGCATTCTAGGTCAAGCCTGGGGCAAAGCAAGGAGGCAGCCCTCCACGAGTTGCCATATGCCATTGGTGCATTGGTGTACACTGAACCACACTCCAGCCATCCAGCCAACTGAGTGAACTGACCCCCATGAGGGCAGCAGAAAGGGTTGGATAGGTGGAGACAGCATTCTGGAAGAGACCAGAGGCAAAGGCAGTGGGGGCAGGAGCTCAGGATCATGTTGAACTCAGAATTAATTGAGGTGCAAGTGGGGTAAGGGGCTGAAGTTAAGGCATTGGCTAAGGATAGAGTCAAAGAGGGTATGGTCAAAGAGGAGAGCAAAAATGTAGAGTGAGAGGGGAGATTGGAAGTTGTACCAGCTGAGTTTGACCAGCATTTTTTGCTTTCATTTGAGATTGAAAGGGTTGAAGAAAGTGAAGAGAAAGGGATGCAAAAGGCTGGCCTGAAAGGGTTGCAGTTTGCAGTCCTTATCATTTAAGAAGAAAATAGTAAAGGTTTTGTTGCATTGAAACACCAGATGGGACTCAGAGCATCATGGTACTGAGAATAAAGACAGCTCTGAAATAGTATGTTGGCGCCATTGCAGAGAAAGATGTAGTGCATGTAAGGGTGGGTTTCAGGAGGGTGGGTTGACAGAGTGAGTGTTCTTTGCGACAATCTCTGGCTTCTGCTATGGCTTACTAGCGACCGGGAAGGAAAGGGTGCACTCCAGCTCATAGGGGATGCCAGGTCCAATGGCAGGAGTGAACTGCGTCAGTCAACCTGAGAAAATAATTGGCATCACAATCCAGAAATGCAACATTCCTTTCAGTAGTCTAGCTCATAGGAGACTCTGATCTGCATTTACTTTTTTAATACCAATATCGAAACAAGGGATCCCGTCGTTCAAACGACCATTAGGCAGTAGTTTGGCAGTGTTCTCACATACTCTGATTAAAAAAAATACCACACACCAGCAATATATTCCAATTTAATCATTTTGCGATGCACAAATTGCAGATAATTTTAATTCTTTTGCGTGTACGATACAGCTGATCCACCAGAGTAACAATCCTTTGCAATGTGCTTTTGAAAGCTGGAGGGCTTTGAACGAATGGATTTTAGGTGTTAGCAGAGACTTAGAAGTCTGGACTGTACAGCCCGACTCCTATCCTTGCAACAACCTGGGAACTGAGCCAGAATTCATGCTTCCCTGGGATTAATAAAAGAAAAGGTGATATCATTTCACACTCTCACTGATGTAAATCTATAGATAATTTATAAAAGAGAAATCCCTTCTGGGCACACTACAAAGTAAAGAATCAAAATTTTGAATTAAGTAGCCTTCTGCGGACTTTATCAAACCAGTTGCTTAAGGGCAGGTGAGTGTGGAACTGACGTGTTGAAATCATAAGAGCCAAATCAAAGCGTAATAGAATTGCATTCAGCAATTGTGAATATGTTTGAATAAATGTTTAATTCAGCTGCATATTCCTTCTACTTCTGTCTCTGACCCCCCTCATACATTAGCCCGCTCTGAATAACTGCTGTTACATCGCACACCAGGTGCAGTTCCTGTTTTAAATGCATGCCAAACACAGCTGGATTGAAAGAACGCTGGCTGGTGAGGACAGGGACTGTCTGATCGAGTCGTGTGTCTCTCAGATAGCATCTGCGATGGATAATGGACCTGTCACAATTCAAATCCTAGGAAGATGTGATATCTCTCTCTGACATGGAACTGCTCACTTAAACTTGGGTTTCCATTAGCTTGTTTTCCTCAGGCTAGAGAGGGTGCATGTTACTGCCTCATGTGCGAAATGCCATTTCAAAGCCATTAATCCTGTGCAAATATGTACTAACTGCAAAGCAAATTAATACAGCTTACCAAATTGTTGTCAAATCTAATAAATTAACGCAAACTGATGGGCAACATGTGCAGGGGAACCTGAGGGGAAAGTACAAATAGATCACTAAAAACAGAAACTCAGGTTCATAAGGCCATAATGAAAATCAGTCTGAGCACTGGGGTTCATTTCAAGAGGGACAGAGTTGAGAAGCTGAGAAGTTATGTGGAACCTTGGTTAGGCCACACTTTGGGTACTGTGTACAGTTCTGGTCTCCACATTCTTCAAAGAATGTTGAGGCACTGATGATTCTTTACTCAAATAACACCAGGACTGAGAGGTTACAACCATCAAGAAGGATTGAACAGGTTGTGGCTCTTTGGTCGAGAAATGAGAAAGTTGTGAGCTGACCTTGAGTGAGGTCTTGAAAATTTTGAAAGGGTTCAGTAGGGTAGGCAAAGATAAGGTGCTTCCACTGTTAAGATTCTGATAGCCAGTTGGTGAAGGAGGAATTGAAAGCCAGTTTTTACTTGGGATTGATTAATTCAAAGAGTGAAACATTACAGGTATATATCTCCTGACTCCACTGTACTCCTGTGTCAGTGTCTCATAGTATGTGCTCAAGTAACCTTTCAATCAATGACCTCCACTTATCTGTACTTAAATTCAATTGATCCAATTAACATCCAATCGTGGGTAAGACCAGAACTATATAGTTGTTACTAATAAATGCAATAGCGATTTCAATAGAAACTTCTTTACCCAGACAGTGGTGAGAATGTGGAACTAACAACCACAGGGAGGGGTTGAGGACAAAAGTATTGATACATTTAAGTGGAAGCTAGATATGCATATGAACATAGGAACATAAATTATATGCTGTAGTGTGCTGTTAAATAGACTCTGCTGTGATGTACTGTTTAAATAGATTCTGTTTGCTGTGACATACTGTTTAAATAGACTCTGTTTGCTGTGACATATTGTTAAAATAGGCTCTATTTACTGTGACATGTTTAATAGACTCTATTTACTGAGACATGTTGTTAAAAAAGACTCTGTTTGCTGCAGTGTGCTGTTTAAATAGACTCAGTTTGCTGTAGTGTGCTGTTTAAATAGACTCTGTTTGCTGTAGGGTGCTGTTTAAATAGACTCTGTTTGCTGTAGTGTGCTGCTTAAAAAGACTCGGTTTGCTGTAGTGTGCTGTTTAAATAGACTCTGTTTGCTGTAGTGTGATGTTAAAATAGACTCTGTTTGCTGTAGTGTGCTATTCAAATTGACTCTGTTTGCTGTAGTGTGCTGTTTAAATAGACTCTGTTTGCTGTAGTGTGCTGTTTAAATAGACTCTGTTTGCTGTAGTGTGCTGTTAAAATAGACTCTGTTTGTGTAGTGTGCTGTTTAAATAGACTCGGTTTGCTGTAGTGTGCTGTTTAAATAGACTCGGTTTGCTGTAGTGTGCTGTTTAAATAGACTCTGTTTGCTGTAGTATGATGTTAAAATAGACTCTGTTTGCTGTAGTGTGCTGTTCAAATAGACTCTGTTTGCTGTAGTGTGCTGTTTAAATAGACTCTGTTTGCTGTAGTGTGCTGTTTAAATAGACTATGTTTGCTGTAGTGTGCTGTTAAAATAGACTCTGTTTGTGTAGTGTGCTGTTTAAATAGACTCGGTTTGCTGTAGTTTGCTGTTTAAATAGACTCTGTATGCTGTAGTGTGCTGTTAAAATAGAATCTGTTTGCAGTAGTGTGCTGTTTAAATAGACTCTGTTTGCTGTAGTGTGCTGTTTAAATAGACTCTGTTTGCTGTAGTGTGCTGTTAAATAGACTGTTGTCTGTAGTGTGCTGTTTAAATAGACTCTGTTTGCTGTAGTGTGCTGTTTAAATAGACTCTGTTTGCTGTAGTGTGCTGTTTAAATAGACTCTGTTTGCTGTAGTGTGCTGTTTAAATAGACATTGCTTGCTGTAGTGTGCTGTTTAAATAGACTCTGTTTCCTGTAGTGTGCTGTTTAAATAGACTCTGTTTGCTGTAGTGTGCTGTTTAAATAGCCTCTGCTGTAGTGTGCTGTTTAAATAGACTCGGCTTGCTGTAGTGTGCTGTTTAAATAGACTCTGTTTACTGTAGTGTGCGGTTTAAATAGACTCTGTTTGCCATAGTGCGCTGTTTAAATGGACTCTGTTTGCTGTAGTGTGCTGTTTAAATGGATTCTGTACGTTGTAGTGTGCTGTTTAAATATAAAGTATTTGCGGTAGTGTGCTGTTTAAATAGACTCCGTTTGCTGTAGTGTGCTGTTTAAATGGACTCTGTTTGCTGTAGTGTGCTGTTTAAATAGACTCTGTTTGCTGTAGTGTGCTGTTTAAATAGACTCTGTTTGCTGTAGTGTGCCGTTTAAATAGACTCGGTTTGCTGTAGTGTGCTGTTTAAATAGACTCTGTTTGCTGTAGTGTGCTGTTTAAATACTCTGTTTGCTGTAGTTTGCTGTTTAAATAGACTCTGTTTGCTGTAGTGTGCTGTTTAAATAGAGTCTGTTTGCTGTAGTGTGCTGTTTAAATAGACTCTGTTTACTGCAGTGTGCTGTTTAAATAGATTCTGTATGCTGTAGTGTGCTGTTTAAATAGACTCTGTTTGCTGTAGTGTGCTGTTTAAGTAGACTGTGTTTGCTGTAGTGTGCTGTTTAAATAGACTATGTTTGCTGTAGTGTGCTGTTTAAATAGACTCTGCTTGCTGTAGTGTGCTGTTTAAATAGACTCTGTTTGCTGTAGTGTGCTGTTTAAATACTCTGCTGTAACGTGCTGTTTAAATAGACTCTGTTTGCTATAGTGTGCTGTTTAAATAGACACAGTTTGCTGTAGTGTGCTGTTTAAATAGAATCTGTTTGCTGTAGTGTGCTGTTTAAATAGACTCTGATTGCTGTAGTGCGCTGTTTAAATAGACTCTGTTTGCTGTAGTGTGCTGTTTAAATACTCTGCTGTAATGTGCTGTTTAAATAGACTCTGTTTGCTGTAGTGTGCCGTTTAAATAGAGTCTGTTTGCTGTAGTATGCTGTTTAAATAGACTCTGTTTGCTGTAGGGTGCAGTTTAAATAGACTCTGTTTGCTGCAGTGCGCTGTTTAAATAGACTCTGTTTGCCTTAGTGTGCTGTTTAAAAAGACTCTGTTTGCTGTAGTGTGCTGATAAATAGAGTCTGTTTGCTGTAGTGTGCTGTTTAAATAGACTCTGTTTGCTGTAGTGTGCTGTTTAAATAGAATCTACTGTGATGTACTGTTTAAATGGATTCTGTTTGCTGTGACATATTGTTTTAATAGGCTCTATTTACTGTGACATGTTTAATAGACTATATTTACTGTGACATGTTGTTTAAATAGACTCGGTTTGCTGTAGTGTGCTGTTTAAATAGACTCTGTTTGCTGTACTGTGCTGTTTAAATAGAATCTGTTTGCTGTAGTGCGCTGCTTAAATAGACTCTGTTGGCTGAAGTGTGCTGTTTAAATAGACTCTGTTTGCTGTAGTGTGCTGATTAAATAGACTCTGTTTGCTGTAGTGTGCTGTTTAAGTAGACTCTGTTTGCTGTAGTGTGCTGTTTAAATAGACTCTGCTGTGATGAACTGTTTAAATAGATTCTGTTTGCTGTGACATATTGTTTTAATAGGCTCTCTTTACTGTGACATGTTTAATAGACTCTATTTACTGTGACATGTTGTTTAAATACACTCTGTTTGCTGTAATGTGCTTTTTAAATAGACACTGTCTGCTGTAGTGTGCTCTTAAAATTGACACTGTTTGCTGTAGTGTGCTGTTTAAATAGACTCTGTTTGCTGTAGTGTGCTGTTTAAATAAAATCTGTATGCTGTAGTGCGCTGTTTAAATAGACTCTGTTTGCTGAAGCATGCTGTTTAAATAGACTCTGTTAGCTCCAGTGTGCTGTTTAAATAGACTCTGTTTGCTCCAGAGTGCTGTTTAAATAGACTCTGTTAGATCCAGTGTGCTGTTCAATTAGACTCTGTGCTCTGTAGTGCGCTGTTTAAATAGACTCTGTTTGCTGTAGTGTGCTGTTAAAATAGACTCTGTTTGCTGCAGTGTGCTATTTAAGTAGACTCTGTTTGCTGTAATGTGCATTTTAAATGGACTCTGTTTGCTGTAGTGTGCTGATTAAATAGACTCAATTTGCTGTAGTGTGCTGTTTTAATAGACTCTGTTTGTTATAGCGTGCTGTTAACATAGACTCTGTTTGCTGTAGTGTGCTGTTTAATTAGACGCTGTTTGCAGTAGTGTGCTGTTTAAATAGACTCTGTTTGCTGTATTGTGCTGTTTAAATAGACTCTGCCTGCTATAGTGTGCTGTTTAAATATATTCTGTTTGCTGTAGTGTGCTGTTTAAATAGACTCTCTTTGCTGTAGAGTGCTGTTTAAATGGAATCTGTTTGCTGTAGTGTGCTGCCTATATAGACTCTGTTTGCTGTAGTGTGCTGTTTAAATAGACTCTGATTGCTGTAGTGTGCTGTTTAAATAGAGTCTGTTTGATGCAGTGTGCTGTTTAAATAGAGTCTGTTTGCTGTAGTGTGCTGTTTAAATAGACTCTGTTTTCTGTAGTGTGCTGTTTAAATAGACTCTGTTTGATGCAGTGTGCTGTTTAAATAGATTCTGTTTGCTGTAGTGTGCAGTTTAAATAGACTCTGTTTGCTGTAGTGTGCTGTTTAAATAGACTGTGTTTGATGTAGTGTTGCCTTTTTAAAAGACTCTGCTTGCTGTAGTGTGCTGTTTAAATAGACTCTGTTTGCTGTAGTGTGCGGTTTAAAAAGACTCTGTTTGCTGTAGTGTGCTGATTAAATGGACTCTGTTTGCTGTAGTGTGCTGTTTAAATGGATTCTGTTCGCTGTAGTGTGCTGTTTAAATATACTCTGTTTGAGGTAGTGTGTTGTTTAAATAGACTCTGTTTGCTGTAGTGTGCAGTTTAAATGGACTCTGTTTGCTGTAGTGTGCTGTCTAAATAGACTCTGTTTGCTGTAGTGTGCTGTTTAAAAAGACTCTGTTTGCTGTAGTGTGCAGTTTTAATACTCTGTTTGCTGCAACGTGCTGTTTAAATAGAGTCTGTTTGCTGTATTGTGCTGTTTAAATAGACTCTGTTTGCTGCAGTGTGCTGTTTAAATAGATTCTGTTTGCTGTAGTGTGCAGTTTAAATCGACTCTGTTTGCTGTAGTGTGCTGTTTAAATAGACTGTGTTTGCTGTCGTGTTCTGTTTAAATAGACTCTGTTTGCTGTAGTGTGCTGTTTAAATACTCTGCTGTAACGTGCTGTTTTAATAGACTCTGTTTGCTGTAGTGTGCTGTATAAATAGACACAGTTTGCTGTAGTGTGCTGTTTAAATAGACTCTGTTTGCTGTAGTGTGCTGTTTAAATAGACTCTGTTTGCTGTAGTGTGCTGTTTAAATAGACTCTGTTTGCTGTAGTGTGCTGTTTAAATACTCTGCTGTAATGTGCTGTTTAAATAGACTCTGTTTGCTGTAGTGTGCTGTTTAAATTGAGTCTGTTTGCTGCATTGCGCTGTTTAATTAGACTCTGTTTGCCTTAGTGAGCTGTTTAAATAGACTCTGTTTGCTGTTGTGTGCTGTTTAAGTAGACTCTATTTGCTGTAGTGTGCTGTTTAAATAGACTCTGCTGTGATGTACTGTTAAAATAGATTCTGTTTGCTGTGACATATTGTTTTAATAGGCTCTATTTAATGTGACATGTTGTTTAAATAGACTCTGTTTGCTGTAGTGTGCTGTTTAAGTACACACTGTCTGCTGTAGTGTGCTGTTAAAATAGACACTGTTTGCTGTAGTGTGCTGTTTAAATAGACTCTGTTTGCTGTAGTGTGCTGTTTAAATAGACTCTGTTTGCTGTAGTGCACTGTTTAAATAGGCTCTGTTTGCTGAAGTCTGCTGTTTAAATAGACTCTGTTAGCTCCAGTGTGCTGTTTAAATAGACTCTGTTTGCTCCAGAGTGCTGTTTAAATAGACTCTGTTAGCTCCAGTGTGCTGTTCAAATAGACTCTATTTTCTGTAGTGCGCTGTTTAAATAGACTCTGTTTGCTGTAGTGTGCTGTTTAAATAGACACTGTTAGCTCTAGTGTTCTGTTTAAATAGACTCTATTTGCTGTAGTGTGCTGTTTAAATAGATTATGTTTGCTGTAGTGTGCTGTTTAAATAGACTCTGTTAGCTCCAGTGTGCTGTATAAATAGACCCTGTTTGCTCAAGTGTGCTGGTTAAATAGACTCTGTTTGCTGTAGTATGCTGTTTAAATAGACTCTGTTTGCTGTAGTGTGCTGTTTAAATAGAGTCTGTTTGTTGCAGTGTGCTTTTTAAATAGACTCTATTTGCTGTAGTGTGCTGGTTTAATAGACTCTGCTGGCTGTAGTGTGCTGTTTAAATAGACTCTGTTTGCTGTAGTGTGCGGTTTAAATAGACTCTGTTTGCTGTAGTGTGCTGTTTAAATGGACTATGTATGCTGTAGTGTGCTTTTTAAATGGATTCCTTTTGCTGTAATGTGCTGTTTAAACATACTCTGCGGTAGTGTGCTGTTTAAATGGACTCTGTTTGCTGTAGTGTGCTGTTTAAATAGACTCTCTTTGCTGTAGTGTGCTTTTGAAATAGACTCTGTTTGCTGTAGTGTGGTGTTTAAATAGACTCTGTTTGCTGTAGTGTACTCTTTAAAATGACCATGTTTTCTGTAGTGTGCTGTTTAAATACACTGTTTGCTGCAACGTGCTGTTTAAATAGACTCTGTTTGCTGTAGTGTGCTGTTTAAGTAGACTCTATTTGCTGTAGTGTGCTGTTTAAATAGACTCTGCTCTGATGTACTGTTAAAATAGATTCTGTTTGCTGTGACATATTGTTTTAATAGGCTCTATTTAATGTGACATGTTGTTTAAATAGACTCTGTTTGCTGTAGTGTGCTGTTTAAGTACACACTGTCTGCTGTAGTGTGCTGTTAAAATAGACACTGTTTGCTGTAGTGTGCTGTTTAAATAGACTCTGTTTGCTGTAGTGTGCTGTTTAAATAGACTCTGTTTGCTGTAGTGCGCTGTTTAAATAAGCTCTGTTTGCTGAAGTCTGTTGTTTTAATAGACTCTGTTAGCTCCAGTGTGCTGTTTAAATAGACTCTGTTTGCTCCAGAGTGCTGTTTAAATAGACTCTGTTAGCTCCAGTGTGCTGTTCAAATAGACTCTATTTTCTGTAGTGCGCTGTTTAAATAGACTCTGTTTGCTGTAGTGTGCTGTTTAAATAGACACTGTTAGCTCTAGTGTTCTGTTTAAATAGACTCTATTTGCTGTAGTGTGCTGTTTAAATAGATTATGTTTGCTGTAGTGTGCTGTTTAAATAGACTCTGTTAGCTCCAGTGTGCTGTATAAATAGACCCTGTTTGCTCAAGTGTGCTGGTTAAATAGACTCTGTTTGCTGTAGTATGCTGTTTAAATAGACTCTGTTTGCTGTAGTGTGCTGTTTAAATAGAGTCTGTTTGTTGCAGTGTGCTTTTTAAATAGACTCTATTTGCTGTAGTGTGCTGGTTTAATAGACTCTGCTGGCTGTAGTGTGCTGTTTAAATAGACTCTGTTTGCTGTAGTGTGCGGTTTAAATAGACTCTGTTTGCTGTAGTGTGCTGTTTAAATGGACTATGTATGCTGTAGTGTGCTTTTTAAATGGGTTCTGTTTGCTGTAATGTGCTGTTTAAACATACTCTGCGGTAGTGTGCTGTTTAAATGGACTCTGTTTGCTGTAGTGTGCTGTTTAAATAGACTCTCTTTGCTGTAGTGAGCTTTTGAAATAGACTCTGTTTGCTGTAGTGTGGTGTTTAAATAGACTCTGTTTGCTGTAGTGTACTCTTTAAAATGACCATGTTTTCTGTAGTGTGCTGTTTAAATACACTGTTTGCTTCAACGTGCTGTTTAAATAGACTCTGTTTGCTGTAGTGTGCTGTTTAAATAGACTCTGTTTGCTGTAGTGTGCTGTTTAAATAGACTCTGTTTGCTGCAGTGTGCTGTTTAAATAGATTCTGTTTTGTTTGCTGTAGTGTGCTGTTTAAATAGACTCTGTTTGCTGTAGTGCGCTGTTTAAATAGACTCTGTTTGCTGTAGTGTTCTGTTTAAATAGACTCTGTTTGCAGTAGTGTGCTGTTTAAATACTCTGCTGTAACGTGCTGTTTAAATACACTCTGTTTGCTGTAGTGTGCTGTTTAAATAGACTCTGTTTGCTGTAGTGTGCTGTTTAAATAGACTCTGTTTGCTGTAGTGTGCTGTTTAAATAGACTCTGTATGCTGTAGTGTGCTGTTTAAATAGACTCATTTGCTGTAGTGTGCTGTTTAAATAGACTGTTGGCAGTAGTGTGCTGTTTAAATAGACTCTGTATTGCTGTAGTGTGCTGTTTAAATAGACTCTGTTTGCTGTAGTGTGCTGTTTAAATAGACTCTGGTTGCTGTAGTGTACTGTTAAAATAGACTCTGTTTGCTGTAGTGTGCTGTTCAAATAGACTCTATTTGCTGTAGTGTGCTGTTTAAATAGACTCTGGTTGCTGTAGTGTGCTGTTTAAATAGACTCATTTGCTGTAGTGTGCTGTTTAAATAAACTCTGTTTGCTGTAGTGTGCTGTTTAAATAGACTCTGCTTGCTGTAGTGTGCTGTTTAAATAGACTCTGTTTGCAGTAGTGTGCTGTTTAAATAGACTCTGTTTGATGTAGTGTTCTGTTTAAATAGTCTCTGTTTGCTGTAGTGTGCTGTTTAAATAGACTCTGTTTGCTGTAGTGTGCTGTTTAAATAGACTCTGTTTGCTGTAGTGTGCGGTTTAAATAGACTCTGTTTGCAATAGTGCGCTGTTTAAATGGACTGTGTTTGCTGTAGTGTGCTGTTTAAATGGATTCTGTACGCTGTAGTGTGTTGTTTAAATATACTCTATTTGCGGTAGTGTGCTGTTTAAATAGACTCCGTTTGCTCTAGTGTGCTGTTTAAATGGACTCTGTTTGCTGTAGTGTGCTGTTTAAATAGACTCTGTTTGCTGTAGCGTGCTGTTTAATAGACTCTGTTTGCTGTAGTGTGCTGTTTAAATAGACTCTGTTTGCTGTAGTGTGCTGTTTAAATAGACTCTGTTTGCTGTAGTGTGCTGTTTAAATACTCTGTTTGCTGTAGTTTGCTGTTTAAATAGACTGTTGGCTGTAGTGTGCTGTTTAAATAGACTCTGTTTGCTGTAGTGTGCTGTTTAAATAGACTCTGTTTGCTGTAGTGTGCTGTTTAAATAGACTCTGTTTGCTGTAGTGTGCTGTTAAAATAGACTCTGTTTGCTGTAGTGTGCGGTTTAAATAGACTCTGTTTGCTGTAGTGTGCTGTTTAAATAGACTCTGTTTGCTGTAGTGTGCTGTTTAAATAGACTCATTTGCTGTAGTGTGCTGTTTAAATAGACTCTGTTTGCTGTAGTGTGCTGTTTAAATAGACATTGCTTGCTGTAGTGTGCTGTTTAAATAGACTCTGTTTGCTGTAGTGTGCTGTTTAAATAGACTCTGTTTGCTGTAGGGTGCTGTTTAAATAGTCTCTGTTTGCTGTAGTGTGCTGTTTAAATAGACTCGGCTTGCTGTAGTGTGCTGTTTAAATAGACTCTGTTTACTGTAGTGTGCGGTTTAAATAGACTCTGTTTGCCATAGTGCGCTGTTTAAATGGACTCTGTTTGCTGTAGTGTGCTGTTTAAATGGATTCTGTACGTTGTAGTGTGCTGTTTAAATATAAAGTATTTGCGGTAGTGTGCTGTTTAAATAGACTCCGTTTGCTGTAGTGTGCTGTTTAAATGGACTCTGTTTGCTGTAGTGTGCTGTTTAAATAGACTCTGTTTGCTGTAGTGTGCTGTTTAAATAGACTCTGTTTGCTGTAGTGTGCCGTTTAAATAGACTCGGTTTGCTGTAGTGTGCTGTTTAAATAGACTCTGTTTGCTGTAGTGTGCTGTTTAAATACTCTGTTTGCTGTAGTTTGCTGTTTAAATAGACTCTGTTTGCTGTAGTGTGCTGTTTAAATAGAGTCTGTTTGCTGTAGTGTGCTGTTTAAATAGACTCTGTTTACTGCAGTGTGCTGTTTAAATAGATTCTGTATGCTGTAGTGTGCTGTTTAAATAGACTCTGTTTGCTGTAGTGTGCTGTTTAAGTAGACTGTGTTTGCTGTAGTGTGCTGTTTAAATAGACACAGTTTGCTGTAGTGTGCTGTTTAAATAGACTCTGTTTGCTGTAGTGTGCTGTTTAAATAGACTCTGATTGCTGTAGTGCGCTGTTTAAATAGACTCTGTTTGCTGTTGTGTGCTGTTTAAATACTCTGCTGTAATGTGCTGTTTAAATAGACTCTGTTTGCTGTAGTGTGCCGTTTAAATAGAGTCTGTTTGCTGTAGTATGCTGTTTAAATAGACTCTGTTTGCTGTAGGGTTCAGTTTAAATAGACTCTGTTTGCTGCAGTGCGCTGTTTAAATAGACTCTGTTTGCCTTAGTGTGCTGTTTAAAAGACTCTGTTTGCTGTAGTGTGCTGATAAATAGAGTCTGTTTGCTGTAGTGTGCTGTTTAAGTAGACTTTGTTTGCTGTAGTGTGCTGTTTAAATAGAATCTACTGTGATGTACTGTTTAAATGGATTCTGTTTGCTGTGACATATTGTTTTAATAGGCTCTATTTACTGTGACATGTTTAATAGACTATATTTACTGTGACATGTTGTTTAAATAGACTCGGTTTGCTGTAGTGTGCTGTTTAAATAGACTCTGTTTGCTGTACTGTGCTGTTTAAATAGAATCTGTTTGCTGTAGTGCGCTGCTTAAATAGACTCTGTTGGCTGAAGTGTGCTGTTTAAATAGACTCTGTTTGCTGTAGTGTGCTGATTAAATAGACTCTGTTTGCTGTAGTGTGCTGTTTAAGTAGACTCTGTTTGCTGTAGTGTGCTGTTTAAATAGACTCTGCTGTGATGAACTGTTTAAATAGATTCTGTTTGCTGTGACATATTGTTTTAATAGGCTCTCTTTACTGTGACATGTTTAATAGACTCTATTTACTGTGACATGTTGTTTAAATACACTCTGTTTGCTGTAATGTGCTTTTTAAATAGACACTGTCTGCTGTAGTGTGCTCTTAAAATTGACACTGTTTGCTGTAGTGTGCTGTTTAAATAGACTCTGTTTGCTGTAGTGTGCTGTTTAAATAAAATCTGTATGCTGTAGTGCGCTGTTTAAATAGACTCTGTTTGCTGAAGCATGCTGTTTAAATAGACTCTGTTAGCTCCAGTGTGCTGTTTAAATAGACTCTGTTTGCTCCAGAGTGCTGTTTAAATATACTCTGTTAGATCCAGTGTGCTGTTCAAATAGACTCTGTGCTCTGTAGTGCGCTGTTTAAATAGACTCTGTTTGCTGTAGTGTGCTGTTAAAATAGACTCTGTTTGCTGCAGTGTGCTATTTAAGTAGACTCTGTTTGCTGTAATGTGCATTTTAAATGGACTCTGTTTGCTGTAGTGTGCTGTTTAAATAGACTCAATTTGCTGTAGTGTGCTGTTTTAATAGACTCTGTTTGTTATAGCGTGCTGTTAACATAGACTCTGTTTGCTGTAGTGTGCTGTTTAATTAGACGCTGTTTGCAGTAGTGTGCTGTTTAAATAGACTCTGTTTGCTGTATTGTGCTGTTTAAATAGACTCTGCCTGCTATAGTGTGCTGTTTAAATATATTCTGTTTGCTGTAGTGTGCTGTTTAAATAGACTCTCTTTGCTGTAGAGTGCTGTTTAAATGGAATCTGTTTGCTGTAGTGTGCTGCCTAAATAGACTCTGTTTGCTGTAGTGTGCTGTTTAAATAGAGTCTGTTTGATGCAGTGTGCTGTTTAAATAGACTCTGTTTGCTGTAGTGTGCTGTTTAAATACTCTGCTGTAATGTGCTGTTTAAATAGACTCTGTTTGCTGTAGTGTGCCGTTTAAATAGAGTCTGTTTGCTGTAGTATGCTGTTTAAATAGACTCTGTTTGCTGTAGGGTGCAGTTTAAATAGACTCTGTTTGCTGCAGTGCGCTGTTTAAATAGACTCTGTTTGCCTTAGTGTGCTGTTTAAAAAGACTCTGTTTGCTGTAGTGTGCTGATAAATAGAGTCTGTTTGCTGTAGTGTGCTGTTTAAGTAGACTTTGTTTGCTGTAGTGTGCTGTTTAAATAGAATCTACTGTGATGTACTGTTTAAATGGATTCTGTTTGCTGTGACATATTGTTTTAATAGGCTCTATTTACTGTGACATGTTTAATAGCCTATATTTACTGTGACATGTTGTTTAAATAGACTCTGTTTGCTGTAGTGTGCTGTTTAAATAGACTCTGTTTGCTGTACTGTGCTGTTTAAATAGAATCTGTTTGCTGTAGTGCGCTGCTTAAATAGACTCTGTTGGCTGAAGTGTGCTGTTTAAATAGACTCTGTTTGCTGTAGTGTGCTGATTAAATAGACTCTGTTTGCTGTAGTGTGCTGTTTAAATAGACTCTGTTTGCTGTAGTGTGCTGTTTAAATAGACTCTGCTGTGATGAACTGTTTAAATAGATTCTGTTTGCTGTGACATATTGTTTTAATAGGCTCTCTTTACTGTGACATGTTTAATAGACTCTATTTACTGTGACATGTTGTTTAAATACACTCTGTTTGCTGTAATGTGCTTTTTAAATAGACACTGTCTGCTGTAGTGTGCTCTTAAAATTGACACTGTTTGCTGTAGTGTGCTGTTTAAATAGACTCTGTTTGCTGTAGTGTGCTGTTTAAATAAAATCTGTATGCTGTAGTGCGCTGTTTAAATAGACTCTGTTTGCTGAAGCATGCTGTTTAAATAGACTCTGTTAGCTCCAGTGTGCTGTTTAAATAGACTCTGTTTGCTCCAGAGTGCTGTTTAAATATACTCTGTTAGATCCAGTGTGCTGTTCAAATAGACTCTGTGCTCTGTAGTGCGCTGTTTAAATAGACTCTGTTTGCTGTAGTGTGCTGTTAAAATAGACTCTGTTTGCTGCAGTGTGCTATTTAAGTAGACTCTGTTTGCTGTAATGTGCATTTTAAATGGACTCTGTTTGCTGTAGTGTGCTGTTTAAATAGACTCAATTTGCTGTAGTGTGCTGTTTTAATAGACTCTGTTTGTTATAGCGTGCTGTTAACATAGACTCTGTTTGCTGTAGTGTGCTGTTTAATTGGACGCTGTTTGCAGTAGTGTGCTGTTTAAATAGACTCTGTTTGCTGTATTGTGCTGTTTAAATAGACTCTGCCTGCTATAGTGTGCTGTTTAAATATATTCTGTTTGCTGTAGTGTGCTGTTTAAATAGACTCTCTTTGCTGTAGAGTGCTGTTTAAATGGAATCTGTTTGCTGTAGTGTGCTGCCTAAATAGACTCTGTATGCTGTAGTGTGCTGTTTAAATAGAGTCTGTTTGATGCAGTGTGCTGTTTAAATAGAGTCTGTTTGCTGTAGTGTGCTGTTTAAATAGACTCTGTTTGCTGTAGTGTGCTGTTTAAATAGACTCTGTTTGATGCAGTGTGCTGTTTAAATAGATTCTGTTTGCTGTAGTGTGCAGTTTAAATAGACTCTGTTTGCTGTAGTGTGCTGTTTAAATAGACTGTGTTTGATGTAGTGTTGCCTTTTTAAAAGACTCTGCTTGCTGTAGTGTGCTGTTTAAATAGACTCTGTTTGCTGTAGTGTGCGGTTTAAAAAGACTCTGTTTGCTGTAGTGTGCTGATTAAATGGACTCTGTTTGCTGTAGTGTGCTGTTTAAAAGGATTCTGTTCGCTGTAGTGTGCTGTTTAAATATACTCTGTTTGAGGTAGTGTGTTGTTTAAATAAACTCTGTTTGCTGTAGTGTGCTGTTTAAATAGACTCTGCTTGCTGTAGTGTGCTGTTTAAATAGACTCTGTTTGCAGTAGTGTGCTGTTTAAATAGACTCTGTTTGATGTAGTGTTCTGTTTAAATAGTCTCTGTTTGCTGTAGTGTGCTGTTTAAATAGACTCGGCTTGCTGTAGTGTGCTGTTTAAATAGACTCTGTTTGCTGTAGTGTGCGGTTTAAATAGACTCTGTTTGCAATAGTGCGCTGTTTAAATGGACTGTGTTTGCTGTAGTGTGCTGTTTAAATGGATTCTGTACGCTGTAGTGTGTTGTTTAAATATACTCTATTTGCGGTAGTGTGCTGTTTAAATAGACTCCGTTTGCTCTAGTGTGCTGTTTAAATGGACTCTATTTGCTGTAGTGTGCTGTTTAAATAGACTCTGTTTGCTGTAGCGTGCTGTTTAATAGACTCTGTTTGCTGTAGTGTGCTGTTTAAATAGACTCTGTTTGCTGTAGTGTGCTGTTTAAATAGACTCTGTTTGCTGTAGTGTGCTGTTTAAATACTCTGTTTGCTGTAGTTTGCTGTTTAAATAGACTGTTGGCTGTAGTGTGCTGTTTAAATAGACTCTGTTTGCTGTAGTGTGCTGTTTAAATAGACTCTGTTTGCTGTAGTGTGCTGTTTAAATAGACTCTGTTTGCTGTAGTGTGCTGTTAAAATAGACTCTGTTTGCTGTAGTGTGCGGTTTAAATAGACTCTGTTTGCTGTAGTGTGCTGTTTAAATAGACTCTGTTTGCTGTAGTGTGCTGTTTAAATAGACTCATTTGCTGTAGTGTGCTGTTTAAATAGACTCTGTTTGCTGTAGTGTGCTGTTTAAATAGACATTGCTTGCTGTAGTGTGCTGTTTAAATAGACTCTGTTTGCTGTAGTGTGCTGTTTAAATAGACTCTGTTTGCTGTAGGGTGCTGTTTAAATAGTCTCTGTTTGCTGTAGTGTGCTGTTTAAATAGACTCGGCTTGCTGTAGTGTGCTGTTTAAATAGACTCTGTTTACTGTAGTGTGCGGTTTAAATAGACTCTGTTTGCCATAGTGCGCTGTTTAAATGGACTCTGTTTGCTGTAGTGTGCTGTTTAAATGGATTCTGTACGTTGTAGTGTGCTGTTTAAATATAAAGTATTTGCGGTAGTGTGCTGTTTAAATAGACTCCGTTTGCTGTAGTGTGCTGTTTAAATGGACTCTGTTTGCTGTAGTGTGCTGTTTAAATAGACTCTGTTTGCTGTAGTGTGCTGTTTAAATAGACTCTGTTTGCTGTAGTGTGCCGTTTAAATAGACTCGGTTTGCTGTAGTGTGCTGTTTAAATAGACTCTGTTTGCTGTAGTGTGCTGTTTAAATACTCTGTTTGCTGTAGTTTGCTGTTTAAATAGACTCTGTTTGCTGTAGTGTGCTGTTTAAATAGAGTCTGTTTGCTGTAGTGTGCTGTTTAAATAGACTCTGTTTACTGCAGTGTGCTGTTTAAATAGATTCTGTATGCTGTAGTGTGCTGTTTAAATAGACTCTGTTTGCTGTAGTGTGCTGTTTAAGTAGACTGTGTTTGCTGTAGTGTGCTGTTTAAATAGACACAGTTTGCTGTAGTGTGCTGTTTAAATAGACTCTGTTTGCTGTAGTGTGCTGTTTAAATAGACTCTGTTTACTGCAGTGTGCTGTTTAAATAGATTCTGTATGCTGTAGTGTGCTGTTTAAATAGACTCTGTTTGCTGTAGTGTGCTGTTTAAGTAGACTGTGTTTGCTGTAGTGTGCTGTTTAAATAGACACAGTTTGCTGTAGTGTGCTGTTTAAATAGACTCTGTTTGCTGTAGTGTGCTGTTTAAATAGACTCTGATTGCTGTAGTGCGCTGTTTAAATAGACTCTGTTTGCTGTTGTGTGCTGTTTAAATACTCTGCTGTAATGTGCTGTTTAAATAGACTCTGTTTGCTGTAGTGTGCCGTTTAAATAGAGTCTGTTTGCTGTAGTATGCTGTTTAAATAGACTCTGTTTGCTGTAGGGTTCAGTTTAAATAGACTCTGTTTGCTGCAGTGCGCTGTTTAAATAGACTCTGTTTGCCTTAGTGTGCTGTTTAAAAGACTCTGTTTGCTGTAGTGTGCTGATAAATAGAGTCTGTTTGCTGTAGTGTGCTGTTTAAGTAGACTTTGTTTGCTGTAGTGTGCTGTTTAAATAGAATCTACTGTGATGTACTGTTTAAATGGATTCTGTTTGCTGTGACATATTGTTTTAATAGGCTCTATTTACTGTGACATGTTTAATAGACTATATTTACTGTGACATGTTGTTTAAATAGACTCGGTTTGCTGTAGTGTGCTGTTTAAATAGACTCTGTTTGCTGTACTGTGCTGTTTAAATAGAATCTGTTTGCTGTAGTGCGCTGCTTAAATAGACTCTGTTGGCTGAAGTGTGCTGTTTAAATAGACTCTGTTTGCTGTAGTGTGCTGATTAAATAGACTCTGTTTGCTGTAGTGTGCTGTTTAAGTAGACTCTGTTTGCTGTAGTGTGCTGTTTAAATAGACTCTGCTGTGATGAACTGTTTAAATAGATTCTGTTTGCTGTGACATATTGTTTTAATAGGCTCTCTTTACTGTGACATGTTTAATAGACTCTATTTACTGTGACATGTTGTTTAAATACACTCTGTTTGCTGTAATGTGCTTTTTAAATAGACACTGTCTGCTGTAGTGTGCTCTTAAAATTGACACTGTTTGCTGTAGTGTGCTGTTTAAATAGACTCTGTTTGCTGTAGTGTGCTGTTTAAATAAAATCTGTATGCTGTAGTGCGCTGTTTAAATAGACTCTGTTTGCTGAAGCATGCTGTTTAAATAGACTCTGTTAGCTCCAGTGTGCTGTTTAAATAGACTCTGTTTGCTCCAGAGTGCTGTTTAAATATACTCTGTTAGATCCAGTGTGCTGTTCAAATAGACTCTGTGCTCTGTAGTGCGCTGTTTAAATAGACTCTGTTTGCTGTAGTGTGCTGTTAAAATAGACTCTGTTTGCTGCAGTGTGCTATTTAAGTAGACTCTGTTTGCTGTAATGTGCATTTTAAATGGACTCTGTTTGCTGTAGTGTGCTGTTTAAATAGACTCAATTTGCTGTAGTGTGCTGTTTTAATATACTCTGTTTGTTATAGCGTGCTGTTAACATAGACTCTGTTTGCTGTAGTGTGCTGTTTAATTAGACGCTGTTTGCAGTAGTGTGCTGTTTAAATAGACTCTGTTTGCTGTATTGTGCTGTTTAAATAGACTCTGCCTGCTATAGTGTGCTGTTTAAATATATTCTGTTTGCTGTAGTGTGCTGTTTAAATAGACTCTCTTTGCTGTAGAGTGCTGTTTAAATGGAATCTGTTTGCTGTAGTGTGCTGCCTAAATAGACTCTGTTTGCTGTAGTGTGCTGTTTAAATAGAGTCTGTTTGATGCAGTGTGCTGTTTAAATAGACTCTGTTTGCTGTAGTGTGCTGTTTAAATACTCTGCTGTAATGTGCTGTTTAAATAGACTCTGTTTGCTGTAGTGTGCCGTTTAAATAGAGTCTGTTTGCTGTAGTATGCTGTTTAAATAGACTCTGTTTGCTGTAGGGTGCAGTTTAAATAGACTCTGTTTGCTGCAGTGCGCTGTTTAAATAGACTCTGTTTGCCTTAGTGTGCTGTTTAAAAAGACTCTGTTTGCTGTAGTGTGCTGATAAATAGAGTCTGTTTGCTGTAGTGTGCTGTTTAAGTAGACTTTGTTTGCTGTAGTGTGCTGTTTAAATAGAATCTACTGTGATGTACTGTTTAAATGGATTCTGTTTGCTGTGACATATTGTTTTAATAGGCTCTATTTACTGTGACATGTTTAATAGCCTATATTTACTGTGACATGTTGTTTAAATAGACTCTGTTTGCTGTAGTGTGCTGTTTAAATAGACTCTGTTTGCTGTACTGTGCTGTTTAAATAGAATCTGTTTGCTGTAGTGCGCTGCTTAAATAGACTCTGTTGGCTGAAGTGTGCTGTTTAAATAGACTCTGTTTGCTGTAGTGTGCTGATTAAATAGACTCTGTTTGCTGTAGTGTGCTGTTTAAATAGACTCTGTTTGCTGTAGTGTGCTGTTTAAATAGACTCTGCTGTGATGAACTGTTTAAATAGATTCTGTTTGCTGTGACATATTGTTTTAATAGGCTCTCTTTACTGTGACATGTTTAATAGACTCTATTTACTGTGACATGTTGTTTAAATACACTCTGTTTGCTGTAATGTGCTTTTTAAATAGACACTGTCTGCTGTAGTGTGCTCTTAAAATTGACACTGTTTGCTGTAGTGTGCTGTTTAAATAGACTCTGTTTGCTGTAGTGTGCTGTTTAAATAAAATCTGTATGCTGTAGTGCGCTGTTTAAATAGACTCTGTTTGCTGAAGCATGCTGTTTAAATAGACTCTGTTAGCTCCAGTGTGCTGTTTAAATAGACTCTGTTTGCTCCAGAGTGCTGTTTAAATATACTCTGTTAGATCCAGTGTGCTGTTCAAATAGACTCTGTGCTCTGTAGTGCGCTGCTTAAATAGACTCTGTTTGCTGTAGTGTGCTGTTAAAATAGACTCTGTTTGCTGCAGTGTGCTATTTAAGTAGACTCTGTTTGCTGTAATGTGCATTTTAAATGGACTCTGTTTGCTGTAGTGTGCTGTTTAAATAGACTCAATTTGCTGTAGTGTGCTGTTTTAATAGACTCTGTTTGTTATAGCGTGCTGTTAACATAGACTCTGTTTGCTGTAGTGTGCTGTTTAATTGGACGCTGTTTGCAGTAGTGTGCTGTTTAAATAGACTCTGTTTGCTGTATTGTGCTGTTTAAATAGACTCTGCCTGCTATAGTGTGCTGTTTAAATATATTCTGTTTGCTGTAGTGTGCTGTTTAAATAGACTCTCTTTGCTGTAGAGTGCTGTTTAAATGGAATCTGTTTGCTGTAGTGTGCTGCCTAAATAGACTCTGTATGCTGTAGTGTGCTGTTTAAATAGAGTCTGTTTGATGCAGTGTGCTGTTTAAATAGAGTCTGTTTGCTGTAGTGTGCTGTTTAAATAGACTCTGTTTGCTGTAGTGTGCTGTTTAAATAGACTCTGTTTGATGCAGTGTGCTGTTTAAATAGATTCTGTTTGCTGTAGTGTGCAGTTTAAATAGACTCTGTTTGCTGTAGTGTGCTGTTTAAATAGACTGTGTTTGATGTAGTGTTGCCTTTTTAAAAGACTCTGCTTGCTGTAGTGTGCTGTTTAAATAGACTCTGTTTGCTGTAGTGTGCGGTTTAAAAAGACTCTGTTTGCTGTAGTGTGCTGATTAAATGGACTCTGTTTGCTGTAGTGTGCTGTTTAAATGGATTCTGTTCGCTGTAGTGTGCTGTTTAAATATACTCTGTTTGAGGTAGTGTGTTGTTTAAATAGACTCTGTTTGCTGTAGTGTGCAGTTTAAATGGACTCTGTTTGCTGTAGTGTGCTGTCTAAATAGACACTGTTTGCTGTAGTGTGCTGTTTCAAAAGACTCTGTTTGCTGTAGTGTGCAGTTTTAATACTCTGTTTGATGGAACGTGCTGTTTAAATAGAGTCTGTTTGCTGTATTGTGCTGTTTAAATAGACTCTGTTTGCTGCAGTGTGCTGTTTAAATAGATTCTGTTTGCTGTAGTGTGCAGTTTAAATCGACTCTGTTTGCTGTAGTGTGCTGTTTAAATAGACTGTGTTTGCTGTCGTGTTCTGTTTAAATAGACTCTGTTTGCTGTAGTGTGCTGTTTAAATACTCTGCTGTAACGTGCTGTTTTAATAGAATCTGTTTGCTGTAGTGTGCTGTATAAATAGACACAGTTTGCTGTAGTGTGCTGTTTAAATAGACTCTGTTTGCTGTAGTGTGCTGTTTAAATAGACTCTGTTTGCTGTAGTGTGCTGTTTAAATAGACTCTGTTTGCTGTAGTGTGCTGTTTAAATACTCTGCTGTAATGTGCTGTTTAAATAGACTCTGTTTGCTGTAGTGTGCTGTTTAAATTGAGTCTGTTTGCTGCATTGCGCTGTTTAATTAGACTCTGTTTGCCTTAGTGAGCTGTTTAAATAGACTCTGTTTGCTGTTGTGTGCTGTTTAAGTAGACTCTATTTGCTGTAGTGTGCTGTTTAAATAGACTCTGCTGTGATGTACTGTTAAAATAGATTCTGTTTGCTGTGACATATTGTTTTAATAGGCTCTATTTAATGTGACATGTTGTTTAAATAGACTCTGTTTGCTGTAGTGTGCTGTTTAAGTACACACTGTATGCTGTAGTGTGCTGTTAAAATAGACACTGTTTGCTGTAGTGTGCTGTTTAAATAGACTCTGTTTGCTGTAGTGTGCTGTTTAAATAGACTCTGTTTGCTGTAGTGTGCTGTTTAAATAGACTCTGTTTGCTGTAGTGCGCTGTTTGAATAGGCTCTGTTTGCTGAAGTCTGCTGTTTAAATAGACTCTGTTAGCTCCAGTGTGCTGTTTAAATAGACTCTGTTTGCTCCAGAGTGCTGTTTAAATAGACTCTGTTAGCTCCAGTGTGCTGTTCAAATAGACTCTATTTTCTGTAGTGCGCTGTTTAAATAGACTCTGTTTGCTGTAGTGTGCTGTTTAAATAGACACTGTTAGCTCTAGTGTACTGTTTAAATAGA
Organism: Cetorhinus maximus; assembly: GCF_964194155.1. Lineage (NCBI taxonomy): Eukaryota > Metazoa > Chordata > Chondrichthyes > Lamniformes > Cetorhinidae > Cetorhinus > Cetorhinus maximus. Next base: position 5,188,221 of record NC_135898.1, on the reverse strand, counting down.
CTCTATTTGCTGTAGTGTGCTGTTTAAATAGATTATGTTTGCTGTAGTGTGCTGTTTAAATAGACTCTGTTAGCTCCGGTGTGCTGTATAAATAGACCCTGTTAGCTCAAGTGTGCTGGTTAAATAGACTCTGTTTGCTGTAGTATGCTGTTTAAATAGACTCTGTTTGCTGTAGTGTGCTGTTTAAATAGAGTCTGTTTGTTGCAGTGTGCTTTTTAAATAGACTCTATTTGCTGTAGTGTGCTGGTTTAATAGACTCTGCTGGCTGTAGTGTGCTGTTTAAATACACTCTGTTTGCTGTAGTGTGCGGTTTAAATAGACTCTGTTTGCTGTAGTGTGCTGTTTAAATAGACTATGTATGCTGTAGTGTGCTTTTTAAATGGATTCTGTTTGCTGTAATGTGCTGTTTAAACATACTCTGCGGTAGTGTGCTGTTTAAATGGACTCTGTTTGCTGTAGTGTGCTGTTTAAATAGACTCTCTTTGCTGTAGTGTGCTTTTGAAATAGACTCTGTTTGCTGTAGTGTGGTGTTTAAATAGACTCTGTTTGCTGTAGTGTACTCTTTAAAATGACCATGTTTTCTGTAGTGTGCTGTTTAAATACACTGTTTGCTGCAACGTGCTGTTTAAATAGACTCTGTTTGCTGTAGTGTGCTGTTTAAATAGACTCTGTTTGCTGTAGTGTGCTGTTTAAATAGAATCTGTTTGCTGCAGTGTGCTGTTTAAATAGATTCTGTTTTGTTTGCTGTAGTGTGCTTTTTAAATAGACTCTGTTTGCTGTAGTGCGCTGTTTAAATAGACTCTGTTTGCTGTAGTGTTCTGTTTAAATACTCTGCTGTAACGTGCTGTTTAAATACACTCTGTTTGCTGTAGTGTGCTGTTTAAATAGACTCTGTTGCTGTTGTGTGCTATTTAAATAGACTCTGTCTGCTGTACTGTCCTCTTTAAATAGACTCTGTTTGCTGCAGTGTGTTGTTTAAATAGACTCTGTTTGATGTAGTGTGCGGTTTAAATAGACTCTGTTTGCTGTAGTGCGCTGTTTAAATGGACTCTGTTTGCTGTAGTGTGCTCTTTCAATGGATTCTGTTCGCTGTAGTGTGCTGTTTAAATATACTCTATTTCCGGAAGTGTGCTGTTTAAATAGACGCTGTTTGCTGTAGTGAGCTGTTTAAATAGACTCTGCTAGCTCTATTGTGCTGTTTAAATAGCCTGTTGGCTTTAGTGTGCTGTTTAAATAGTCTCTGTTTGCTGTAGTGTGCTGTTTAAATAGACTCTGTTTGCTGTAGTGTGCTGTTTAAATAGACTCTGTTTGCTGTAGTGTGCTGTTAAAATAGACTCTGTTTGCTGTAGTGTGCTGTTTAAATAGACTCTGTTTGCTGTAGTGTGCTGTTTAAATAGACTCTGTATGCTGTAGTGTGCTGTTTAAATAGACTCATTTGCTGTAGTGTGCTGTTTAAATAGACTGTTGGCAGTAGTGTGCTGTTTAAATAGACTCTGTATTGCTGTAGTGTGCTGTTTAAATAGACTCTGTTTGCTGTAGTGTGCTGTTTAAATAGACTCTGGTTGCTGTAGTGTGCTGTTAAAATAGACTCTGTTTGCTGTAGTGTGCTGTTCAAATAGACTCTGTTTGCTGTAGTGTGCTGTTTAAATAGACTCTGGTTGCTGTAGTGTGCTGTTTAAATAGACTCATTTGCTGTAGTGTGCTGTTTAAATAAACTCTGTTTGCTGTAGTGTGCTGTTTAAATAGACTCTGCTTGCTGTAGTGTGCTGTTTAAATAGACTCTGTTTGCAGTAGTGTGCTGTTTAAATAGACTCTGTTTGATGTAGTGTTCTGTTTAAATAGTCTCTGTTTGCTGTAGTGTGCTGTTTAAATAGACTCGGCTTGCTGTAGTGTGCTGTTTAAATAGACTCTGTTTGCTGTAGTGTGCGGTTTAAATAGACTCTGTTTGCAATAGTGCGCTGTTTAAATGGACTGTGTTTGCTGTAGTGTGCTGTTTAAATGGATTCTGTAAGCTGTAGTGTGCTGTTTAAATATACTCTATTTGCGGTAGTGTGTTGTTTAAATAGACTCCGTTTGCTCTAGTGTGCTGTTTAAATGGACTCTGTTTGCTGTAGTGTGCTGTTTAAATAGACTCTGTATGCTGTAGCGTGCTGTTTAATAGACTCTGTTTGCTGTAGTGTGCTGTTTAAATAGACTCTGTTTGCTGTAGTGTGCTGTTTAAATAGACTCTGTTTGCTGTAGTGTGCTGTTTAAATACTCTGTTTGCTGTAGTTTGCTGTTTAAATAGACTCTGTTTGCTGTAGTGTGCTGTTTAAATAGAATCTGTTTGCTGTAGTGTGCTGTTTAAATAGACTCTGTTTGCTGCAGTGTGCTGTTTAAATAGATTCTGTATGCTGTAGTGTGCTGTTTAAATAGACTCTGTTTGCTGTAGTGTGTTGTTTAAATAGACTGTGTTTGCTGTAGTGTGCTGTTTAAATAGACTCTGTTTGCTGAAGTGTGCTGTTTAAATAGACTCTGTTTGCTGTAGTGTGCTGTTTAAATAGACTCTGTTTGCTGTAATGTGCTGTTTAAGTACTCTGCTGTAACGTGCTGTTTAAATAGACTATGTTTGCTATAGTGTGCTGTTTAAATAGACACAGTTTGCTGTAGTGTGCTGTTTAAATAGACTATGTTTGCTGTAGTGTGCTGTTTAAATAGACTCTGTTTGCTGTAGTGTGCTGTTTAAATAGCCTCTGTTTGCTGTAGTGTGCTGTTTAAATAGACTCTGTTTGCTGTAGTGTGCTGTTTAAATACTCTGCTGTAATGTGCTGTTTAAATAGACTCTGTTTGCTGTAGTGTGCCATTTACATAGAGTCTGTTTGCTGTAATATGCTGTTTAAATAGACTCTGTTTGCTGTAGGGTGCAGTTTAAATAGACTATGTATGCTGCAGTGCGCTGTTTAAATAGACTCTGTTTGCCTTAGTGTGCTGTTTAAAAAGACTCTGTTTGCTGTATTGTGCTGTTTAAATAGACTCTGTTTGCTGTAGTGTGCTGTTTAATTTGACGCTGTTTGCAGTAGTGTGCTGTTTAAAAAGACTCTGTTTGCTGTAGTGTGCTGTTTAAATAGACTCTGTTTGCTGTAGTGTGCTGTTTAAGTAGACTTTGTTTGCTGTAGTGTGCTGTTTAAATAGAATCTGTTTGCTGTAGTGCGCTGTTTAAATAGACTCTGTTTGCTGAAGTGTGCTGTTTAAATAGACTCTGTTTGCTGTAGTGTGCTGATTAAATAGATTCTGTTTGCTGTAGTGTGCTGTTTATGTAGACTCTGTTTGCTGTAGTGTGCTGTTTAAATAGAATCTGCTGTGATGTACTGCTTAAATAGATTCTGTTTGCTGTGACATATTGTTTTAATAGACTCTCTTTACTGTGACATGTTTAATAGTCTTTATTTACTGTGACATGTTGTTTAAATACACTCTGTTTGCTGTAGTGTGCTTTTTAAATAGACACTGTCTGATGTAGTGTGCTCTTAAAATTGACATTGTTTGCTGTAGTGTGCTGTTTAAATAGACTCTGTTTGCTGTAGTGTGCTGTTTAAATAAAATCTGTTTGCTGTAGTGCGCTGTTTAAATAGACTCTGTTTGCTGAAGCAAGCTGTTTAAATAGACTCTGTTAGCTCCAGTGTGCTACTTAAATAGACTCTGTTTGCTCCAGAGTGCTGTTTTAATAGACTCTGTTAGATCCAGTGTGCTGTTCAAATAGACTCCGTTCGCTGTAGTGCGCTGTTTAAATAGACTCTGTTTGCTGTAGTGTGCTGTTTAAATGGACTCTGTTAGCTCCAGTGTGCTGTTTAAATAGACTCTATTTGCCGTAGTGTGCTGTTTAAATAGACTCTGTTTGCTGTAGTGTGCTGTTTAAATGGACTCTGTTAGCTCCAGTGTGCTGTTTAAATAGACTCTGTTTGCTCAAGTGTGCTGTTTAAATAGACTCTGTTTGCTGTAGTGTGCTGTTTAAATAGACTCTGTTTGCTGTAGTGTGCTGGTTAAATAGAGTCTGTTTGTTGCAGTGTGCTGTTTAAATAGACTCTGTTTGCTGTAGTGTGCTATTCAAATAGACTCTGTTTGCTGTAGTGTGCTTTTTAAATAGACTCTGTTTGCTGTAGTGTGCTGTTAAAATAGACTCTGTTTGCTGCAGTGTGCTATTTAAGTAGACTCTGTTTGCTGTAATGTGCTTTTTAAATGGACTCTGTTTGCTGTAGTTTGCTGATTAAATAGACTCAATTTGCTGTAGTGTGTTGTTTTAATAGACTCTGTTTGTTAGAGCGTGCTGTTAACATAGACTCTGTTTGCTGTAGTGTGCTGTTTAATTTGACGCTGTTTGCAGTAGTGTGCTGTTTAAATAGACTCTGTTTGCTTTATTGTGCTGTTTAAATAGACTCTGCCTGCTATAGTGTGCTGTTTAAATATACTCTGTTTGCTGTCGTGTGCTGTTTAAATAGACTCTGTTTGCTGTAGAGTGCTGTTTAAATGGACTCTGTTTGCTGTAGTGTGCTGCCTAAATAGACTCTGTTTGCTGTAGTGTGCTGTTTAAAAAGGCTCCGTTTGCTGTAGTGTGCTGTTTAAATAGACTCTGTTTGCTGTAGTGTGCTGTTTAAATAGAGTCTGTTTGCTGTAGTGTGCTGTTTAAATAGACTCTGTTTGATGCAGTGTGCTGTTTAATTAGATTCTGTTTGCTGTAGTGTGCAGTTTAAATAGACTCTGTTTGCTGTAGTGTGCTGTTTAAATAGACTGTGTTTGATGTAGTGTTGCCTTTTTAATAGACTCTGCTTGCTGTAGTGTGCTGTTTAAATAGAATCTGTTTGCTGTAGTGTGCGGTTTAAATAGACTCTGTTTGCTGTAGTGTGCTGTTTAAATGGACTCTGTTTGCTGTAGTGTGCTGTTTAAATGGATTCTGTTCGCTGTAGTGTGCTGTTTAAATATACTCTGTTTGAGGTAGTGTGTCGTTTAAATAGACTCTGTTTGCTGTAGTGTGCTGTTTAAATGGACTCTGTTTGCTGTAGTGTGCTGTCTAAATAGACTCTGGTGGCTTTAGTGTGCTGTTTAAAAAGACTCTGTTTGCTGTAGTGTGCAGTTTTAATACTCTGTTTGCTGCAGCGTGCTGTTTAAATAGAGTCTGTTTGCTGTAGTGTGCTGTTTAAATAGACTCTGTTTGCTGCAGTGTGCTGTTTAAATAGATTCTGTTTGCTGTAGTGTGCATTTTAAATAGACTCTGTTTGCTGTAGTGTGCTGTTTAAATAGGCTGCGTTTGCTGTAGTGCTCTGTTTAAATAGACTCTGTTTGCTGTAGTGTCCTGTTTAAATATTCTGCTGTAACGTGCTGTTTTAATAGAATCTGTTTGCTGAAGTGTGTTGTTTAAATTGACACTGTTTGCTGTAGTGTGCTGTTTAAATAGACTCTGTTTGCTGTTGTGTGCTGTTTAAATAGACTCTGTTTGCTGTAGTGTGCTGTTTAAATAGACTCTGTTTACTGTAGTGTGCTGTTTAAATACTCTGCTGTAATGTGCTGTTTAAATAGACTCTGTTTGCTGTAGTGTGCTGTTTAAATTGAGTCTGTTTGCTGTAGTGTGCTGTTGAAATAGACTCTGTTTGCTGTAGGGTGCTGTTTAAATAGACTCTGTTTGCTGCAGTGCGCTGTTTAAATAGACTCTGTTTGCCTTCGTGAGCTGTTTAAATAGACTCTGTTTGCTGTAGTGTGCTGTTTAAGTACACTCTATTTGATGTAGTGTGCTGTTTAAATTGACTCTGCTGTGATGTACTGTTTAAATAGATTCTGTTTGCTGTGACATATTGTTTTAATAGGCTCTATTTACTGTGACATGTTGATTAAATAGACTCTGTTTGCTGTAGTGTGCTGTTTAAATACACACTGTCTGCTGTAGTGTGCTGTTAAAATAGACACTGTTTGCTGTAGTGTGCTGTTTAAATAGACTCTGTTTGCTGTAGTGTGCTGTTTAAATAGACTCTGTTAGCTCCAGTGTGCTGTTTAAATAGACTCTGTTTGCTCCAGAGTGCTGTTCAAATAGACTCTGTTCGCTGTAGTGCGCTGTTTAAATAGACTCTGTTTGCTGTAGTGTGCTGTTTAAATAGACACTGTTAGCTCCAGTGTTCTGTTTAAATAGACTCTATTTGCTGTAGTGTGCTGTTTAAATAGATTCTGTTTGCTGTAGTGTGCTGTTTATATAGACTCTGTTAGCTCCTGTGTGCTGTATAAATAGAATCTGTTTGCTCAAGTGTGCTGGTTAAATAGACTCTGTTTGCTGTAGTATGCTGTTTAAATAGACTCTGTTTGCTGTAGTGTGCTGGTTTAATAGACTCTGTTTGCTGTAGTGTGCTGTTTAAATAGACTCTGTTTGCTGTAGTGTGCGGTTTAAATAGACTCTGTTTGCTGTAGTGTGCTGTTTAAAAGGACTATTTTTGCTGTAGTGTGCTTTTTAAATGGATTCTGTTTGCTGTAATGTGATGTTTAAACATACTCTGTTTGCGTTAGTGTGCTGTTTAAATGGACTCTGTTTGCTGTAGTGTGCTGTTTAAATAGACTCTCTTTGCTGTAGTGTGCTTTTGAAATAGACTCTGTTTGCTGTAGTGTGCTCTTTAAAATGACCATGTTTTCAGTAGTGTGCTGTTTAAATACTCTGTTTGCTGCAACGTGCTGTTTAAATATACTCTGTTTGCTGTAGTGTGCTGTTTAAAAAGACTCAGTTTGCTGTAGTGTGCTGTTTAAATAGACTCTGTTTGCTTCAGTGTGCTGTTTAAATAGATTCTGTTTTGTTTGCTGTAGTGTGCTGTTTAAATAGACTCTGTTTGCTGTAGTGCGCTGTTTAAATAGACTCTGTTTGCTGTAGTGTTCTGTTTAAATAGACTCTGTTTGCTGTAGTGTGCTGTTTAAATACTCTGCTGTAACGTGCTGTTTAAATACACTCTGTTTGCTGTAGTGTGCTGTTTAAATAGACTCTGTTTGCTGTAGAGTGCTGTTTAAATGGACTCTGTTTGCTGTAGTGTGCTGCCTAAATAGACTCTGTTTGCTGTAGTGAGCTGTTTAAAAAGGCTCCGTTTGCTGTAGTGTGCTGTTTAAATAGACTCTGTTTGCTGTAGTGTGCTGTTTAAATAGAGTCTGTTTGCTGTAGTGTGCTGTTTAAATAGACTCTGTTTGATGCAGTGTGCTGTTTAATTAGATTCTGGTTGCTGTAGTGTGCAGTTTAAATAGACTCTGTTTGCTGTAGTGTGCTGTTTAAATAGACTGTGTTTGATGTAGTGTTGCCTTTTTAATAGACTCTGCTTGCTGTAGTGTGCTGTTTAAATAGACTCTGTTTGCTGTAGTGTGCGGTTTAAATAGACTCTGTTTGCTGTAGTGTGCTGTTTAAATGGACTCTGTTTGCTGTAGTGTGCTGTTTAAATGGATTCTGTTCGCTGTAGTGTGCTGTTTAAATATACTCTGTTTGAGGTAGTGTGTTGTTTAAATAGACTCTGTTTGCTGTAGTGTGCTGTTTAAATGGACTCTGTTTTCTGTAGGGTGCAGTTTAAATAGACTATGTATGCTGCAGTGCGCTGTTTAAATAGACTCTGTTTGCCTTAGTGTGCTGTTTAAAAAGACTCTGTTTGCTGTAGTGTGCTGTTTAAATAGACTCTGTTTGCTGTAGTGTGCTGTTTAATTTGACGCTGTTTGCAGTAGTGTGCTGTTTAAAAAGACTCTGTTTGCTGTAGTGTGCTTTTTAAATAGACTCTGTTTGCTGTAGTGTGCTGTTTAAGTAGACTTTGTTTGCTGTAGTTTGCTGTTTAAATAGACTCTGCTGTGATGTACTGTTTAAATGGATTCTGTTTGCTGTGACATATTGTTTTAATAGGCTCTATTTACTGTGACAAGTTTAATAGACTATATTTACTGTGACATGTTGTTTAAATAGACTCGGTTTGCTGTAGTGTGCTGTTTAAATAGACTCTGTTTGCTGTACTGTGCTGTTTAAATAGAATCTGTTTGCTGTAGTGCGCTGTTTAAATAGACTCTGTTTGCTGAAGTGTGCTGTTTAAATAGACTCTGTTTGCTGTAGTGTGCTGATTAAATAGATTCTGTTTGCTGTAGTGTGCTGTTTAAGTAGACTCTGTTTGCTGTAGTGTGCTGTTTAAATAGAATCTGCTGTGATGTACTGCTTAAATAGATTCTGTTTGCTGTGACATATTGTTTTAATAGACTCTCTTTACTGTGACATGTTTAATAGTCTTTATTTACTGTGACATGTTGTTTAAATACACTCTGTTTGCTGTAGTGTGCTTTTTAAATAGACACTGTCTGATGTAGTGTGCTCTTAAAATTGACATTGTTTGCTGTAGTGTGCTGTTTAAATAGACTCTGTTTGCTGTAGTGTGCTGTTTAAATAAAATCTGTTTGCTGTAGTGCGCTGTTTAAATAGACTCTGTTTGCTGAAGCAAGCTGTTTAAATAGACTCTGTTAGCTCCAGTGTGCTACTTAAATAGACTCTGTTTGCTCCAGAGTGCTGTTTAAATAGACTCTGTTAGATCCAGTGTGCTGTTCAAATAGACTCTGTTCGCTGTAGTGCGCTGTTTAAATAGACTCTGTTTGCTGTAGTGTGCTGTTTAAATGGACTCTGTTAGCTCCAGTGTGCTGTTTAAATAGACTCTATTTGCCGTAGTGTGCTGTTTAAATAGACTCTGTTTGCTGTAGTGTGCTGTTTAAATGGACTCTGTTAGCTCCAGTGTGCTGTTTAAATAGACTCTGTTTGCTCAAGTGTGCTGTTTAAATAGACTCTGTTTGCTGTAGTGTGCTGTTTAAATAGACTCTGTTTGCTGTAGTGTGCTGGTTAAATAGAGTCTGTTTGTTGCAGTGTGCTGTTTAAATAGACTCTGTTTGCTGTAGTGTGCTATTCAAATAGACTCTGTTTGCTGTAGTGTGCTTTTTAAATAGACTCTGTTTGCTGTAGTGTGCTGTTAAAATAGATTCTGTTTGCTGCAGTGTGCTATTTAACTAGACTCTGTTTGCTGTAATGTGCTTTTTAAATGGACTCTGTTTGCTGTAGTTTGCTGTTTAAATAGACTCAATTTGCTGTAGTGTGTTGTTTTAATAGACTCTGTTTGTTAGAGCGTGCTGTTAACATAGACTCTGTTTGCTGTAGTGTGCTGTTTAATTTGACGCTGTTTGCAGTAGAGTGCTGTTTAAATAGACTCTGTTTGCTGTATTGTGCTGTTTAAATAGACTCTGCCTGCTATAGTGTGCTGTTTAAATATACTCTGTTTGCTGTCGTGTGCTGTTTAAATAGACTCTGTTTGCTGTAGAGTGCTGTTTAAATGGACTCTGTTTGCTGTAGTGTGCTGCCTAAATAGACTCTGTTTGCTGTAGTGTGCTGTTTAAAATAGCTCCGTTTGCTGTAGTGTGCTGTTTAAATAGACTCTGTTTGCTGTAGTGTGCTGTTTAAATAGAGTCTGTTTGCTGTAGTGTGCTGTTTAAATAGACTCTGTTTGATGCAGTGTGCTGTTTAATTAGATTCTGTTTGCTGTAGTGTGCAGTTTAAATAGACTCTGTTTGCTGTAGTGTGCTGTTTAAATAGACTGTGTTTGATGTAGTGTTGCCTTTTTAATAGACTCTGCTTGCTGTAGTGTGCTGTTTAAATAGACTCTGTTTGCTGTAGTGTGCGGTTTAAATAGACTCTGTTTGCTGTAGTGTGCTGTTTAAATGGACTCTGTTTGCTGTAGTGTGCTGTTTAAATGGATTCTGTTCGCTGTAGTGTGCTGTTTAAATATACTCTGTTTGAGGTAGTGTGTTGTTTAAATAGACTCTGTTTGCTGTAGTGTGCTGTTTAAATGGACTCTGTTTGCTGTAGTGTGCTGTCTAAATAGACTCTGGTGGCTTTAGTGTGCTGTTTAAAAAGACTCTGTTTGCTGTAGTGTGCAGTTTTAATACTCTGTTTGCTGCAGCGTGCTGTTTAAATACAGTCTGTTTGCTGTAGTGTGCTGTTTAAATAGACTCTGTTTGCTGCAGTGTGCTGTTTAAATAGATTCTGTTTGCTGTAGTGTGCAATTTAAATAGACTCTGTTTGCTGTAGTGTGCTGTTTAAATAGGCTGCGTTTGCTGTAGTGCTCTGTTTAAATAGACTCTGTTTGCTGTAGTGTCCTGTTTAAATATTCTGCTGTAACGTGCTGTTTTAATAGAATCTGTTTGCTGTAGTGTGTTGTTTAAATTGACACTGTTTGCTGTAGTGTGCTGTTTAAATAGACTCTGTTTGCTGTTGTGTGCTGTTTAAATAGACTCTGTTTGCTGTAGTGTGCTGTTTAAATAGACTCTGTTTACTGTAGTGTGCTGTTTAAATACTCTGCTGTAATGTGCTGTTTAAATAGACTCTGTTTGCTGTAGTGTGCTGTTTAAATTGAGTCTGTTTGCTGTAGTGTGCTGTTGAAATAGACTCTGTTTGCTGTAGGGTGCTGTTTAAATAGACTCTGTTTGCTGCAGTGCGCTGTTTAAATAGACTCTGTTTGCCTTCGTGAGCTGTTTAAATAGACTCTGTTTGCTGTAGTGTGCTGTTTAAGTACACTCTATTTGATGTAGTGTGCTGTTTAAATAGACTCTGCTGTGATGTACTGTTTAAATAGATTCTGTTTGCTGTGACATATTGTTTTAATAGGCTCTATTTACTGTGACATGTTGATTAAATAGACTCTGTATGCTGTAGTGTGCTGTTTAAATACACACTGTCTGCTGTAGTGTGCTGTTAAAATAGACAGTGTTTGCTGTAGTGTGCTGTTTAAATAGACTCTGTTTGCTGTAGTGTGCTGTTTAAATAGACTCTGTTAGCTCCAGTGTGCTGTTTAAATAGACTCTGTTTGCTCCAGAGTGCTGTTCAAATAGACTCTGTTCGCTGTAGTGCGCTGTTTAAATAGACTCTGTTTGCTGTAGTGTGCTGTTTAAATAGACACTGCTAGCTCCAGTGTTCTGTTTAAATAGACTCTATTTGCTGTAGTGTGCTGTTTAAATAGATTCTGTTTGCTGTAGTGTGCTGTTTATATAGACTCTGTTAGCTCCAGTGTGCTGTATAAATAGACTCTGTTTGCTCAAGTGTGCTGGTTAAATAGACTCTGTTTGCTGTAGTATGCTGTTTAAATAGACTCTGTTTGCTGTAGTGTGCTGGTTTAATAGACTCTGTTTGCTGTAGTGTGCTGTTTAAATAGACTCTGTTTGCTGTAGTGTGCGGTTTAAATAGACTCTGTTTGCTGTAGTGTGCTGTTTAAAAGGAATATGTTTGCTGTAGTGTGCTTTTTAAATGGATTCTGTTTGCTGTAATGTGCTGTTTAAACATACTCTGTTTGCGTTAGTGTGCTGTTTAAATGGACTCTGTTTGCTGTAGTGTGCTGTTTAAATAGACTCTCTTTGCTGTAGTGTGCTTTTGAAATAGACTCTGTTTGCTGTAGTGTGCTCTTTAAAATGACCATGTTTTCAGTAGTGTGCTGCTTAAATACTCTGTTTGCTGCAACGTGCTGTTTAAATATACTCTGTTTGCTGTAGTGTGCTGTTTAAAAAGACTCAGTTTGCTGTAGTGTGCTGTTTAAATAGACTCTGTTTGCTTCAGTGTGCTGTTTAAATAGATTCTGTTTTGCTGCTGTAGTGTGCTGTTTAAATAGACTCTGTTTGCTGTAGTGCGCTGTTTAAATAGACTCTGTTTGCTGTAGTGTGCTGTTTAAATACTCTGCTGTAACGTGCTGTTTAAATACACTCTGTTTGCTGTAGTGTGCTGTTTAAATAGACTCTGTTTGCTGTAGAGTGCTTTTTAAATGGACTCTGTTTGCTGTAGTGTGCTGCCTAAATAGACTCTGTTTGCTGTAGTGAGCTGTTTAAAAAGGCTCCGTTTGCTGTAGTGTGCTGTTTAAATAGACTCTGTTTGCTGTAGTGTGCTGTTTAAATAGAGTCTGTTTGCTGTAGTGTGCTGTTTAAATAGACTCTGTTTGATGCAGTGTGCTGTTTAATTAGATTCTGGTTGCTGTAGTGTGCAGTTTAAATAGACTCTGTTTGCTGTAGTGTGCTGTTTAAATAGACTGTGTTTGATGTAGTGTTGCCTTTTTAATAGACTCTGCTTGCTGTAGTGTGCTGTTTAAATAGACTCTGTTTGCAGTAGTGTGCTCTTTAAATAGACTCTGTTTGCTGCAGTGTGTTGCTTAAATAGACTCTGTTTGATGTAGTGTGCGGTTTAAATAGACTCTGTTTGCTGTAGTGTGCTGTTTAAATGGACTCTGTTTGCTGTAGTGTGCTGTTTAAATGGATTCTGTTCGCTGTAGTGTGCTGTTTAAATATACTCTGTTTGAGGTAGTGTGTTGTTTAAATAGACTCTGTTTGCTGTAGTGTGCTGTTTAAATGGACTCTGTTTGCTGTAGTGTGCTGTCTAAATAGACTCTGGTGGCTGTAGTGTGCTGTTCAAGAAGACTCTGTTTGCTGTAGTGTGCAGTTTTAATACTCTGTTTGCTGCAGCGTGCTGTTTAAATAGAGTCTGTTTGCTGTAGTGTGCTGTTTAAATAGACTCTGTTTGCTGCAGTGTGCTGTTTAAATAGATTCTGTTTGCTGTAGTGTGCAGTTTAAATAGACTCTGTTTGCTGTAGTGTGCTGTTTAAATAGGCTGTGTTTGCTGTAGTGCTCTGTTTAAATAGACTCTGTTTGCTGTAGTGTGCTGTTCAAATACTCTGCTGTAACGTGCTGTTTTAATAGAGCCTGTTTGCTGTAGTGTGTTGTTTAAATTGACACTGTTTGCTGTAGTGTGCTGTTTAAATAGACTCTGTTTGCTGTTGTGTGCTGTTTAAATAGACTCTGTTTGCTGCAGTGTGCTGTTTAAATAGACTCTGTTTACTGTAGTGTGCTGTTTAAATACTCTGCTATAATGTGCTGTTTAAATAGACTCTGTTTGCAGTAGTGTGCTCTTTAAATAGACTCTGTTTGCTGCAGTGTGTTGCTTAAATAGACTCTGTTTGATGTAGTGTGCGGTTTAAATAGACTCTGTTTGCTGTAGTGCGCTGTTTAAATGGACTCTGTTAGCTGTAGTGTGCTCCTTAAATGGATTCTGTTCGCTGTAGTGTACTGTTTAAATATACCCTTTTTCCGGAAGTGTGCTGTTTAAATAGACGCTGTTTGCTGTAGTGAGCTGTTTAAATAGACTCTGTTAGCTCTAGTGTGCTGTTTAAATAGCCTGTTGGCTGTAGTGTGCTGTTTAAATAGTCTCTGTTTGCGATAGTGTGCTGTTTAAATAGACTCTTTTTGCTCTATTGTGCTGTTTAAATAGACTCTGTTTGCTGAAGTGTGCTGTTTAAATAGACTCTGTTTGCTGTAGTGTGCTTTTTAAATAGACTCTGTTTGGTGTAGTGTGCTGTTTAAATAGTCTCTGTTTGCTGTAGTGTGCTGTTTAAATAGACTCTGTTTGCTGTAGTGTGCTGTTTAAATAGACTCTGTTTGCTGTAGTGTGCTGTTTAAATAGACTCTGTTTGCTGTAGTGTGCTGTTTAAATAGACTCTGTTTGCTGCAGTGTGCTTTTTAAATAGATTCTGTTTTGTTTGCTGTATTGTGCTGTTTAAATAGACTCTGTTTGCTGTAGTGCGCTGTTTAAATAGACTCTGCTGTAGTGTTCTGTTTAAATAGACTGTTTGCTGTAGTGTGCTGTTTAAATACTCTGCTGTAACGTGCTGTTTAAATACACTCTGTTTGCTGCAGTGTGCTGTTTAAATAGACTCTGTTTGCTGTAGTGTGCTGTTTAAATAGACTGTTTGCTGTAGTGTGCTGTTTAAATAGACTCTGTTTGCTGTAGTGTGCTGTTTAAATAGACTCTGTTTGCTGAAGTGTGCTGTTTAAATAGACTCTGTTTGCTGTAGTGTGCTGCTTAAATAGACTCTGTTTGCTGTAGGGTGCTGCTTAAATAGTCTCTGAATGCTGTAGTGTGCTGTTTAAATAGACTCTGTTCGCTGTAGTGTGCTGTTTAAATAGACCCTGCCTGCTGTAGTGTGCTGTTTGAATAGGCTCTGTTTGCTGTAGTGTGCTGTTTAAATGGTCTCTGTTTGCTGTAGTGTGCTGTTTAATTAGACTCTGTATGCTGTAGTGTGCTGTTTTAATAGACTCTGCTTGCTGTAGTGTGCTGTTTAAATAGACTCTGTTTGCTGTAGTGTGCGGTTTAAATAGACTCTGTTTGCTGTAGTGTGCTGTTTAAATGGACTCTTTTTGCTGTAGTGTGCTGTTTAATTGGATTCTGTTCGCTGTTGTTTGCTGTTTAAATATACTCTGTTTGCGGTAGTGTGCTGTTTAAATAGACTCTGTTTGCTGTAGTGTGCTGTTTAAATGGACTCTGTTTGCTGTAGTGTGCTCTTTAAATAGACTCTGCTTTCTGTAGTGTGCTGTTTAAATAGACTCTGTTTGCTGCAGTGTTTTGTTTAAATAGACTCTGTTTGCTGTAGTGTGCTGTTTAAATAGAATCTGTTTGCTGTAGTGTGCTTTTTAAATAGACTCTGTTTGCTGTAGTGTGCTGTTTAAATAGACTCTGTTTGCTATAGTGTGCTGTTTAAATAGACTCTGTTTGTTATAGTGTGCTGATTAAATAGACGCTGTTTGCTGTAGTGTGCTGTTTAAATAGATGCTGTTTGCTGTAGTGAGCTCTTTAAATAGACTGTGTTATCTGTAGTGTGCTGTTTAAATAGCCTGTTGGCTGTAGTGTGCTGTTTATATAGAGTCTGTTTGCTGTAGTGTGCTGTTTAAAAAGACTCAGTTTGCTGTAGTGTGCTGTTTAAATAGACTCTGTTTGCTTCAGTGTGCTGTTTAAATAGATTCTGTTTTGTTTGCTGTAGTGTGCTGTTTAAATAGACTCTGTTTGCTGTAGTGCGCTGTTTAAATAGACTCTGTTTGCTGTAGTGTTCTGTTTAAATAGACTCTGTTTGCTGTAGTGTGCTGTTTAAATACTCTGCTGTAACGTGCTGTTTAAATACACTCTGTTTGCTGCAGTGTGCTGTTTAAATAGACTCTGTTTGCTGTAGAGTGCTGTTTAAATGGACTCTGTTTGCTGTAGTGTGCTGCCTAAATAGACTCTGTTTGCTGTAGTGTGCTGTTTAAAAAGGCTCCGTTTGCTGTAGTGTGCTGTTTAAATAGACTCTGTTTGCTGTAGTGTGCTGTTTAAATAGAGTCTGTTTGCTGTAGTGTGCTGTTTAAATAGACTCTGTTTGATGCAGTGTGCTGTTTAATTAGATTCTGTTTGCTGTAGTGTGCAGTTTAAATAGACTCTGTTTGCTGTAGTGTGCTGTTTAAATAATCTGCTGTAACGTGCTGTTTAAATACACTCTGTTTGTTGTAGTGTGTTGTTTAAATAGCCTTTATGGCTGTAGTGTGCTGTTTAAATAGACTCTGCTTGCTGTTGTGTGCTGTTTAAACAGTCTCTGTTTCCTGTAGTGTGCTGTTTAAATAGACTCTTTTTGCTGTAGTGTGCTGTTTAAATAGACTGTGTTTGCTGTAGTGTGCTGTTTAAATAGACTCTGTTTGCTCTAGTGTGCTGTTTAAATAGACTCTGTTTGCTGTAGTGTGCTGTTTAAACAGTCTCTGTTTCCTTAGTGTGCTGTTTAAATAGACTCTTTTTGCTGTAGTGTGCTGTTTAAATAGACTGTGTTTGCTGTAGTGTGCTGTTTAAATAGACTCTGTTTGCTCTAGTGTGCTGTTTAAATAGACTCTGTTTGCTGTAGTGTTCTGTTTAAATATAATCTGTTTGCTGTAGTGTGCTGTTTAAATGGACTCTGTTTGCTGTAGTGTGCTATTTAAATAGACTCTGCCTGCTGTAGTGTGCTGTTTAAATAGACTTCTGTTTGCTTTAGTGTGCTTTTTAAATAGACTCTGTTTGCTGTAGTGTGCTGTTCATATAGACTCTGTTTGCTGTAGTGTGCTATTTTAACAGACTCTGCTTGCTGTAGTGTGCTGTTTAAATAGACTCTGTTTGCTGTAGTGTGCGGTTTAAATAGACTCTGTTTGCTGTAGTGTGCTGTTTAATTAGTGCCTGTTTGCTGTAGTGTGCTGTTTAAATAGACTCTGTTTACTGTAGTGTGCTGTTTAAATAGACTCTGTTTGCTGTAGTGTGCTGTTTAAATAGACTGTTTGCTGTAGTGTGCTGTTTAAATAGACTCTGTCTGCTGTAGTGTGCTCTTTAAATAGACTCTGTTTGCTGCAGTGTGTTGTTTAAATAGACTCTGTTTGATGTAGAGTG
This sequence comes from Cetorhinus maximus, assembly GCF_964194155.1. NCBI lineage: Eukaryota > Metazoa > Chordata > Chondrichthyes > Lamniformes > Cetorhinidae > Cetorhinus > Cetorhinus maximus. Next base: position 5,171,978 of record NC_135898.1, on the reverse strand, counting down.
CGGTTTAAATAGACTCTGTTTGCTGTAGTGCGCTGTTTAAATGGACTCTGTTTGCTGTAGTGTGCTCCTTAAATGGATTCTGTTCGCTGTAGTGTGCTGTTTAAATATACCCTATTTCCGGTAGTGTGCTGTTTAAATAGACGCTGTTTGCTGTAGTGAGCATTTTAAATAGACTCTGTTAGCTCTAGTGTGCTGTTTAAATAGCCTGTTGGCTGTAGTGTGCTGATTAAATAGTCTCTGTATGTTGTACTGTGCTGTTTAAAAAGACTCTTTTTGCTCTAGTGTGCTGTTTAAATAGACTCTGTTTGCTGAAGTGTGGTGCTTAAATAGACTCTGTTTGCTGTAGTGTGCTGCTTAAATAGTCTCTGAATGCTGTAGTGTGCTGTTTAAATAGACTCTGTTTGCTGAAGTGTGCTGTTTAAATTGACTCTGTTTGCTGTAGTGTGCTGCTTAAATAGACTCTGTTTGCTGTAGTGTGCTGCTTAAATAGTCTCTGAATGCTGTAGTGTGCTGTTTAAATAGACTCTGTTCGCTGTAGTGTGCTGTTTAAATAGACCCTGCCTGCTGTAGTGTGCTGTTTGAATAGACTCTGTTTGCTGTAGTGTGCTGTTTAAATAGTCTCTGTTTGCTGTAGTGTGCTGTTTAATTAGACTCTGTATGCTGTAGTGTGCTGTTTTAATAGACTCTGCTTGCTGTAGTGTGCTGTTTAAATAGACTCTGTTTGCTGTAGTGTGCGGTTTAAATAGACTCTGTTTGCTGTAGTGTGCTGTTTAAATGGACTCTTTTTGCTGTAGTGTGCTGTTTAATTGGATTCTGTTCGCTGTTGTTTGCTGTTTAAATATACTCTGTTTGCGGTAGTGTGCTGTTTAAATAGACTCTGTTTGCTGTAGTGTGCTGTTTAAATGGACTCTGTTTGCTGTAGTGTGCTCTTTAAATAGACTCTGCTTTCTGTAGTGTGCTGTTTAAATAGACTCTGTTTGCTGCAGTGTTTTGTTTAAATAGACTCTGTTTGCTGTAGTGTGCTGTTTAAATAGAATCTGTTTGCTGTAGTGTGCTTTTTAAATAGACTCTGTTTGCTGTAGTGTGCTGTTTAAATAGACTCTGTTTGCTATAGTGTGCTGTTTAAATAGACTCTGTTTGTTATAGTGTGCTGATTAAATAGACGCTGTTTGCTGTAGTGTGCTGTTTAAATAGATGCTGTTTGCTGTAGTGAGCTCTTTAAATAGACTGTGTTATCTGTAGTGTGCTGTTTAAATAGCCTGTTGGCTGTAGTGTGCTGTTTATATAGAGTCTGTTTGCTGTAGTGTGCTGTTTAAAAAGACTCAGTTTGCTGTAGTGTGCTGTTTAAATAGACTCTGTTTGCTTCAGTGTGCTGTTTAAATAGATTCTGTTTTGTTTGCTGTAGTGTGCTGTTTAAATAGACTCTGTTTGCTGTAGTGCGCTGTTTAAATAGACTCTGTTTGCTGTAGTGTTCTGTTTAAATAGACTCTGTTTGCTGTAGTGTGCTGTTTAAATACTCTGCTGTAACGTGCTGTTTAAATACACTCTGTTTGCTGTAGTGTGCTGTTTAAATAGACTCTGTTTGCTGTAGAGTGCTGTTTAAATGGACTCTGTTTGCTGTAGTGTGCTGCCTAAATAGACTCTGTTTGCTGTAGTGTGCTGTTTAAAAAGGCTCCGTTTGCTGTAGTGTGCTGTTTAAATAGACTCTGTTTGCTGTAGTGTGCTGTTTAAATAGAGTCTGTTTGCTGTAGTGTGCTGTTTAAATAGACTCTGTTTGATGCAGTGTGCTGTTTAATTAGATTCTGTTTGCTGTAGTGTGCAGTTTAAATAGACTCTGTTTGCTGTAGTGTGCTGTTTAAATAATCTGCTGTAACGTGCTGTTTAAATACACTCTGTTTGTTGTAGTGTGCTGTTTAAATAGCCTTTATGGCTGTAGTGTGCTGTTTAAATAGACTCTGCTTGCTGTTGTGTGCTGTTTAAACAGTCTCTGTTTCCTGTAGTGTGCTGTTTAAATAGACTCTTTTTGCTGTAGTGTGCTGTATAAATAGACTGTGTTTGCTGTAGTGTGCTGTTTAAATAGACTCTGTTTGCTCTAGTGTGCTGTTTAAATAGACTCTGTTTGCTGTAGTGTGCTGTTTAAACAGTCTCTGTTTCCTTAGTGTGCTGTTTAAATAGACTCTTTTTGCTGTAGTGTGCTGTTTAAATAGACTGTGTTTGCTGTAGTGTGCTGTTTAAATAGACTCTGTTTGCTCTAGTGTGCTGTTTAAATAGACTCTGTTTGCTGTAGTGTTCTGTTTAAATATAATCTGTTTGCTGTAGTGTGCTGTTTAAATGGACTCTGTTTGCTGTAGTGTGCTATTTAAATAGACTCTGCCTGCTGTAGTGTGCTGTTTAAATAGACTTCTGTTTGCTTTAGTGTGCTTTTTAAATAGACTCTGTTTGCTGTAGTGTGCTGTTCATATAGACTCTGTTTGCTGTAGTGTGCTATTTTAACAGACTCTGCTTGCTGTAGTGTGCTGTTTAAATAGACTCTGTTTGCTGTAGTGTGCGGTTTAAATAGACTCTGTTTGCTGTAGTGTGCTGTTTAATTAGTGCCTGTTTGCTGTAGTGTGCTGTTTAAATAGACTCTGTTTACTGTAGTGTGCTGTTTAAATAGACTCTGTTTGCTGTAGTGTGCTGTTTAAATAGACTGTTTGCTGTAGTGTGCTGTTTAAATAGACTCTGTCTGCTGTAGTGTGCTCTTTAAATAGACTCTGTTTGCTGCAGTTTGTTGTTTAAATAGACTCTGTTTGATGTAGTGTGCGGTTTAAATAGACTCTGTTTGCTGTAGTGCGCTGTTTAAATGGACTCTGTTTGCTGTAGTGTGCTGCTTAAATAGACTCTGTTTGCTGTAGTGTGCTGCTTAAATAGACTCTGTTTGCTGTAGGGTGCTGCTTAAATAGTCTCTGAATGCTGTAGTGTGCTGTTTAAATAGACTCTGTTCGCTGTAGTGTGCTGTTTAAATAGACCCTGCCTGCTGTAGTGTGCTGTTTGAATAGGCTCTGTTTGCTGTAGTGTGCTGTTTAAATAGTCTCTGTTTGCTGTAGTGTGCTGTTTAATTAGACTCTGTATGCTGTAGTGTGCTGTTTTAATAGACTCTGCTTGCTGTAGTGTGCTGTTTAAATAGACTCTGTTTGCTGTAGTGTGCGGTTTAAATAGACTCTGTTTGCTGTAGTGTGCTGTTTAAATGGACTCTTTTTGCTGTAGTGTGCTGTTTAATTGGATTCTGTTCGCTGTTGTTTGCTGTTTAAATATACTCTGTTTGCGGTAGTGTGCTGTTTAAATAGACTCTGTTTGCTGTAGTGTGCTGTTTAAATGGACTCTGTTTGCTGTAGTGTGCTCTTTAAATAGACTCTGCTTTCTGTAGTGTGCTGTTTAAATAGACTCTGTTTGCTGCAGTGTTTTGTTTAAATAGACTCTGTTTGCTGTAGTGTGCTGTTTAAATAGAATCTGTTTGCTGTAGTGTGCTTTTTAAATAGACTCTGTTTGCTGTAGTGTGCTGTTTAAATAGACTCTGTTTGCTATAGTGTGCTGTTTAAATAGACTCTGTTTGTTATAGTGTGCTGATTAAATAGACGCTGTTTGCTGTAGTGTGCTGTTTAAATAGATGCTGTTTGCTGTAGTGAGCTCTTTAAATAGACTGTGTTATCTGTAGTGTGCTGTTTAAATAGCCTGTTGGCTGTAGTGTGCTGTTTATATAGAGTCTGTTTGCTGTAGTGTGCTGTTTAAAAAGACTCAGTTTGCTGTAGTGTGCTGTTTAAATAGACTCTGTTTGCTTCAGTGTGCTGTTTAAATAGATTCTGTTTTGTTTGCTGTAGTGTGCTGTTTAAATATACTCTGTTTGCTGTAGTGCGCTGTTTAAATAGACTCTGTTTGCTGTAGTGTTCTGTTTAAATAGACTCTGTTTGCTGTAGTGTGCTGTTTAAATACTCTGCTGTAACGTGCTGTTTAAATACACTCTGTTTGCTGTAGTGTGCTGTTTAAATAGACTCTGTTTGATGCAGTGTGCTGTTTAATTAGATTCTGTTTGCTGTAGTGTGCAGTTTAAATAGACTCTGTTTGCTGTAGTGTGCTGTTTAAATAATCTGCTGTAACGTGCTGTTTAAATACACTCTGTTTGTTGTAGTGTGTTGTTTAAATAGCCTTTATGGCTGTAGTGTGCTGTTTAAATAGACTCTGCTTGCTGTTGTGTGCTGTTTAAACAGTCTCTGTTTCCTGTAGTGTGCTGTTTAAATAGACTCTTTTTGCTGTAGTGTGCTGTTTAAATAGACTGTGTTTGCTGTAGTGTGCTGTTTAAATAGACTCTGTTTGCTCTAGTGTGCTGTTTAAATAGACTCTGTTTGCTGTAGTGTGCTGTTTAAACAGTCTCTGTTTCCTTAGTGTGCTGTTTAAATAGACTCTTTTTGCTGTAGTGTGCTGTTTAAATAGACTGTGTTTGCTGTAGTGTGCTGTTTAAATAGACTCTGTTTGCTCTAGTGTGCTGTTTAAATAGACTCTGTTTGCTGTAGTGTTCTGTTTAAATATAATCTGTTTGCTGTAGTGTGCTGTTTAAATGGACTCTGTTTGCTGTAGTGTGCTATTTAAATAGACTCTGCCTGCTGTAGTGTGCTGTTTAAATAGACTTCTGTTTGCTTTAGTGTGCTTTTTAAATAGACTCTGTTTGCTGTAGTGTGCTGTTCATATAGACTCTGTTTGCTGTAGTGTGCTATTTTAACAGACTCTGCTTGCTGTAGTGTGCTGTTTAAATAGACTCTGTTTGCTGTAGTGTGCGGTTTAAATAGACTCTGTTTGCTGTAGTGTGCTGTTTAATTAGTGCCTGTTTGCTGTAGTGTGCTGTTTAAATAGACTCTGTTTACTGTAGTGTGCTGTTTAAATAGACTCTGTTTGCTGTAGTGTGCTGTTTAAATAGACTGTTTGCTGTAGTGTGCTGTTTAAATAGACTCTGTCTGCTGTAGTGTGCTCTTTAAATAGACTCTGTTTGCTGCAGTGTGTTGTTTAAATAGACTCTGTTTGATGTAGTGTGCGGTTTAAATAGACTCTGTTTGCTGTAGTGCGCTGTTTAAATGGACTCTGTTTGCTGTAGTGTGCTCCTTAAATGGATTCTGTTCGCTGTAGTGTGCTGTTTAAATATACCCTATTTCCGGTAGTGTGCTGTTTAAATAGACGCTGTTTGCTGTAGTGAGCATTTTAAATAGACTCTGTTAGCTCTAGTGTGCTGTTTAAATAGCCTGTTGGCTGTAGTGTGCTGATTAAATAGTCTCTGTATGTTGTACTGTGCTGTTTAAAAAGACTCTTTTTGCTCTAGTGTGCTGTTTAAATAGACTCTGTTTGCTGAAGTGTGGTGCTTAAATAGACTCTGTTTGCTGTAGTGTGCTGCTTAAATAGTCTCTGAATGCTGTAGTGTGCTGTTTAAATAGACTCTGTTTGCTGAAGTGTGCTGTTTAAATTGACTCTGTTTGCTGTAGTGTGCTGCTTAAATAGACTCTGTTTGCTGTAGTGTGCTGCTTAAATAGTCTCTGAATGCTGTAGTGTGCTGTTTAAATAGACTCTGTTCGCTGTAGTGTGCTGTTTAAATAGACCCTGCCTGCTGTAGTGTGCTGTTTGAATAGACTCTGTTTGCTGTAGTGTGCTGTTTAAATAGTCTCTGTTTGCTGTAGTGTGCTGTTTAATTAGACTCTGTATGCTGTAGTGTGCTGTTTTAATAGACTCTGCTTGCTGTAGTGTGCTGTTTAAATAGACTCTGTTTGCTGTAGTGTGCGGTTTAAATAGACTCTGTTTGCTGTAGTGTGCTGTTTAAATGGACTCTTTTTGCTGTAGTGTGCTGTTTAATTGGATTCTGTTCGCTGTTGTTTGCTGTTTAAATATACTCTGTTTGCGGTAGTGTGCTGTTTAAATAGACTCTGTTTGCTGTAGTGTGCTGTTTAAATGGACTCTGTTTGCTGTAGTGTGCTCTTTAAATAGACTCTGCTTTCTGTAGTGTGCTGTTTAAATAGACTCTGTTTGCTGCAGTGTTTTGTTTAAATAGACTCTGTTTGCTGTAGTGTGCTGTTTAAATAGAATCTGTTTGCTGTAGTGTGCTTTTTAAATAGACTCTGTTTGCTGTAGTGTGCTGTTTAAATAGACTCTGTTTGCTATAGTGTGCTGTTTAAATAGACTCTGTTTGTTATAGTGTGCTGATTAAATAGACGCTGTTTGCTGTAGTGTGCTGTTTAAATAGATGCTGTTTGCTGTAGTGAGCTCTTTAAATAGACTGTGTTATCTGTAGTGTGCTGTTTAAATAGCCTGTTGGCTGTAGTGTGCTGTTTATATAGAGTCTGTTTGCTGTAGTGTGCTGTTTAAAAAGACTCAGTTTGCTGTAGTGTGCTGTTTAAATAGACTCTGTTTGCTTCAGTGTGCTGTTTAAATAGATTCTGTTTTGTTTGCTGTAGTGTGCTGTTTAAATAGACTCTGTTTGCTGTAGTGCGCTGTTTAAATAGACTCTGTTTGCTGTAGTGTTCTGTTTAAATAGACTCTGTTTGCTGTAGTGTGCTGTTTAAATACTCTGCTGTAACGTGCTGTTTAAATACACTCTGTTTGCTGTAGTGTGCTGTTTAAATAGACTCTGTTTGCTGTAGAGTGCTGTTTAAATGGACTCTGTTTGCTGTAGTGTGCTGCCTAAATAGACTCTGTTTGCTGTAGTGTGCTGTTTAAAAAGGCTCCGTTTGCTGTAGTGTGCTGTTTAAATAGACTCTGTTTGCTGTAGTGTGCTGTTTAAATAGAGTCTGTTTGCTGTAGTGTGCTGTTTAAATAGACTCTGTTTGATGCAGTGTGCTGTTTAATTAGATTCTGTTTGCTGTAGTGTGCAGTTTAAATAGACTCTGTTTGCTGTAGTGTGCTGTTTAAATAATCTGCTGTAACGTGCTGTTTAAATACACTCTGTTTGTTGTAGTGTGCTGTTTAAATAGCCTTTATGGCTGTAGTGTGCTGTTTAAATAGACTCTGCTTGCTGTTGTGTGCTGTTTAAACAGTCTCTGTTTCCTGTAGTGTGCTGTTTAAATAGACTCTTTTTGCTGTAGTGTGCTGTTTAAATAGACTGTGTTTGCTGTAGTGTGCTGTTTAAATAGACTCTGTTTGCTCTAGTGTGCTGTTTAAATAGACTCTGTTTGCTGTAGTGTGCAGTTTAAACAGTCTCTGTTTCCTTAGTGTGCTGTTTAAATAGACTCTTTTTGCTGTAGTGTGCTGTTTAAATAGACTGTGTTTGCTGTAGTGTGCTGTTTAAATAGACTCTGTTTGCTCTAGTGTGCTGTTTAAATAGACTCTGTTTGCTGTAGTGTTCTGTTTAAATATAATCTGTTTGCTGTAGTGTGCTGTTTAAATGGACTCTGTTTGCTGTAGTGTGCTATTTAAATAGACTCTGCCTGCTGTAGTGTGCTGTTTAAATAGACTTCTGTTTGCTTTAGTGTGCTTTTTAAATAGACTCTGTTTGCTGTAGTGTGCTGTTCATATAGACTCTGTTTGCTGTAGTGTGCTATTTTAACAGACTCTGCTTGCTGTAGTGTGCTGTTTAAATAGACTCTGTTTGCTGTAGTGTGCGGTTTAAATAGACTCTGTTTGCTGTAGTGTGCTGTTTAATTAGTGCCTGTTTGCTGTAGTGTGCTGTTTAAATAGACTCTGTTTACTGTAGTGTGCTGTTTAAATAGACTCTGTTTGCTGTAGTGTGCTGTTTAAATAGACTGTTTGCTGTAGTGTGCTGTTTAAATAGACTCTGTCTGCTGTAGTGTGCTCTTTAAATAGACTCTGTTTGCTGCAGTGTGTTGTATAAATAGACTCTGTTTGATGTAGTGTGCGGTTTAAATAGACTCTGTTTGCTGTAGTGCGCTGTTTAAATGGACTCTGTTTGCTGTAGTGTGCTCCTTAAATGGATTCTGTTCGCTGTAGTGTGCTGTTTAAATATACCCTATTTCCGGTAGTGTGCTGTTTAAATAGACGCTGTTTGCTGTAGTGAGCATTTTAAATAGACTCTGTTAGCTCTAGTGTGCTGTTTAAATAGCCTGTTGGCTGTAGTGTGCTGATTAAATAGTCTCTGTATGTTGTACTGTGCTGTTTAAAAAGACTCTTTTTGCTCTAGTGTGCTGTTTAAATAGACTCTGTTTGCTGAAGTGTGCTGTTTAAATAGACTCTGTTTGCTGTAGTGTGCTGCTTAAATAGACTCTGTTTGCTGTAGTGTGCTGCTGAAATAGTCTCTGAATGCTGTAGTGTGCTGTTTAAATAGACTCTGTTCGCTGTAGTGTGCTGTTTAAATAGACCCTGCCTGCTGTAGTGTGCTGTTTGAATAGACTCTGTTTGCTGTAGTGTGCTGTTTAAATAGTCTCTGTTTGCTGTAGTGTGCTGTTTAATTAGACTCTGTTTGCTGTAGTGTGCTGTTTTAATAGACTCTGCTTGCTGTAGTGTGCTGTTTAAATAGACTCTGTTTGCTGTAGTGTGCGGTTTAAATAGACTCTGTTTGCTGTAGTGTGCTGTTTAAATGGACTCTTTTTGCTGTAGTGTGCTGTTTAAATGGATTCTGTTCGCTGTTGTTTGCTGTTTAAATATACTCTGTTTGCGGTAGTGTGCTGTTTAAATAGACTCTGTTTGCTGTAGTGTGCTGTTTAAATGGACTCTGTTTGCTGTAGTGTGCTCTTTAAATAGACTCTGCTTTCTGTAGTGTGCTGTTTAAATAGACTCTGTTTGCTGCAGTGTTTTGTTTAAATAGACTCTGTTTGCTGTAGTGTGCTGTTTAAATAGAATCTGTTTGCTGTAGTGTGCTTTTTAAATAGACTCTGTTTGCTGTAGTGTGCTGTTTAAATAGACTCTGTTTGCTATAGTGTGCTGTTTAAATAGACTCTGTTTGTTATAGTGTGCTGTTTAAATAGACGCTGTTTGCTGTAGTGTGCTGTTTAAATAGACGCTGTTTGCTGTAGTGAGCTCTTTAAATAGACTGTGTTATCTGTAGTGTGCTGTTTAAATAGCCTGTTGGCTGTAGTGTGCTGTTTATATAGAGTCTGTTTGCTGTAGTGTGCTGTTTAAAAAGACTCAGTTTGCTGTAGTGTGCTGTTTAAATAGACTCTGTTTGCTTCAGTGTGCTGTTTAAATAGATTCTGTTTTGTTTGCTGTAGTGTGCTGTTTAAATAGACTCTGTTTGCTGTAGTGCGCTGTTTAAATAGACACTGTTTGCTGTAGTGTTCTGTTTAAATAGACTCTGTTTGCTGTAGTGTGCTGTTTAAATACTCTGCTGTAACGTGCTGTTTAAATACACTCTGTTTGCTGTAGTGTGCTGTTTAAATAGACTCTGTTTGCTGTAGAGTGCTGTTTAAATGGACTCTGTTTGCTGTAGTGTGCTGCCTAAATAGACTCTGTTTGCTCTAGTGTGCTGTTTAAAAAGGCTCCGTTTGCTGTAGTGTGCTGTTTAAATAGACTCTGTTTGCTGTAGTGTGCTGTTTAAATAGAGTCTGTTTGCTGTAGTGTGCTGTTTAAATAGACTCTGTTTGATGCAGTGTGCTGTTTAATTAGATTCTGTTTGCTGTAGTGTGCAGTTTAAATAGACTCTGTTTGCTGTAGTGTGCTGTTTAAATAATCTGCTGTATCGTGCTGTTTAAATACACTCTGTTTGTTGTAGTGTGCTGTTTAAATAGCCTTTATGGCTGTAGTGTGCTGTTTAAATAGACTCTGCTTGCTGTTGTGTGCTGTTTAAACAGTCTCTGTTTCCTGTAGTGTGCTGTTTAAATAGACTCTTTTTGCTGTAGTGTGCTGTTTAAATAGACTGTGTTTGCTGTAGTGTGCTGTTTAAATAGACTCTGTTTGCTCTAGTGTGCTGTTTAAATAGACTCTGTTTGCTGTAGTGTGCTGTTTAAACAGTCTCTGTTTCCTTAGTGTGCTGTTTAAATAGACTCTTTTTGCTGTAGTGTTCTGTTTAAATAGACTGTGTTTGCTGTAGTGTGCTGTTTAAATAGACTCTGTTTGCTCTAGTGTGCTGTTTAAATAGACTCTGTTTGCTGTAGTGTTCTGTTTAAATATAATCTGTTTGCTGTAGTGTGCTGTTTAAATGGACTCTGTTTGCTGTAGTGTGCTATTTAAATAGACTCTGCCTGCTGTAGTGTGCTGTTTAAATAGACTTCTGTTTGCTTTAGTGTGCTTTTTAAATAGACTCTGTTTGCTGTAGTGTGCTGTTCATATAGACTCTGTTTGCTGTAGTGTGCTATTTTAATAGACTCTGCTTGCTGTAGTGTGCTGTTTAAATAGACTCTGTTTGCTGTAGTGTGCGGTTTAAATAGACTCTGTTTGCTGTAGTGTGCTGTTTAATTAGTGCCTGTTTGCTGTAGTGTGCTGTTTAAATAGACTCTGTTTACTGTAGTGTGCTGTTTAAATACTCTGCTGTAATGTGCTGTTTAAATAGACTCTGTTTGCTGTAGTGTGCTGTTTAAATTGAGTCTGTTTGCTGTAGTGTGCTGTTGAAATAGACTCTGTTTGCTGTAGGGTGCTGTTTAAATAGACTCTGTTTGCTGCAGTGCGCTGTTTAAATAGACTCTGTTTGCCTTAGTGAGCTGTTTAAATAGACTCTGTTTGCTGTTGTGTGCTGTTTAAGTACACTCTATTTGATGTAGTGTGCTGTTTAAATAGACTCTGCTGTGATGTACTGTTTAAATAGATTCTGTTTGCTGTGACATATTGTTTTAATAGGCTCTACTTACTGTGACATGTTGTTTAAATAGACTCTGTTTGCTCTATTGTGCTGTTTAATTACACACTGTCTGCTGTAGTGTGCTGTTAAAATAGACACTGTTTGCTGTAGTATGCTGTTTAAATAGACTCTGTTTGCTGTAGTGTGCTGTTTAAATAGACTCTGTTAGCTCCAGTGTGCTGTTTAAATAGACTCTGTTTGCTCCAGAGTGCTGTTTAAATAGACTCTGTTAGCTCCAGTGTGCTGTTCAAATAGACTCTGTTCGCTGTAGTGCTCTGTTTAAATAGACTCTGTTTGCTGTAGTGTGCTGTTTAAATAGACACTGTTAGCTCCAGTGTTCTGTTTAAATAGACTCTATTTTCTGTAGTGTGCTGTTTAAATAGATTCTGTTTGCTGTAGTGTGTTGTTTAAATAGACTCTGTTAGCTCCAGTGTGCTGTATAAATAGACTCTGTTTGCTGTAGTGTGCTGGTTAAATAGACTCTGTTTGCTGTTGTATGCTGTTTAAATAGACTCTGTTTGCTGTAGTGTGCTGTTTAAATAGAGTCTGTTTGTTGCAGTGTGCTGTTTAAATAGACTCTGTTTGCTGTAGTGTGCTGGTTTAATAGACTCTGCTTGCTGTAGTGTGCTGTTTAAATAGACTCTGTTTGCTGTAGTGTACGGTTTAACTAGACTCTGTTTGCTGTAGTGTGCTGTTTAAAAGGACAAAGTTTGCTGTAGTGTGCTTTTTAAATGGATTCTGTTTGCTGTAATGTGCTGTTTAAACATACTCTGTTTGCGGTAGTGTGCTGTTTAAATGGACTCTGTTTGCTGTAGTGTGCTGTTTAAATAGACTCTCTTTGCTGTAGTGTGCTTTTGAAATAGACTCTGTTTGCTGTAGTGTGGTGTTTAAATAGACTCTGTTTGCTGTAGTGTGCTCTTTAAAATGACCATGTTTTCATTAGTGTGCTGTTTAAATACTCTGTTTGCTGCAACGTGCTGTTTAAATAGACTCTGTTTGCTGTAGTGTGCTGTTTAAATAGACTCTGTTTTCTGTAGTGTGCTGTTTAAATAGACTCTGTTTGCTGCAGTGTGCTGTTGAAATAGATTCTGTTTTGTTTGCTGTAGTGTGCTGTTTAAATAGACTCTGTTTGCTGTAGTGCGCTGTTTAAATAGACTCTGTTTGCTGTAGTGTTCTGTTTAAATAAAATCTGTTTGCTGTAGTGTGCTGTTTAAATACTCTGCTGTAACGTGCTGTTTAAATACACTCTGTTTGCTATAGTGTGTTGTTTAAATAGACTCTGATGTAGTGTGCTGTTTAAATAGACTCTGTTTGCTGTAGTGCGCTGTTTAAATGGACTCTGTTTGCTGTAGTGTGCTCCTTAAATGGATTCTGTTCGCTGTAGTGTGCTGTTTAAATATACTCTATTTCCGGTAGTGTGCTGTTTAAATAGACGCTGTTTGCTGTCGTGAGCTGTTTAAATAGACTCTGTTAGCTCTAGTGTGCTGTTTAAATAGCCTGTTGGCTGTAGTGTGCTGTTTAAATTGTCTCTGTTTGCTGTAGTGTGCTGTTTAAATAGACTCTTTTTGCTCTATTGTGTTGTTTAAATAGACTCTGTTTGCTGAAGTGTGCTGTTTAAATAGACTCTGCTTGCTGTAGTGTGCTGTTTAAATAGACTCTGTTTGCTGTAGTGTGCATTTTAAATAGACTCTGTTTGCTGTAGTGTGCTGTTTAAATGGACTCTGTTTGCTGTAGTGTGCTCCTTAAATGGATTCTGTTCGCTGTAGTGTGCTGTTTAAATATACTCTATTTCCGGTAGTGTGCTGTTTAAATAGACGCTTTTTGCTGTCGTGAGCTGTTTAAATAGACTCTGTTAGCTCTAGTGTGCTGTTTAAATAGCCTGTTGGCTGTAGTGTGCTGTTTAAATTGTCTCTGTTTGCTGTAGTGTGCTGTTTAAATAGACTCTTTTTGCTCTATTGTGTTGTTTAAATAGACTCTGTTTGCTGAAGTGTGCTGTTTAAATAGACTCTGCTTGCTGTAGTGTGCTGTTTAAATAGACTCTGTTTGCTGTAGTGTGCATTTTAAATAGACTCTGTTTGCTGTAGTGTGCTGTTTAAATGGACTCTTTTTGCTGTAGTGTGCTCTTTAAATGGATTCTGTTCGCTCTTGTTTGCTGTTTAAATATACTCTGTTTGCGGTAGTGTGCTGTTTAAATAGACTCTGTTTGCTGTAGTGTGCTGTTTAAATGGACTCTGTTTGCTGTAGTGTGCTGTTTAAATAGACTCTGTTTTCTGTAGTGTGCTGTTTAAATAGACTCTGTTTGCTGCAGTGTTCTGTTTAAATTAACTCTGTTTGCTGTAGTGTGCTGTTTAAATAGAATCTGTTTGCTGTAGTGTGCTGTTTAAATAGACTCTGTTTGCTCTAGTGTGCTGTTTAAATAGACTCTGTTTGCTGTAGTGTGCTGTTTAAATAGACTCTGTTTGTTATAGTGTGCTGTTTAAATAGACGCTGTTTGCTGTAGTGTGCTGTTTAAATAGACGCTGTTTGCTGTAGTGAGCTGTTTAAATAGACTGTGTTATCTGTAGTGTGCTGTTTAAATAGCCTGTTTGCTGTAGTGTGCTGTTTATATAGAGTCTGTTTTCAGTAGTGTGCTGTTTAAATACTCTGTTTGCTGCAACGTGCTGTTTAAATATACTCTGTTTGCTGTAGTGTGCTGTTTAAAAAGACTCAGTTTGTTGTAGTGTGCTGTTTAAATAGACTCTGTTTGCTTCAGTGTGCTGTTTAAATAGATTCTGTTTTGTTTGCTGTAGTGTGCTGTTTAAATAGACTCTGTTTGCTGTAGTGCGCTGTTTAAATAGACTCTGTTTGCTGTAGTGTTCTGTTTAAATAGACTCTGTTTGCTGTAGTGTGCTGTTTAAATACTCTGCTGTAACGTGCTGTTTAAATACACTCTGTTTGCTGTAGTGTGCTGTTTAAATAGACTCTGTTTGCTGTAGAGTGCTGTTTAAATGGACTCTGTTTGCTGTAGTGTGCTGCCTAAATAGACTCTGTTTGCTGTAGTGAGCTGTTTAAAAAGGCTCCGTTTGCTGTAGTGTGCTGTTTAAATAGACTCTGTTTGCTGTAGTGTGCTGTTTAAATAGAGTCTGTTTGCTGTAGTGTGCTGTTTAAATAGACTCTGTTTGATGCAGTGTGCTGTTTAATTAGATTCTGGTTGCTGTAGTGTGCAGTTTAAATAGACTCTGTTTGCTGTAGTGTGCTGTTTAAATAGACTGTGTTTGATGTAGTGTTGCCTTTTTAATAGACTCTGCTTGCTGTAGTGTGCTGTTTAAATAGACTCTGTTTGCTGTAGTGTGCGGTTTAAATAGACTCTGTTTGCTGTAGTGTGCTGTTTAAATGGACTCTGTTTGCTGTAGTGTGCTGTTTAAATGGATTCTGTTCGCTGTAGTGTGCTGTTTAAATATACTCTGTTTGAGGTAGTGTGTTGTTTAAATAGACTCTGTTTGCTGTAGTGTGCTGTTTAAATGGACTCTGTTTGCTGTAGTGTGCTGTCTAAATAGACTCTGGTGGCTGTAGTGTGCTGTTCAAAAAGACTCTGTTTGCTGTAGTGTGCAGTTTTAATACTCTGTTTACTGCAGCGTGCTGTTTAAATAGAGTCTGTTTGCTGTAGTGTGCTGTTTAAATAGACTCTGTTTGCTGCAGTGTGCTGTTTAAATAGATTCTGTTTGCTGTAGTGTGCAGTTTAAATAGACTCTGTTTGCTGTAGTGTGCTGTTTAAATAGGCTGTGTTTGCTGTAGTGCTCTGTTTAAATAGACTCTGTTTGCTGTAGTTTCCTGTTTAAATACTCTGCTGTAACGTGCTGTTTTAATAGAGTCTGTTTGCTGTAGTGTGTTGTTTAAATTGACACTGTTTGCTGTAGTGTGCTGTTTAAATAGACTCTGTTTGCTGTTGTGTGCTGTTTAAATAGACTCTGTTTGCTGTAGTGTGCTGTTTAAATAGACTCTGTTTACTGTAGTGTGCTGTTTAAATACTCTGCTGTAATGTGCTGTTTAAATAGACTCTGTTTGCAGTAGTGTGCTCTTTAAATAGACTCTGTTTGCTGCAGTGTGTTGCTTAAATAGACTCTGTTTGATGTAGTGTGCGGTTTAAATAGACTCTGTTTGCTGTAGTGCGCTGTTTAAATGGACTCTGTTAGCTGTAGTGTGCTCCTTAAATGGATTCTGTTCGCTGTAGTGTGCTGTTTAAATATACCCTATTTCCGGAAGTGTGCTGTTTAAATAGACGCTGTTTGCTGTAGTGAGCTGTTTAAATAGACTCTGTTAGCTCTAGTGTGCTGTTTAAATAGCCTGTTGGCTGTAGTGTGCTGTTTAAATAGTCTCTGTTTGCGATAGTGTGCTGTTTAAATAGACTCTTTTTGCTCCAGTGTGCTGTTTAAATAGACTCTGTTTGCTGAAGTGTGCTGTTTAAATAGACTCTGTTTGCTGTAGTGTGCTTTTTAAATAGACTCTGTTTGGTGTAGTGTGCTGTTTAAATAGTCTCTGTTTGCTGTAGTGTGCTGTTTAAATAGACTCTGTTTGCTGTAGTGTGCTGTTTAAATAGACTCTGTTTGCTGTAGTGTGCTGTTTAAATAGACTCTGTTTGCTGTAGTGTGCTGTTTAAATAGACTCTGTTTGCTGCAGTGTGCTTTTTAAATAGATTCTGTTTTGTTTGCTGTATTGTGCTGTTTAAATAGACTCTGTTTGCTGTAGTGCGCTGTTGAAATAGACTCTGCTGCAGTGTTCTGTTTAAATAGACTGTTTGCTGAAGTGTGCTGTTTAAATACTCTGCTGTAACGTGCTGTTTAAATACACTCTGTTTGCTGCAGTGTGCTGTTTAAATAGACTCTGTTTGCTGTAGTGTGCTGTTTAAATAGACTGTTTGCTGTAGTGTGCTGTTTAAATAGACTCTGTCTGCTGTAGTGTGCTCTTTAAATAGACTCTGTTTGCTGCAGTGTGTTGTTTAAATAGACTCTGTTTGATGTAGTGTGCGGTTTAAATAGACTCTGTTTGCTGTAGTGCGCTGTTTAAATGGACTCTGTTTGCTGTAGTGTGCTCCTTAAATGGATTCTGTTCGCTGTAGTGTGCTGTTTAAATATACCCTATTTCCGGTAGTGTGCTGTTTAAATAGACGCTGTTTGCTGTAGTGAGTATTTTAAATAGACTCTGTTAGCTCTAGTGTGCTGTTTAAATAGCTTGTTGGCTGTAGTGTGCTGTTTAAATAGTCTCTGTTTGTTGTAGTGTGCTGTTTAAAAAGACTCTTTTTGCTCTAGTGTGCTGTTTAAATAGACTCTGTTTGCTGAAGTGTGGTGCTTAAATAGACTCTGTTTGCTGTAGTGTGCTGCTTAAATAGTCTCTGAATGCTGTAGTGTGCTGTTTAAATAGACTCTGTTCGCTGTAGTGTGCTGTTTAAATAGACCCTGCCTGCTGTAGTGTGCTGTTTGAATAGACTCTGTTTGCTGTAGTGTGCTGTTTAAATAGTCTCTGTTTGCTGTAGTGTGCTGTTTAATTAGACTCTGTTTGCTGTAGTGTGCTGTTTTAATAGACTCTGCTTGCTGTAGTGTGCTGTTTAAATAGACTCTGTTTGCTGTAGTGTGCGGTTTAAATAGACTCTGTTTGCTGTAGTGTGCTGTTTAAATGGACTCTTTTTGCTGTAGTGTGCTGTTTAAATGGATTCTGTTCGCTGTTGTTTGCTGTTTAAATATACTCTGTTTGCGGTAGTGTGCTGTTTAAATAGACTCTGTTTGCTGTAGTGTGCTGTTTAAATGGACTCTGTTTGCTGTAGTGTGCTCTTTAAATAGACTCTGCTTTCTGTAGTGTGCTGTTTAAATAGACTCTGTTTGCTGCAGTGTTTTGTTTAAATAGACTCTGTTTGCTGTAGTGTGCTGTTTAAATAGAATCTGTTTGCTGTAGTGTGCTTTTTAAATAGACTCTGTTTGCTGTAGTGTGCTGTTTAAATAGACTCTGTTTGCTATAGTGTGCTGTTTAAATAGACTCTGTTTGTTATAGTGTGCTGTTTAAATAGACGCTGTTTGCTGTAGTGTGCTGTTTAAATAGACGCTGTTTGCTGTAGTGAGCTCTTTAAATAGACTTTGTTATCTGTAGTGTGCTGTTTAAATAGCCTGTTGGCTGTAGTGTGCTGTTTATATAGAGTCTGTTTGCTGTAGTGTGCTGTTTAAAAAGACTCAGTTTGCTGTAGTGTGCTGTTTAAATAGACTCTGTTTGCTTCATTGTGCTGTTTAAATAGATTCTGTTTTGTTTGCTGTAGTGTGCTGTTTAAATAGACTCTGTTTGCTGTAGAGCGCTGTTTAAATAGATTCTGTTTGCTGTAGTGTTCTGTTTAAATAGACTCTGTTTGCTGTAGTGTGCTGTTTAAATACTCTGCTGTAACGTGCTGTTTAAATACACTCTGTTTGCTGTAGTGTGCTGTTTAAATAGACTCTGTTTGCTGTAGAGTGCTGTTTAAATGGACTCTGTTTGCTGTAGTGTGCTCCCTAAATAGACTCTGTTTGCTGTAGTGTGCTGTTTAAAAAGGCTCCGTTTGCTGTAGTGTGCTGTTTAAATAGACTCTGTTTGCTGTAGTGTGCTGTTTAAATAGAGTCTGTTTGCTGTAGTGTGCTGTTTAAATAGACTCTGTTTGATGCAGTGTGCTGTTTAATTAGATTCTGTTTGCTGTAGTGTGCAGTTTAAATAGACTCTGTTTGCTGTAGTGTGCTGTTTAAATAATCTGCTGTAACGTGCTGTTTAAATACACTCTGTTTGTTGTAGTGTGCTGTTTAAATAGCCTTTATGGCTGTAGTGTGCTGTTTAAATAGACTCTGCTTGCTGTTGTGTGCTGTTTAAACAGTCTCTGTTTCCTGTAGTGTGCTGTTTAAATAGACTCTTTTTGCTGTAGTGTGCTGTTTAAATAGACTGTGTTTGCTGTAGTGTGCTGTTTAAATAGACTCTGTTTGCTCTAGTGTGCTGTTTAAATAGACTCTGTTTGCTGCAGTGTTCTGTTTAAATATAATCTGTTTGCTGTAGTGTGCTGTTTAAATGGACTCTGTTTGCTGTAGTGTGCTATTTAAATAGACTCTGCCTGCTGTAGTGTGCTGTTTAAATAGACTTCTGTTTGCTTTAGTGTGCTTTTTAAATAGACTCTGTTTGCTGTAGTGTGCTGTTCATATAGACTCTGTTTGCTGTAGTGTGCTATTTTAATAGACTCTGCTTGCTGTAGTGTGCTGTTTAAATAGACTCTGTTTGCTGTAGTGTGCGGTTTAAATAGACTCTGTTTGCTGTAGTGTGCTGTTTAATTAGTGCCTGTTTGCTGTAGTGTGCTGTTTAAATAGACTCTGTTTACTGTAGTGTGCTGTTTAAATACTCTGCTGTAATGTGCTGTTTAAATAGACTCTGTTTGCTGTAGTGTGCTGTTTAAATTGAGTCTGTTTGCTGTAGTGTGCTGTTGAAATAGACTCTGTTTGCTGTAGGGTGCTGTTTAAATAGACTCTGTTTGCTGCAGTGCGCTGTTTAAATAGACTCTGTTTGCCTTAGTGAGCTGTTTAAATAGACTCTGTTTGCTGTTGTGTGCTGTTTAAGTACACTCTATTTGATGTAGTGTGCTGTTTAAATAGACTCTGCTGTGATGTACTGTTTAAATAGATTCTGTTTGCTGTGACATATTGTTTTAATAGGCTCTACTTACTGTGACATGTTGTTTAAATAGACTCTGTTTGCTCTATTGTGCTGTTTAATTACACACTGTCTGCTGTAGTGTGCTGTTAAAATAGACACCGTTTGCTGTAGTGTGCTGTTTTAATAGACTCTGTTTGCTGTAGTGTGCTGTTTAAATAGACTCTGTTAGCTCCAGTGTGCTGTTTAAATAGACTCTGTTTGCTCCAGAGTGCTGTTTAAATAGACTCTGTTAGCTCCAGTGTGCTGTTCAAATAGACTCTGTTCGCTGTAGTGCTCTGTTTAAATAGACTCTGTTTGCTGTAGTGTGCTGTTTAAATAGACACTGTTAGCTCCAGTGTTCTGTTTAAATAGACTCTATTTTCTGTAGTGTGCTGTTTAAATAGATTCTGTTTGCTGTAGTGTGTTGTTTAAATAGACTCTGTTAGCTCCAGTGTGCTGTATAAATAGACTCTGTTTGCTGTAGTGTGCTGGTTAAATAGACTCTGTTTGCTGTTGTATGCTGTTTAAATAGACTCTGTTTGCTGTAGTGTGCTGTTTAAATAGAGTCTGTTTGTTGCAGTGTGCTGTTTAAATAGACTCTGTTTGCTGTAGTGTGCTGGTTTAATAGACTCTGCTTGCTGTAGTGTGCTGTTTAAATAGACTCTGTTTGCTGTAGTGTGCGGTTTAAATAGACTCTGTTTGCTGTAGTGTGCTGTTTAAAAGGACAATGTTTGCTGTAGTGTGCTTTTTAAATGGAATCTGTTTACTGTAATGTGCTGTTTAAACATACTCTGTTTGCGGTAGTGTGCTGTTTAAATGGACTCTGTTTGCTGTAGTGTGCTGTTTAAATAGACTCTCTTTGCTGTAGTGTGCTTTTGAAATAGACTCTGTTTGCTGTAGTGTGGTGTTTAAATAGACTCTGTTTGCTGTAGTGTGCTCTTTAAAATGACCATGTTTTCATTAGTGTGCTGTTTAAATACTCTGTTTGCTGCAACGTGCTGTTTAAATAGACTCTGTTTGCTGTAGTGTGCTGTTTAAATAGACTCTGTTTTCTGTAGTGTGCTGTTTAAATAGACTCTGTTTGCTGCAGTGTGCTGTTGAAATAGATTCTGTTTTGTTTGCTGTAGTGTGCTGTTTAAATAGACTCTGTTTGCTGTAGTGCGCTGTTTAAATAGACTCTGTTTGCTGTAGTGTTCTGTTTAAATAAAATCTGTTTGCTGTAGTGTGCTGTTTAAATACTCTGCTGTAACGTGCTGTTTAAATACACTCTGTTTGCTGTAGTGTGTTGTTTAAATAGACTCTGATGTAGTGTGCTGTTTAAATAGACTCTGTTTGCTGTAGTGCGCTGTTTAAATGGACTCTGTTTGCTGTAGTGTGCTCCTTAAATGGATTCTGTTCGCTGTAGTGTGCTGTTTAAATATACTCTATTTCCGGTAGTGTGCTGTTTAAATAGACGCTGTTTGCTGTAGTGAGCTGTTTAAATAGACTCTGTTAGCTCTAGTGTGCTGTTTAAATAGCCTGTTGGCTGTAGTGTGCTGTTTAAATTGTCTCTGTTTGCTGTAGTGTGCTGTTTAAATAGACTCTTTTTGCTCTATTGTGCTGTTTAAATAGACTCTGTTTGCTGAAGTGTGCTGTTTAAATAGACTCTGCTTGCTGTAGTGTGCTGTTTAAATAGACTCTGTTTGCTGTAGTGTGCATTTTAAATAGACTCTGTTTGCTGTAGTGTGCTGTTTAAATGGACTCTTTTTGCTGTAGTGTGCTCTTTAAATGGATTCTGTTCGCTCTTGTTTGCTGTTTAAATATACTCTGTTTGCGGTAGTGTGCTGTTTAAATAGACTCTGTTTGCTGTAGTGTGCTGTTTAAATGGACTCTGTTTGCTGTAGTGTGCTGTTTAAATAGACTCTGTTTTCTGTAGTGTGCTGTTTAAATAGACTCTGTTTGCTGCAGTGTTCTGTTTAAATTAACTCTGTTTGCTGTAGTGTGTTGTTTAAATAGAATCTGTTTGCTGTAGTGTGCTGTTTAAATAGACTCTGTTTGCTCTAGTGTGCTGTTTAAATAGACTCTGCTGTAGTGTGCTGTTTAAATAGACTCTGTTTGATATAGTGTGCTGTTTAAATAGACGCTGTTTGCTGTAGTGTGCTGTTTAAATAGACGCTGTTTGCTGTAGTGAGCTGTTTAAATAGACTGTGTTAGCTGTAGTGTGCTGTTTAAATAGCCTGTTTGCTGTAGTGTGCTGTTTATATAGAGTCTGTTTGCTGTAGTGTGCTGTTTAAATAGACTCTGTTTGCTGTAGTGTGCTGTTTAAATAGACTCTGTTTGCTGTAGTGTGCTGTTTAAATAGACTCTGTTTGCTGTAATGTGCTGTTTAAATAGCCTCTGTTTGCTGTATTGTGCTGTTTAAATAGTCTCTGTTTGCTGTAGTGTGCTGTTTAAATAGACTCTGTTTGCTGTAGTGTGCTGTTTAAATAGTCTCTGTTTGCTGTAGTGTGCTGTTTAAATAGACTCTGTTTGCTGTAGTGTGCTGTTTAAATAGACTCTGCCTGCTGTAGTGTGCTGTTTAAATAGACCCTGTTTGCTGTAGTGTGCTGTTTAAATAGACTCTGTTTGCTTTAGTGTGCTGTTTAAATAGACTCTGTTTGCTGTAGTGTACTGTTTTAATAGACTCTGCTTGCTGTAGTGTGCTGTTTAAATAGACTCTGTTTGCTGTAGTGTGCGGTTTAAATAGACTCTGTTTGCTGAAGTGTGCTGTTTAAATGGACTCATTTTGCTGTAGTGTGCTGTTTAAATGGATTTTGGACGCTGCTGTGTGCTGTTTAAATATACTCTGTTTGCGGTTGTGTGCTGTTTAAATAGAATCTGTTTGCTGTAGTGTGCTGTTTAAATAGACTCTGTTTTCTGTAGTGTGCTGTTTAAATAGACTCTGTTTGCTGTAGTGTGCTATTTAAATAGACCCTGTTTGCTGTAGTGCGCTGTTTAAGTAGGCTCTGTTTGCTCTAGTGCGCTGTTTAAATAGACTCTGTTTGCTTTAGTGTGCTGTTTAAATAGACTCTTCTGTGATGTACTGTTTAAATAGATTCTGTTTGCTGTGACATATTGTTTTAATAGGCTCTATTTACTGTGACATGTTTAATTGACTGTATTTACTGTGACATGTTGTTTAAATTGACTCTGTTTGCTGCAGTGTGCTGTTTAAATTGACTCTGTTTGCTGCAGTGTGCTGTTTAAATAGAGTCTCTTTGCTGCAGTGTGCTGTTTAAATAGACTCTCTTCGCTGTAGTGTGCTTTTTAAATAGACACTTTTTGCTGTAGTGTGCTGTTTAAATAGACTCTTTTTGCTGTAGTGTGCAGTTTAAGTAGTCTCTGTTTGCTGCAGTGTGCTGTTTAAATAGACTCCGTTTGCTGTAGTGTGCTGTTTATATAGACTCAGTTTGCTGTAGTGTGCTGATTAAATATACTCTGTTTGCTGTAGTGTGCTGGTTAAATACTCTGCTGTAATGTGCTGTTTAAATAGGCTCTGTTTGCTGTAGTGTGCTGTTTAAATAGACTCTGATTGCTGTAGTGTGCTGTCTAAACAGAGTCTGTTTGCTGTGGTGAGCTGTTTAAATAGACTCTGTTTGTTATAGTGTGCTGTTTAAATAGACTCTGTTTGCTTTAGTGTGCTGTGTAAATAGACTCTGTTTGCTGTACTGTGCTGTTTAAATAGACTCTGTTTGCTGTTATGTGCTGTTTAACTAGACTCTGTTGGCTGCAGTTTGCTGTTTAAATAGACTCTGTTTGCTGTAGTGTGCTGTTTAAATAGACTCTGTTTGCTGCAGTGCGCTGTTTAAATAGACTCTGTTTGCCTTAGTGAGCTGTTTAAATAGACTCTGTTTGCTGTTGTGTGCTGTTTAAGTACACTCTATTTGATGTAGTGTGCTGTTTAAATAGACTCTGCTGTGATGTACTGTTTAAATAGATTCTGTTTGCTGTGACATATTGTTTTAATAGGCTCTACTTACTGTGACATGTTGTTTAAATAGACTCTGTTTGCTCTATTGTGCTGTTTAATTACACACTGTCTGCTGTAGTGTGCTGTTAAAATAGACACCGTTTGCTGTAGTGTGCTGTTTTAATAGACTCTGTTTGCTGTAGTGTGCTGTTTAAATAGACTCTGTTAGCTCCAGTGTGCTGTTTAAATAGACTCTGTTTGCTCCAGAGTGCTGTTTAAATAGACTCTGTTAGCTCCAGTGTGCTGTTCAAATAGACTCTGTTCGCTGTAGTGCTCTGTTTAAATAGACTCTGTTTGCTGTAGTGTGCTGTTTAAATAGACACTGTTAGCTCCAGTGTTCTGTTTAAATAGACTCTATTTTCTGTAGTGTGCTGTTTAAATAGATTCTGTTTGCTGTAGTGTGTTGTTTAAATAGACTCTGTTAGCTCCAGTGTGCTGTATAAATAGACTCTGTTTGCTGTAGTGTGCTGGTTAAATAGACTCTGTTTGCTGTTGTATGCTGTTTAAATAGACTCTGTTTGCTGTAGTGTGCTGTTTAAATAGAGTCTGTTTGTTGCAGTGTGCTGTTTAAATAGACTCTGTTTGCTGTAGTGTGCTGGTTTAATAGACTCTGCTTGCTGTAGTGTGCTGTTTAAATAGACTCTGTTTGCTGTAGTGTGCGGTTTAAATAGACTCTGTTTGCTGTAGTGTGCTGTTTAAAAGGACAATGTTTGCTGTAGTGTGCTTTTTAAATGGAATCTGTTTACTGTAATGTGCTGTTTAAACATACTCTGTTTGCGGTAGTGTGCTGTTTAAATGGACTCTGTTTGCTGTAGTGTGCTGTTTAAATAGACTCTCTTTGCTGTAGTGTGCTTTTGAAATAGACTCTGTTTGCTGTAGTGTGGTGTTTAAATAGACTCTGTTTGCTGTAGTGTGCTCTTTAAAATGACCATGTTTTCATTAGTGTGCTGTTTAAATACTCTGTTTGCTGCAACGTGCTGTTTAAATAGACTCTGTTTGCTGTAGTGTGCTGTTTAAATAGACTCTGTTTTCTGTAGTGTGCTGTTTAAATAGACTCTGTTTGCTGCAGTGTGCTGTTGAAATAGATTCTGTTTTGTTTGCTGTAGTGTGCTGTTTAAATAGACTCTGTTTGCTGTAGTGCGCTGTTTAAATAGACTCTGTTTGCTGTAGTGTTCTGTTTAAATAAAATCTGTTTGCTGTAGTGTGCTGTTTAAATACTCTGCTGTAACGTGCTGTTTAAATACACTCTGTTTGCTGTAGTGTGTTGTTTAAATAGACTCTGATGTAGTGTGCTGTTTAAATAGACTCTGTTTGCTGTAGTGCGCTGTTTAAATGGACTCTGTTTGCTGTAGTGTGCTCCTTAAATGGATTCTGTTCGCTGTAGTGTGCTGTTTAAATATACTCTATTTCCGGTAGTGTGCTGTTTAAATAGACGCTGTTTGCTGTAGTGAGCTGTTTAAATAGACTCTGTTAGCTCTAGTGTGCTGTTTAAATAGCCTGTTGGCTGTAGTGTGCTGTTTAAATTGTCTCTGTTTGCTGTAGTGTGCTGTTTAAATAGACTCTTTTTGCTCTATTGTGCTGTTTAAATAGACTCTGTTTGCTGAAGTGTGCTGTTTAAATAGACTCTGCTTGCTGTAGTGTGCTGTTTAAATAGACTCTGTTTGCTGTAGTGTGCATTTTAAATAGACTCTGTTTGCTGTAGTGTGCTGTTTAAATGGACTCTTTTTGCTGTAGTGTGCTCTTTAAATGGATTCTGTTCGCTCTTGTTTGCTGTTTAAATATACTCTGTTTGCGGTAGTGTGCTGTTTAAATAGACTCTGTTTGCTGTAGTGTGCTGTTTAAATGGACTCTGTTTGCTGTAGTGTGCTGTTTAAATAGACTCTGTTTTCTGTAGTGTGCTGTTTAAATAGACTCTGTTTGCTGCAGTGTTCTGTTTAAATTAACTCTGTTTGCTGTAGTGTGTTGTTTAAATAGAATCTGTTTGCTGTAGTGTGCTGTTTAAATAGACTCTGTTTGCTCTAGTGTGCTGTTTAAATAGACTCTGCTGTAGTGTGCTGTTTAAATAGACTCTGTTTGTTATAGTGTGCTGTTTAAATAGACGCTGTTTGCTGTAGTGTGCTGTTTAAATAGACGCTGTTTGCTGTAGTGAGCTGTTAAAATAGACTGTGTTAGCTGTAGTGTGCTGTTTAAATAGCCTGTTTGCTGTAGTGTGCTGTTTATATAGAGTCTGTTTGCTGTAGTGTGCTGTTTAAATAGACTCTGTTTGCTGTAGTGTGCTGTTTAAATAGACTCTGTTTGCTGTAGTGTGCTGTTTAAATAGACTCTGTTTGCTGTAATGTGCTGTTTAAATAGCCTCTGTTTGCTGTAGTGTGCTGTTTAAATAGTCTCTGTTTGCTGTAGTGTGCTGTTTAAATAGACTCTGTTTGCTGTAGTGTGCTGTTTAAATAGTCTCTGTTTGCTGGAGTGTGCTGTTTAAATAGACTCTGTTTGCTGTAGTGTGCTGTTTAAATAGACCCTGTTTGCTGTAGTGTGCTGTTTAAATAGACTCTGTTTGCTTTAGTGTGCTGTTTAAATAGACTCTGTTTGCTGTAGTGTACTGTTTTAATAGACTCTGCTTGCTGTAGTGTGCTGTTTAAATAGACTCTGTTTGCTGTAGTGTGCGGTTTAAATAGACTCTGTTTGCTGAAGTGTGCTGTTTAAATGGACTCATTTTGCTGTAGTGTGCTGTTTAAATGGATTTTGGACGCTGCTGTGTGCTGTTTAAATATACTCTGTTTGCGGTTGTGTGCTGTTTAAATAGAATCTGTTTGCTGTAGTGTGCTGTTTAAATAGACTCTGTTTTCTGTAGTGTGCTGTTTAAATAGACTCTGTTTGCTGTAGTGTGCTATTTAAATAGACCCTGTTTGCTGTAGTGCGCTGTTTAAGTAGGCTCTGTTTGCTCTAGTGCGCTGTTTAAATAGACTCTGTTTGCTTTAGTGTGCTGTTTAAATAGACTCTTCTGTGATGTACTGTTTAAATAGATTCTGTTTGCTGTGACATATTGTTTTAATAGGCTCTATTTACTGTGACATGTTTAATTGACTGTATTTACTGTGACATGTTGTTTAAATTGACTCTGTTTGCTGCAGTGTGCTGTTTAAATTGACTCTGTTTGCTGCAGTGTGCTGTTTAAATAGAGTCTCTTTGCTGCAGTGTGCTGTTTAAATAGACTCTCTTCGCTGTAGTGTGCTTTTTAAATAGACACTTTTTGCTGTAGTGTGCTGTTTAAATAGACTCTTTTTGCTGTAGTGTGCAGTTTAAGTAGTCTCTGTTTGCTGCAGTGTGCTGTTTAAATAGACTCCGTTTGCTGTAGTGTGCTGTTTATATAGACTCAGTTTGCTGTAGTGTGCTGATTAAATATACTCTGTTTGCTGTAGTGTGCTGGTTAAATACTCTGCTGTAATGTGCTGTTTAAATAGACTCTGCTTGCTGTAGTGTGCTGTTTAAATAGACTCTGATTGCTGTAGTGTGCTGTCTAAACAGAGTCTGTTTGCTGTGGTGAGCTGTTTAAATAGACTCTGTTTGTTATAGTGTGCTGTTTAAATAGACTCTGTTTGCTTTAGTGTGCTGTGTAAATAGACTCTGTTTGCTGTACTGTGCTGTTTAAATAGACTCTGTTTGCTGTTATGTGCTGTTTAACTAGACTCTGTTGGCTGCAGTTTGCTGTTTAAATAGATTCTGTTTGCTGTAGTGTGCTGTTTAAATAGACTCTGTTTGCTTTAGTGTGCTGTTTAACTAGACTCTGTTTGCTCCAGTGTTCTGTTTAAATAGACTCTGTTTGCTGTAGTGTGCTGTTTAAATAATCTGCTGTAACGTGCTGTTTAAAAACACTCTGTTTGCAGAAGTGTGCTGTTTAAATACACTCTGTTTGCTGAAGTGTGCTGTTTAAATAGACTCTGTTTGCTGTAATGAGCTTTTTTAATAGACGCTGTTTGCTGTAGTGAGCTGTTTTAATAGACTCTGTTTGCTGTAGTGTGCTGTTTAAATAGAATCTGTTTGCTGTAGTGTGCTGTTTAAATAGCCTGTTGGCTGTAGTGTGCTGTTTAAATAGACTGTGTTTGCTGTAGTGTGCTGTTTAAATAGAATCTGTTTGCTATAGTGTGCTGTTTAAATAGACTCTGTTTGCTGTAGTGTGCTGTTTAAATAGACTCTGTTTGCTGTAGTGTGCTGTTTAAATAGACTCTGTTTGCTGTAGTGTGCTGTTTAAATAGACTCTGTTTGCTGTAGTGTGCTGTTTAAATAGTCTCTGTTTGCTGTAGTGTGCTGTTTAAATAAACTCTGTTTGGTTTAGTGTGCTGTTTAAATAGACTCTGTTTGCTGTAGTGTGCTGTTTAAATAGACTCTGCCTGCTGTAGTGTGCTGTTTAAATAGACTTCTGTTTGCTTTAGTGTGCTGTTTAAATAGACTCTGTTTGCTGTAGTATGCTGTTCATATAGACTCTGTTTGCTGTAGTGTGCTGTTTTCATAGACTCTGCTTGCTGTAGTGTGCTGTTTAAATTGACTCTGTTTGCTGTAGTGTGCGGTTTAAATAGACTTTGTTTGCTGTAGTGTGCTGTTTAATTAGTGCCTGTTTGCTCTAGTGTGCTGTTTAAATAGACTCTGTTTGCTGTAGTTTGCTGTTTAAATTGACTCTGTTTGCTGTAGTGTGCTGTTTAAATGGACTCTGAGTGCTGTAGTGAGCTCTGTAAATAGACTCTGTTTTCTGTAGTGTGCTGTTTAAATAGACTCTGTTTGCTGTAGTGTACTGTTTAAATAGACTCTGTTTGCTGTAGTGTGCTGTTTAAATAGACTCTGTTTGCTGTAGTGTGCTGTTTAAGTAGGCTCTGTTGGCTCTAGTGCGCTGTTTAAATAGACTCTGTTTGCTTTAGTGTGCTGTTTAAATAGACTCTTCTGTGATGTACTGTTTAAATAGATTCTGTTTGCTGTGACATATTGTTTTAATAGGCTCTATTAACTGTGACATGTTTAATTGACTGTATTTACTGTGACATGTTGTTTAAATAGACTCTGTTTGCTGAAGTGTGCTGTTTAAATTGACTCTGTTTGCTGCAGTGTGCTGTTTAAATAGAGTCTCTTTGCTGCAGTGTGCTGTTTAAATAGACTCTCTTCGCTGTAGTGTGCTTTTCAAATAGACACTTTTTGCTGTAGTGTGCTGTTTAAATAGACTCTTTTTGCTGTAGTGTGCAGTTTAAATAGTCTCTGTATGCTGCAGTGTGCTGTTTAAATAGACTCCGTTTGCTGTAGTGTGCTGTTTATATAGACTCTGTTTGCTGCAGTGTGCTTTTTAAATAAACTCAGTTTGCTGTAGTGTGCTGTTTAAATATACTCTGTTTGCTGTAGTGTGCTGGTTAAATACTCTGCTGTAATGTGCTGTTTAAATAGACTCTGTTTGCTGTAGTGTGCTGTTTAAATAGACTCTGTTTGCTGTAGTGTGCCGTTTAAATAGACTCTATTTGCTGTAGTGTGCCGTTTAAATAGACTCTGTTTGCTGTAGTGTGCTGTTTAAATAGACTCTGTTTGCTGTAGTGTGCTGTTTAAATAGTCCTTGTTTGCTGTAGTGTGCTGTTTAAATAGACTTCTGTTTGCTGTAGTGTGCTGTTTAAATAGACTCTGTTTTCTGTAGTGTGCTGTTCATATTGTCTCTGTTTGCTGTAGTGTGCTGTTTCAATAGACTCTGCTTGCTGTAGTGTGCTGTTCAAATAGACTCTGTTTGCTGTAGTGTGCAGTTTAAATAGACTCTGTTTGCTGTAGTGTGCTGTTTAATTAGTGCCTGTTTGCTGTAGTGTGCTGTTTAAATAGACTCTGCCTGCTGTAGTTTGCAGATTAAATTGACTCGGTTTGCTGTAGTGTGCTGTTTAAATAGACTCTGATTGCTGTAGTGTGCTGTCTAAACAGAGTCTGTTTGCTGTGGTGAGCTGTTTAAATAGACTCTGTTTGTTATAGTGTGCTGTTTAAATAGACTCTGTTTGCTTTAGTGTGCTGTGTAAATAGACTCTGTTTGCTGTAGTGTGCTGTTTAAATAGACTCTGTTTGCTGTTATGTGCTGTTTAAATAGACTCTGTTGGCTGCAGTGTGCTGTTTAAATAGATTCTGTTTGCTGTAGTGTGCTGTTTAAATAGACTCTGTTTGCTTTAGTGTGCTGTTTAACTAGACTCTGTTTGCTCTAGTGTTCTGTTTAAATAGACTCTGTTTGCTGTAGTGTGCTGTTTAAATAATCTGCTGTAACGTGCTGTTTAAATACACTCTGCTGAAGTGTGCTGTTTAAATACACTCTGTTTGCTGAAGTGTGCTTTTAAATAGACTCTGTTTGCTGTAATGTGCTTTTTTAATAGACGCTGTTTGCTGTAGTGAGCTGTTTAAATAGACTCTGTTTGCTGTAGTGTGCTGTTTAATTAGTGCCTGTTTGCTGTAGTGTGCTGTTTAAATAGACTCTGTTTACTGTAGTGTGCTGTTTAAATAGACTCTGTTTGCTGTAGTGTGCTGTTTAAATAGACTGTTTGCTGTAGTGTGCTGTTTAAATAGACTCTGTCTGCTGTAGTGTGCTCTTTAAATAGACTCTGTTTGCTGCAGTGTGTTGTATAAATAGACTCTGTTAGCTGTAGTGTGCTGTTTAAATAGACTCTGCCTGCTGTAGTGTGCTGTTTAAATAGACTCCGTTTGCTGTAGTGTGCAGTTTAAATAGACGCCGTTTGCTGTAGTGTGCTGTTTAAATTTACTCCTTTTGCTGTAGTCTGCTGTTTTAATAGACTCTGCTTGCTGTAGTGTGCTGTTTAAATAGACTCTGTTTGCTGTAGTGTGCGGTTTAAAGACGCTCTGTTTGCTGTAGTGTGCTGTTTAAATGGACTCTGTTTGCTGTAGTGTGCTGTTTAAATGAATTCTGTTTGCTGTAGTGTGCTGTATAAATAGACTCTGTTTGCGGTAGTGTGCTGTTTAAATAGACTCTGTTTGCTGTAGTGTGCTGTTTAAATGGACTCTGTTTGCTCTAGTGAGCTCTTTAAATAGACTCTGTTTTCTGTAGTGTGCTGTTTAAATAGACTCTGTTTGCTGTAGTGTGCTGTTTAAATAGACTCTGTTTGCTGTTATGTGCTGTTTAAATAGACTCTGTTGGCTGCAGTGTGCTGTTTAAATAGATTCTGTTTGCTGTAGTGTGCTGTTTAAATAGACTCTGTTTGCTTTAGTGTGCTGTTTAACTAGACTCTGTTTGCTCTAGTGTTCTGTTTAAATAGACTCTGTTTGCTGTAGTGTGCTGTTTAAATAATCTGCTGTAACGTGCTGTTTAAATACACTCTGCTGAAGTGTGCTGTTTAAATACACTCTGTTTGCTGAAGTGTGCTTTTAAATAGACTCTGTTTGCTGTAATGTGCTTTTTTAATAGACGCTGTTTGCTGTAGTGAGCTGTTTAAATAGACTCTGTTTGCCTTAGTGTGCTGTTTAAATAGAATCTGTTTGCTGTAGTGTGCAATTTAAATAGACCCTGTCAGCTGTAGTGTGCTGTTTAAGTAGGCTCTGTTTACTCTAGTGTGCTGTTTAAGTAGACTCTGTTTGCTGTAGTGTGCTGTTTAAATAGACTCTGCTGTGATGTACTGTTTAAATAGATTCTGTTTGCTGTGACATATTGTTTTAATAGGCTCTATTTACTGTGACATGTTTAATAGACTCTATTTACTGTGACATGTTGTTTAAATAGACTCTGTTTGCTGAAGTGTGCTGTTTATATTGACTCTGTTTGCTGCATTGTGCTGTTTAAATAGAGTCTCTTTGCTGCAGTGTGCTGTTTAAATAGACTCTGTTTGCTGTAGTGTGCTGTTTAAAAAGACACTTTTTGCTGTAGTGTGCTGTTTAAATTGCCTCTGTTTGCTGTAGTGTGCTGTTTAAATAGTCTCTGTTTGCTGTAGTGTGCTGTTTAAATAGACTCTGTTTGCTGTAGTGTGCTGTTTAAATAGTCTCTGTTTGCTGTAGTGTGCTGTTTAAATAGACTCTGTTTGCTGTAGTGTGCTGTTTAAATAGACTCTGCCTGCTGTAGTGTGCTGTTTAAATAGACCCTGTTTGCTGTAGTGTGCTGTTTAAATAGACTCTGTTTGCTGTAGTGTGCTGTTTAAATAGACTCTGTTTGCTGTAGTGTACTGTTTTAATAGACTCTGCTTGCTGTAGTGTGCTGTTTAAATAGACTCTGTTTGCTGTAGTGTGCGGTTTAAATAGACTCTGTTTGCTGAAGTGTGCTGTTTAATTGGACTCATTTTGCTGTAGTGTGCTGTTTAAATGGATTTTGTACGCTGCTGTGTGCTGTTTAAATATACTCTGTTTGCGGTTGTGTGCTGTTTAAATAGAATCTGTTTGCTGTAGTGTGCTGTTTAAATAGACTCAGTTTTCTGTAGTGTGCTGTTTAAATAGACTCTGTTAGCTGTAGTGTGCTGTTTAAATGGACTCTTTTTGCTGTAGTGTGCTTTTTAAATGGATTCATTTCGCTGTTGTGTGCTGTTTAAATATACTCTGTTTGCGGTAGTGTGCTGTTTAAATAGATTCTGTTTGCTGTAGTGTGCTGTTTAAATGGACTCTGTTTGCTGTAGTGTGCTGCTTAAATAGAGTCTGTTTGCTGTAGTGTGCTGTTTTAATAGACTTTGTTTGCTGTAGTGTGCTGTTTAAATAGACTCTATTTGCTGTAGTGTGCTGTTTAAATACTCTGTTTGCTGCAACGTGCTGTTTAAATCGAGTCTGTTTGCTGTAGTGTGCTGTTTAAATAGACTTTGTTTGCTGTTATGTGCTGTTTAAATAGACTCTGTTTGCTGCAGTGTGCTGTTTAAATAGATTCTGTTTGCTGTAGTGTGCTGTTTAAATAGACTCTGTTTGCTTTAGTGTGCTGTTTAACTAGACTCTGTTTGCTCTAGTGTTCTGTTTAAATAGGCTCTGTTTGCTGTAGTGTGCTGTTTAAATAATCTGCTGTAACGTGCTGTTTAAATACACTCTGCTTGCTGTAGTGTGCTGTTTAAATAGACTCAGTTTGCTGTAGTGGGCTGTTTAAATAGAATCTGTTTGCTGTAGTGTGCTGTTTAAATAGACTCTGTTTGCTGTAGTGTGCTGTTTAAATAGACTCTGTTTGCTGTAGTGTGCTGTTTAAATAGACTCTGTTTGCTGTAGTGTGCTGTTTAAATAGACTCTGTTTGCTGTAGTGTGCTGTTTAAATAGACTCTGTTTGCTGTAGTGTGCTGTTTAAATAGACTCTGTTTGCTGTAGTGTGCTGTTTAAATAGTCTCTGTTTGCTGTAGTGTGCTGTTTAAATATACTCTGTTTGCTGTAGTGTGCTGTTTAAATGGACTCTGTATGCTGTAGTGTGCTATTTAAATAGACTCTGCCTGCTGTAGTGTGCTGTTTAAATAGACTTCTGTTTGCTTTAGTGTGCTGTTTAAATAGACTCTGTTTGCTGTAGTGTGCTGTTCATATAGACTCTGTTTGCTGTAGTGTGCTGTTTTAATAGACTCTGCTTGCTGTAGTGTGCTGTTTAAATAGACTCTGTTTGCTGTAGTGTGCGGTTTAAATAGACTCTGTTTGCTGTATTGTGCTGTTTAATTAGTGCCTGTTTGCTGTAGTGTGCTGTTTAAATAGACACTATTTGCTGTAGTGTGCTGTTTAAATACTCTGTTTGCTGCAACGTGCTGTTTAAATAGAGTCTGTTTGCTGTAGTGTGCTGTTTTAATAGACTTTGTTTGCTGTTATGTGCTTTTTAAATAGACTCTGTTTGCTGCAGTGTGCTGTTTAAATAGATTCTGTTTGCTGTTTAAATAGACTCTGTTTGCTTTAGTGTGCTGTTTAACTAGACTCTGTTTGCTCTAGTGTTCTTTTTAAATAGGCTCTGTTTGCTGTAGTGTGCTGTTTAAATAATCTGCTGTAACGTGCTGTTTAAATACACTCTGTTTGCTGTAGTGTGCTGTTTAAATAGACTCAGTTTGCTGTAGTGTGCTGTTTAAATAGAATCTGTTTGCTGTAGTGTGCTGTTTAAATAGCCTGTTGGCTGTAGTGTGCTGTTTAAATAGACTCTGCTTGCTGTAGTGTGCTGTTTAAATAGAATCTGTTTGCTGTAGTGTGCTGTTTAAATAGACTCTGTTTGCTGTATTGTGCTGTTTTAATAGACTCTTTTTGCTGTAGTGTGCTGTTTAAATAGACTCTGTTTGCTGTAGTGTGCTGTTTAAATAGACTCTGTTTGCTGTAGTGTGCTGTTTAAATAGACTCTGTTTGCTGTAGTGTGCTGTTTAAATAGACTCTGTTTGCTGTAGTGTGCTGTTTAAATAGATGCTGTTCGCTCCAGTTTGCTCATTAAATAGACTCTGTTTGTTGTAGTGTTCTGTTTAAATAGATTGTGTTTGCTGTAGTGTGCTGTTTAAATAGACTCTGTTAGCTTCAGTGTGCTGTTTAAATAGACTCTGTTTGATCTAGTGTGCTGTTTAAATAGACTCTGTTTGCTGTAGTGTGCTGTTTAATTAGACTCTGTTTGCTGTAGTGTGCTGTTTAAATAGACTCTGTTTGCTGTATTGTGCTGTTTAAATAGGCTCTGTTTGCTGTCGTGTGCTGTTTAAATAGACTTTGTTTGCTGTAGTGTGCTGTTTAAATAGACTCTGCTGTAGTGTGCTGTTTAAATAGACTCTGTTTGCTTTAGTGTGCTGATAAAATAGACACTGTTTGCTGTAGTGTGCTGTTTAAATAGACTCTTTTTGCTGCAGTGTACTGTTTAAATAAACTCAATTTCCTGTAGTGTGCTGTTTAAATAGACGCTGTTTGCTGTAGTGTGCTGCTCAAATAAACTCTCTTTGCTGCAGTGTACTGTTTAAATTTACTCTGTTTGCTGTAGTTTGCTGTTTGAATAGACTCTGTTTGCTGTAGTGTGCTGTTTAAATAGACTGTTTGATGCAGCGTGCTGTTTAAATAGACTCTGTTTGCTGTAGCGCGCTGTTTAAATAGACTCTGTTTGTTGTAGTGTGCTGTTTAAATAGACTCTGTTTGCTGTAGTGTGCTGTTTAAATAGACTCTGTTTGCTGTAGTGTGCTGTTTAAATAGACTCTGTTTGCTGTAGTGTGCATTTTAAATAAAATCTCTTTGCTGTT